>NC_133326.1:551692130-552425880 GCF_042186555.1 Aquarana catesbeiana
CGGGCCTCCCTGATTACTAGGGATGAGCTTCGTGTTCGAATCGAACGCATGTTCGACTCGAACATTGCCTGTACAGTCGTTCGCTGAATTCCGAACGATATGGGCCGTTCGCGCCAAATTCGAGTGGCGCGTCACGGCCCATAATTCACTACGGCATCGCAGTGCATTGCTGGCTGATGATTGGCCAAGCATGCACTATGACCTGCATGCTTGGCCAATCACAGCGCCGTCTGTACAGAGAGCCTTAATTGGCCAAAGCCAGGGTGGCTTTGGCCAATTATGGCTCAGGGGGTTTAGTACACGCCCCACACTATATAGGGCCGCCTGCACGGCGGCCCTGTGTAGTGTGTGTTCCGGCGTTGAAAGAGAGATAGATAGACAGAGAGACAGTGTCATTTGATTTAAGTTAGATAGAGTTGGCAGGCGAGTCAGTTAGCTGCACTTACAGTGTATTGTATATATATATATATATATATATATATATATATATATATATATATACATCCTAGGTGTTGTATATATATATATATATATATATATATATATATATATATATATATATATATATACACTGTATTCAGTTTAGCTAGATCCGTTCCTGTTATTCTCTTCCTACTACTGACAGGCAGGCAGGTGTTTTTACAGTATTTACAGCTACCTGAAGAAAATTGCTGGTGTTCTTCTGATCCTATTAATCCTATTAGCTACAGTATTTACAGTTAGTGTAGTGCGTCCTCTGTATGGTGTGCACCTAAAGCTACCTGAGGAAAATTAGTGGTGTTCTTCTGATCCTATTAGTACAGTACCGTAGGCAGCTGCAGTATTTACAATTTAGTGTACTGCATCCCCTGCACAGTGTGCACCTAAAGCTACCTAAAGAATATTAGTGGTGTTCTTCTGATCCTATTAATACCACAGGCAGGCAGCTAAAGTATTTACAGTTAGTATTTACAGTTAGTGTAGTGCGTCCTCTGCACAGTGTGCACCTAAAGCTACCTGGAGACAATTGCTGTTGTTCTGCTCCTATTAATACCACAGGCAGGCAGCTACAGTATTTACAGTTAGTGCACTGTGTCCTCTGCACAGTGTGCACCTAAAGCTACCTGAAGAAAATTAGTGGTGTTCTTCTGATCCTATTAATACCACAGGCAGGCAGCTACGGTATTTACAGTTAGTGTAGTGCGTCCTCTGCACAGTGTGCACCTAAAGCTACCTGGAGACAATTGCTGTTGTTCTGCTCTTATTAATACCGCAGGCAGCTACAGTATTTACAGTTAGTGCACTGTGTCCTCTGCACAGTGTGCAACTAAAGCTACCTGAAGAAAATTAGTGGTGTTCTTCTGATCCTATTAATACCACAGGCAGGCAGCTACAGTATTTACAGTTAGTGTACTGTGTCCTCTGCACAGTGTGCACCTAAAGCTAGCTGAATAAAACTTCTTGGTGTTCTTCTGATCCTATTAATACCACAGGCAGGCAGCTACAGTATTTACAGTTAGTGTACTGTGTCCTCTGCACAGTGTGCACCTAAAGCTACCTGAATAAAATTGGTGGTGTTCTTCTGATCCCATTAATACCACAGACAGGCAGCTACAGTATTTACAGTTAGTGTACTGCATCCTCTGCACATGCTCCAGGAGGATGCCCAGCTTTTTGAAGGCTCCGATGATGGTACCCAGCTAGAGGAAGGCAGTAACGTGAGCCCAGAGAGAGGGGGTGCCCAAGAAGGACAGCAATCTGGCAGTCATGTTCCCCCAGCTGCAGCATACTGCAAGCTTTGCTCCAGTGATGAGGAGGGAGGGGATGATGAGGTCACTGACTCCACATGGGTGCCTGATAGGAGAGAGGAGGAGGAGGCACATCACCAACAAGGCAGGATGGGCTTAAGGGCAGCACACCGACTGCATCACACCACAGAGCTCCGCATGTGCAGGGCGCTGCTGTCTCTGCGTTATTCCAAAAGTTCTTTGGTGTGGGCCTTGTTTGAGACGAGTGCATCAGATCCCACCGCTGCTATTTGCACTATATGTCTCAAGCGTATCTCTCGTGGCCAAAACATCTCCCGCTTGGGCACCACATGCTTGACCAGACATATGTTGACCTGCCATGCAGTTCGTTGGCAAACATACCTAAAAGACCCACACCAAAGAACAAAGAGGACCTCTTCTTGCTCCATATCAGCTGGGAGCTCCAACCCCACTATACCTTCAGTCCTCTCTGAGACCTGCACTGAGAGGAATGAAGGTGTAGAATTTGGTGTGTCACAGCCAAGTACTTGGGGGCAATCTGCTATCGGTACACCGACATCAGATTGTACCAGGCAAATTTCCCTGCCCCAGCTGTTGCACTGCCGAAAGAATGCTAGCTTGGCTAAATTGCTAGCACTTCAACTGCCTTTTCAGTTGGTAGACTCTGCCCCCTTCCGTGAGTTTGTGGAATGTGCGGTTCCCAAACGGCACTTTTTCTCACGGAAAGCGATTCCGGCTCTCTACCGGCATGTGGAAGGCAATGTCTTGGCTCGCTGGACAGGGCGGTCAGCGGTAAGGTGCATATTACCACTGACTCATGGTCCAGCAGGCATGGACAGGGACCTTACCTATCTTTCACCGCGCACTGAGTGACTCTTCTGGCAGCTGGGAAGGATGCAGGACAAGGTACAGTAGCCCCATTGAGAACGTCAACCTGTGACGAAACGCGTCTGGGAGGGACGTGCTGACGTCACCACGTTTGCCCTGTAGTGGACGGGAGCTGTCTGAGTGCCGGCCGGCATTGCTGTTTTTTCGTTTTTTAAATGTAAGTGCTTGTTTTTTAATAAATTGGAGTCTTAACGGTATTATACTATTGGCTGCTTCTCCTCTTTGAACATATACACCTATCTGAGCCTGTGAAGAGCTTGCCAGGACGGGATTGCGGTGACTCCGCCAGAGCTCCAGTTTGGGCGATTTCTGGTCGTTTTTCTGGTGAGCAGGAACCCCTATAGGTCTAATCAAGTCTACACTCTGGGTACACAAAGGAAATAAGCCTACTGCTATTTATACCCTCACCATTTACCATCTGGTAAGCGGCCCCTTGTGTCTGAGCACCGGGTGTTCTCTTGGCTGTTTTAATTTTTTGGTCTGCTGGTTCAATCTTAGTTTCTGGTAACAGATATACTTGGTGTTCCATATCAGATTCTTATTGCATGCTGTATGTCACTTTTCTTTTGCGTCCCTGTATTTGCCACACATTCAGGGTGCATTTATGATTTTATGATTATTTGTGTGAACACCCCCCCTCCTTTTTTTGATATAATATGTTTATGTCAGTATCACGCTATGGTCTTTTTATTTAATTAACCCTATGTGGACCCGTTCTGCTGTATGAGCGCGAAGGATTCTGCCCACTTTGAAGAGCTCCTAAAGGCCCGGGCTGGGTTTAAGCCATCTGTTGATTTGGCTTGCGTTCTGGTAAGCAGTTCACCACACAGTTATCTTCCAATTTCTTCACCTCACCGCATAGAAGAATTTACTGTTTTATTCTGGACTGAACTGATTTAATTTCACTGACTGTCTATTGGACTCAGTTTTAGCGCGGTTTATTCGTTTATTTACAAGGTACAGTAGTGTTGGAGGTTGTTTTGCCACCACGCCTCCAAAATACTACTAGTGGTGATTCTGCCACACCTCTCTCCTCCACCCCCTCCTCTTCTTCTTCCTCCATGGCCTCTTCCTGTGCTGATTTGACTTCAGAACCAGCGGTGCTCCGTAGGAGTTCAAGGGGCAACGCAAGCACGCAGGCCAAAAGATGCCATGCGGTGCTTGTGCTGGTGTGCTTGGGGGCACAGGAGCCACACTGGGGCAGAGATTCTGTCAGCTCTGCAGGGGCAGGTTCAGAGGTAGTTGACGCCATGCCAGCTTAAGGCAGGTATGGTGGTTTGCGACAATGGCACCAACCTCCTCTCCGCCCTCCAACAGGGACAACTGACAAATGTGCCCTGTTTGGCTCACGTCCTTAACTTGGTGGTGCAGCGGTTCATATAATGCCAGTGCTCGGCTGGCTGACCTCCAAAAGTAATTTAACCTGCCCAAGAACCGCCTAATCTGTGACATGCCCTCAAGGTGGAACTCAACGTTGGCCATGCTGCAGCGGCTACACACGCAGCAGAGGGCCTTCAATGAGTACCTGTGCAACTATGGCACCAGGACAGGGTCAGGGGAGCTTGTTTTTTTTTCCCCACGCCAGTGGGCCATGATCAGGGATGCATGCACTGTCCTGTCACCATTTGAGGAGGCCACGAGGATGGTGAGCAGTGACAGTGCATGCATCAGTGACACTGTCCCCCTTGTCCCCCTTGTCCACCTGTTGAAGCACACGCTGCGTGGAATAATGGACAGGGCACTTGAGGCAGAACAGAGGCAGGAAGAGGAGGACTTCCTTAGCTCTCAAGGCCACCACCCTAAAAATATAATCCGATGGTGGGGTGAGTGGGGCATGTATCCACGGGTCCCCCCACCCCCCGCTGTCCTCTAGCAACCCTTTTTTATATGATTGTCCCCACAGCAGCCCTTGTACTTTACCCTATCTTCTCTCTTCCCTTCCTCTGTTTCCCCTTCTTTCCTCCCCCTTTCCTTTCTTCCAATCCCACTCTTCCTTGCTCGCTTCCCCCCCATCTATACTTTCTAATTTTCTCTTCCTTTTTTTGTTTTTTATCTTATTTTCTAAAAATTTTTTTTTTCTGTATACAACTTTTATTATGTACAACGGAGCTCTTCCAACTGGAATTACTCTTAGTCCCCAGTGACGGTCGTCAATGCAATTAATACAATGTATGTCGATAGGAGTCAAGCTGTAGCCATCGGGCTGACTCAGCGCACTTGTTAGCTTGTGATTGTCACTAAAATGTAACTGGAGACGTTGCTCCTTGTATTGTTTGTTAAACTGCTAATAAAAACATTTTCAACCCTTAGGCTCGGTTCACACTAGGACGACTTGTCAGGCGACCTAGTCGCCTGACAAGTAGCGTCCCGTTCTGTATAATGGAACCGTTCTAATCGGAGCGACGCAAGTCGCTCCGACTTAGAAAAAGGTTCCTGTACTACTTTGGGGGCGACTTGAGGCGACTTGCATAGATTTCTATATAGTCGCATAGACTATACTTGCATAGACTTCTATATAGAAGTCGTTTTGCAAGTCGCCGCCCCTGTCGTGTCGTGCCGCCCCTAGTGTGAAGTCGTGCCGCCCCTAGTGTGAACCGAGCCTAAAGGATTCCTCCATCCATGCTATACAGCACCTACATAGTTACATAGTTACATAGTTAGTCAGGTTGAAAAAGACACAAGTCCATCCAGTTCAACCTTAAAAACAATAAATAAATAAAAATAAAAAATATTGTATATCGTAAAAAAATATTGCCCACTTATGGGCGAATCTTGCGATACGAGCTCTTGTGTTCTGAATACCCGAATACCCTGCTGATTGGATGTAGGCACTGTTTAGCTGACAGTTTTTCAGCCGGTGTTCTGCTGAGAAAGTTCCGCTCAGCGGCTAAGTTCCCCACTCTACTGCGCAGGCGCTGCGCCTGCGCAGTAGGATCCGGCGGAAATAGCCGAAGCGGAATAGCTGAAAATCAGCTGTACAGGGCGCCTGTAAGAGGGCTTCGCTCGGCTCTTTTAGATTCCCCCTCTAGGTCCACTTGGGTGGTGGGGAAGGAACCTGGACCCAGAGCGCAGGCGCCGTGTACAGCTGATTGAAGCGTTTGAGCTTCGGCTATGTCCGGCGGCTGACAGTAGTCCGTACTGCGCAGGCGCTGCGCCTGCGCAGTACAGGGGGGGAACTTATCCGCCGAGGGAACATTCTCGGCAAGACACCGGCACCTTTGGCAAGATTCGAATAAAACATTTTTGAAAGATTCAATAGAAATTGGCTAAAATCTGATGAATATATGGCCAACTTTATATTCAGTCAAAGTTGTACAGATCCCTCTCCTAGACCAAAATTGCTTACTACACTCTGTGAGCTTTCTCTCATAGTGTACATTTGAATCCTCCCAAGAGCCAGCCCATTGCTTGCATTAGGCCTTCACTATTGAAGGGACATTCTAGAGCAGTGTTTCTCAACCTTTTTTCAGTCAAGCCCTTTAAAATTCTTGACAATCTTGCAGCACCCCATTCTAAAATTTTAAGAAACAAAACTAATATTTTTAGACATTGCAGCAACATCCAGACATGTAGGATACCCAATGTTAGAGGTGATTTAGAGGTGATTTATTCTTCCACTGCAAATACACCTTTGCACACTGGTACTGATTAGCCAATGTTTCTCTTCCCTTTCAGCTTCTCTCTCATACTCAGCTAATGTGACACCAGTGACGATGGAGAGGATGCTGTGCAGGCGCTCAATGTCCTCCTTATCAATTAATGGCATCATTGGTTGTCAGGACACTGGCAGCTGGAAAGTTGTAATAGTGCGGAATGAAAACCTGTGGCTTTTTTTAACTAAAAGGCAGGCTTCATCCAACCGCTGGCTTGTATACAATTTTTGGGCAATATCTAGCCATTTTGTCAAGGTACCCCTAAATAAATCTGAAGGCACCCCAGGTTGCCAGGGCATCCTAGTTGAAAAAGGCTTGTCTAGAGAAGTGCTGGGATAAAGTTCTCAGGTACTCAGGGCACTCATGCCAAAGTGCGCTTACAGCCGCTCCCCATTCTCTATCAAAATGTGAATAGCAACTGTGCATGCTTGCAAATGGGGCAGGTTCTTTCTTAAGCTGCAGCTTCTAAAGCACATTGTGAGAAGCTCACAGTGTGCAGTAAAGTCAGAGTAAGCAATTTCAGTACAGGAGAGACACCTGTATAACAGTGCAAGACTGAAGGGAAGGCTGGAGTTCAGCTTTAAAGGCAAAGGGGATAGATAAAAAAAAAACAATTCCACCAGTGGTGACTTTTTATTGTGCTATTGTAGGAAATTTCCAGGGACACAGTTTTAGAAGTGGGGACAGTCCCTGAAAATCAATTTACTAAAGGCAAATAGGCTGTGCACATTGCAAAGTGCAGTTGCTCCAGAGCTTAGTAAATGAGCAGAAGCTCTGCTGACTTCCACCATCTAATCATGTCCAAGCAAAAATACTGTTCTTTAATTTTCCTTGCACGTGATTGGGTATTCTTTGCAAAGTTAAGTTTTACCTCATTTACTAAGCTCTGGAGCAACTGCTCCTGCAGAGTGTAACTGCACTTTGTCTATTTGCCTTTAGTAAACCAACCCTCAAGTGTATCAGCAGCTTTACAAGGTTTCTTTTCCAAGGACACAAATCTTCTGTAGAGAAGATAGAGCTCAGAGCACCTGTGGGAATATAGTATTAGTTTTCACCATCTACAATATCTTCTCAGTTCCACACAGGAATTATCTGTTGATTCAGGACTCATTTTTACATTCTGGCAAAGACAGGGTTATCTATATTCCTGGGGGCTCCCTGCAGACTCTGGAATTTTTGGGATGCTATTTCTCTCCAGCCCTTGAGCTATGGATGCATCTGGTGGACCGCACACTGCGACGGCAGCTGGATTGTCAGATGTTCTGAGAGATGATAGTGAACAGCAGGGCGGCGACACTCAGAGGGGGGAGAGTCACCTTTACACAGTTAAGTAAATGTGCAGCGTATGCAGGAAAGCATGAAATACACAGCACATTAACCCCGGAAGAGCCAAGGGGTTATAACAGGCTAAAGGGAATCAATAGTCCTAAATTAGATATAAACCCCAACAATGAATTTGCTCTATGCACTGTGTATCATAAACAGTTGCATTTTTTTGTGTGATTTCGCCCTATTTTTGTCCTTTGCTGCAAATCAGTGCTGCTGATCTCCTGCAACCTCTTTGCAGCCACGTCCTGTCTGCATGCAGTCCAGTGATGTCTGCATGGAATTTGATAGGGTTGGTTTCCTTATGGTGATTACAGTGGACCATGCCAACGTAATGTGCATCAGCGCAGCTAATTATAGCCTGTATGACAGAGTAACAACACAATTAGAGACAGTAACACATTAAAGCTGATATGTGATTTTAGAAATGGGGTTTAAATCTAATTTAAATGTTTTTTATCCTCTCAGGATACTGTCTGCTTAGAGTTTGTGTACTTTTTCTGTGTCTGTGGGGGGAACACCATACTGGTGGATCGACCGGATTGCTCTCAAATTGATTGCAGCATATGTCTATCTCTTTTGGGTTTTCCACTATCACTATGCTGCGTTCCTGGGTCTGTAGACCTGTTGTGCCCATTATGAGGGGTTTCCACCATCACTAAGCTAAGTCCCAGGTCTGTACTTATGCTAAGCCAATTATAAGGGGTTCCCACCATCCCTGCACTGAGTTCCCAGGTCTGCAAACTTGCTGTACCCATATTGAATGATTCCACTATTGCTGCGCCGATTTCCACAAGTGCTATTCCCACTATTAGGGGCTCCCTCCATTCCTGTGCTGAGTTTCTGGCTAGGCACACCTACTTTTCCTACTATGTGGGGCTCTCACCATCCATGTGCTAAGTTCCTAAGTCTGTACACCTGGTATACCCATGATGAGGGGTCCCTATCATCCCAGTGCTGATTTCCTGGGTCTGTACACCTACTGTGCCCATTAGGAGGGGTTCCTACCATCACTAAGCTAAGTCCAAGGTCTGTACATCTGCTAAGCCAATTATGAGAGCTTCCCACCATCCCTGCACTGACTTACTAGGTCTGTACACCTGCTGTGTGTGATAATGGATGCCCTTGTAGCCGCACATCTAAGCAAATCCGCACGTGATAGTATATGGCGGCAAAACGTGTTGGGGCTGAGTTCCTGGTTCTGCACACCTGCTGCACCCAATATAAGAGGCTTCTACTATCCCTACACTAAAGCCTCGTACACACGATCGGATTTTCTGTCGGGAAATGTGTGATGACAGGCTGTTGGTGGAAAATCCAACTGTGTGTACGCTCCATCAGACAATTGTTGGCCAACTTTCCGCGGACAAATGTTGGATGGGAGGTTTATACATTTTCCATGGACAAATGTCTGTTGTTGGATTTTCCGAGCGTGTACAAAAGTCCAAAGTACAAACACGCATATGCTCGGAAGCAAGGACGAGCCAGAATCGGTCGGTTTTGTAAACTAGCGTTCATAATGGAGAATTAACATTTGTGACGTGGCAAATTATGAAATCTCCAAATGCAGCGCACAATTCTCTTCTTCTTTAATGGGATAATAATGAAGCTACTTTGCTGGTGATACTGATGGAGTTATTGCAAACAAATTTTACAAAAGTTACCACAACACCATTATCCCATAGTTTTTAAGATCAACGACACAACTGTGTTGGTGTCCCTTGTTAATTTTACATTGTATTTTTAAAAATGTAACAGCCTACTCCCAAACCGTTATTTAAAGTAAAACACATAGCCAAGTATTATTCTCCACAATTTTTTTATTGTGCATTAAAAAAAGAAAACAAATAAAATTAGACATGCTATCTGCCAATAGAACTTAACCAAAAAGTGCATTCTATGCATCCAAAAATATAGAAAATATACCAAATCAAATCATTATTCAACCAAAAAAATAATGTCAAAGCAATAACTCCAAGGCCAATAATAAATAACACATTATCTCCTCCAATTCCGCAACATGTCTGGTTGACGAATGGCCATTCAGAAACGAACTGAAAAGCACGAAATGAAAAATGTGAACTGAAAAGCGCTAAATAAAAAGCGTGAAAAGAAAAGCATGAATACACACTCACCAAACTTCTACTAACACGAAATTAGCAGAAGGAGCCCAAAGAGTAGCGCTAAAGAGCTGAAGAACAATGTAGTACGTTGCTACGTTTGTATTTGTTGCCCAACAATTGTGTGCCGTGTGTATGGAAGACAAGTTTGGGCCAACGCCTTTCGGACAAAATTCCACGGTTTTTGCTGGCCAACAATCCGATCGTGTGTACAAGGCTTTATTCCCTGGTTCTGTACACCTGCTGTGTTCTTCATGAAGGGCTCCTTCCATTCCTGCACTGAGTTCCCAGGTCTGCACACCTGTTTTACCCAATATGAGGAGCTCCTACCATCCAAGCTTTGAGTTTATTTGTTAATCATTTTATATTGTGGAGAATGTAGCATGATGAGCTAGAACACAAAGGTGAGAACGTCCTAAAACAGGTGGACAGGTGTAATAAATTATGGTGTAACTTATGGATATCATTTTTGGAAAATTTCAACATGTGTAAAAAGCCAGGGACTAATTCAATTCACCAGGGTCCACATAAATCATAATGATAACAGAAATCACCGAAATGGCCCTGATCAAAAGTTTCCATATCCTGGAATGTATGTCCTTGCTGCAGCCACACAAGGTGAAACACGCAGGTTAGAATGACAATTAAAGGTTAATTTACTAAATCTATGCCTTTTTAAATTGCAATTAGTGTCTGTGTATAAGCTCTTGTTCACATTGGAGCGACTTGTCATGTGATTTGACAGGTAAAATTGCATGACAAGTCACACCCTATCGTCAGCAATGGCCATGTTCACATCGATGTGACACCGACTTTGCGGTGCCGCATTGATTTGAAAAAATAATTCCTGCACTACTTTTGGCGATTTCGGCTGCGACTTGCATAGACATCTGCACAGATGTCTTTGAAGTTGCACTGACTGACTTCAGATTTGCATGATTTCAAAGCCGCATTCAATGTGAACAAGGGCTTCATAGTCAATGAGTTTGTTAGCTCTCATGTTGATGCATTAAGCAGGCTAGACAATGAGCCATGGGGAGCAGAAAATAACTGTCAAAAGACCTGTGTAAAAGAACCTTATAGAGATAGAAAAGGACAATGGGGGAAGATCTGAAATCTGGGGAAGCTCTGCTGATTTTATCATCCAATCATGTACAAGCAAAAATGCTGTTCTTTAATTTTTCTTGCATGTTCTCCTCAGATCTACAGTGACTGCACTTCCAAGTGCACTTGTAGTGCAAAGTGGATTTGCCTTTAGTAAATAAACCCCAATGGGTTGACTGACCCTTTTCAAGCAGTATTAAACACAAACCCAAAAGTGTGATATATTGCGGCTTACCAATCATTAGATGTGTTGGCTGCATTAGTTTTCTTTTTTTTAGTCTTTCTTCCCTGTTTTCACCTGGTGATCTGGCCAGTAACACACCGCCTGTATTAGAGTGCCCCCACTCTCGATGAAGGAGCATAGGGGGCACCTTTGGACAGCAGCATCGTCAGTCTGGGGGAGAGGGGAGTGTTAGATGCACTAGCAGTTTTAGATACACTAACCAATTAAAGCCAGACTCCAGCTAATACTTTATAATCAGTTACAGCAAACATTTGTTTTCCTTTTGGGATAAAGGTTTTACATGAATACATAAAAGCTGATCATTCTAAACACTCCTATCAGAGGTAAATGGTTTGTCTCATCTCTCTAACTGCTACATGTGGAAGAGAGCTTGTTCTTTTGAAAAACAACAGACTTACTGGCCAGATCACCAGATGAAAATAGAAGAAAGAAAGCCTAAAGCCCTGTGCACACGACCGCCTTTGCCGTCGGAATAAACTCTGAAGGTTTTTTCGAAGGAGTTCCGACGGAATTCCGCTGAAGCTGTCTTGCATACACATGGTCACACCAAATTCTGACCGTCCAGAATGCGGTGACATACAACACGTACGATCGGACTATAAAACGGAAGTTCATTAGCCAGTAGCCAATAGCTTCCGTCTCGTACTTGCTTCAGAGCATGCGTCTTTTTTGGTGCATAGGAACAGCATACAGACGTGCGTTTTTTCCGATAGTAATTTGTTCCGCCAGAAAAATATAGAACATGTTCTCTATCTAAGTCCTATAATATAAATGTAGCGCTAAAACAAAAACAACATTAAAAATGTGAACAGATAATATGGTGGCCAGTGGATGTAGCCCACTGGGACATAGAGGCAGAAAACCAAAGTGATGTGTGAAGTTCAAATGGCTCATGTATATTATAGGTTAAGACAAATACGATACAGTACAAATAAGTGAAACAATGAAGTCACATAATGTAAAAGGAAAAATATGAATCCAATGTAAATGGAAAATCTTCTGATCTGTGACTCATCAGCATGAAAATCTTGAGTTGGAAATAGATGGAATATCTAAGTTCGTCTGAATTTTCGACGGAAAAAGTCCGATGGGGCATACACACGGTCAGAATATACGATAAAAAGCTCCCATCGGACTCTTTCTGTCAGAAATTCCGCTCGTGTGTACGCCGCATGAAAAAAAAGAAAATAAATGCAGCCCCTAGATCTATGAATTGGTAAGCTGCAATACATTATGTAGCGCTGGTAGATTTTCAATCTACCGCTGATAGGTAAATTTAGTGGGTTATCTGTTCATACATAGTTAGATTTGCCTCTGTTCCAGCTTGGCTGAGTTGCATGTAGTTTCACACTGTGCCTGTGGGTGTCGTTGTCACCATGGTTCGGTGTTGGAAAGGCAACACGCTGAAGTGTATGAGTGCTCCTTTGTCCCGGAGATAACTCGGTGGAGATGGTCCTCCGAGTTGCATTCTGGGAGAGGGTATTTATGGGACAGACGCCATGTTTTAGGGTTCGTTTCGTTCCACCTGTTGGCCCTCCTGGCCGACAAGTATGTGCTAGGAGTACTACCTCGTGGTCCTCCGTCCGGGAGGCCCACGTAGCTGCAGCGGGTGGGTGGGCCCAGAAGCCTGTCTGGGGCCTACCACAGTGGCAGAGGAATGGTCCTGGGCTGTCTGTCCTAGAGGGAAGAAGCTGGACAACTGAGAAGATTCCAGGGGAGGACCCGTCATGGAAGGATCATGCAGGTGCTGGTCTGGAGAGGGGCCTGGTGACTCAGTTGGAGGACGTATCCTAAAGTAACCCTACCGCATAGTACTGCCGGGTCAGTCTAAAGGTTCTAGAGCTATATTTGCTGTTCATCATAAACCATTACATCCTGTGGCAGAGGATCGTACGAGTTTTGTTCCAATCAAGTCTGTGGCAGAGACTTTTGTTCGTGCTGCGTACTGGCTGCTAGGTTAGTGAGAGAAACCTATCCAGGCGGGGAAAGATTCAACTCTAAAGAGATAGTACATTCATCAACAAGATCTAAATTCCTAATGCTACACCAAGAAAAGGTATTTGAACTTCCCTGCAACTCTCCTTTTGCCTCTTTCCTGCTACTTCCTTCAATTTGTGTTTATTAAAGCATTGGAAAAGATACTCAAGTGTCTGGAGCCTACATCGTATGGTGATAAACTCAATGGGACCCTAGACCCGGTTCCGGTGAAATAGAGGTAGCGAAGGTGACAGTAACAGCCCGCACTAAACCAGCAGCTCCACTGAGAGTTAGTGCTACATGTGGGGGTGTCGTCCGGGATTGTTAGCCGTCAACCTCCCGCAGCCCTGAGAAGTATTTCACTGGTAGTTTATGTTGGAACAAATTTCTGGACTTTGTCAATTTTTGGAGAGAGGAATGGGGTTAAAGTGCAGGACTTTATTTCTGACTGAGTAGGCTGTGGGTGAGCAGTAAAAGCCCGGGAGCTACGTGATCAGAAGAACAAGTGGGAGGAGCTTAACCCACTTGTTGCCGCGTGGGACGCGTGTGTGTGTTTGGCGCCAGAGGAGAAGAGAGGCCTCGTGATCGTGCTGAAAAGATCAGAGTGCGGCCATGTCTTCTTTTTTGTTGATACCGCCAACTATGGGACCTAGGATGTTCCCTACGAGTACCGCTGCTGGTACTATGCTGACCGGAACCTTGCTGACAGATACCGGCATTCCTCTGAAACCGCAGGGGAGGTTTTTTCTCTACACGGTTGGAGATATTGAAGGGCTGGGCATGCTTTGCCATAAGTGTGAAGGAATGGCCATACATCTCCGTCCATTTGTTAGTTGTATGCGGTGCGGAGAATATTTGTTCATAGTGGAGCAGCCTACTGTGTCCCCTTGTGCTTATCGGATGGACTGGGCTACAGGTATTGCTACAGTGGAAGCTGCTACTGTTGCTGTTGGAGAACAACAGACTGTGATTTCAGCTGTTGCCACCAAGAGTGTTCCTGAGCGAGATACCGCTGTCGCTACTTCATGAGCGGATGTCACTTTCATTTCCACGTCCACTACGCCTATCCCAGTTGCACCTGTCCAGAGGAAGGTGGGATATGTAAAGGCTTCCCGCGGCTGTGGTCGAGGCCTACCCCAGAGACTACCTGAACCGGAGCTGGAGAAATGCATGGATCCTGGGAAGTTTACGTCAGGAACGGGTGAGAGATCAAAGGGGGACATATCTGGGACTTTGTGTAAATATTTGCCGAATTGCCGGCAGAAGAGTTGAGAGATTCGGAGATAGATTCCATGTCGGATCTCTCTGGTGATGATGATCTGTTTGAGACCATGTCACAGGAACTATTGTGGGCCCAGGGCAAAGATGTTGCTTCTGCTGCGACTTTCTCAGAGTAGACAGCCATGGACTCTGGGAAGACATCACCTTGTGTGGAGCCGCACAGTACTACTAAGGAGACATTGTCTAAAGTTGCTAATTTGCTTCCGACACCCGTCGGGTCTATGGTGAGTAAATCACCGAACTCTTGTGTGCCTCCTGGTTTGGGGAAAAATAGATCTTTGCCTAAACTTGCACGTTTACAGAGGGTGTTTTCCAAACGTGTTGCTACAGAATATGGGCTGGAGTTTCCCTATGTTGCTCAGGAGATCATGCAGGAAATTGAGGCCAACCGTGAACTGTGGTACAGTGAAGCTGTTTGGGAGTATTTGTCTGTGCCAAAGCCTTTCCGGAAGACTGGATGTTCTGTTGCCATGGACGAACGCTTCAGTGGATGTTTCCTACACTGGAACTATGGTCGGCACATCTATGCTGACAAAGTGGTCATTTGCAGACCCAGAAAAGATGACATTGTGTACTTTATCACCACAGTGGATAAACTGGGAAAGAAACTGACATTGCCAGATCCTCGGTTTTATTGGTGATTATGAACAAAGAACTCTGGGGTGTATAGTTAGAGAGTGTCAGTGTTTAGAGATCTTTGCGATCGAGAGATAATGTTCATCTCAGTGTTTCTAAAATCCAAAGACTCTTTGATAGCTGGATTTTCTCCTTAAAAAATAGTGATGGACTTCTCAAGTTACTTTAGTTCGTTTTATTAAAAGGGAAAAATATACAGGAAGAGAGTGTCATTCTTCTTTTGGAATGAGACTTTGTTCCTAAGTTGTTTAGTAAGGATACTGTATATATTTAGTGTGTGTCTGTTTTTTTTTTCAGGAACAATTGGATCTCCTATCAAGCTGTTAGGCTTTTCAGCTAGATAGACAGTGGGGTTGTGACAGTCATAATGTGATTTTGTTTGCGGATGTGAATATGTTGTTTTATAAATGTTGAAACTGTATTATCTCTATACTGTCTTTTCTTTTTCCTTGCCCTTGTCCAAGTTTTAAGTTCAAATACCTACTCTCAGGCTTGGGAGTTATTTTTGGCAGACGTTGAGGACAACGTCTATTGTAGTGGGGGGAGTATGTAGCGCTGGTAGATTTTCAATCTACCACTGATAGGTAAATTTAGTGGGTTATCTGTTCATACATAGTTAGATTTGCCTCTGTTCCAGCTTGGCTGAGTTGCATGTAGTTTCACACTGTGCCTGTGGGTGTCGTTGTCACCATGGGTCGGTGTTGGAAAGGCAACACACTGAAGTGTATGAGTGTATGAGTGCTCCTCTGTCCCGTACTACCTCATGGTCCTCCGTCCGGGAGGCCCACGTAGCTGCAGCGGGTGGGTGGGGTGGGTGGGCCCAAAAGCCTGTCTGGGGCCTACCACAGCGGCAGAGGAATGGTCCTGGGCTGTCTGTCCTAGAGGGAAGAAGCTGGACAACTGAGAAGATCCCAGGGGAGGACCCGTCATGGAAGGATCATGCAGAGTGCTGGTCTGGAGAGGGGCCTGGTGACTCAGTTGGAGAACGTATCCTAAAGTAACCCTACCGCATAGTACTGCTGGGTCGGCTTAAAGGTTCAGGTTACATCCTGTGGCAGAGGATCATAGGGGTTTTGTTCCAATCAAGTCTGTGGCAGAGACTTTTGTTCGTGCTGCGTACTGGCTGCTAGGTTAGTGAGAAAAACCTATCCAGGTGGGCAAAGATTCAACTCGAAAGAGATAGTACATTCATCAACAAGATCTAAATTCCTAATGCTACCAAGACAAGGTATTTGAACTTCCCTGCAACTCTCCTTTTGCCTCTTTCCTGCTACTTTCTTCAATTTGTGTTTATTAAAGCATTGGAATAGATACTCAAGTGTCCGGTGCCTACATCGTATGGTGATAAACTCAACGGGACTCTAGACCCGGTTCCGGTGAAATAGAGGTAGCGAAGGTGACGATAACAGCCCGCAATAAACCAGCAGCTCCACCGAGAGTTACTGCTACAATTATAATAAATATTTGCTTTTGACTTTAATACCAATTTAAGGCAATCTGGAATTATGGATACAGAATATAGTGATTATTCCAGACACTAACAGAATGAATGGAAAGGGTTATTTTATTTCTGCATGAACTGCTGCATGAAGTGGAATGTGTCCTGGTACCTGGTAAAGCATTAAATTAATATCTGAGACAGGAATAGGAAGATACAATGAGAAAACCGAATTGGACGGAAAGGCTTATACTGCACCATGCACCCATTGGGCAACAGCTGTAGACAGCCAGGGGTTAAATAATCAAGTGATTCCCAGTTGTGTTTGTCCTGTTGCCCCTGCAGGACAGAATTGGCTCTCCTAGCTGCCCTGTGACCCCTCTGCTCTCACTGCTGGACCCTGGAATGTAAGAGGGCGGAGAAGTTTACAATTACTCCTTCGTCCTTTAAATATCTCCAGCTTAGGGATTTGTAGCCTGGTGTTTGGGAGAGTGAAGCTGGTGGGTGCCACAGCCGTGCCATCTCTGCCTTCAGCATGCTTTCCTTCTGTCTGCCACCTCTTATGGTCTGACCTAACCAGCAACTCTTTTTTTGGATATACCCAGGACGCACCCTTCACACCGCTGTGCCTGGTAGCCGGCTGCTGGCACCCTGAAAAGTATCTCGCTGCTGCGCACTTTCCTGCTCCTGTCACCCCAAAAAGGTATTGCTTCTTAACTTTTTTTCCCTTAAAACCTATCTAAGCCAGAACACTTGTGCCGCATACACACGATCGGACTTTCCAACAACAACGTTTTGTTGGCAGAAAATTTGAGAACCTGCTAGCCAACATTTGTTGGCGGAAAGTCCGACAGCAAATGTTCGATGGAGCATACACGCGGTCGCACTTTCTGACAACAAGCTCACATCCAACATTTCCTGTGGGAAAATCTGACCGTGTGTACGCGGCATTAAAGTGTATGTCCAACAAATTTTTTTCCTAGGTTTGGATAAAGTGGGGAAGGATTAGAACCCCTGTCAGGTTTTCATTGCTATTCTTCCTGCCTTTCTGTCCTGGTGACAACGGCTTACCAGAAAGGAAAGGAGGGGAAAAATCTGAAACAGGGACAATGACAGAAACAAAGATCTGACAGGGGTTCTGACCAAATTTCTGAAAAGAAAAATATTTTTATTTCTTTGTGTGTTATTTCTCTCCCATCCTGTCTGGTGAAGCTGGAAAGCAGTAAAACCCTCACAGGGCTTGTAATCCTTCCCCATTCTATCCAAAGCTAAAATCAAAGGCGTTGGCTGGATACACACATTAAACCAAATATGTTGTTGCACAAAATGTTTGAAACCTTTATCAGTTTGATCAAGCCTGGTAACCCTACCAGCCAAATGTATATACAAGCACTTTCCAATGGTGACAACACTTGCTCAATTCAGCTGTGGCGTTGTCACCCTTTCCTGCACTCTCACAAGTTGGACTATAACCAATTGTGGCTAAACAATGTGCTGACATTCTCCAACTCTGGAGCGTGTGCACATCCACAGGAAATTCATACAAAGAGGATGTGCACAACAAGGCCGTGATAGAAACCATAAACTGTAAGGACCTGTTCACATGGGTAGCCACCCACCTAAACACAGCAATGCAGCCACACAGGGCTATACCCATGCCGGCATGTTGCATCATTCGTGTGAATGGGTTCATGCCACAAACTTCCTTCAACTGCATGCAATGCACGTGGTTTCAGTGCCCCTCCTGACTGCCTGTTAAATGCCTCTGAAAAATGATCCTTTACAGATCACTTGTCAGAGGAGCCGCAAGCACTGCCACAAGTGTGACCAAGCTTTTGGCACTCTACAAAACTAAAGTGTAACAAAATATTTTTTGTGAAAAAAAAAAAAAGTGTAACAAAATAAAAAATTAGATACATTATGTAGTCTGTCAGTAGTATTAACACAGCAATTAGGTCAAGCTGTCCATCAAAAGTGAAAGTTACAGAGGTTGGGGCAAACCATACAACACTGCCTGGGGCACTTACAATAGTCAGCTTTTATTCATCTGGTTTAAAGGTTGGCTCATCTTTACCAAAAAACTGCCTATGCAGGTATCTGGCATTTGTAAATAAAAACAAACTGGGTAGCTCTGACTAAGGTTGAAAAAATGCCCTTGTTATAGGTGTAGGCTATTTACATACCTCATGCAGCCTGACTGGAAAACTCCCAGGACGCTGCTAAGAGAAGCCCAACTGTTACTATTCACCTTCACCATCACAGGAGTGAGCTGTCAAATGTTGAACTCAGAGCTACTATATCAGGGGAGAGAAAGCACATATGAGGAGTTTTGAATTAAAGAAAGAGCTCACTGTCCGGCTGTTGATTTCTTTGGGCAGCTGTATGCAACACCTATGGCTCCTGGGTGGGAAATATGCCTGAAGTGTTAGCTGGAACTGGGCTTTCATTTGTTTTTTATGTTAAGGCTGGTTTCATACAAGTTGTCGTATCAGGTCCACCTGTCAGTTTTCCAGGCGGACCTGATCGGACCCAACTATTGTTCTCTATAGAGTGGTGGATGTCAGCGGACATGTGTCCACTGACACCCGTAGGCATCTGATCCGATCCTGTGGAACATAAGTGCAGCGCTCAAAATTAATCTCAATGTGAACTGAAAAAATATATGTAATTAGTGTACATATACATAAAAAGTGCACACAGATAGTCTGAGAATGAACTCAAGACAATACAAACAGTGTATAGATAGATATATATATACACTGAAATATACAAGTGTGATAAACCTAAAATAGCAATGATATACTGAAGGTCATATCAACAAATGTGCAAATAAGAATTATGTGAATAATGTCCATTAATAATATCCAAAGAAAAAAGGTACAAGTCCCTAATGTTTGGAAAGGTGAACCAAACAATAAAATTCTAAATATCCAAAACGTGGTTTAAAATAGCTGACGCTTGAACTGGATGACAGTGTGAGAAAAACGTGCCCAAACTTGCTGATAAGTGATCCACCACCAGAGAGTTAAAAGGCTTACCAGAACGTTGAACCCAAATAGGTATACACCTAATGGGTCAATCAGGCTTGTAGGGCTACACACCCAAGGGACACGACCTCCAACCAGAAGACCAACTCCAACAGTGGACCTAAATAGGGTAGATATTAGACGGAAAACCGCATGGATGGTTTCTCCAATAGGATAAATTTATGAAAAGGAAGAAGAAGTGGGCACATAGTGTAATTCCGTTTTAAATTGGAAGTGATTTATTCATAAAAAAGGAGGAAATACACTCACATTTTAGATGATAAAAAAAAAATGCTTAGAATAAAACAGTGACTTCAGCAGAGCGTCCAGGCGCGTTTCGTCTCACAAGACACCCCAGATGATGTTTTCATTTTTTGCAATTGATCTATTGCTGTGCTAGCTGCTTTCTTACATTGTTTACAGACAGCGCTGTATATTTGCTTTATTTTTTACATTGTTATCCAATCTGATCCTGTCTGCCAAAAACAGACGGATGGGGGATCCATTCCCCATCCATCTGGATTGTATGACAGTTAAATGGAAGTGGACAGGCGGTCCATTTCCAATCCAACCACCCCATAGAGAACAGCGGGCTGTGTCTGTGTCTGCTCTGCATAAGCGGAGCGGACACATACCTGTCATCCACCTGCTCAGCATTATGGAGTACATCTGTGTAAACCAGCAAAAGTCTGTTTTAAAATGCCAAGTCTATGACTGCTCTGTCTACAGTGTGACAACGCAGCTGAACGATTTCACTGCAGAAAAAAAGCATTCTCAACCTGAACAAACAGAAGGAAGCTCTAATTACATCACATGGACTGTGATTTATTACAGCAAACAGTCACTGTGAAGTCCCTGCCCTTTGTGTCCCCCTTTCTAGGTATTTCGCTTGAGAGGGTTTACTCAGAGAAGGCTTACTCCTAGTGACAGAGCGAGTGCATTTAAGTTTGGAGCAGTTCCAGGGTTTTCACCCTGTTAAAGCAAGTGGAATGGATCTACTGGAAGGATCAACAGGTGTTATAGGGAGGACTAGAAAAAAAATTGCAAATGTCATATTGCACTAGATATGTCATTTTGAACTAGATATAAAAGCAGCACTGTAATCATCCTAGAACAGGGCAAAGATAATCCCTAAGGGCTGGGGCATGCTATCATGTTCTGATGCTTTTAAAGTGTAACTAAAGGCATATCTTTTTATTTTTGGATAGAATGGAGAGGTATAAGAACCCCTGTAAGGTTTTTATTACTGTCTCTGTCCCCATTTGGGAAATTCACCCCTTTTTTTGTCCTATTTTCTGATATTGTCGAAGGTGAAATTTATGCCACATACACACGAGCGGAATGTCCGACAAAAAAGAAAAAGTCAGACGGAAGCTTTTCATCGTATATTCCGATCGTGTGTATGCCTCATCAGACTTTTTTTTTTTTAAATTCTGACGGACCTAGAAATAGATGTTCTAAATATTTCCGACGGAACCAATTCCTATTGGGAAAACCGCTCGTCTGTATGTTGTTCCGAAGGAACCAAAAACGATGCATACTCTAAAGCAAGTACGAGACGGAAGCTATTGGCTACTGGCTATTGAACTTCCGTTTTCTAGTCCCGTCGTACGTGTTGTACGTCACCGTGTTCTTGACGGTCAGACTTTGGTCGGACTTTGGTTTGACCGTGTGTAGGCAAGACTGCTTGAATGGAATTCCGTCGGAGTTCCATTGGGGAAACCTTCGGAGTTTATTCTGATGGCAAAACCGGTTGTGTGTACAGGGCATAACAGTTGGCATCAGAAAAGGAAGTGAAGGGACACAGATGGCAAAAAACCTGACAGGGATTATAACCCGCCCTTACGTTATCCAAAACGAAAAAAGTTTTGCCTTTAGTTCTTAGTTCTACTTTAAATGCGCCCTTTTTTTTAGCCAGGTAGTCCGGCACACACAGGTGCAGACTATCTGGAACCAATGCCCAGAACAGGGCACTGACATAGCAACAAAAGGTACAAAAAGAAAAATGTAAAAAAAAAAAAAAATTCATCCATAGAAAATAAAAATGCACAGTTGTGTGTGTAGTTCGTACAAAAGTACGTGTATATCCAATGATATTTACCCTACAAAAGTCCCTCCCTTCGAAGACAGGATAATAGTAGTAGTGAATACATAAGTAGTAATCTACCCCCGGTCTGGACTCATATACAGGTAACAATTACATCGTGGCTGCATTCTCCATCCACTTTGCCCAGACCTTAGGAAACTTACGGGTGCAGCCTCTGTGTGCATAATGTCTTTGTAGAGTGGTAAATATAGTGTTAACCAATTGCTTCTGAAGCACCCTCTACTTTAGGTAGGTGCTAGAAGTAGGATTTTTGTGAGTGCAGGTAAATTTAATCAGGTCTAGCTGTAAGCTAGGCCTGTTTGTTTTGATCTGTGTGGGCTGTAGGGTTGCCACCTGTCCAGGAATCACTGGGACAGTCCGGGTTTTGATCATCATCACCTGAAACCTGGACACAATATTCAGAATGGACTATGGCTCCCCAAGTGACCAAGTACCACAACCGCTGAGTGCATAGGTGTGCACATGGGCCCCACCCCCATACAGGGACAGGAGAGGAGAGAGGGCTTCATCTGCTCCTCCTCCTCCCACCCCTACCCCTCTGTCTGCTCACCCACACTCCAATCCCGGCATTCTGTGCCTCAGAAAAGGGATGTGTGGGCTGGAATTTTGAAGCTTAGCAACCGGCAGATACATCGTGGATGAAAGGTGTCGATGTCTGAGCCTCTATCCTCTGATGAGTGAGCTCACCATCCACTGTCTGTGACTGAAGTCTCCACCCTCCCTCCCTTCTTTCTCCTGCCTCCAAGCGAATGAGTACACTAAGGTAAGGGGGACTCAGATGTAAGGGGTGCTTTGTGGACTCTGATGAAAGGGGGCTTTGGGAACCCTAATTTATAAGGGGGAATGCTAGAAACTCACCAGAGTCCACAGCATTCTCCCCTAAAATGTTTCATGCCAGATAAAGTGTTTGGGTTTGGCTTGAAGAAAAGGTGGCAACCCAAGTGGGCTGGGAGTGGCTTAGTGTAGGCTGGTGACTCACAGATAGCTTCATCTTTCGGTTACCTCCCTCTGGCTTCTAGAGGATTCTAGAAGGGAGGAGGGCAACAGAGGTGGAGCTGTCTGAAGGTGTCTCAGGGAGCTCTGACCAATCCTCAACTAGTATTGGCAGGGGGCAGGCCTCCTTGGTATACCCAGGGTCAGCCCAGCTGGGGAGGAGTTGTCGGGTGGAAGAAGCTGGAACACTAGGCTGTCGGACCTTTGGGTCACTCCCCAGTCTGGCGGGGGTGACCTTGGGCCTGAAGGGTTCGGGTGAAAGTTAGAGCCTTTCTGAGAAACAAAGAAGGATCTGGACAGGAGGCACAAAGAGGAACTGAGAAAGACAGCGGGAGCTAGTGTTGCTGGGCAAGTCTCTAGGAGGGATCCCCTGGAGTGCAGCCAGGAGGGCTGGTGAGTGACAGGCACAGTTGGGAGAGCTGGGGAGGCATGCCGGAGCGGACTGGGAGTGTGCAGTCTGAGATGGATGTAGAGCCAGCAGGAGAGACTGCGATGTCATGGGCAGTGAAGTCGGGCAGCTGCAGTCAGGAGGGCTGGCAGGGCCTGAAGAGGACTGACTGGGAGCAGTAGTCGACCAAAGTACAGCTAGTATTAAGGACTTTTCTTCTACTATTTGTTGCTACACTAAAGGGGCCCACGGTCCCTGCCTGCAAATGGCAGTTGCTAAGGCATGACAAAGTCTTGGGAAATTATTTTACAATATTACCAGCTGTAGAAGAAGCTGCAAAGCTCTCCATACACCTAAAGATTCCCCATCCATGCTAAACAATGTGGATTGAGGAATTTCCCTCTGCCTGCCATTGTATTCCAATAGCTGGGACCCACGCCTGTCAGGAAACCCAAATAGTGATTGTTAGGGTTGCCACCTGTCCGGGATTCACCCGGACAGTTCAGGTTTTAAATCATGTGTCCGGGTTTCAGGGGGCTGTCTGGAGGCAGGTTCGGCATCACTGGAATGCAAGGTGAGGATGTCAGCAATAGCAATTTGACCACAATCACTGTTCGATGCGGCAAGCTATGCGCACCACATTACTACACTCCTTGGGGCACCCAAAGGTGTCCCAGGCTGCTAAAGTGTTCAGGTTTGGCTTAAAGAAAAGATGGCAAGCCTAGTCACTGTGTAGCTGACTTTTTCCCACCAAGCTCCTTCAATTTCTCAATTAAAGTTTGTAGATCCATGTGCGTTAAGTAGGACCACCATGACTCACAGATCAGCTGATTCAAAGTAATCTGCTAAAATTCGAGCCATATATAAACAGTATAAGGAGGTTTAGAAAAGGTACTCGGTCTTACTGTATGGCACACTAGCTTGATGGACCTTCCGAAAATTTATTTGGGCATAGTTATCTACATGTTCTTTAAAATGGTAATAAACTCAAAAGCAAAAATGTACTTACTTACCATCCTTAGATGTGGTGGCTGCATTTGTCTTCTTTTTTTTTATGCTTTTTTTTCCCCTCTGTTTTCACCTGATGATCTGGCCGCCAGTAACACACCTCCTGTAAGAGTGCCTCCCTCTGGATGAAGGAGCACAGAGGGCACCTTTGGACAGCAGCATTTTCAGTCTAGGGGTAGGGGAGTATTAGATGTACTAACAAATTTAGATACACTCAGACCGGGTTCAAACTATTGTGAATTGGATTCGGGATCCCCGCATCCAATTTGCGAAAGCAGGAGATTGTGATTGGCTCTCTATGGAGCCGGTTCACATATCTCCGATGTGGCTCCAGTGCGAATTTGCACAGGTGTCCTGTGCGTCTTTTGGTCTGTTTCAGGTCCAAATTCAGCCCAAAATTCAGGTTAAAATTGGACCTGAAACGGTGAACCAAGATGCACCGGACCCCTGCTGTGAGCTGCATTGACACGCATTGTGAACTGAGCCTAACACATTGAAGCTATACAACAGCTAATACTTTATAAGCAGTTACAGCAAACAGTTTTTTTCCTTTTGGGATAAAGGTTTTACATATGTAAATAATAGCTGATCATTGTATGCACCTCTGTCTGTGTTAAATGGTTTGTCTTATGCCTGTAACTGCTAGAGAGAGCTGGTTCTTTTGAAAAACAACAGACTTACTGGCCAGATCACCCAATGAAAATAGAAGCAAGAAAGCCTAAAAAAGGAAACTAATGCAGCCATTGCATCTAAAAATTGGTAAGCTACAATATAATAAACGTTTGCTTTTAAGTTTAATACGACTTTATTATTTTATTTTTTTCCACAAGTACAATAGATGTAAACAATCTTAACAGTGAATAACATTGTGTATATAAACTTAAGAACAAAAATGTAATACAGTGGGGTTGATTTACTAAAGGCAAATAGACTGTGCACTTTGCAAAGTACAGTTGCACTCTGCAAGAGCAGTTGCTCCAGAGCTTAGCAAATGAGCAGAAGCTTTGCTGGCTTCTATCATCCAATCATGTGCAAGCAAAAATGCTGTTTTTTTTCCTTGCATTTGATTGGGTACTCTTTGTAAAATGAAGCCTTACCTCATTTACTAAACCCTGGTGCAACTACATTTGCAACTACATTTGCAGAGGGCAACTGCACTTTGCAAAAGTGCACAAGCTATTTGCCTTTAGTAAATCAACCCCAGTATACTGCAGTTTACAAAAACAGTTTACGTGGGGAGAAGGATTTTAAGGTACCACAATATGACAAAGTAAAAGTATCAATAAACGATACCCCTGTAGGGGCTGCTGAGTGTTGTGGTCCATCTGTCACCCTGCCCAACCAGGCACACAATTTCAAGCATCCAGAGACATGAAACAGTCCTTGCACTTGTTTTTTTGTATTTTTATTGAGGGGTATTAAACTTGGATAGTGTAAGGGAGTATGGGATGCCCACTTGATTGAAATGTAATTTACACAGGACTCAACGTATATACACCTCAGTATACACTTCCTCACTTCTCTCCAGCACATCACTTGCTTGCAGACTATCTCTCCTCAATACCTCCAACACATCACTTGCTTGCACTTCCCAGACCAGCTAGCACTGATTTGTAGGCCTGACACTGGCTCAGCCAGGCCTAGGGTAAATGCCCTTTGTAGGCAGGGACTGCGGGCCCCTTTAACCTCCCTGGCGGTTTTCCCGAGTGTGGCTCGGGGTTAAATTTTAGCACCATTAGTGGTAACCCCGAGCCACACTCAGGATTGCATTGCAAGATAAAAAATGGGGGGTAAAAAGTCCTTGAATCCACACTCACCAAAGTAGCAAACAGCAAATGGAGTAGCAGCCGATTCGTCAATATGTGACGGGATACCTGCCCTAAAAGCAATGGCACTATATCAACAACAGAAAGAGGAGACAAGGGAGTCCCCAGAAAGCAAAAAAGGGGAATGGTCAACTACGGCTTATGGTACCATAAGCCATAGTTGACCATTCCCCTTTTTTGCTTTCTGGGGACTCCCTTGTCTCCTCTTTCTGTTGTTGATACAGTTGCATTGCAAGATCCTGGTGCGGTATACTTACCTTGTCCCCAGGATCCTGTGATGGCCCCCTGCTGTGTCTGCGGGCTCTGTCCTCCGCCCGAAGCCTCTATTATGTAAAAATCATAATACATACAGTACAGTGTAATCTTACAAATTACATTACTGTATGAAAATTATTTCACATCCCTTTTGTCCCCAGTGGTTTGTCCAGTGTCCTGCATGAAGTTTTATATGATATATACTGTTCTTTCTGCCTGGAAACTGGAGATTGTCCATAGCAACCAAAACCGTCCCTTTACGTCAAAAGTGGTTTTAGACCAGCTAGGAAACAGCGATAGTAAATTAGAACACTCGCAGAATTGAGCAATAGTGAATCGTGGGGAAATTAATTTTATTATTATTATATTATTAGTTTTTTATAATTATTTATATTTATTTATTATATTATAATTTATGATTTTGTGTTTTAAACTTTATCATACCCGGGATATCTACTAGATTCTTGTTTGGACAGATTTAAGTGTGTTATTGCTAAGAATTACAGGCCTACAATATATAAAATCTGGCATAATCATACCGCCAGGGAGGTTAATGTAGCAAAAATATGGTAGTCCACATTTTCAGGACCTGCCAGCCCTCATGGCTGCAGCTGCCTCTCTCCACTGCCCGTGACACCCCAGTCCACTCCTCTGGCTCTGCACCCATCTCAGACTGCACTTTCCCAGTCCACTCAGGTGTACCTCCCCAGTCCTCTCCATGTGTGTCACTCACCAGCCCTCCTGGCTGCGACCTGTTGTTCCTCTCCTGGCGACTTTGCCTGGCAGTGCTCTTCCGCTGTCCTCTCTTGCACCTGTGCCACCTGTCCAGGACACCTCTGTGTGTCGTGAGAAGGGTCCTGTCCACACACGAGCCCCAGGCCCAAGGTCACCCCCCCAGACTGGGGGGCTCCCTCAAAGGCCTTACAGCCTAGCACTCCATCTCCAGCTTCCACACTGAACAAGTCCTCCCCAACTGGGCTGACCCTAGGTATTTAAGCAGGCCTGCCCCCTGCCAATCCAAGTTGGGGATTGGTCAAGGCTCCTCAAAGCACATCAAACAGCTTTACCTCCCCTCCCCACCTCTCTTCTTTCTTTCCCGATAGTACCAGAACTTATCTGGAAAGAAGTGGGAGGTCTTGATGATGCTGCTTTTGAGTCACCAGCTCTACACTGAGCCACTCCCAACCCAGATCAAAACAAACAGGCCTGCCTAAATATACCTACTCTGCCAAAAAAACTATTTACCTCCATCTAGCAACCTAGAGGGTGCTACAAACTACAAAGCTTTTATTGGTGTAAAACATGAAAGAAAGACCAACAATGCATTGCTTACTGACTGGATGGTGTGATGATGCTGTTAAGCCTCTCTCTTGTGTCTTTTTATGGACTATAATTATTGGCCCGATTTGGATCTTTTTTGATCCATATCTTGATGCCCTCTGATTGGATTAGCACCACTTTATCACCACAACTCATCATTTGAGAGTTTGTTGACTCTTTGGGTTGGTATATCTTTTGGAAGCTCCATGGGTATCGCTTGTGCTGTACCAGACTCACACCTTAAAGCCTAGTATACACTAGTAGGTTTCTTTTGTTCAACCCAGCAGGGCTTAATGAAAAAAAAAAACTAACAGCTCTGGAGGAGCCACTGTACTAACCATGCAATGTTAGTACAGCGATCTCCCTTGCTGTTCTATTGTGTTCTGACAGTGGGACGGCCTACCCACCAGAACACTCCGGTCAGCACTCTCAGCCATCGGTTGAGAGCGCTGATCGGGAGTTGGCCGGAAGACCTTTTTCGATCATGCCCCATAGACCGCATGGCCAGCTTCTGTCGAACCAGATGCAGTACACATGGGCAGATGCCGCCCGACATTCAGCTCGTGTGTACTAGGCTGTAGAAGACTCATGCTTTTTGTGAGTTGAAACATGTTGGGATCTACTGTATATACACACTTTAGGCAATCTTTGTCATACTGAAGATACCTTTTCAGTGGTGGTTTAGAATCACGCTTTAAGCTGTTTATATGTATATGAAAATCATGATGTTTAGACTGTTTGTCTTTCTGTAATCTTATACACTAATGAAACTTTGTCGTTTTTTATACTTTTACTTTGTCTTTTTGTGGTGCCTTAAAATCCTTCTCCTAATGTAAATATGTTTTTTAAATTATTGTTTATGACAGGGGTCGACTACCTATGACATTTTCTTATGATAACAATCGATGCTGCTAAGAAGCCGCTCGCCTGTTTTCCCAAGCAGTGGGAGGGTACGCCCCCCCTCCCGCTGCCTTCCGCAGCTCGCGCGGGCTCTCCCGTCCCACTGGGAGGTCCGAGCGACCAGCCGGGGCCTCCGCCGGCTGGCTGGAGACCAGAATGAAGCTGCAATGTGCTTCGATCGGGTCTCGGATTTAGTAACCCGGAAGCGATGTCATGACATTTACAGAAGGTTTACAGATAGGGTTGCCACCTGTCCAGGATTCACCCGGACAGTTCGGGTTTGGAATCATTATTGATATATAACATTATTCAGACTGGACTATGGCTTCCCAGCTGCAGTTATCTAAGCTTAGAGTGTCTGTTACACTCTTTCACACTGCCCAAAGCCAGCACTAACAATTACCCCAAACACAGATGGGAGAGAGGAGAGAGGGCTCAATCTGCACCTCTTCCCCCCACCCCTACCCCTCTGTGTTTGCCCACACTCCAATCCCCGACGCTGTGCCTCAGAAAAGGAATAGAAATTTGAAGTCCAGCAGCCTCAGATACATCTGGATGAGAGGTGCTGACTGCCAACGGGTGAGTGAGCTCACCATCCATCCCTGTCTGTGACTGAAGTGACCGAAGTCTCCCCCCTTCTCTCTCCTGCATCTGAGGGAGTACACTAAAGTAAATCAGAGTTCTCAGAGTTCCCCTTTACACCAGAGGCCACAGTGTTTCCCCTTACATCAGAGTCCCCTTAAATCAGAGTCTTCTCCGTACATCAGAGTGCTCAGTGTTCCCCCTTAAATCAGGGTTCCATGAGCATCCCTTATGTTAGAGGCCCCAGAGTTCTCCCTTACATCAGAGTCTGTAGAGTCCTCCCTTACATCAGAGTCTGTAGAGTCCTCCCTTACAGTGAAAGGGAACTCTGTGAGTTCAGATGTAAAAAGGGGGACTCTTGTTATTAACTTCATATGATTAGAAATGTTATTTAATAGCAAAATATATGTATAGTTTTTTTCTATAAAAAACTTGCTGTGGGCTGCAAAAATGTTCGGGTTTAACTTGAAGAAAAGGTGGCAACCCTATTTACATAAGACTTAAAGGAGCCAAATTTAAAAAAATGACAGTATTCAAACTTGGCGCTTTGAATGCTTTTAAGTGCAAAGGAGCGATTTGGGGTCTCATATACACAGATCCCTCCATAAAGAGTACCTGTCACTGACTATTACTGTCACAAGGGATGCTTACATTCCTTCTGACAGCAATAAAAGTGATAAGAATTTTTTTTTAAAGGGACAAAGTAAACATAAAAAAAAAAGTAAAACATTTAAAGCGCCCCATCCCTCTGTGCTCGTGCGCAGAAGCGAACACATATATAAGTCACAACCGCAGAAGTAAACAGTGTTCAAACCACACATGTGAGCTATCGCCACGATCGTTAGAGTGAGAGCAATAACTCTAGCACAAGACTTCCTCTGTAACTGCTAACCTGTAGAAATTTTTAAAGCGTTGCCTATGGAGATTTTAGTCCATAGTTTGTCGCTATTCCACAAGTGTGCGGAATTTTTAAAGCATAACATGGGGGGTTGTGTAATATGCAGGGGGGGCTCGGTAGGGGGGAATGTGTGATGTGCAAGGGGGGCTGTGTAATACTCGGGGGGGGGGCCTGTGTAATGTAAAGGGGTCCAGAGGTACGGGGGCTGTGTAATGTAAAGGGGTCCAGAGGCGCAGGGCTGTGTAATGTAAACAGGTCCAGAAGTGCAGAGGGTGTGTAATGTAAAGGGGTCCAGAGGTGCAGAGCTGTGTAATGTAAAGGGGCCCAGAAGTGCGGGGCTGTGTAATGTAAAGGGGTCCAGAGGTGCGGAGCTGTGTAATGTAAAGGGATGCAGAGGTGCGGAGCTGTGTAATGTAAAGGGGTCCAGAAGTGTGGGGACTGTGTAATGTAAAGGGGTCCAGAACTGCGGGGGGCTGTGTAATGTAAAGGAGTCCAGATTATTATCTTCATTCATTAGCAGGTGAATGCGCCCCTCCATGCATTCACATACATTGAATCTGGCCCTTAAGTGCAAAAAGGTTGCTGACCCCTGGTTTAGGATGTGGTATCTTTCAGAGGTGGGGGACTCGAGTCACATGACTTGACTCGAGTCAGACTCGAGTCACCTGTTTGAGGACTTGCGACTTGCTTTACAAAATTAAATAAATGACTCGACTTGACTTTGACTTGTCACTAATGACTTGCGACTTGACTTTGACTTGGGCTATTTGACTTGCAATGACTTGCAATGACTTGGCACCACCAGTTCTGTGTCTTGGCCTAGGCAAAAGCCGCCCCCCCCCCACAAAAGAAAGCTTCCCCGAGTCCCGGCTTCGGGGTAGATCAGTATTTTGACTTAATTTGTGACTTGACCAAAATAAATGACTTGACTTGACTTGCTTGACTTCTAGCAGGGACTCGCCTTGACTTGCTTGCTTTTCGCCACAGTAACTTGGGACTTGCTTATGACTTGAAGGTTAAGACTTGAGACTTGCTTATGACTTGCACATGTGTGACTTACTCCCATCACTGGTATCTTTAGATCATATTGGTCTAGTAAAGGCACAACTGAAAATATTGAAGCTTACCAGACCTTATATGTGATTGCTGTTTTAGTTTTCTTTTTTCAAGCTTTTTTCCCTTTTTTTTTACTTGGTGGTCCTGCCAGAAACACACTTTCTGCCCTGGGGTGACAAAGATCACTCACTGTAGTTTATGCACAGCTCTGCGTACACTGAGAACAAGCAGGTAAGAATACTTAAATGCAGAAGAGACATGTCTCTTCTGCATTAAAAATGCTACCAGTTCACAGGTTTTAATTAAGTGAGTAAAGTTCCACCCTATTCCATATAAGCTTTAACATATTAATGTCATTCTCTTGCAACCCTGCCATGAAAAGCACTTCCTCTTGTGGGGTGACAATGCACTCTCCCTGTCTCTTAGTTGTACTCCTGCATTGTCACCTTGCTATACTGATAAACATGATACACTGTGCACAGAATACACTAAATATCATCTAGTTAGGGTTTATCTATTCTTTAAAGTGGTTACAAATCCTTACATATACTCACTGAAATAACAAGCCTCAGGTGGTACACAGAGATACAACTAATCCTCCAACATAAGTTGCACCTGTTTATCTGCTGCCCTCTCTTCTACAGAGCTATTCAATGTACACAGATTAAAGGCTATTTCTCAGCTCCAGAAAGCAGGGGGCGGGAATCTGATCTCACACACTGCACAGCATACAGCAGGGGTAGGCAACCCCCGACACGCAAAGCCTCTTTTGCTGACACTCAACTCCCTCCCCAACAGCAGAGCAGTGCAGGGAAGTGTCAGTGAGACGCTAATGCATTCCAATCTCACAATTCCCCATGCCGCACCTGCACTGAGGGGGAGGCACTGTGCTCCACACACATTGGACAAACGATGGGAAACATTGATTGGTTATCTAACTTTTTTGTATGTGATGGGGAAAAGGTCGGGTGCAGTTCTGCTAGGGGGGGCGGTCCCTGTTTCTAGGAGGAGGAGGACTGTCATTGGCCACTGCCAAAGCCAATCACAGTCCTGCTAGCCCCACCCACCATCTGGAGGAAGGTGACTCGCTTGGTTGCCACTACCAATCTCAAAGAAGGGATTTCACTGTGATTGAGAAAAACACAATCAGGTGACAGTTTGTGGAATTACTGTTGAGCTTCTGGGAACTTTGTTGGGAAAAAAATATATATATATAAAAAAACTTAATAGAGAATAGTAATGCAGAACACATAGTGCCCCTCACCCTCCTCTCAGGCCCTGTTCTGAGCCACATTCCTGTCTGAGTAATATGTCCGGGTTTCAGGTGGACTGAAACCCAGACACATGATTCAAAACCTGGACTGTCCAGGTAAATCCTGGACAGGTGGCAACCCTAGGTTACAGTGGTGGGGCAGAAGAGCAGGGGGTACAGAGGTATGACAGATGTACAGGAGGTAAAGTGGTGGGGCAGATGGGGAAGAGGTTTACAGTGGTTGGGCAGAAGTGCAGGAGGTACAGTGGTGGGAGAGATGAGAAGGGGGTGCAGCGGTGAGACAGAAGAGTACAGTACAGTCATAGGGCAGATGAGTAGGGGGTTACAGTAGTGGGACAGATGAGAAGGGGGTTACAATGGTGGAAAAGATATGCAGGGGGTTCAGTGTTGGGGCAGATGTGAAAGAGAGGTGCATTAGTGGGACAGATGAGCAGGGGGTTACAGTGGTGGGGCAGAAGAGCAGGGGGTACAGAAGTGGGGCAGAATATACCTAGTTTTGACAGGTATCCGCCCGCCCCTCCCCCCTGAAAGGTGCCAAATGTGGCAGGGGAGGAAGCAAACAGGCGGAGCTTACCCTTTAGGGTGGAGCTCTGCTTTAAGGCTAATGGAATTTATGTCAGGAGTTTGTAAGAAGGAATAATAATGACATTCCTGGCAGGACAGATGTCCACTTGAGGAAGTATTTACAAAACTTTATGAAATACAAAAATTGAAATGTTTCAAATCCTAATCTGCTTGTGCTTTGTAATTACTAAAAAGATATTTATAACAGATCGAGATGTTGTGTGTCTGGTAGACAATATTACCGTTAAATAGCCTCTGTTGTCTTACCCTTGATGAAACTTTAATGCTGTATAGACCATCTTGGAAGTTCCTGGTCTCTGACTTTAATCTGAATTGATAATAACTTTCTGATTACACTAAACTAGCACCCTCCCCTAGTTATGTTGTTAGGCTAAATTTTGTTTTTGGCCTCACTGTAGTCAGTGGAGCAGTAATCTATTGTTGGTCAGGGCTTTCTAAGCTTTCTAAGCTGGGTGTTTGATTTCTCCTACCTGCTTCTAGAAAATAGGGAAGGGAAGATCAAATATAGGGATGAGCCAAACACCCCCCGATACAGTTCGCACCAGAACATGCGAGCAGACAAAAAATTTGTGCGAGCATGCGAACACATTTAAAGTCTATGGGTCATGAACATGAAAAATTAAAAATGTTAATTTTAAAGACTTATATGCATTTTCCTGCGGCCTGCCAGGTTGCATGCTCAGATAAGGGACTGGTATGGATTTTGGGGGGGGACCCCCACGCCATTTCTTTTTTAAATTTTGGCACAGGGTTCCCCTTAAAATCCATACCAGACCTGAAGGGCCTGGTATGGATTTTGGGGAGGACCTCCACACCATTTTTTTTTTAAATTTTGGTGCAGGGTTCCCCTTAACCACTTCAATACACTGTGTTATATAAACTACACTGCCTGCACTGACTGAATATAGAGTCTACACTGAATATATAGTCTACGCTAAATGCAGAGTATAATATATATATATATATATATATATATATATATATATATATATATATATATATATATATCAAATACACTGCCACTAACTAACCTGCCTGTCTGATCTAGCTCAATCTATCTCCGTCCACACACTATACACGGCCGCAATGTAAGCAGCCTTATATAGCGTGGGGCGTGGACTTAGTCCCCCTGAGCCTTGATTGGCCAAAGGCACCCTGCCTTTGGCCAATTATGGCTCTCTCAGCAGAGCGTGCTGTGATTGGCCAAAGTATGCAGGTCAGGTGCATGCTTTGGCCAATCATCATACAGCAATGCACTGCGATCTCGCAGTGCAATATGGGGCGTTCCGCAGTGCTCGAATTTCCCCGCGAATGCCCCATAATATTCACTGTTCGGCGAACGGGCGAACACCCGATGTTCAAGCTCATCCCTAATCATATATTCAGTGATGAATATTTATCATGTCTCAGCCAAGCCCTGGAGGGGGTGGGGGGTGTCCAGAAGGTGGTTGGGGAGGTGATAAATATCTGGGAGCCCTAGCCAGAGTGTTCTTCCTCTGCTTTAAGGGTTCAAGTTTTCATGGGGCTGCAGCTCCTGGTAGGCAGCTAGAGGCCTCAGCAGGTGCTAGGCTGAGGGCCGGGAGAAGATTACTAAAGGGACTTTTGCTGGAGGGCACTGTCCTAGAATCCTGGTCTAGAGAAAAAGCTTTATCTCCCTCACTGAGGAATTACTGGTGGAATCTGGGTGACAGACAACTCATGTAATATTGAGTCCTATTGATTCTAGTGTCATTTGGAGTATCCTTAACTTTTCTCTGACCCTCTCTCCTGTTTCATGGTATTCAGAAATTAATTCTAAAAATGCATCCACTAGCCTGAGCTTGAATTGCCAGTATGCATGAAACTGTGCTTGTGGCCGGCAGCCTCTGTATTAGCAAGGGAGACATGGGGTAATCTACAGGGACCCCTTTGGGGGTGAGTGCTATGCTAAGCTTGGACCACAGACCATGTCTGCTTTCTCTTCCAGGTACCATGGACAACAAGGTCCCGGGAGCCGTGGTGAATGGGGAATCCTTTCCAGCTCAGCCACTGATGGAGAAGGAGCCTCAGGAGGTGACCGAGCAACACATGACAGAGAGAGGACAATGGAAGAACAAGATGGAGTTTGTCTTGTCGGTAGCTGGAGAGATTATTGGATTGGGGAATGTATGGAGATTTCCTTACCTTTGCTACAAGAATGGAGGAGGTACGTCACTGCAACAAATACAGACTTCTTAAGAGCAATGAGGATGTGTCGGGTTTGCCTAAGGGCCTTTGTTCACTTCAAATGGGTTTAGCATTTTCATTCACTCATTTCAAGTCTATGGGAATGCAAAATCTCTTGAAACAAGTCAAGTGCATTTCAGAAAGAGGTCAACTGCAGGTCAAATACACCTGTCAATGATTTCTGATTGATCTCAAAAGCATTTGAAACTGATGTCATTGACACAAGCTCAAAGCCTTTTTTTATTGTGTTTTCCTCTGTTTCCTGTATTAGTTTGTTGTAAAAAGACTCAAGCTGCAATTTATACTCCATAGAGGATGAGTGATTAGATCAGTGACTCCTCTCCCTCCCTTTATATATCTGCATCTGAGGTTTCAGTCAGGCAGACCGAGCAAGCCTGAAGGCCCTGAAGGCAGCCAGCTATCAACCACTAAGCTCTCTCTTTAGGTAACCCATTGTCATACTTTGTGGTTTGCTGTGGTGGTAAAAATGGGTCATATGCATTTTACTGGGCTGTTGCAGTATGTTGGCACAAAGAATAAGCTGACTGTGAAATCAAAAGGGAAAAGACAAGCGCAACCTCCATAGTGTAGTAAACAAGGTGAACAATATTTATTAATAATTAAAAACGCACTCGCAAAAGGAGAGCTTGTGCAAAGTGGTAAAGTCAAAGTTGCTGCTTCGGCCGCGAACATGGGGAGAATAGCGCAGAAAGACAACCTGAACAGGGATGGAAGCCAGAGCCTGGATTGAGAGGATGCCTGACATCGCTAGGAGTGCGCTGGGAAATAGGAACATGTTTCAAAGCATGTTGCTTCTTCAGCCTAAAAGTGTCTACCTGCCAAAAATAAATACAGCACTATAGGGGTCGGTCCAGGAATGGCTGAAACTGCTCACCAGGAGGGTCAAAATGCCACAGTTCTTAGTATCAGGAGCCAGCTGGAGCCACGAGTGTAGGAGCAAGGGGTGAACTGCTTCACATGTCATATATACTAATAAGAGCAAATAATGAAGTTGTGGTTGTGTCATAGTAAAACATATATATACACAGTGCCTTGAAAAGCCCTTGAAATTTTCCAAATTTTGTCATGTTACAACTAAAAATGTAAATGTACTTTACTGGAATTTGATTCAATAGACCAACACAAAGTGGCACATAATTGTGAAGTGGAAGGAAAATGATAAATGGCTTTCCAAATTTTTTACAAATAAATATCTAAAAAGCGTGGCATACATTTGTATTCAACCACTTTTACTCTAATACCCCTAACTAAAAACTAGTGGAACCAATTGCCTTCAGAAGTCGCCTAATTCGTAAATAGAGTCAATCTGTGTGTACTTTAATCTCAGTATAAAATTTAAATACAGCTGTTCTGTGAAGCCCTCAGAGGTTTGATAATGAACAAACAGCATCATGAAGGCCAAGGAACACACCAGATGGGCCAGGGATAAAGTTGTGGAGAAATTTAAAGCAGGGTTAGTGTTCAATCCATCATCCGAACTTGCAAACAGTATGGCACAACTGCAAACCCACCAAGACATGGCCTTCCACCTAAACTGACAGGCTGGGCAAGGAGAGCATAATTCAGTGAAGCAGCCAAGAGGCCCATAGTAACTCTGGGGGAACTAAAGAGATCCACAGCTCAGGTGGGAGAATCTGTCCACAGGACAACTATTAGTTGTGCATTCCACAAATCTGGCCTTTATGGAAGAGTGGCAAAAAGAAAGCCATTGTTGAAATAAAGCCATAAGAAGAATTCCTGTTTGCAGTTTGAGAGAAGGCATGTGGGGGACACAGAAAACATGTGGAAGAAGATGCTCTGTTCAGATGAGACCAAAATTTAACTTTTTGGCCTAAAAGCAAAATGCTATGTGTAGCAGAAAATGTACACTGTTCATTACCCTGAACACCATCCCCAACACGAAACATGGTGGTGGCAGCATCGTGTTGTGGGGATGCTTTTCTTCAGCAGCGACAGGGAAGCTGGTCAGAGTTGATGGGAAGATGGATGGATCCAAATACAGGGCAATCTTAGAAGAAAATCTGTTTGAGTCTGCAAAAGACTGGGGCAGATGTTCCACTTCCAGCAGGACAACGACCATAAACATACAGCCAGAGCTACAATGGAATGGTTTAGATCAAAGCATATTCATGTGTTAGAATGGCCTAGTCAAAGTCCAGACCTAAATCCAACTGAGAATCTGTGGCAAGACTTGAAAATTGCTGTTCACAGACACTCTCCATCCAATATGACAGAGCTTGAGCTATTTTGTAAAGAAGAATGGGCAAAAATGTCACACTCTAGATGTGCAAAGATGGTAGAGACATACCCAAAAGGACTTGCAGCTGTAATTGCAGCGAAAGGTGGTTCTACAAAGTATTGACTCGGGGGGATGAATACAAATGCATGCCACAGTTTTCACATATTTATTTGTAAAAAGATTTGAAAACCATTTATCAGTTTCCTTCTACTTCACAATTATGAGCCACTTTGTGTTGGTCTATCACATAAAATCCCAATAAAATACATTTATGTTTTTGGTTCTAACATGACAAAATGTGGAAAATTTCAAGGGGTATGAAAATTTTTTCAAGGTACTGTATATACATACACATATACACATATTATAGTTAATGCATATACATTATAAAAGTGCACAAATAAATATGTATATGTATCTCTCTTGAGACCATACAATAAAAATCAATGAAAAATATAAATATTTTGGAAAAAAAACAAAGACAAAGACTGGGCACAATGGTCTGGGATTAAAACAAATAATATATAGCATATAATATGGTATATGAATAGAGACATTTCTGAACACCTGCGTATATATATATATATTTATATATATATATATATATATATATATATACACGCATACACACATCTGTATATGTACACATATCCATACACATAGGGATATAAACATAATTAAATTACTCTGCTTCTAGGAGGACCTTCAGGATGTAATAAACAAATATGTTAAAACCATAAGTGACCATGTTCCTGTGTCTTGGATGATAGAGGTGTATAGGGTTCTCGTATAATCTCTAACCGCCTGGGAGAATCAAGATGGAAGATGGAAAATAAAGACATAAATGTCATTGGTAGTATGTCATAAATAATGTATGGTATATGGATGGGTGGGGACTTTAATGGATCTGCAGGAGGCCCGTGGGGGGGGGGGGGGGGGGGGGCAATGGATGATGACCAGACACCACTCCTTATAATGGCCAAGATGAAACAGGGCATGCAGAACTCCAGAATGAAATAGCTCAGGGGCACAAGATGGTTATAAGATGGTATTCACATCAAGCTCCTCATTGAGGCCATTGGGGGACATAGTGTTGAGCCTAAATATCCAATAAGTCTCTCTGGAGCACAATGCCTTGAAACGTTTGCCCTCCGGCAGGGACCGTATGATCAATTTAACCACAAACACTGAGTACGCTGGGATCCTTGTGATGTTGCATAGACAATGTCTGGAAACACTGATTTTGGGGAGGCCTTTGCCCACATTCCTATGATGCTCTCCAAATCTTGCTCTAAGTGGTCTGACAGTCCTGCCCAAGTACTACCACAAGAGCAGTGGATGCAGTACTCTATAAAGGAGGTGGAGCAGGTATAAAAACCTTCAATGGGGTAAGGGTGGCCCTATGAATCTATAAATGATTGTTGCCTGTGATTGACAAAGGCACAGGTCAGACAGTTGCATATCTTGCATTTGAACATCCCCTAGAGAGCTAGGAAAGTGGGAAGGTCACAGGCAAGCGTGGCAATGGCAGGTGATAATTTGCTCGTGAGGTTCTTGATGTTGCCGGTCTTTCTGAAAACTATTTTTGGGCACTGTGGTAGGATCGGGCCTAGCTTAGGGTCACATTTAAGGATACTCCAATGCTTGTAAAGAACCTTCTTAATAGACTGATAATGGGTGTTAAATTGGGTTGAATTGAATTGATGGCTTCTTCACTGTATCCCTTTTGTTGAAGTCTTTGCTTCAAAGGCAAGCTTTGGGATATGTAATCTTCCTTAAGGGTTCCTGTGTAGCCTGCAAAAACTGGCTGACTGTAATGTTGCGTTTCCAGGCCGGATGATGGCAGCTGTTATTGTGTAGGTAAAAATTGGCAGCCGTGGGTTTTAAATGAATCTTACAGAAAATATTGGCTGAAGCTTCATGAAAGAGGTCCACGTCTGAGAATGTGAGTACGTTTGGTGTTACAATATTTACTGAATTGAAATAGCTGGTCCTCTTCACCTTGCCAGATCATGAGGACATCGTCAATGTAGCGCCTATACATGACGATGTGTTCTGCATAAGGGTTGTTGGGTTGGCACAAAGAATGGGCTGACTTAAGGCACAGTATGTTAATGTGCATGGGTTAACACACCACATGGGGTGGTGCTCAAAAAAAAAAAAAATGTGCACGTGAAACACACACAAAGAGTGCACTTAAGGGTGTGCCTTTTGTCCACCCCCCGGGGCACAGGGCTCCTGACAGGGGCAAGGCTCGAACATGGTCTACCTAGCCAAAATGCCTGGTGGACCCTTCTCCTCATGGTCAGCCAAAGGAGACCAACGAGTACTAGTTGAGGAACTCCCCCTAGATTTCAGGGTAAGCCCGAGGGCCCACATCCTCCATCCAAGCAAAAAGACACAAGTAAAAGTGCAAGATGAAAAAACACGAAGGAAAAAATAACTAGTGCCCGTGAAGGGCATAGGCTAGGCCCTAAGGCCTGGTAGCTAAAAGATTTCCCCGGACTTAGCCAAAAGTGTTGAAAAAGTATAGCTGCCGTGACCCTGTGCTCTATTCTCATGCCCATGTGATACTAAGTGCACCCATGGGGAAATCAGCTCCCAGGGGGCACTGACACCACGGATCCTCTGCCTTCCCAGCCCATGGCCAGACAAGGTAGACCAATTCAAATTAGTAGGCACTGGGCCCCTCCAATCATCCCCGGGGGAATTACTTCAGTACCCCACATCCCGTTGGCGCCCCAGTTTCTGTTCCAGCCGTTACTAGCCTTCAGAGCCCCCATCAAACCAGCAGGGATACTATACAGCCAACCATTTTTACCAAAAGGTCAGAATGAAGGTTAAGTGCCCCTACTGGACACTGATAAGAAATATACACTTGATCTTAGCCAAAAAGGGTGTGGTTGTGGTGCTTTTCAGAAATCAACACACATTGTGGAGCACACACATTAGGGGCTGATTCACACCAGTAAGCGCACAGTATTGTGTGCATTGTGCACAAACGCTAGGATGCATTGTTACAACACAGCGTGTCTCTTAACTTTATACACTATCTCATTGTGATGCGCTGATGCACATTGCAGAGATTTTTGTGTTTTGTTGCATTAAAATACAGATATGCAGCATTTTTAGTCAATGCACCCCAACACATTGCTGATCAACATAGAATAAAGCAACTAAATGCACCTGCTTGTGAACAAACATTAAAGCGCATCATAATGCATGTTTAGACGTGCACAAATGCATAAGCAAGACACATACGTGCACCCATGTACAGTGCAAATTGAAATACGATGGCATTAGCCACATGAACTGCACCATTAACATTACATTTATTGTCTTACGCTGACTATGTGAATGAGGCAAAAGTGTGTGGCCTGTGCCTAAGCGATGATAACGCAGGTAATAGGAAGGTTTGGCTTATGTATGTTCTAGATAAAAAGTGAGCCTGTAAAGATAATCTTTCTTGGAATTTTCTTTAGCTCATTTTCTCTGGAATTTTGCAGGATTTGCATTGATTACTGTGCAAATAAGACATTCTCGGCTGAAGCAAACAGAGCACAATGAGAAGAAGTGTGCGGCCCCCCGGAAATATCATTCAAACGGCCTTCAGAACTGTTATAGCCAGTCAGACAAACTTGTTGTATATCTGAGGCAAAGGCCGAGCCAAGGGTTAGGCAGAAAACGTGGCCTTGGGTGCTATTGCATGACGGAGGCAAAAAAAGATTAGGACCTGCAACCTATGCTTCAGAGGTAGTTCACAGCTCATGGGGGTCATACTTTGGCCTTTTGGGTACAAAAGTACCTTGTCCCAGAACAGTCTAGGGTAGCAATTCCAGAGGGGCATCATCAAACCATAGCATTGAAATCACAAAATGATATATGCTAAATTGAAGAAAATATTACTGGCATTAAAACAGTGTTGTTTTATCCACAGACTACTTATATGTCTGTTCTCATATTATTTAAGGGCTGTCCATATGCATCAGGGGATGGACAGATATGCAGCCTTGACCTAACCATCCAGGGGCCAGATTTACTATTTGTACAGCTACCCAAGAACTCTCTGGCAGCCCATTTATACTAGCCAGGCCCTGGGACCCCCCACTCTCTCGTAGATCTGGAGGACATGACTCACTTCCATCTAGTTGTCAATCAATATGCAGTGAATACATATTTGTCCTTGGCCAGTATTTGCAAGGGGGGGTCCTACAAATTGATCTTGCACAGGGCCCCTTGGTGACTCTTGTCCATCTAGGGATGAGGTCCAGCTTTGGGCATAAATATGAAGGTTTGGATTTGGGTTAGTTTTATTCTACGGACCACAGAGGAAGGATACACATGCAGTCATCTCTGGATCCACTTTATAAGGAAGGCACAGTGACCTCTATTTCCTTTGGGATCTCTTGGTCTGCAAGTTCCGCAGATGCCCAAAGTCATGGGATCATACACTGATTTATCTCAAGGGGCATATTTATAAAGCTATGTATGTGGCTTTCACAAAATATTGACCAGTGGTGAATCAATCACTGCAATTTAAAACACATGCACCAGGAAGATTCACCAGCAGTGAGTGAATGTTTGGTAAATGACAGATTTACTGCTTTATATAAATATATTCCCAAATGTGCAGATCTGGCTGTGTTTGATGGGCAGTCTACTATGAGGGAAACAATCCACTGGGTGGGTTGGGAAATCTGTTCAAATAGCAGCAGAAGCAGTATTTTCTTCACTGGAAGCCTACGGGCAAAGTTCCGTGCATGGAACAGTAAAGCACAATCACTTGTTCTATCCTGCTAACCATGAAGAAAAATACATTCATATGTATTACAAATATGACAGCTCTCATGTACATAGGTATCTAAAAATATATAAATAAAACAAATAAAATATATATAAGGAGAAAGCAGAGTGTCAGAGAGCTCACCAGTCTGAAGCTTTACATTTCACTGTCCAATCACAGGCTAGGGAAGGTATCAGACCTGTGATCTCACTGAACTGCAGCAACCAAAAATCAGGTCTCCTTCCCTACCAGCCAGGATTGTGCAGAGCTTTATAAATCTCATAAATGGATGGACAAAAATACAAATCATCTAGCAGGTAAAATGATCCCATATATGTCTTTAATCCATGTGTTTAGTTGTTTGCTGGAGTTCACCTTTATGATGCATTGAAATTATGGTCATTATGGGTTTTGGTCAACTGTATTTACATTTTTAAAGCCAAAATATATTTTAAAAAAATATGTATTTATACAGATAAACATTTATTTTTCATTTATTACAGTGCTTCCATGGCACTCATTAAGCATACTAAGAAAGTCCAGCATTGATTTTAAGTTTGTGGACAGTTGTGTGTACAACTAGTTTGCCTCTGCTAGAAGCAATAAAGTAGTGTGACTCTCCATGTGTTACTCACTCTGCAGTCAATGTAATCTGTTCTCTCGCCTTTTAGGTCTGTTTTTTTTACAGATGTATAAAAGGTGGAAAAGCCTTAGCTTTAATGTGGAGTGTAAGTGTAACACCTCCTGTTAGGGTTAAATATACAGAAAAATATTAAATTCCATATTTCCTTTTTAAGGAGTTTTCAAAACTGTATTTATTCTTTAATAAGGAAAATATTTACAATTTATTAAATCCCCTAAACAAAAAAAAAATAAAAATGCTTTCAAAGTCTGTTATATAGCGTATACTGATATTGACAACCTCCTAAAAAACACAGAATTACTGAATTCATAAAAATGGTCAGTTATTACACTGCCTGCTTAGTTCCATCAGTGGCCAGTGTCAGTGACCTGTAATCTGTGTATATTGACTTGCCTTGAACTAGATATAACATAACCTTTGTACATACATTTACATTCGTGCTGTCATAGGTATGTTACTCATGGTACCTGGTTTTTTAGTGCTGACTGCATATGGATAGTATACTCACCTACTATCTCTGATTACAAGGGATTGTGACTAATCATGACTAAGGATGAGCTCCGGTGTGTTCGCACAACACACGTGCAGAGCCCGCCAGGAAATCGGCACTGCGCTGCGCTAATCACAGGCAGTGAGACATTTCCTGATCTCTGCAGCTGCACATCGGGAAATGTCTCACTGCCTGTGATTAGCGCAGCGCAGTGCCGACTTCCTGGCGGGCTCTGCACGTGGGCTGTGCGAACACGCCGGAGCTCATCCTTAATCATGACATAAATCTAGGGGAAAAAAGCCATGTGTTGCAGTCTTTCACTAATATACCGGTAATTTGTTTTATTGAGCCTTTCCCTCTTCCTGAAACATAAGGTTACCAGATTTCTATAATTAAATTCGGGGACACCCTACTGACCACACCCATAAAACCATGCCCCCATTTGTAGCCACACTAACAAAATCACCACAAATCAATATGGTTGCGCAGTGCAGAGAGACAATTGCCATGTATGTGTGACTGGCTCCAACAGAACCATATTGGTGTGGTGCTTGTGTCTCTTAGTGGCACCATGCCTAACATGGCTACCCAACAGCACAAGATAATGGAGAGCTCAGGGGTGTTGGTAGGACAGTAAAAGACCTGGGGCAACCTTGGGCACTCATGCAGCTATACGTGTCATGACTGTTGGGTGTGGCCAAATTGCAGTGGGAGGGGGATAATTAAATAAAACCTGAGCCTACTCTGCTCTGGGCCAAGTATAGCACAGAGTCCAGAGGTCAGGAGCAAGTAATGCACAGAGTGCAGGGGTCAGGAGTATGTAATGCACAGTGCAGGGGTCAGGAGTAAGTAATGTACAGAGTGCAGGGGTCAGGAGTAAGTAATGTACAGAGTGCAGGAGTCCGGAATAAGTAATGCACAGTGCAGGGGTCAGGAGTAAGTAACGTACAGAGTGCAGGGGTCAGGAGTAAGTAATGTACAGCGTGCAGGGGTCTGCAGTCCTGAGGCAGAGGGTTTACCCTCGAAACACATTAGCCTTCATCTGTGGAATGTGATGTTGGATTTTCCAATAAAGCTACTGGTCATATATATGGCTGAAGCTGGCTTCTGTTGAATATAAAATGAATATTATAAGCTCTAGGGATGAGCCGAACACCCCCGGTTCGGTTCCCAGCAGAACATGCGAACAAGCAAAAAATGTGTTCGAACACGCGAGCAATGTTAAAGTCTATGGGACACGTACATGAAAAATGAAAAGTGCTAATTTTAAAGGTTTATATGCAAGTTATTGTCATAAAAATTGTTTGGGGACCTGGGTCCTGCCCCAGGGGACATGTATCAATGAAAATTTGTTTTTAAAAACGGCCATTTTTTCGGGAGCAGTGATTTTAATAGTGCTTAAAGTGAAACAATAAAAGTGAAATATTCCTTTAAATTTCGTACCTGGGGGGTGTCTATAGTATTCCTATAAATTGGTGCATGTTTCCCATGTTTAGAACAGTCCGAGAGCAAAATGACATTTCTAAAGGAAAAAAAAGTCATTTAAAAGTACTCGTGGCTATAATGAATTGTCGGTCCCGGCAATACACATAAAAGTCATTGAAAAAAACGGCATGGGATTCCCCCACAGTCCATTACCAGACCCTTAGGGTCTGGTATGAATATTAAGGGGAACCTCGAAACCAAAATTTAAAAAAAAATGGGTGGGGGTCCCCCCAAATTCCATACCAGGCCCTTCAGGTCTGGTATGGATATTAAGGGGAACCCCGCACCAAAATTAAAAAATAAAATGGCGTGGGGGTCCCTCTCAAAATCCATACCAGACCCTTCAGGTCTGGTAAGGATTTTAAGGGGAACCCCGCACCAAAATTTAAAAAAAATGGCGTGAGGTCCCCCCAAAAATCCATACCTGGCAGGCCGCAGGAAAAGGGGTACCATACCAGGCCACATGCCCTCAACATGGGGAGGGTGCTTTGGGGTAGCGGCCTCATCCCCACAACCCTTGCCCGGTGGTTGTGGGGGTCTGCAGGCGGGTGGCTTATTGGAATCTGGAAGCCCCCTTTAACAAGGGGACCCCCAGATCCCGGCTTGGGACAAGTTCTTTATTAAAAAATAAAAAAATAAAAGTGTCCCACGAAGTCCATTCATCTTCTTCTTCTCTCGCTCTGACGGACTGAAAAAAAAAAAAAAAAAAAGCCGCTCCGATCTGCCTTCATGAGAGGCACACGTCGTAATGACCGGCCTCTCAGGTAACATTTCTTTTATAACTGAGGGCAGGGCCACACGATGACGTCGCTGGGTGAACCCGCCCCCCTCTGACGCATCCCTATGGCTTTCCCGTAGCGTCAGAGGGGGGCGGGGCCACCCGGTTACATACTCGGATAAGGGTCTGGTATGGATTTTTGGGGGGACCCCACACCATTTTTTTTTTTAAATTTGGCGCGGGGTTCCCCTTAAAAACAGTTCTGGTATGGATTTTGAGGAGGACCCCCACGCATTGTTTTAAAAAAATTTGGTTCGAGGTTCCCCTTAATATTCATACCAGACCCAAAGGGTCAGGTAATGGACTGTGGGGGAATCCCATGCTGTTTTTTTCAATGACTTTTATGTTTATTGCCGGGACCGACAATTCATTACAGCCGCAAGTACTTTTGAATGACCTTTTTTCCTTTAGAAATGTCAATCTAAACACGGGAAACATGCGCCACTTTACAGGCATACTATAGACACCCCCCCAGGTACGAAATTTAAAGGAATATTTCACTTTTATTGTTTCACTTTAAGCATTATTAAAATCACTGCTCCCGAAAAAACGGCTGGTTTTAAAACTTTTTTTTGCATTGACACATGTCCCTTGGGGCAGGACCCAGGTCCCCAAACACTTTTTATGACCATACCATGCATATAAGCCTTTAAAATTAGCACATTTGATTTCTCCCATAGACTTTTAAAGGGTGTTCTGCAGCTTTCGAATTTGCCGCGAACACTCTAAATTGCTCACTATTCGGCGAACAGGCGAACACCCGATGTTCGAGTCGAACTTGCGTTCGACTCGAACATCGGGCTCATCCCTAATAAGCTCCCTGGACAGCGAAACATGGTCTGTCCCAACTCCTGTACCTATCAATTTTCCTGGACAGCTTGGCCTGAAATAAGTTTGGAATGGAAATGGAGGTAAAGTGTGACACTTTACCTCCATTTCCTTTCCAAACTTATTTCAGGCCAAGCTGTCCAGGCAAAAGTGATAGGTACAGGAGTTGGGACAGACCATGTTTCGCTGTCCAGGGAGCATATAATATTCATTTTATATTCAACAAAAGCCAGCTTCAGCCATATATACAACCAGTAGCTCTAGATGGACAATTCGACATTACATTCCACAAATGAAGGCTAACGTGTTTCGAGGGTAAATCCTCTGCCTCAGGACTTAGGCAGAGGGTTTACCCTTGAAGTACTGAGCGGAGGAAGAGGGTTTAACCTTGAAACACATTAGCCTTGGCATGTGCCATGTGATGTTGAATTGTCCGCCTAGAGCTACTGGTCGTATACCTGGCTAAAGCTGGCTTCTGGTTTATGCATATGAGTTCCTCATCCAGTTTGGTTTGTGAGTGTAACTATATGTGTTTATTAGTTCAATAAATAGTACCTGGGGTAATGCATGAGGCTGATGTGCCCTTCTTGTGTCTTGTTTATTTTGTTTGCCTCTTACTTAAAGTGGTTGTAAAGCCTTGGAGTTATTGCTTTGACATTTTTTTGGTTGAATAATGATTGGATTTGGTATATTTTCTATATTTTTGGATGCATGTTATACTTTGTAATGTTTTTTTGCACAGAGCAGCCCTGATTCTCTTCTGGGGTCACCACTGACGCTTCTGGCTCTTCCTGCCTTCAGAGTGCCCCAACAGCAATCCACAAAGTATAGTATAGAGTGCCCCTATAGCAATGTAAAAAAAAAACTTTAGAATTACTCACTTTCTTCTCCTGCCCAGGACTACATGTCCCATGAGGCATTTGCTCTTCACACATTCACAAGTTCTCAGGCACTTACTGACCTGTATGTACGGTGTACTGAGCTGTATGTGAGCTGCACTATTTGTATTTTTTGATTATTAAACAAATAATGCATTCTGTATGCAGGCCAACTAATCGGCTGACCAACTAATCAATTGTGAAAATAGTTGACAACTATTTTCATGAACGATTATAATTGATCATGTTGATTAGTTGCTTCAGCCCTAATAACATGTTTGTTATTTTAAAAGAATTGCACCTTTTGACAATAATGCAATTCTATCATTGCTGTTCAAAGTCATGACGTCTCAACTCCTTAGGGAGAACCACATCATGGATTTGTCTGACAGAGTTGCACAGTTCCAGTATTGTCAGACAAGAAACATTTCTTTTCTCAGTGATGCCCCATTGCATTGAGCAAAATTCCTGCTGCTGTTGTGTTGCTCTGTGCCTGCAGTGCAATATACTATTTTAACCAGTAGATGGTGCAAGCACACATGTACAGAAAGGTACTTTACCCCAGAGGGGAAAAAAAAAACTGGTGGGATTAGGTGAATGTCCAACGAATGCCCAGTAAACTATATTTTCATCAAATGCAGGGCTATTTTCAAGCAGGTCTCCTGGGGATTATCTGTAAGGCTGGGTTCACACTGGAGAACGCAGCAGCTGGTGTGAACCCAACCTTATCTGTCAAAGACAGGTATCCTGTCCCCCCTCCTCCCCGAAAGATGCCAATTGTGGCACCGGAGGGGGAGAGGAGACAAATAAGCGGAAGTTCCACTTTTGGGAGACAAATAAGCGGAAGTTCCACTTTTGGGAGACAAATAAGAGGAAGTTCCACTTTTGGGAAACAAATAAGCGGAAGTTCCACTTTTGGGTGGAACTCCGCTTTAAGTTCAACGGTTATTCTAATACTGATTCATAGTATTATTCTAATACTGCTTCATGGGAGCATAAAACAATATCCAAAACTATGGAAGAGCCACAAGGTCATTCTGAAAGAAAGAAAAAAAAGCTATGAAACAAAGTTCTGGCTTTTAATCTCAAAATTCTCTCTTTATAAGTCAGGGTTCTTACTTTTAGCCTAGGTTCACACTGACAGCAGTAATAAAATTGCGTCCAGCTGAACTCGCACGATTTTATTCATGCATGTCAGTCCCGACTTCGGGGATTTCAGAGACATCTGTGCGGGTTTCTGCACAGATATCTATTGAAATCGCACCCCGAAGTCGACAAAAGTAGTACAGAAACTACTTATGGGAATCGCGCGGCGCTGCAAATGCGGCGTCGCACCGATTCGGACAGTGTCATTGCCAGCAATAGCCGCCGATTTGGCATGCGATTTGACATGTCAAATCGCATGCCAAATCGCTGCAATGTGAACCAGGGCTAAATGTCAAAGTTATTCATTTTATTCACTGAATTTTGACTTTGAAACTCATATTTGTGCCCGAAACTCAGAATTCTGCCTTTTATTCACAGAATTCTGACTTTGCAACTCAGAATTTTGACTTTTAAAATCTAAACATTGAGTTTTCATTAAATCGGAATTCTGAGATAATTAAGTCAAAATTCTAATTTTAATGTTATAATTTTAACTTTAAAACTTTCAAAAAGTTTGAACTTTATTCCAAGAATTCAAAATTTTAAATGCAACATTCTGACTTTTATTTTCAGCATTCTGATTTTGCATCTCCGAGTTCTGGCTTTTCATTAAATCGGAATTCTGAGGTCGTAAAGTACAAATTCTGATTTTTATATGTAGAAATCTGATTTTGAAACACAGAATTCTGACTTTAAAAGTCAAAATGTTGTTTCATACATTTTTTTTAGGATGGTCCCAGGGTTCTTCCATAGTTATAAACCTTAATCTACATTGTAAAGATGTTCTATTTTGAAGCATTAACCATTTTACTTCCACCACATACATATAATCTTTATTAAAGTGGAACCCTTAACAGTTTTATAACATACATTCAACATTAACAACTATGCTACTATAATTACACAAAATACTCAGGTACTGGAGTGCACAACTAATAGTTGTCCTGTGGACAGATTCTCCCACCTGAGCTGTAGATCTCTACAGCTCCTCCAGAGTTACCATGGGCCTCTTGGCTGCTTCTCTGATTAATTCTCTCCTTGCCCAGCCTGTCAGTTTAGGTGGATGGCCATGTCTTGGTAGGTTTGCAGTTGTGCCATAGTTACATAGTTAGTAAGGTTGATTAAAGTCACCAGTCCAACCTGAGTGAGTGTGGGTGCGTGTCTACAATTATCCCTATTTATTTAAGGTACCCATATAGCACTGTCAAGTTACGCAGCGCTCCACACATACATCGCACACTCACATCGGTCCCTACCCTCAAGGAGCCCACAATCCAAGGTCCCCAACTCACATTCATATACTAGGGCCAATTTTTGGACAGAAGCCAATTAACCTACCAGCATGTCTTTGGAGTGTGGGAGGAAACCAGAGTACCCGGAGGAAACCCACACAAGCACAGGGAGAACATGCAAACTCCAGGCAGGTAGTGTCGTGGTTGGGATTCAAACCAACGACCCTTTTTACTGCTAGGCGAGAGTGCTACCCACTACGCCACTGTGCCACCCAGATGTTGGATTGAACAGTGCTCTGTGAGATGCTCAAAGCTTGGGATATTTTTTTATAACCTAACCCTACTTTAAACTTCTCCACAACTTAATCCCTGACCGGTCTGGTGTGTTCCTTGGTCTTCGTGATGTTGTTTTTTCACTAAGGTTCTCTGAGGGCTTCACAGAACAACTGTATTTATACTGAGTTTAAATTACACACAGGTGGACTCTATTTCCTATTTCCTAATTAGGTGGTTTCCGAAGGCAATCGATTCCACTAGATTTTAGTTAGGGGTATCAGAGTAAAGGGGCTGAATACAAATGCCACATTTTTCACCTATTTATTTGTAAAAAAAATTTGAAAACCATTTATCATTTTCCTTCCACTTCACAATCATGTGTCACTTTGTGTTGGTCTATCACATAAAATCCCAATAAAATACATTGACATTTTTGGTTGTAAAATGACAAAATGTGGACAATTTCAAGGGGTATGAATACTTTTTCAAGGCACTGTCTATACCATAGTTTGTAGACTCTATTACTTTCACATAGACTATATAATATACACTGATTTGGGTTCTTTTTACCAAAGAAATGTAGCAGAATACATTTTGGCTTATATTTATGAAGAAAGATTATTTATTTGCAAAATTTTATAACAAAAGAAAAACTTTTTTTTTTTCAAAATTTTTGGTATTTATTTGTTTGTTATATAGCAAAAAAGAACAGTGGTGATCACACCACCACAAAAAAAGCTCTATTTGTGTGAAAAAAATTATGTAAATTTCATTTGGGTACAGTATTGCATGACCGAGCAATTGCCAGTTAAAGTAGTGCAGTGTTGAATAGCAAGAAAATGCCTTGGTCATGAAGGGGGTAAAACCATCCGCTGGTCAAGTGGTTAATCCATCAGAAAAATGAACCTCCATTCCTTTTGGGAACTTATGCATTTCCCCTAATTATAAAGCACCAACATATTACACAGCACTTTACCAAGCCCATAAAACCAGTCATATCAGCCCCTGTCCCCCCTGGGAGTTCACAATCTCAGTCCCTAGCACATTGGAAAGGTTTTGGGAAGCCAATTCACTTGCTGGGTATGTTTTTTGGAAACATCGGGTCAGCAAGCAAGTCTGGTGAGGCCTGCCTGGGGGCAACCCTAAAGCTGGCCATTCACTGTTAGAATTTTTTTCATTCAGCCAACCAATATATCCTCCATCCACACAAACAAGGTGGATGGAGGTATTCCCCTGTCAGGACATTGTAGTCTGACAACACCACCTACCGCCAGAATCAACTAGGTAGAGGCACCCAGGAACATGGATGCATGTCCTTAGCGAGGTTGGTTGGACTGTGTGCACAGAGGTAGCTGGGGTAGTTTCCAGACTATGTGCTTGCAGCAGCCCTCTGCAGTGTATAAGGAGACACCAGGCATGGGGGGGAGTGTGTAAAGTTTATGGGGAGACATGGGGGGAAGGTTAAAGTATATAGGGGTTGGGGGGCCCTGTCAGGTAGTCTGTATGGGACTTGGAGTGGGGACTATGTCAGGTAGGTTGTATGGGGCCCCATGGTTTCTATTTGTGGCTATGCAAGTACCATTAAGATGGTGTCCTAGGTGGTATCCAAACCAGGGGGGAACGCAAGGGAGTCACTGGGAGGTGTGTGTGGGGGGGATCTTTCCAACCACTGATCTGGTTGTATCAGAATAAGTTGAAACTTTCAGCCAAGCTGCTATTGTCAGCCTGGCATATGCAAGGAAGGAACACTTAGGGGCTACTTGACAACCAGCGGAGGCCCGTCCATAAGGGGTGCCGCCCTCCTAATCTCTATGCGCCGGCCCCTATTCTCCATGCGGAGCTACGGATGCATAGGGGTTGGTTTACTAAAGGCAAATAAACTGTGCACTTTTCGAAGTGCGGTTGCTCCAGAGCTTAGTAAATGAAGTAAAGCTTCACTTTGCAAAGAATACCCAATCACATGCAAGGAAAATAAAAAAACAGCATTTTTGCTTGCACATGATTGGATGATGGTAGTCAGTAAAGTTTTCTTTACTATGTTCTGGAGCAACTGCTCTTACAGAGAGCAACTGCACTTTGCAAAGTGCACAGCCTAGTTGCATTTAGTAAATCAACCCCATAGAGCTTTACAAGGTTTTTTGTGAAGCACATGATTAGAAGCAGAGACTCTAATTGGCTTCAAAAAGGTTGGGCTCGGAGTGCAGAGTACTCAAAAATGGAACGCCAGCCGCCACTGCTGACAACCAACATTTACTTAGACAATAAATACTTTGGTAAGGAGTATGTAACATACAGCACAGCATGCAGAGTGCACTTCTTAGGATTCTGTAGCATAGGGGTTTATTTACTAAAGGCAAATCCACTTTGAACCACAAATGCACTGCAAGTGCACTTGGAAATGCAATCGCTGTAGATCCGAGGGGAACATGTAAGGAAAATAAAAAACAGAATTTTTGCTTGTACATGATTGGATGATAAAATCAGCAAAGCTTCCCCTCATTTCAGATCTTCCCCTCAGATCTACAGTGACTGCACTTTCAAGTGCACTTGCAGTGCACTTGTAGTGCAGAGTGGATTTGCCTTTAGTAAATCAACCCCATAGTGTTTACATTGCTGATGAGTGACTGGGTACTTCCAAGAATATGGAGAGAAGAGAAAAAGAGAAAACAAAGACAGAGGCCACGGGAGAAATCCTTAGGTCGCATGCACATAGGACGTTTAAAAACGGCAGCACTGCTATCAGTAAAAAGCAGCACTAAAAACACGCTTTTAGCCGCGATTTTTGAATGGCGTTAAGCCGCGTTTTTCCACTTTTTTGAGCATTAGTGTTTTTAAGCATTTATTACAGTAAAAAAAAGCTTGTTACGGCGTTATGCTGCGTTTTTTGGCGTTTTGGGTTTTGCACAGCCAAACAGCCTCTGCTCTTTGGCACACATTCGTCTTTTTTTTTTTTTACTGCACCTAAACGCTTATGCCTCCAAACTTGTCTGAAATTTTATGTGTGCATGGACACATAGGCTAACATGGAGGAGAGTTTAGAGGCACTAAAAAAAAAAAAAAACACCGGACGCCCCTAAAAGCAGCTGCAAAAACGTCCTGTGTGCATGAGCCGTTATTATATAGTAGTTTACAAATAGTTCAATGCAATGTATGAATCAAGGATAAAATATAACATGTAATCACATCTGTGAGCATCCTTATGGGGGATAAATGAACCTGGGGTGAATTGCCGGTGTTCTGACAAAATGTCGAACATGGCAGAATGAGCAACCCGCGTCACTTTTGTTTTCTTTAAACCATCGTGAATTGCAGATTTTGACTAATTGCTTTTTATTTTCACAAATTCCTTTTCAGACACAACAGCAGCAACCGAATAGAGTCCGGTGCACGATATTATGAGCGGAGATTGTTACTCCACTACATAACTAACCAAAAAAAATGTCCGCTTCTGAGGCGGCAAAAACTTTGTCCTCGTTAGCCGCTGTGCTGTGAAAACAGCAAAATCTTCCTGCATTGGACTGTATTCCGTAACCAGTGTTGTGTCCAAACACCGATTCGTCCAAATCAGCAATTACTGATGGTTTAAAGAAAGCGAAAGTGACGTGCTTCGATTTTTTCTACCGAGTTGCCTATTTTGTCAGGACACCGGTGAGTGGAAGGGGAAGTCAGCTGGAGAAAAAATACCTCACATCATTGGTCATTGCGAGGAAAAATGCCAGGCGTTATTGGTCTGTGGATTCTCCAGAGACATACAGTACATTGTGACACTGATTCGGTGTCCGGTGTTCAATCCATTATCCAAGCCTTACTCAGTCCAAGAAAGACAGATCCATTCTGGATGGAGTTCCCCCAGCTTTGCTTGTTTTGCAAACTTGGCAAGTAATTGTATTGCAACGTGAGTGCAGAGCAGGGGTAGGTAACCCCGGGCACTGGTTCCGCAAGCGACACGCGAAGCCTCTTTTGCCGGCCCTCGATTCCCTCCCCATCAGCAGAGCAGCGCAGGGAAGTGTCAGTGAGACACTAATGCATTCCAATTTCAGAATTCCCCAGGCCACACCTGCACTGAGGGGGAGGCTCTGTGCCCCCACACATTGTAAAAGATGGGAAACATTGTTTGGTTCTCTAACTTTGATGTAGCTGCGATCGTCGGCTTTTGTGATGGGGAAGAGATTGGGTGCAGTTCTGCTAGAAGGGGGCGGTCCCTGTTTCCAGGAGGAGGAGGACTGTCATTGGCCACTGCTAAAGCCAATCACAGTCCTGCTAGCCCCGCCCACAATCTGGAGGAAGATGACTCGCTTGGTTGCCACTACCAATCTCAGAAAGAAGGGATTTCACTGTCATTAAGAAAACTACAATCAGGTGACAGTTTGTGAAATTACTGTTGAGCTTCTGGGAACTTTGCTGAAATTATTCCTTAACCTTTGCGTCACTTACTACTGAACCCCTGTACTCTGTGTCCCTTTAAGCCACAGCCAGTATTCAGCGCAATGAAAATCACATCCATCTTTTGCTGCAGCGAAGAGCGCCGCACTTTTTCTCAGCTGCGGGGCCTAACTTATGATCCTATACATAGGCCCACTGCTTACAGAAAATGCCCCTGACCTGAGTTCATCATTACGCATCCATTCCAGATGCTTATATGTGACGTCCCATACATCACATACATCCCATACATCACATACATTACATACATCACATACATCACATACATTACATACATTACATACATCACATACATCACATACATTACATACATTACATACATCACATACAAGCATGTGGGCTGGATGTGAGAGGGGTGGATCAGCAGGAAGAGTGTGCCAGGACAGGTAGATGTGTCTCATCTCTGCTTCCTTTCATCACTCTGCATATCACTCATATCATAGATGAGAAGAGGGTACAGTAGTGGGGAAACGGAACAGGAGGGGTTTCAGAGGTGGAACAGAAGAAGATATGCAGGAAGTACAGTGGTGGAAGAGATGAGAAGGGGGTTCAGCAGGGGGACAGAAGAGAGGGGGGTATAGTGATGGGGCAGATGAGAAGGGGGTTCAGTGGTGGGACAGAAAAGCAGTGGGGTAGAGCAGTGGGGCAGATGTGAAAGGAGGTGTATTGGTGGGACAGATAAGCAGGGGGAACAGAAGTGGGGCAGAAGAGCAGGGGGACAGAGGTGAGACAGATGTGCAGGAGGTACATTGTTGGGGCAGATGAGAAAGCGGGTTACAGTGGTGGGGCAGATGGGTTCAGTGTTATGACAGATAGGACAGATGAGATGGTGATTGAGTAGTGAGACAGAAGAGCAAGGGGATACGGTGGTGGAGCAGATGTGCAGGGAGGTACAGTGGTGGGGCAGATGAGAAAAGGGGAACACTAATGGGGCAGATGAGCAGCGGGGTTACAATAGTGGGACAGAAGAGCAAGAGGATACAGTGGTGGGGCAGATTAGCAGGAGGTACAGTAGTGGGAGGGATGAGAAGGGGGTTCAGTGGTGGGACAGATAAGCAGGGGATCACAGTAGTGGAACAGATGAGCAGGGGGGATTCAGTGTTGGGACAGATGAGAAGAGGGTTCAGCGGTGGGACAGATGTGAAAGGAGGTGCATTGGTGGAACACATGAGCAGGGGGTTACAGTAGTGGGGCAGAAGAGCAGGGGGGACAGAGGTGGGACAGATATGCAGGAGGTACAGTGGGGGGGAAGATGAGCAGATAAGTTTAGTGTTAGGACAGGTGAGAAGGTGGTTCAGCGGTGAGACAGAAGAGAATGGGGGTATTGCGGTGGAGCAGATGTGCAGGGAGGTACAGTTATGGGGCAGATGAGAAAGGGGGAACATTGGTGGGGCAGATGAACAGGGGGTTACAGGGGTGGGACAGAAGAGCAGGGTGGTACAGTGGTGGGGCAGATGAGCAGGGGGTACAGAGGTGGGGCAGATGTACAGGGGGTTACAGTGGTGAGGCAGATATGCAGGTTGTTACAGTGGTGGGGCAGATGAGTAAGGGGGTACATTGGTAGGGCAGATGAGAAGGGGGTTACAGTGGTGGGGCAGATGTGCACGGGGTTACAGTGGTGGGGCAGATGAGCAGGGGGTTACAGTCAGGGCCGGACTGGGAATAAAAACCAGCCCTGGAAATAATTTTATACCAGCCCCATAGCATTTTTATACCAGCCCAACCGCATAACGTCGTTATTTTCTTGTTCACAAAAGGGAAAACCGTGCATTTTAAAGCACATTTGAAGAGTGTATTATATATAGATAAGAGAGACATGGAATTTACAAACAGCAGCAATTTTTTTCTGGCAAAAATCATGGCATTTACTGGCACATTTTTTATTGACACTGCAAAAAAAGGTGCCGTAAATGTCACTTTTCAGTGCAAATATCAATATTTAAGCTATAAACTGCTATTAGCAATGTGTTAAGTTAAACAAAAGTCAAAAACCATATTTCTCCATTTACATGAAAGTCAGATTAATATAACCCAACACAGAGTTCCCCAATATATGAGGAGGATTCCCCTTTACAGTGCAAGGGAACTCTGACATAAAGGGGAACATTGCAGATCATGATCTAAGCAGGAACTCTGATATAAAAGGGGGGCACTGGTGACCAGAGACCCCACTTATATCAGAGTCCACTGCATTCCCCTTTACATCAGAGTTCTCCCTTGCACTGTAAGGTGGAATCCTGCAGACTATGATGTAAAGGGGAACTCTGGAAATGTGGGGAGGACTCTGGTGACCAGAGACCACCTTCCGCAGAAAGAAAACACTAAAGTAAGGGGGTTTACTGATATAAGGGGTAAACCTTTATATCAGTGCCCCCTTACAATATTGTATTGACCCCCCCCCTAAGGCTGGCCTGGTGGCGCTGTCACTGACCTCCTCTCTGGTGCACCATGCAGGGCTCAGTCAGTCGGCTCCAGCTCGGTGGCTCTGGTTTTAACCCATAGTTTCCTCTCCACAGTCCATACATGTCTGACTTCTCCCATGACCCCCATCCCTGCAGCACTCCCACTCTTGACTCCACTCCAGACTGCAGGAGGTCAGAGGCTGGGGGGGGATGACAGGAGGTCAGAGGCTGTGGAGGGGAGGGGGGCGGACAGGAGGTCAGAGGCTGCAGGGGGGGGACAGAAGGTCAGAGGCTGCAGGGGGATGACAGGAGGTCAGAGGCTGTGGAGGGGAGGGGGGCGGACAGGAGGTCAGAGGCTGCAGGGGGGGGACAGAAGGTCAGAGGCTGCAGGGGGATGACAGGAGGTCAGAGGCTGCGGAGGGGATGACAGGAGGTCAGGGGCTGCGGAGGGGAGGGGACGGACAGGAGGTCAGAGGCTGCAGTGGGGGGACAGGAGGTGAGAGGCTGCGGAGGGGCCGCTCGGCGCCATCGTGTCACTGCGCATGCGCCCGCATTTCCGAGAATTGCCGAGTGTATACGGGCTTTCCCGAGCACGGCTAGCTCGGGAAAGCCCGTACACACTTCCGAGAACAATCCGAGCTCGCATTTCCGAGAACAGCACTGGCGCCTGCGCAGTTGCATGTCAGCCCGGCGGCCCTGCAGCCATATTTCTTTCAGGCGCCGCTGCCCTCACAGCGGCCCCAGGGTCAGCCAGACAGCTGGCCCACCGGGGGATTTCCCGGTATCCCGGTAGGCCAGTCCGGCCCTGGTTACAGTGGTGGGGCAGATGTGCAGAGGGTTACAGTGGTGGGGCAGATGTGCAGAGGGTTACAGTGGTGGGACAGATGTACAGGGGGTTACAGTGGTGGGGCAGATGAGCAGGGGGGCAGTGAAATGAAGTGTAGAGTTGCTGGAATTGGGGCTGATCTGAGGCCTGAGAGTGCAGGATGTTAATTTCTTACCACTACTCAAGTAGTTTACAGCGTTTACTTTATAAAAAATCCTTTTTGTGATTGAGACTGCGAAGTTGACATTTTTTTGTTATAAAATCGGCACGCTCAATTTCTTTGAAAACATTTTTTGGCACACTGTGCTCAAAAGGTTGCCTACCCCTGGCGAAGAGACAAGATGCAGTTCCAGGTCTGAGTCCTTATTTAGGTCACATGAGCAGGAAAACCTTTGTGTTCCAAGAAGCAGAATTAGACTGAGATTGACCTGTTTCCTCCCCCTGTGCTATTGGCTGCGTTATCTTCGGAGGAGGCAGGAGGGAAGGCTTGAGCCAACACAGCAATCACTAGCAACTTACCAGTCTAAAGTCCCAGTACAAGATGTTACATCCACTGTACAAGTGTAATTACTGTGCTTTCTGCTAATGTCACTGAATGAGTGTTGCTGAAGGGGGTTAGAGCACTGACACATAAGACCTCATGCACACTGGATTTTTAGCTGCAGCTGGAAGCAGTGTTGCAAACCTACCAGATTGAAATTTACTGACACGACTCCCAAATTTTACTGGCACAGCCAAGTTTCTAACTTGCATTTCCAAAAGTTACAAAAGTACAGTTTTAAGTGCAAATTTCAGTCTTTCATATTTCTTATATTATTTTCGATATAGTAAGTAGCTAAGGGACAGAACTCAGGAGGGCAAAAAATTTGAATGGGCGGCACACACACATGACATTGACTCTCACAGTGACACTGACAGCAGTGTGCAGCAGCACAGATCACTGACATGACACTTCACTGACACAATATGTCCCTTCCTGAGTCACAGTGACAGTCTCCCTCCACACCAGATGGTGGTCCCTTCAGTCCAAACAGCACTGACAGTCTCGCTCCCAGCTTGTCTTGCTTCTGCAGACCCACATATGAGGCTCCAGCCGTTCCACTCGGCTCCCTTTCACCATGATATCACGTGACACGCTCAGGCAGCACCTCCGCCAGACCCATCGGAGCCTCCCAGACACACTGCAGCAGGCACTCAGATGGTCTCGGCCGGCTCCAAACTGGAACTGGGCATGTGCAGGTACAAGCCGAGTCTCACTGCCATCGTTTTTTACTGGGATCCTTTTCCTGTCACTGGCATTTAGTGGCAAAAGAAAAGTGCAGTTTTTTTACTGCCTGCCAGTAAAAAAACTGATAGTTGGCAACACTGGCTGGAAGGCACAGGTGCACTATACAGTTCTGCTGCCGGCAGCCTGTCAAACTTTACGAGAGTCTGATTGTTGTGTTGAGTTGTTGTGGCTGGATGAGACGGTGAACTCCGTGGTACTTCCATTTAGGGCAGTGTGCATCCCGGGACGAATGCTATAAGCCACTGAGACCACTCATCACTCCCATCATCTTTTCCTAGCTATTAAACCCATGCACCAAAATCATGCATTTGGGGCACATTCTTAAAGTAGATGAAAACCCTAACTGAATGGCATTTAGTTTTCTAAAGCGTGTGTATCTTAAACAATTACCAAATTCTGTTTTCACCATTTCTCATCTTTTGTTGCATCTCAGTGTTGCTAATTTCCTGCAGGCTCACTTTTCCTTTCTACATACACTCCAGCAACGTCTGCATGGCATTTCTCAGGATGGGTTTCCTGATGGTGACAACAGTGGATAATGCCTGTGAAATATGTCTCAGCAGGGACACTTAAAGCGGAGTTCCACCCGAAAGTGGAACTTCCGCTTTAAAGTCTCCTGACCCCCTGACATGCAACATTTGGCATGTCATTTATTTTGGGGGGAGGAGCGGGTACCTAGTTTTGACAGGTACCCAGCCCCCACTTCCGCTCATGGCACCACGGGGCAGAGCGGAAGTTTCCCCCCCCTCCCTCCCTGCAATCTTCTGGGACACGTCACAATTCCAAGAAGATTGCCCGGCCATTCAGAACACGCAGCGCGACTCGTGCATTGAAGCGACTCGTGCTTGAAGCTGCAAGCTGTCACAGCTGGGTGCCCACACTTGCAATGCCGGCGCTGTGGAGAGGAGAGAAGCGAGGCTTCGGGTGGCCTTATCGCTGGACCGTGGTACAGATGAGTGTGTGTTTATTAAAAGTCAGCAGCTACACTTGTAGCTGCTGACTTTTAATAAGCACAGAAATGGGTGCAACTCCGCTTTAAAGTCTCCACCAGAGATGCATGTGTCAGGATAACAACACGGGAGCATTATTAGGAAATAGGTGTCACCCTATTTCAGAAATTGTCTCAACAAGGAACTTTTATGAGCTGAATCACAAGGTATTATTTAGAATAAAAGCCCTACTACGGGATAATCTTCTCCCCCTGTCCATCCCTCCCTCCCACCCCCCTCCATCTGATCGATGGATTTAAAAAAAAAAAAAAAATCTCTATGTAAATGCTCTTTCTTACTTACACTAAAGTGGAACTGAAGGCAAAAAAATAAAAATTGCGAACAGGCTGACTATTTATTTTAGAAGAGACATGCAGTGACTCTGGATCTGTGGTCCACCCACCTAGAACCAGCAGCAGAGAGGGACCAGGAAGGGGGACTTAGATGAGTATATCTAGCTTCACAAGGGAAGAAGAAAAGAAATTTTAAAAAAATCCACATAAGCATGGATCAGAGTGGGTGGGAGGGAGGGAGGAATCGTCAAAACTTGGTTTTATCCTAGAGTGGAGCTTAAAGCGGAGTTCCACTCAAAAATGGAACTTCAGCTTTAAGTGATGGTGACCCCCTGACATGCCACATTTGGCATGTAATTTTTTTCGGGGGGGGGGGGAGTTTTTAAGAGCACCAAGCTCCCACTTCCTCCTCTGGCTCCGTGGCACCGGAAGGAAGTTCACCCCTCCCCCCTCCCTGCCTGCGCTCTTCTGGGACACGTCACAGGTCCCAGAAGATTGCGCAGCCATTCACAGTGCGCAGCACGCGCCCGGCTGTGGAAAGGAGGGGGAGAGGATCAGGGCTTTGTGCGCCCGCATCGCTGGACCGTGGGACAGGTGACATCTGATTATTAAAAGTCAGCAGCTACACTTTTTGTAGCTGCTGATTTTAAATGGGTGGAACTCCTCTTTAACAAGACTGAAAACATCTTTTAAAATGAATTTATAATGTTATCTTACAAAATTCTATGATTTGCCTCCTCTGCTCACTGCCAATCCTTTATTTCTTTTGCACATATGCAGAAAAAAATTAAACTTATTTCTACAGAGAGGTTGTATTTTGCTAGGACACATGATATGTGGTTCCACAGGAATAATATGGATATTTCTGTGCAAAAGAACAACAGAACAGCCCAACAGTCTACAGGGACTGCTGTGCAGCTCCAACTGCATGGACATGGCAGTAATGTGGACAGGTTGGGGTGATATTAAAGGATAACTTTACAAAAGTACAGTTCTCCTATAAGGTGTAACTAAAGTTTTTTAGTCAGACCTTTACTCTATCCAAAATGAAGGAAAAGTTTTGCCTTTAGTTCTACTTTAAGTTGTTTTTTACATGGTTTGGTGGCTAGCACAGTACAAATTTCTGCCTTCTTTATAAACAGGACAACCTGTATGAGGGTTTAATCATTTCTGGTTGCGGTTAAACTCTTTGTTTTCACACCCAGTTAATAAGCCAGTCAGTTGAGGCTTCGTGGCCTGATGTAGTGTGATCTGCACATGTAACGTTTTTCATTAATCAGATGTTCTTTTTTCCTTAAGTCAGTTTTATTTAGTCACATATACATCTGTGTAGTGTCAGGACATGACCCCATCATTCAGGATTCCTAGGTACACCATAAGGAATTTGTCTGCTCAGACATGGTCCAAACTTTCAAAAGACTGAACAAAAAATTAGATGCTGAACGTTCATAAATGAGCAAACAATGGTATCTTATCATTTGACTCATACAATTTTAGGACAATTGGTGGTTGTTTTTGATTTTTATCTATTAAGTTTTACATTTCCTGTACTTTACATAGCCATTGATAAAGATATTTTTCAGAAGATATCCGAAGAGAAGGGTTTTCCAACAAACTGGAAATTATATTGACTCACCTTCTACTATTTTTATTATCTGTCAGTGATCACTTTGGTACCCAAAATGTTGCGATCCCTGACTAGTTTGTGGAATTGTTGAATCTTCTACAAAATGACATGTATTTGGCAAGTTTTACCAGCTGACCAATTGATCGTCTCATTTTCAGCTTTTCTTCATTTTTCAATTTTTTTTTGTATTGTTATTGTCAGCTTTTAGTTATTTGCAATTTACATGTTGATCTCATTTACCTTACGTGCCCCTTCACACTATTGTATTGTCTCACTGTTAGTTTTCTGCATTGAGGCCGTACATTATTTTTGACTGGGCTGACATTGCACTGTAACACACCAAAAACCATACATTTACACAATTTTTTTAACACGTATTGCAACTCCCACCATGTTTGCTGTGGTGCTTTGGATAAAACTGATAAATGTGTTGGAATGCCATTCAAATTGAGTCTGTGTGTATAATGAGCAAATATGTCTGCTCTTGTGTACATATATGATGAAAAGTTATACAAAAACAAAATTTTTAAAGCAGAAAAATCATGATAATACTAAAAAATACCTAGTAATTTTTCTTTATTATTTTTTGAGAAATAATTAGAAAGAAAAAAGTTTTTTTTTGCAATTTAAATACCAAATCCAGGCAATACTGTTTTTATTATCATCTGTCTCCTTTTTGGTCCCACAGAGAGGGATCAAAACCTGACATTAAAATTTCTGTACGCAGCTGCAAAAAAAATAGTTTTGACTGGTTTTGAGCTTTATAAATCAACCAGTTATGGAATCTTTACTTCAGTGAATTTTTTCACTGTATTGTAGGAGCCTTCTTCATCCCTTACCTGATCTTCCTCTTCACCTGCGGGATTCCGGTCTTCTTTCTGGAGACAGCTCTGGGCCAGTACACCAGCCAGGGTGGCGTCACCGCCTGGAGGAAAATCTGCCCCATCTTTGAAGGTCAGTTTATATAATATAAAATGTCACCAGTTTCTTGTATAACCGTCTCAGTTCTTTATTTTACCCTAGCCTAGACGAAAGATTGTTCAAAATAACCAATGAATCATGAGCATGTAAAATCACTATCGTTCCCCCCAAAATAAGGACAGAGACAGGGTTTTGTTCTGAGACAGTCGCTCTGGGGATTAGGGATGAACTGAATAAAGATTTTGCAGTCAAATTACCAATTTCACCTTTGCCAGAATTTTGACAAAATTAGCCGATAATTTTAACATGTGAACTGTTTTGGTGAAATTTAATTAGTAAACATGAAAAAAATTAAATAAAATGGTCCCCTGCAGGTTAATGGCATAATCTGTCAGTATGCACCGCGTAGTACCACATTATGGCATACTTACCTTAAAAATGGAGCACTCGAGCTGCGCACTGTCACCACTCCCACTGCTTCCATCTTCACCTGGTCTTCTTTCTGGGATCATACTTTCTGGCCATTTGGATGGCCAGGCCGCAATAATGTCATTCCCGCACTTGCGCACAGGAGTCACTACAGCGGCACGACCCTCTCTGCATTCACAGCACACTCAAGGTTGCTTGCATGCAAAGCGTACTACACATGCATCAATGACATCTTTGGCTGCAGATGATGTCACTATCTACTAAACAGTGAAAGTTCAAGCTGTTTCAAAGGCACCTATGGGTAAGTCTTTTTATAGCCCTACATCTAGGAAAAAGTCAAACTTTTGATTTTAATGCCACTTTATTTAAAAAAAAAAAAAAAAAAAAAAAAGGACATTGTTTGGTTTCCTACCAAAGTCATTGGGTCATTGTGTCATGCATGACCGTGTTTATCAACATGAATTGAAGTTAACATTACCTTTCTCTGATGCTGACAGCTGAATGTAAATCGAAGAATTGCCAGCAATACAATTTGAGAAAAAAACAGTGTGTGAGTCCCCCCCAAGTCCATACCAGACCCTTAGGTCTGGTATGAATTTTGAGGAGAACTGCATGGCAAAATTTAAAAAAAGAAAAAAAGAAAAAGGCATACCAGACCCTTAGCCGAACATGCAGGACAGGAAAGGGGGGGGGGGTGTGTGCTAGCGAGCACCCCCCTCCTGAACCATACAAGGCCATGAGCCCTCAACATGGTGGGGGGTACTTTGGGGTAGGAGGGGCTCCTGCCCCAAAGCACCTTGTCTATATGCTGATGGGGACAAAGGCCTCTACCCCACAACCCTGGACGGTGGGGGTCTGCGGGCTGGGGGCTTATAGGAATCTGGAAGATCCCAGCCCTTTCCTATGCGATTGAGTAGGGGTACATTGTACCCCAACTTATTCACCAAAAAGACAGTTTTTGACAAGTCCTTTATTAAAAGAAACAAAAACAATGTTTCCCGACCCCCAAAAAAATAGCGCCTTCACTGGGTGACCCTGCTCCTTGGTTATTTAAAAACTGTCAGACTGACGCTGAATCTACAACGGGGAACATTGTTTTTGTATTTTTAATAAAGGAATTGTCAAAAACTGTCTCTGTGTTTTTATTTATTTTTTACTTTTTTGGTGACTGAGTAGGTACCCATTCACATGGGGGGGCAGAATCTGGGCCCCCCCTTGTTAAAGGTAGCCAAGAGATTCCAATAAGCCCCTCACCCGCAGACCCCCACAACCACCAGCCAGGGTTGTGGGGAAGAGGCCACGCTACATGCTCAGATAAGGGTCTGGTATGGATTTTGGGAGGACCCCATGCCATTTTTTGTTACATTTTGGTGTGGAGGTTCCTCTTAAAATCCATACCAGATTCAAAGGGCTTGGTGTGGATTGGGGGGCCATGCTGTTTTCTTTTCTTGAATCGTGTTCAAAACTGATGACATGTATGATTCAGAAGCGTTCCCATAGAAGGCAATAAGCCTGGAACATCCATCTGAACCGCACCACAGTGCTCAGAAAATGCACTGCACTATTTTTAAATTTGCACTGCCACTGCACCACAGATATGTCAAGCAGTTCCTTGGAAAGCTGGTTTGGTTTACATATCATGCGAATCAGATGCAGTTCAAAACGCATCCAATTCACATATATGTGAAGCGACCCTAAACAAAATCTAAGGTCATGATATACTTTCATTTTATAACATCACTATTGTAATAACAATTCAAACAATAGTTATATCTGACAATCCAATATAAGCTTACTTAAAAAAAATCTAATTTCATATTATGATTGCTGCCTGTCTGCTAGCCATCGCTTTTGCATCCCTCCCAACCGTCCCGGATCTTGCGGGACTGTACCGGAACCAGAGCAGAGTCCCGGTGTCCCGCAGATCTGAGCAGTGTCCCACCAGGAGAACTCTGCAGCTGTCATCTCTAGACTCTCTCTCTATCTCTCAGCAGCAGTACACCAGTGCCCAAAAGCATAGAGTCATCTAAAAAGCATTATTTCCAATGAAGGCTGTTTACATATACATTATGCGGTGCAAATTTTAATCGATTCAAAAAAGGGCTCCAGTGCGAGTTTAGTGCGGTGTGAATTTCAGCTTCATAGACTTCTCTGGGACCAGATTAAAATTGCAGTCCAGTGTTTGCACTGCAAATTTTTTTATAATTTTTGTCCAGTTTTTATAGAAAATAAAATCGCAGATGTGACCTCTCCCCTCACAAATTTGCACAAAATTTTCACAGCACATGAGTGCGAACCAGGGCTCAGGGTCAACATCTCAGTCCTGTAGATCCTGGTGCCTATGCAGTTCTTGGCTATGTTCACAAACGTCTGACACAGATCCCTACTGCAGCCTCTCACCTTGTGGCTTGCTACAAAGGTACAATGTTGCAGTCTGATTACTAGTAGAGAAGAGACTGAGGAATCTTTCTCCTGCCTGCAACAGGCTTGATAACGTTCGGACAAGTTTGAAACCAGCATGATCACTAATGTCAGAGCTGTTTCTAGGCAAAATCAGGTGGTACAAACTAGAGAAATTGTAGACCTCATAACATGCACTATGTCTTTTTGTTCAGGAATTGGCTATTCATCCCAAGTCATTGTCATCCTGCTGAACTTTTATTACATTGTTGTCCTGGCTTGGGCCTTCTTTTATCTCTTCAACTCCTTCACGTCTGATCTGCCCTGGGCGTCCTGCAACCACACCTGGAACACAGGTAAAATGTATAAGAGCATTTACAGTGGATTTCAAAGGGTGGTTCCACCCCGAATTGATACTACAGGTGTCTGCTAATGTCAAGGATTTCATTGGTGAAAGCTCTTGCCACTGAATTTCCACCTGCTGTGCCCATTATGTACCCACTATCACTGCACTGGGGTCTTGGGTCTGCACACCTGTTGTGCCCATTATCAGGGGTTCCCTCTATTCCTGAGCTTAGTTCCCGCTGCTTCAAAACTGTGATACCCATTATGAGTAGTTCCCACTATTCTTACATTGAGTTCCCCTGCCTACACGCTTGCTGTTCCATTATGAGAGGCTCCCACCATCCCTGCTTTGAGTTCCTGGGGCCTACACACCTGTTGTCCCATTATGAGAGGCTCCCACCATCCCTGCTTTGAGTTCCTGGGGCCTACACACCTGTTGTCCTATTATGAGGGGTTTCCCCCATCCCTGCTCTGAGTTCCTGGGCCTACACACCTGTTGTCCCATTATGAGAGGCTCCCACCATCCCTGCTTTGAGTTCCTGGGGCCTACACACCTGTTGTCCTATTATGAGGGGTTTCCACCATCCCTGCTCTGAGTTCCTAGGCCTACACACCTGTTGTCCCTATAATGAGGGGTTCCCACCATCCCTGCTGGATTTTTAATTTATATTATATTTGCAACAGTAGCAGGCCCAATTAGACAGACATGCACATGTGGACAGTAACCGTTAGAAATTATGAATGGGAAATCTCAACACTGGAATTCCCAGAAGAAATATGAAACCAGTGACAGATAATTCTATACTAATCATACCCACAATTCCGCAAATATATGTCCTTGGTGACTAAAATATTCAGCAAATATTGCTGAATTTAAATGTGTTTTGCCTTTTTTGTCATGTTTTTATCCATTTTTTCATGTGTTTCCTGTTTTCCTAGAACAATGCCTGGATTCTTACAAAAGTAATGGCACACAGAGCATGGCAGTGAACGGCACATCAAGCGTCATCGAATTCTGGGAGTAAGTGCACGGCTGCTATTTACCAATATCATTTACCAAAACGAGTTATCTTGCTTTATCCATTATGTTCACAGCTAAAAAAATACCATTTAAATCTTTGTTTTTCCTATTATTAAGGTACTGCTCTCTCTCGCATATTGCACACACAACTTAATGATTGCTCTATTCAGAAAGGGCATGTAAAGTTTCCAAACAGAGCCTGCAATACATCCAGAGATTCGGGCAGCTGAAGTTATATGCAGATCCCCACTTTTCCTGTGAACCTTTTGCTCAGCCCCTCCCAACTCTGATTTTCTCTGTTGTCCTTTAAAGTGACAGGCAGCCAATGGCCATGGCCAACAGCAGGGCTCAGATTTGCAAGATTTGCTTATAGATTTGCTTATAACTTAATTTCTCTATATTTATACATCTAGAATAGAATTATTATGCAGTTTTCACTAAAGTTCACCTTTTTATGCATTCATGTGCATAATGTGTTTGGTTTGAATTGACAATTCACAGGTTTACTTTAATGCTGAATTGAAGGGCTTGAAATGTAACCCTGTTGAAATCTTTTCTTAGTTTTAGATGTATAGTTTTTTGGTTTTGGGTAGAATAGTAATTGAGTCTATTGTCATTAAAGTGGGGTACATACTATAAGAAAATCGGGCGAACGATCGTCCGATTTTCTTTGTTGTTTCACAGCAAATCGGAACCGATGAACGACAATTTGTATGAAAATTCTCGTACAACAAAGGCCTTTTTTTTGTTGTTTATTGTTTCTGACCATGCGCAGTCTTTCTTTTCTGATTTTTCTTGTACAAAAATCGGATGATTTTTGTAAACTAATCATTAAACTAAAATCATTCGTTCTGTTCCCATACAAGAAAAATGTTAGAGTTTGTCCCTTTGGGAATTTTCTGCCAAAAGTTGTGTACACACTATACGAAAATCGGACGAAAATTCTTTGGACGAAAATGTTTGCCCGATTGTTTTATAGTGTGTATGAGTCTTAACACAGAAAATGAAGAGAAATCTAAAGTTTAATAGTTGTCATCAGAACAAGAGGTGGGGGAAAATCCTCCAGTGGGGACACCGGCGGACAAGGAGATCTCACCTCGTTTTGGGGAGATTTCCTTTAATTTTCTGTTGTGTCTCTGTAACAGGAAGTGAAGGTTCATTTCTACAGCAAGAAACTGTCAGGGTGTTTAAAATATCAAAAGGACAGCGCTGTGCAAAAATACGTCTTTTTCTATTTTTGGTACTCTTAATCCTATACTTGAAAATCAGTACATTATAGTGTGATATACCTAATTATGTTAAAGTGCCATTGTGCAAAACATATTCAAATTAATAATCAATGTAAACAATTCATGCAATAAATTAAATAATTTAAATAAAGGTGAAACAATCCATATAATCCATATAATTCATAAATATTATAAAAAGTCTTAATGAGTAATTTGCAGTGAGAATTTTCTATTCTTTTAAAAATCTTCTGTCTTCCACCACACCACAAGTGAAAAATCTTCCACCAGATGTGCTAAAATAAACTCACCCTACCTACGCGTTTCGTCATCCGATGGCCTTAAGTTTTTAGCCAGTTTCTTATTTTATCCAAAACAAAACAATTGAGGTAGAGATATACTTTAAAGGCCACCTATGGACTAATTCTTCCTCATCAACCGACCCCCAACCCCCTCATCACCACCAACTCCCTCTCCCTTCAGGAGGTGCAGGGTCTTCTCCTGATAGTGGAATCTTCTCCGTTATGCAGAGAGTGGCGCTCATTTTAAGGGGTGGCTTTTCTAGTTTGAATGATGCTAGGAGTCACTCAACCCCAAAGACCGAGGACATCTAGTGGCAAAAGGAAATTAATGTGGGGGAAAGCTCAAGAAAGGGGATGAGCATTGCAGCCTGCTTACTTTCAACACTAGCTGGTACTCTTTGTTTCTGAAAAAGAACTGTTCAGATCTTGCCTTTTGACTTCATTTACTTTATGTTTTTTTTTAGTTATTTATAGAATATAAGGTTTGTGCCTCATATATTTAATTGGTTCCCAGTGAGTTCTTAGGATGAATATTCATTCATGTCTTTAGTTATGACTCTGCTTTCCTTATTGAGCCCTCTTGTATCTACAGGAGGCGTGTATTGGGTATATCAGATGGTATCGAACACATTGGCAGTCTGCGCTGGGAGCTCGCACTGTGTCTCCTCCTCGCCTGGATCATCTGCTACTTCTGTATCTGGAAAGGAGTGAAATCCACTGGAAAGGTGAGTATTGGCCCAGGCTTCACTAATGGCTTTGTTGATTTACTAAACTGCACTATGCAAGTGCAGTTGCTTCAGAGCTTAATAAATGAGGAGACGCTCTTAATTCCATCATCCAATCATACACGAGCAAAAATGCAGTTTGTTTGTTCGTTTTTCTTCCTTGCATATAATTGAGTATTCTTTACAAAGTGAAGCTTTACCTCATTTACTAAGCTTTGGAGCAACTGCACTTGCAAAATGCACAGTCTATTTGCCTTTAGTAAATCAACCCCAAAATCTCTTTCTTCTCTCTGGTGATATCTGGAGTTGCTGCTTAGCTGACTACACTGCTTATCTATCCAGCCACGTCACTGTGATGAACCGTGATCATCAGCAGCTGCATTGGATAACCCAAGGAGCTAGTGAATCTGGAGATTCTGTAGCTCCAATGCTGCAAAACAATCAATTGCTCAGTGACATTGCATGGAATTTCTGGTCACAGACCTTTCATCGACTGCAATTAATTTTTCCCTAACAAAAATTATAAGAAAAATGTGATCCTAAAGCTGCTACAAATTGCTCCTACAAAATGATCAGCGTGATGTGAGTCAAAGTACCAACGGCTAGGAATGGTACTTTGGTAGGATAATTGTCTGTTTTCTGGCTCCAAGTATGCCCTCCTTTAAAAACTGAACTCCAGGAATTTAGCCACTTTGTAAAATCTGCAGGCTTACTATGGTTTAAGTCCAACAAGGTGCCTGTTTGGTTATTTTATCTTTCAAAGACCTTGTCATTCTTACCGTATTATTTTTGGTTGGGGTTCTACTTTAATAGTTTTGGTCAGAATAGGTAGGGAGTACGTTTTTATTGCTGTCTGTGTCCCCACTGGGGAGATTCATGCTTTCTAATTGTTCTGCTGATCATTGTCACTGGGCAGAAAGTGATGGAAAATCCAAAATGTGTTGTTTCAGTTGTCACCAGAATTAGAAGTGGAATCTTCCAAGGGGGACACCTGTTCTGGTTCTCTGAAAAAAGAATTCCTTATACTTCCTTTCTCTTGCTGTTGTGTTTCCAGGATAGGAAGTAAAATAAAATATCTGCAATGGGATGCAAACTGCTAGACATTTAAAAATTACTGGTTTTAGCCATGCCCAACTTAAGACTTAACTCAAAAGAAATGCTAACAGGAAAAGACTCTAATTTAAACCAGGAACACACAATATTTTTCACATTCCTGTCTCTCTGATGTCACCAGATACTAGTTAAGCAATTGGCCGCAATTTGGTAGACATCCATCCTTTCTCTACCAATTGTCTTTTGACTCGCTGACACCATTGGGTCTTGTTGGCGAAATGTCTGAAGCAACTAAGTCTCGTAACCGCAAGCAGATCTGATTGGAAGGCACACTGGAGACTAACAACTGTAGAGGGAAAAGATACAATTAGCTGCTCTGGGACAGTGCCAAATTTTTGTTTATCAAAAGTCATCATCATTTGCCTCTTTAACTTTATTGTCCATCTTGTCTTATAAGGTGCATATCATTTCACACAGTATATGTTCCCTTTTTTACCTGTTTTCCTAGGTTGTCTATTTTACTGCCACCTTCCCTTACTTGATGTTGGTTGTCCTACTTATCCGTGGGGTTTCTCTCCCAGGGGCCCTAGAGGGGATCCAGTTCTACTTGTACCCAGACCTCAGCCGACTTAAGGACCCTCAGGTACCTACAGACTATAGATTCCAACTTTTTTTTTTACATTATTTTCATTTAACCTAAAAAAACAACTATGCATTAACTCATTGTATAACTCACTCCAGTGCTGAAGATAGCCCATTGTTTACACAACTCAATGAGGTGGATTTACTATAACTGATGCACACAGAATTTGGTGCAGCTGTGCATAGTAACCAATCAGCTTCTAACTTCAGCTTGTTCAGTTAAGCTTTGACAATAAAACCTGGAAGCTGATTGGTTACAATGCATAGCTACACCACATTCTGAGTGCACCAGTTTTATTAAATCTGCCCCAAAGAGTCATCACAGCAGTGACTACTCTCTTATCAGATGGCTCAGTAAGAGGCTTAATTTAGACACAGGGACCTGAAAAGCAAGCTAGTCTGTTTAGCTAACCCACTGTGCTCTGGGTACACTTTGTTTTGTAATAAATGTTTGTTTGTAAAACAAAGCTTGGTCAGACATAGGGAAAATAACTGTTTAAAATCACCTAAAATGTAAAAAATTACAACTATAATAAAACTGACAGAAAAATCATTAGGGTTTCTCTTTTCCACCCCCTTACCAATATATACCTGAACTTTTTACAGGTGAAACAAAAGAACAGAGTTGGCTTTGCCTTTCTTCCTTTTTTGTTGTAATTTGGTAACTACAAATCCACAGGCAAACTTTTAACCAGAACCATGTAAGAAAAGATCAGGGCCACATTCCGGGCTTCGGTCACAGGGCAGTAGGTGACCCGCCTGTGCAGAGCCCTGCTGGGCCCCAGAGTCTGATCACAGCACGCAGTCACATAGCGCTGTTCACAGGCGGCTGGGCTTTACAAGGTCTGTACTGAAAAACATCTACCATGCCAGGAGCAGAGGCCCGGGGCAGACTGTGTTTTTCCTTCTGCCAGTTTTTTCAGATGTTTTGCTCTGTGTGACACTCAGCTGTGCTTACTAAGAGAAAAGCTGAATTAGGAACACGAGGAAGCACATTGGCTAACTTTGAAGGAAGCAAATCACATAATTTTCATAAGCCAGATTATGTAATAAAAGGTTATAATAAAAGACAAGTATAGTCAATTAATATTTATCATTTTTCAGATATACTTGTAAAATGATCAACTGAAAGTGAACCTTTTATTGACTTTACAAGTGTACCTGAATACATTACCCACATGTCACAAAATACAACAGCATTATCATTTACCAGAAATCAGTGGCAGCCCGTCCATTAGGGGCGCCATCCCCCTAATTCATGCGTCTGGCCCCTAATCTACATACACATGGAGTTCAATGGGGTTTTTTGAGCCCACCCAGTTGTGTGATAATAGCGAATTAATATTCGCTATTGTCTTCCTGATTCTCCTTCTCATCAGGAAGTGGGTCTTAAGACCCGATTGACCAAAAGGAGAAGCAATCGTATTGACCGCCAAGGACAAAATCCGCAGTGAAGCCAGAGACACAGGGTGAAGCCGCCGAGTAGGAAGCCGCCGCTGAGGAGGAGGAGACACAGGAAGGAGCCGAAGCTGCTAGTTGGGGACGAGCGAGCAACCAAGGGGGTGCGTTGTGGCGACGGGTGTCATGTTTGCTGCCCCCCCCCCCAAAAAAAATACAGCACCAGCCGCCACTGTCAGAAATGCTCCACCGATTATTAATATAAAGCCGTGTTTGAGCTCCAGGCAGCAAATTTGCCTAGGATAGAATGATGTCTTCAGTCTACTGCAGGCCGGAGGAAGCTTTTTTTCCAGTCCTCCCCCACTTGGCGATCAGAAGGCAACATTGTAACATTGTAGCAAGTCAAAAGGTGGAGAGGCTGCACCAGGGGCTGATCTGTGTCAGAAATTTGTGAACACAGCCAAGAACTGCAGAGGCACCAGGATTTACATGATTGTGTCATCTCTGAGCTGGAATCTCAGTCCAGGAAGCAGATGGTGACCCTGATGATGGCTGAACAAAGATGGTGCATTCCTTCTGGAGAGAAAAGCACATGAAGGCATTGTCAGGTGGAGTACTGTGATCTCTGTGAGAGGTAATAAACACCTGGAAATGTTACAATGATGTACTTAGCATGCATGTAAAAATAAATCTGATGCTAGGCCTACTTTAGCAGAAACAATCTGTCCTATGCATGGCATTAACTTCATTTTAAATTATACATTTTCTGTCATGCAAGCACATAGCAATATTTTCTCATTTCATTTACATTCACTGCTTCCTACTAAAGCTGGTTATATATACATGGATGGAAAATTGGTTGAAAAAGTGTTCGGCGACTGTTAGTGGGTGCATTTCGATTCTCGAATTGAAGCTTTTTATGCTAAAAGAAAGATCCATCATGTTGGAATTTTGCTGTGTAATCGAACGACTTTCTAAAAGATTAGTAGGGAAATCGATCGTAAATAGTTTGAAAAAACGTACAGCGCATGTGCATTGATCATTGATCGACAAAAAATGTACCATTGATGGTGCTAACGATCGATAATACGTGGAAAACAATTAGATACAATGATGTCGTTAACACACATTCATTTGACAGATCTTTATCAAAAACGAAAGTTATTTCAAATGATTTTCTATCCATGTATGGCCAGCCTTAGTTGTGCTGCACAGTCTACCAGAGGAAGACGGTCTGATTGAGAGCAATACATTATTGCATTCTCTAATAACATAAACAAAGCTCCTAGTAGCCCTTTAGGTTTGGATCACATGGCCAGAAACTTTTTGATTATAGCCATAGAGATTGCTAAATTCCGCTTTGTGACTCATGCTAGAAGTATCGTATTCATGTCACCACTGCACAGTAGGTAGAGGCTGCTTGTACTGCCCTATTATTATCACAGATGATCTGAATGTTTGCCACAAAAGTTGGTTCTTCTGGGTCACCCTATTAATGTTGTTTGTGTTACTGATAGAAATGTTAGGGTCAAAGGGATACCCCAATCCTCCTTTACCAACCCATCCTTTATTTGCCATTCATTAGACTCTCCTCGGCAGGTCTGGATGGACGCGGGAACTCAAATCTTCTTTTCGTACGCCATCTGCCTGGGCTGTCTGACAGCGTTAGGGAGCTACAACAAGTACAACAACAACTGCTACAGGTACTAATCTGTGACAACTGTGACACTCATGTCCCCCTAGTGGTGTCTACTTTGGAGGGGGGGGGGGACATTTGCCTGTGAAGAATTTTCCTTGCCTACAGCCAACTCTTCTTTGTTCCATGCTAAGTGGCCCCTTGAGAAAGGTTCAGGTTTTCCCTTGACAAGTGTCACTGTTTAACCACTTCCATACCGGGCCTTTTCTGACACTCCTCTCCTACATGTAAAAATCATCATTTTTTTTTGCTAGAAAATTACTCAGATCCCCCAAACATTATATATGTTTTTTTTAGCAGACACCCTAGGGAATAAAATGGAGTCGTTGCAACTTTTTATGTTACACGGTATTTGGGCAACATATTTTCATGATTTAAAAATCAACAAAACAGTAAAGTTAGCCCATTTTTTTTATATAATCTGAAAGATGATGTTATGCCGAGTAAATAGACACCCAACATGTCACGCTTTAAAATTGCGCACACTTGTGTAATGGCGCCAAACTTTGGTACTTAAAAATCTCCATAGGCGATGCTTTAACATCTTTTACAGGTTACCAGTTTAGAGTTACAGAGGAGGTCTAGAAGAGAAGGAAAGACTGATTGCACACTTGAATCCAAAAGATGCTATAGAAATTTTTACGTTGTGAACAAGCACGGTTCTTTTCGTGTGAAACGCGCCAACTGATCATCATTGCAATTTTGTCTGGCTCATGACAATAAAGAAATTTCTACAGCCTCTTTTGGATTCAAGTGTGCGATCAGTCTTTTCTTCTGTTCTTGATATTGCCCACGGTGATGAGCCGGGATTAGCACCTTGGATCGGGTGTGTCCATTTTTTGCCTGAAGCGGTGTGTGCACCTTTGTTCTGTTTACAGAGGAGGTCTAGTGCTAGAATTGTTGCTTTAACGCACACGGTGATACCTCACATGTGTGGTTTGAATGGCGTTTACATATGCGGGCGCGACTTATGCGTGCCTTCGCTTCTGTGCGCGAGCACACGGGGACAGGGGCACTTTAAAAAAAATGTTATTGTTTATTTTACTTCATTTTTTTTTTAAACTCTCTCTTTAAAAAAAAAAAATTTGATCACTTTTATTCCTATTACAAGGAATGTAAACATCCCTTGTAATAGGAATAGTGTGTGACAGGTTCTCTTTATGGAGAGATGGGGGGTCTATAAGACCCCCCATCTCTCCTTCAGGGTGGAAAGCATCAGATAAAAAAAAAAAAAGACAGATCTCATGCTTTCCAGCCGAGATCTCGGCTTTGTTTACACCCGCGGCCTGGACGTGACGCCATAACGTCGCGCCCGGGCCTCCGACAGTCATAGAGATGACTGGTGACCATATGGTCACCGGAAATCTCTATACTCTTTATACGGCAGTGGCGGATTCTTTCTCCAGGGGTCCTAAATCGCACGAGAGAGCCCAGAGAAGCACTGGAGGGGTGGCGGGAGGGGGGGGGGAATGTTCCCTCCCACCGCCTGTAAGAACAATCAAGCAGCTGAACTGCCGCTATGATCGTTCTTACAGTGCACAGAACTGGCTGAAAAAGAAAATATATGGATGATGCCTGCAACTGCAGGCATCATTCAGATATCACCACTGAAAATCAAAGACATCATATGACTTCCTTGGGCTGGAAGTGGTTAAGAAATCTGCAGCCAATTAGTACTGTGCAAAAGTTTTGGGCAGGTGTGAAGAAATGCTGTAAAGAAAGAATGCTTTCAAAATGCAAAATTCAGAATGCTTTCTAAAACATATATTTTAATTGTTTATTTTTATCAATTTACAAAATGGAAAGTGAGCGAACAGAAGAAAAATCTAAATCAAATTAATATTTGGTGTGACTACTGTTTGGCTTCAAAACGGCATCAATTCTTGTAGGTACACTTACACACAGTTTTTGAGAGAACTCGGCAGGTAGATTGTTCCAAACGTCTTGGAAAACTAACCACAGATCTTCTGTGGATGTAGGCTGCCTCAAATACTTTTGTCTCTTCATGTAATCCCAGACAGACTCAGTGTTGAGATCAGGGCTCTGTGAGGACCAAACCATCACTTCCAGGACTCCTTGTTAAGATGGTTCTTAATGACAATGTCATTGTCCTGCTGCAGAATAAATTCAGTGCCAATCACACGCCTTCCTGATGGTATGGCATGATAGATAAGTATCTGTATGTATAAGTATTTTGAAGGCAAAGGGTGGTCACACCAAATATTGGTTTGATTTGAATTTCTCTTCTGTTAATTTACTGTCCATTTTGTTAATTGATAAAAAATAAACTATTAACATTTCTATTTATGAAACTACTCTTAATTTACAGCATTTTTCACCCCTGCCTAAAACTTTTGCACCATACAGTTGTGCTCAAATGTTTGCATACCCTGGCAGAAATCATGAAATTTTGGCATTGACATTGAAAATATGAATAGGCATGCCAAAAAATGATCTTTTATTTAAACATATCCATCATATGAAGCCTAATATTATCACATAGTTGCTTGGCTCATTTTAAATCGTAATAACAGAAATCAGCTAAATGGCTCTGATCAAAAGTTTCCATCCCCTGGAATATTTGGCCTTGGTACAGACACACAAAGTGACACACACAGGTTAAAATGGCAATTAAAAGGTTAATTTCCATTTGTGGCTTTTTCAGTTAGTATCTGTGAATACATAGTTAATGAGTTTGTTAGCTCTCATGTGGATCAACTGAGCAGGCTAGATACTGAGCCATGGGACCAGAAAAGAACTGTCAAATGACCTGTGTAACAAGATTATGGAACTTTATAATGAAGGAAAAGGATATAAAAAGATATCCAAGCCTTGAATATGCCAGCCAGTATTGTTCAATCTCTTAAGAAGTGACAAATTCAGAGATCTCTTGATACCAAGCCAAGGTCAGGTAGACCAGGAAAGATTGCAGCCACAACTGCCAGAAGAATTGTTTGGGATACAAAGAAAAACCCACAGGTAACCTCAGGAGAAATACAGGCTGCTTTGGAAAAAGACGGTATGGTTGTTCCAAGGATCACAATACAACGATACTTGAACAAAAATAAGCTGCATGGTCGAGTTGCCAGAAGGAAGCCTTTACTGCGCCAATGCCACAAAAAAGCCTGGTTACAATATTCATGACACCTTGACATACCTCACAGCTTCTAGCACACTGTAAGTGGAGTGACAAGACCAAAATAGAGCTTTATGATCACAACCATAAGGCATTATGTTTGGAGAGGAAAAATACCATCCTCAACTGCAGTTGAATATAAATCCCACAAGAAAAAAAAATAATTTTGCCTGCTCACTCATGTTTTCTTTAAAAACGGTACATTACCAATTCTCCAAGGGTATGCATTTTTTTTAGCACAACTGTATTTACTTGTGGGTACATCATGAAAGGATGAGAACCCCTGTCTGGTTTATATTAGTATCTGTGCTCCCTCTGGGAAGATGAACCCTCTAATTCTCCTGCTGATCATTGACAATGAAAAATTGGGATATCCCACATTTTATAGCTGAATAGAAATAGAGGGGGGATCTTTCAATATCAACACTTGTTCTGGTGGCAGCTGAATAAGAGGACATTTCCTCTCACTTCATTCTCCTTTGCTGACCTTGAAAATCAATACTGTCCTCCAGTGATGCAGAGGTCAGCAGGAGGAACCAGTGAGAACAGTGGGGGACCCAGGAGAGTGACACTCCAGGAAGTGTTTGCTTCCCAGCCGACTTCAAGGAATAATTCCTCAGCCAAGGAATGTCCTTCAGTGGCATGGGTAAGTATTCTGTTTCTTTTTACAAGTAAATTCTTGTTTGAAATTTTTTTAAAGTTTGAAAGGATCTCCAGCTGATGACCACATGGAGCTATAGGGCCATAAGTGACCTTGAAGATGCCAGCCAGTCTGACCTGCCTGGCTTTGGCTGTCTGCATATCAGTGGTTGACAGATATATATTTATTACCTTGTTATATCAGCAGGAGTTATATCAAATGTATCTTTTTCTTTTGGCAGGGACTGCATTGCTCTTTGCTTTCTCAACAGCGGCACTAGTTTTGTGGCAGGTTTTGCTATCTTCTCCATTTTGGGTTTTATGTCACAAGAGCAAGGGGTGCCAATATCTGAAGTGGCAGAGTCTGGTGAGTATTCCAACTTACAGGCTATATACAAACCACAGATGCACAAAAATTGATCTAACCCTATCACTTTATTGCATTCTTCCTTGTTGCATTGTTGTATATTGTTGTATATTAAAGTGTTTTTCCACCTTTGCAAACACATTTGGGAACCTCCCATTCTATATTGGTTATGTGTTCCCATTTACACAGCATACCTAACAGATTTTTACATAGGACACTATAAGCAGCTGCTATTGCTTAGGATAGATGGCAATGTGTAGATAAGGGACAAAGTGAAGGAGTTTAAAGCAGAACTGAATGGTGCACTAAAATGCGCATCACGCCAACCCCTACCGACCGCTCACTGCAACTGCAACCACTGCGGTCTAGTGTGCCAAAGCTGTCCAGGGCAGTGTGAATGACCCTTGAATGACAGGGGTTTAGCTTGGGGAAGGAATTTAATCTTGACTTGGTTTAGGATCCTGGGGATCCAGGTACACGGAAATTGTTTTTAAAGACTAACTCAGAAACTCGTGGGCACCTCAGTGACCTGCACTTAGGCCAAGACAGGTGCTTGACCTATGTCGTCATTATTTGAACTATTTTGAACCACTAAAGTGTTTGCTGGGACATTGACCAGCCTGACCATAATCCCCTCCATCCACTCTGATCCAGGGAATAGCTAATCCACAGCAGTCATTCATCAAGGGGAAAATGAGCGTACAATCCCTCTATATAAAAACTCAGCAAACAGGCAAGGGCTACCATTATTTGTCTTGTGTGGGGAGGAAGATCATGAAAGAGGGCAGTGTGTCTCTTCTGAGGTACGCAGACTTTAAGTATGTGTATGTTACTTGGTAGCAGGGCCGGTGCAAGGATTTTTGACACCCTAGGCAAAACCTCATTTTGCCGCCCCTGACTCCACCCCCATTTGCCCTGCCCATGTATACGATGGAGGTTGCGGGGTGGAGATTTTTGCGCCGCCTCTCCACCTATTTCTTCAGCCATGGTCTGCAGGCCTGCACCTGCGCCTCTGGACTTGACCTAAAAACAAATAGTAGTGGTACGACAGCTGTGGTCCGCAGGTATATGGACAGGCTAGGGTAGTATATGGAAAAACTAGGGTAGTATATAGACAGGCTACGCTAATATACAGACAGGCTAGTGAAGTGTATAGACAGGCTAGGGTAGTATATGGGCAGTCCAGGGTATTATATGGACAGGCTAGGGTAGTATATAGGCTGGCTAGGGTAGTATATAGACTGGCTAGGGTAGTATATGGACAGGCTAGGGTCATATATAGACAGGCTAGGGTAGTATACGGACAGGCTAGTGTAGTATATGGACAAGCTAGGGTAGTATATAGACAGGCTAGGGTAGTATATAGACAGGCTAGGGTAGTATACGGACAGGCTAGGGTCATATATAGACAGGCTAGGGTAGTATACGGACAGGCTAGGGTAGTATATAGACAGGCTAGGGTAGTATATAAACAGGCTAGGGTAGTATAAGGACAGGCTAGGGTAGTATATGGACAGACTAAGTTAGTATACGGACAGGCTAGGGTAGTATACGGACAGGCTAGGGTAGTTTATAGACAGGCTAGGGTAGTATATAGACAGGATAGGATAGTATATGGACAGGCTAAGGTAGTATATAGACAGGCTAGGGTAGTATATAGACAGGCTAGGGTCGTATATGGACAGGCTAGGGTAGTATACGGACAGGCTAGGGTCATATATAGACAGGCTAGTGTAGTATACGGACAGGCTAGGCTAGTGTATGGATGGGCTAGGCTAGTGTATGGATGGGCTAGGCTAGTATACGGATGAGCTAGGCTAGTATACGGAGGAGCTAGGCTAGTATACAGACGGGCTAGGCTAGTATACGGAGGGGCTAGCGTAATATACGGATGAGCTAGGGTAGTGTACGGATGGGCTAGGGTAGTATACAGATGAGCTAGGGTAGTATACTGATGGGCTAGGCTAGTACACGGATGGGCTAGGCTAGTACACGGATGGGCTAGGGTAGTATATGGATTGGTTAGCATAGTATACGGATGAGCTAGGCTAGTATACGGATGGGCTAGGGTAGTATATGAATAGGTTGGGGGTCATGCTGGTCAGTGGTGTTGGTCCCAGGGGAAAAGTGAAGATGTACAGAGGAGCAGAGTGGACGTACAGCTGGAGGGATCTTCCTCCGATGAGCGGGGATGTGGAGCAAACAGAGAGCGGGGAGCAGAGCAGGACTGGCTGTGAGTGGCAGTCGCGCAGTCCGGGACAGACATAGACCGGACTGCTACTTCCAAGTGCTGGAGGAAGAGCCCATTCTGGCCGGTCGGGCTGTGTGCTGCGGCTCAGGATCCATAGCCGGGATTGGTGCTGGGATTATCAGTCAGGTCACGTGCACATACCAGCCTGCTGCATCGGTCAATATACCCCGCTGTACCTGCATTGCCGGGGGGGATGATGAGGATGGAGCCTGCCGGAGCCTTGTGCTGCAGGTCAGGATGGAGCAGAGGGGTCCAGGGGGCCCTAGGAGGCTGAGGAGGAGCATGAAGAGCAGCCCCCAATTCCAGCTTCACTGAACTGCCAGGCTTCTGTGCCCAAGAAGGAGCCAGCAGGACTTGCGTCATCTCTGTGAGAGCCACCAATCAGGACCTGAAGGAGGCAGCTCTGCTGGAGAACTTCATGGAGGCTCTCTTTGACAGCCGCTTCTCTTGATGGCAACCCTGGTGGGAAACATCGGCAGACCAGTGGCCATGGCCGTGGCTGCGCCCTAGGAAGCAGTGTGCCCTAGGCAGCTGTCTAGTTTGCCTAGTGGTAGCACCGGCCCTGCTTGGTAGAGAAGCTCACACTCTACTTCAGGTTTAAGGCAGAAAACTAACTGGGAAAACTATGGTCTCTAATTCGGAAGCACTATAACAAAGTGAGCTGCCATTTTGTACATGGGTTCCTCTTCTAAATATGTCCTTGGTCTGCAGGCCCAGGACTGGCATTCATTGCTTACCCGCGAGCTGTCTCCATGATGCCATTCTCTCCACTGTGGGCCTGTTTTTTCTTTATCATGGTCGTTCTGCTGGGCCTGGACAGCCAGGTAAGTAACAATTCACCATTCTCCTTATAAACTGTCATATAACCTGGCGGGGGCGGGGGCATTGGTTGGCTGGGGTGTCTCCCACCTGAAATAATGGTAAGTAAGGGATCTCAGTTATGGTTAGACATTGGTGGGTAGTTTGCTTTCCCATTTCTTATACCTTTCACAGACTTAATAGGTAAAATTATCCAGCAATGGTTTGTATCCCTCCCACAAATGTACAATGAAGGTGTCACTCACTTAGTGCTGAATTCCCAAATTATTTGTTTATCCTTCATTATAGGAAATCCACTGGGGGAGGACAACACTGCCATTTAGAGTATAACTAAAGGCAAAACTTTTTATCGATTTTGGATAGAGTGGAGAGGGATTAGAATGCTTGTCAGGGTTTTATTGTTGTCTGTGCCCCCTGTAAGGAAGGTTCACCCTCTCTATCCTTGTGACTGTTATCAGTGAGCATGAAAGTAAAAGTACATCTCAAATTTTGGGTTGTCACCAGAACAGGCATAAAGGGGAAATCTTCCAATGGGGCATTAGTTCTGATGACCCTGGTGACAACCAGAGATTCCTTCACTTTGGAAGGATTTCTTCTCAGGTCCTGTTTTGGCCATGAGACAGGAAGTGAAGGGAAATCCCCACCCCCAATGGGACACAAATGGCAAAAAAACATCTGACAGGGGTTGTAACTTTTGTCCAAAATGGAAAAAAAAAGGTTTTGCTTTAGTTTTACTTTAGCTTTGTAATGGCGACAGATTGATTGATTGAACACCCTTTTCACTTACAGTAGGCATGGTTTTATTCTGAGGGAAGCATTCTGTATAAGATAACAAAGAATCTCCTGTTTAACCATCAATGCTCAGTAAAGCAAGCCATAGATAATACAATTTTCTTTCCTGCAACCATAGGAATCTCTCAATTTCACCATCAACACAGTGTTGATGGGGGAATACCTCCTGCAGTGCTATTGTGTTCTGCCAACGGGAAGCCTTTCCTGATAGCAGAACGCAATGATTACAGCTGCCGGCTAGTAATCAAATGCAAAAAATCAGACAAGCTGGTTGTTATGAAGTCGATCGATGAATTTATCTCAGTACAACAAGCCTGCCCATAGATGGATTGAATTTTGGCCGGTTCCTGCTGAACCGGCCAAGATTTGTTCCATCTGGGGTTGGCTTAAGAAGGCCCCTTTCTCTGAGCTATAAAGTGCAAACAAGAGAAATGCCAAATACTGTCACTCAGTCACATGGTTTCCAAAAGAAGTGATTTTGGAGATACAGTGTTGTTCTGGAGCAGTTCACTTATATGAAGCATTCCGTAAGCTGCTCATGTAGTAAGTCAAAGAAATTCTAACTGCCTATTACCATTTGGATATTACAAACCAAAAGGACAGTTAGGTCATTATGAAGAAAGACTTTTTTTTTTACCTGCCTTAAATGTGACACTGTCCAGGTCTAAGTGAGAGTGGGAGGGGTTCCAGCCCCACATCTACTAAAAATAGGCTCCCAGAGGGCCCTTAAACAGCAACACAGTCTGTGCAAATTGTACATCTGCCCCGTCTTTGCCTCATTGTTACTATTTGCAGTCTGCTGTCACTGAAACTGAGTCTGTTTTCTGTTTTTTGTCCTTCCTGGCTTAGTTTGTGTGTGTAGAGAGCCTAGTGACCTCCTTGGTAGATATGTATCCCAGCACATTCCGTAAGAAGCATCGACGGGAGCTACTCATCTTGGTGGTCTGCATTTTCTCCTTCCTCATTGGACTAGTCATGCTAACTGAGGTATGAGGGATGGGGTGATTAGGTGGTAGGGTAAGGAGTTAGTCATTTATTATCACCAACAAAATTGAGAATAATGTTTACCTTTTTATTTGAAAGTTCCAAATTACAAAAATTAGTTTAAAAAAGTTTAATGGAAACCTGTTGCCTAGAGTCAAAACCTGTAGTCTGATCGGAGAATCGTGGGTGAATCTTAAACCTAATCAAATACGAAATATACAAAGAAACTTATGTCAAAATTGCCCATATTTCCTTAAGTCAAATATATTGCAAGTAGAATCTCTGGCATCCCCTTGTATCAATACAGAGTATTCAAACCATTGCCCAACCAGTACATCGCCATCATTTTTTGACCTGTCACCTTTTTCTTTGTAGGGTGGCATGTATGTTTTTCAGCTCTTTGACTATTATGCAGCCAGTGGGATGTGTCTGCTGTTTGTAGCTATCTTCGAGACTCTGTGTATTGCTTGGATCTATGGTGAGTGTGTTATCATAGTATACAGTATATTATAGCCTTACCTTTGCTGTTTAATGACAGGTGCACTCTAATGACACATGAACAAAAGCTTTAATGATTTGATTGGTTATGTCTATATTTTATTTATCTATCTATCTAAAAGCTTCCCTATCTATCTAAAAGCTTCCCTGAGTTTCCACTGGCTCCTGCCAAGCCGGCCAGGGTCTTCCTCCTATCTTCTTCATGCTCAGAGAGGACTTATGGCACACACACCTGTATAGGGGAGAGACTCTGCCATCTTAGCTATTCACATTCGCCTGGCCTGAGGGCCGCCATCGATAATGTCCACACGGCAGCTCTTTAATGATTGTTCTATACTAGCAGCATATTTCGGGTCTTCATATCACATTCTCCAACTCCTTAGTTTCATATTCTTTACACATTTCAACATCAAATGCAAGTACTGGAACACGGAATGTCAGGCCAACTTTCCCACTTCCTCAACGTTGGTCCTCCACTAGTGAATTCTCCCTCAGAGTCTCTACATCCTACCCCGAAGGGTACTCTCCTTCCCAGGCTACAGACCTACATGGCATATATCAGGGGTAGCCTGTTGCTATTGCTCTTCTGCCTAAGTACTACTCCCATACCATGTTATATAGGGACCCCATACTCCACTCACTATCTCTAACCAAACAAGGGACCTTACTAGCCCCTGCTTACATACTTATCCCTATTTCTCTCTGGCTTTATGATAACAATATATCTAGATCCGATATAAAAGAATTTATGGTAAAATAATACATGTTTGTTTATGAAAACTATCTATCTAATCTATCTAATCTATTTCTATACAGGTGCGGATAACTTCTATGACAATGTGGAACACATGATTGGGTACCGGCCTCTGCCCCTCATTAAGTACTGTTGGATGTTTGTTACTCCTGCTGTTTGCCTGGTGAGAGGGAGGTAGTTATGATGTAGGGGGTGGGTACCACAGTTTAATTAAGTACTAGTTGTGAACAAAGTTTGAGAGACTGCCAGCTTACACATTTTCATATCCTTACCTTATTCCAGGCCACATTCATCTTCTCCCTGGTGAAGTACACTCCATTACAATATAACAAGCGCTACACATACCCATGGTGGGGGGATGCTGTTGGATGGCTTTTGGCAATTGCCTCTATGGTTTGCACCCCGTTGTGGGTTTGCTATAAAGTCTCAACCATTAAAGGTCCATTGGCACAGGTAAGTTAGCTACAGTATATTCTATTTACATTGATATATATTGATAAGCAGAAAATTGTTTATTTCACTATGCTAAGGTCTCAACAGGTTTCAGCAGGAAATCATATAGAAGGGCCCCCATATGCACTGTATTTCAGATCCCCGATCCCATTGCCATTCTGGCTACTGGTGCTCTGGAGAGGCAGTAGACTAGTTTGCCCAGGAACCCGCTATAGAGTGAAGTCTCAGCATGCCGCACAATGCTGATTCTCTAACGTCTAAAGAACTACAGCTACAAGAATATGTACCTGGAGTTTCTCATATCTGTGTCACATAATACATGCACTCTTAAAAAACATCAAAGTACCCCCAGCAAAGAACATAGTAAATATTCACCTCAGTTGAACACTGCTGTAATAAGAAAAATCACCTTCTGAAGATTTGAAAATTACCACTTCAGTGTCAATTTTTGGTCTCCCGTTGCACTTAATGGCTACACCTTCCCACCCTTTTGTCACTACAGGAGGGCTCACAGAGCTCAGCAGGTGCTCAGGAAATCCTCACTCCTGGAAATGTTGTATTCTAAAGGGTCCTCAGGTGGCAATTTCTCTACACTGTAACAAGTGGTTTTACCTTTCATATTGGTTCCAATGCATTTCCACTCTAAAAATTAAAAATAAGTGAGCCACTGAGAAGCATTAAATATTTATACACAACAGACGGGGCTTTGTTGCTAATGAGACTATTTTGAGGGGGCACTAAATGAGGCATGATGGGTGGGGCACCAAGCCATACACCAGGTTCTTTGTTCTCAGTGCAGCTCAGTAAGCCTGAGAATAATAAAATTGCTCAGACTCAGTATTACTGAGCTTCCTGCCTGGGCACTAAGCCGGTTACACAAGCAGACACAGCAGCCAAGCCCCTTTAGTGATATGGAGCCCCCTAAAAGTGCAGATTCAGTGTCACATAGCACAGTGATGCAAGCAGCCGGGCAGGAAACTCTTCTCTGTGATGTAAATAAATATATCAACGGATCCACGCTCGTGGACTGACTCACACCTGCAGCCCCCCTAGATAGGAAGGGAACACCTAAGTGATCCCCCAAGAAATGTAAATCAAAGGATAGGGAGTGGCGCTGTGTTAGGAGTGTAAATAAAAATTAACAAGAAATAAAAATGTGTAAATAAAAGTGTAAAGATGAAACGTGTGAAATTCTTTGGTGTGATCCAAAAAATTACTTCCAATAAACTTTTTTTATATATATATACCCTTGTGTTAGTGCAAAAACACCTTGATCCGGTGGAAATTAATATTATATGTGCAAAGAATCGCAAATGTCAAGCAGCATCTCTAAATACCATAAATACATAAATAAATATAAAGTGATAAAGTGCCAAAAACAATAAATGTCCAAGAACAATAATTGTCCACCAATAATGTGTAAATGTGCAATAATTATAAGCAATAAAAATTCATTGATAATGTGTCCAAATCGCACCTGCAGGGGTGGAGCGCTCTGGTGAGTGCAACCACATTGGGGGGACCACTGGTTGTCAAAGCACGGAACTTTATCATTTAAGAAGATTTTTTTGCACAATTGTTATGAACTTTTCTTGCACCAAACAACATATGGTTTTGCGATTTTTAGCTGCGATTTGGACACATTATTAATGGTTTTTTTTATGCTTATAAATTAGTGCACGTTTATACAGTGTTGGTTATGAACTTTTCTCTTACCAAACAGCATATGGTTTTGCGATTTTTTTAGCTGCGATTTGGACACATTATCAATGAATTTTTATTGCTTATAATTATTGCACATTTACACATTATTGGTGGACAATTATTGTTCTTGGACATTTATTGTTTTTGGCACTTTATCACTTTATATTTATTTATGTATTTATGGTATTTAGAGATGCTGCTTGACATTTGCGATTCTTTGCACATATAATATTAATTTCCACCGGATCAAGGTGTTTTTGCACTAACACAAGGGTATATATATATATAAAAAAAGTTTATTGGAAGTAATTTTTTGGATCACACCAAAGAATTTCACACGTTTCATCTTTACACTTTTATTTACACATTTTTATTTCTTGTTAATTTTTATTTACACTCCTAACACAGCGCCACTCCCTATCCTTTGATTTACAATTCTTCTCTGTGATGCAGAGCCTGCACTCTTAACAAGCTCAGCATGGGTGTGTCAGTGCACACAGACACTGGCAACACTACTACCCGAGACAGCCATCTTTGCTGTGGAAAGCAGCAAAAATGACTGCCTTGGGTGTCATTCTCTCTCTGCACAGACCTTGCGCTGGAAAGGTACTTTGTCAAGAGGTTTGACCTCCCCAGTGCACCACTCACCAGCCCTTTGCTTTAATGCTTTCTATGCAAACCTGATCAGTTTTTAAACTTTTCTCCATCCAGAGATTCCGTCAGCTCACCTGCCCGGACCCCGACCTGCCACAGAAGCAGCTAAGAGATCGACAGACCCAAGCACCAGCCATATCTCCACTGGAGGAGTCTCTGTGCTAGGACAAGGCTGTATGTGTGTGCGCAGTACATGGCGTGTGCAGGACAAATGTGTTTTTCTGGGCAAAGTGACAACAGTATACATGCTTACGGCTAGGGTCACATCTACATGCATTCACGAATGACATCAACGGTTGAGTAAACACACACACCTGCACAAATGCTGGGATGGACTGTCTACACAGCTGTGTTTTGTCCTGCATATTCTCCACATCTCGAGGACATTTGCGCAGTTTGAAACAGACTTGTGAAACGCACAATTTTTTTTTTAGAACTATATGCATTCCATTCATTTATGATTTACAGTTTGTTATGTGTCAAAACTTTCCTTCCCCAATTCTGTGGAGTTTGTCACATGACCTATGTCTGCTTTCCATAGCATTTTATTAAAAAGTGTAATGATTTTTATTTTACAGTCAGCACCAAAAACAAGTGGTTTTTGTTTTGTGATATTTCAACTGAGACATAGTTTTTATTATATATATCTAAAGAGTATAAAGTGCTATTTTCAATCATAAGTGTATAAGTTAATCAGCGGAGACTTAAAGTGGTTGTAAAGGCACAAGGTTTTTTACCTTCATGCATTCTATGCATGAAGGTAAAAAACCTTCTGTGTTTTGCAGCGCCCCCCTAGTACTTACCAGAGCAGCCAGTGAGCCAATCAAGAGATGGTGGGGGCAGGGCCGAGCCGCACCTCCGTGTGTGAATGGACACACGGAGGTGTGGCTCGGGAGCGTGCCTGCTTGGTTTCCCCAGAGTAAGCTGCCTCCTGGCAGGAGGGAGGGGCCAGAAGCACTGGCGTGGGACTCAAGAAGAGGAGGATCCGGGTTGCTCTGTGCAAAACCACTGCACAGAACAGATAAGTATAACATGTTTTATATAAAAAACAAGGCTTTAGTACCGCTTTAAAGCTGAACTTCAGGCAGATAGTAAAGATGCATACAGCTCTGTAATAATTGATATCATAGCATCATAGTACGGTAAGGTTGAATAAAGACAAAAGTCCATCCAGTTTAACCTGTGATGGTGTATGTGTGTTAATGTCGGTAATTATTTCTCATATCCCTGTATGTTGTGTTCACTAAGATGCACATCTAAAAGGCTTTTTAAATATATCAATTCTCTGTGCTGACACCACTAATTGTGGAAGAGAGTTTTACATCCTTATTGCCCTGACAGTAAAAAAAAAACCCTGTGCAGTGTGAGGTTAAACTGCTTCTCCTCCATTCTCATTGTGTGGCCCCGTATTCGCTTACACTCCCCGAGACTGAAAAGTTTCCTTCCTACGCTGGGATCACCATTGAGGTATTTGTATACAGCTATCATATCTCCTCTCAAGTGCCTCTTCTCCAGGGAGAATAAATTCAGTCAAAAGAGAAATAGAAAAAAAGAGGGCGCACCAACCTTGTGCATTATCCTTGGATATATTTTATTAAAAGAGTAAATTAAAAACTACTCAAACTACACAAACATGTGAAAACCACAATATGAATAGGCTTCAAATGATGGCAATCGGTCTCACGACAACAGACTCCAAATGGTAATGGAGAAGATTTTAAGGGCCACTGCTGGCTGACGCGTTTCGAAGGGATACCTTCTTCCTCAGAGCCCAGACATAGAATAAATAAAATAAATTAAATTCCTGTAATTGTTCCTTGTGATTGAGGTCCTCCAGTCCATGTAATAATTTAGTTGCCCTTCTCTGGACTCACTCCAGTTCCAACACATCCTTCGGGAGGACTGGTGACCAGAACTGGATGGAATACTCTGAATGAACCAGAGTTTTATAAAGTGGCTGTCAGGAACCATGAACCAGACCGAGACAGAAATACAGTAAAATCACACTTGTTTATTAATACAAATAAAAAGGTAAATAGAGTAAGCGTAGTCAAAACATAGCCAGAGTCCAGTAACAGGTTCGGGTAGTCAACCAAGCCAGAGTTCAGTAACCAGATCGGGTAATCAGCCAGGCCAGAAGTCAGGGATCCAAGTAGAGGAACAGCAAGCAGGATAAGGAGCCAGAAGGGATGTCAGCAAAGCCAGTCTTTAAACAGGAATGCAGGAGATGGTTTCTTGTGATGTGACCAAGGCGAAGGCAGAGATCAAGTGAGCTGGACGGCTTTAACTACTTGCTTACTGGGCACTTAAACCCTCCTCCTGCCCAGACCAATTTTCAGCTTTCAGTGCTCTCACACTTTGAATGACAATTACTCAGTCATGCAACACTGTACCCAAACAATTTTTTTGTCCTTTTTTTCATACAAATAGAGCTTTCATTTGGTGGTATTTGATCACCTCTGGGTTTTTTAATTTTTGCGCTATAAATGAAAAAAGACCGAAAATTTTGAAAAAAAATGCTTTTTTCTTCGTTTCTGTGATAAAATTTTGCAAATTAGCAATTTTTATTCATAAATGTTGGCCACAATTTATACTGCTACATATCTTTGGTAAAAATAACCCAAATTAGTGGATATTATGTGGTCTGTGTGAAATTTATAGAGTCTACAAGCTATGGTACAAATCATAAAAAAATGATCACATCTGATCACACCTGATGTACTGAGGCCCATCTCCTTTCTTGAGACCATAACAAGCCAGGAAAGTACAAATGCCCCCCAAATGACCCCTTTTTGGAAAGTAGACATTCCAGGGTATTTAGTAAGAGGCATGGTGAGTTATTTGAAGTTGTCATTTTTTCCCACAATTCTTTGCAAATTAAGGGTTTTTTTTATTTTTTATATTTTTTTCAGAAAATTGTCATTGTAATAGCTTATTTCTCTCACATGGAATGTGCACACCACAAATGACACCACAAAATACATTCGGCTACTCCTCCTGAGTATTACAATACCACATGTGTGGGACTTTTTCACTAACTGCCCACATACAGAGGCCCAACATGCAGGGAGCATCATCAGGTGTTCAAGGAGCATAAATTACCCATCTAACTTGTTGACTACCTATTACATTTTGAAGGCCCTAGAGCACCAGGACAATGGAAACGCCCACAAAATGACCCCATTTTGGAAAGCTAACACCCCAACATATAATCTATGAGGCATAATGAGTCTTTTGAACGGTTCATTTTTTTCCAGAAGTTTTTGGAAAATGTGGAAAAATATGAAAACGCATTTTTTTTTACACAAAGTTGTCCGTTTATAAGATATTTCCAACACATAGCATTTACATAGCAAAAATAACACCCCGAAATACATTCTGCTACTCCTCCTGAGTAAAACGATACCACATGTGTGAGACTTTTACACAGCCTGACCACATACAGAGGCCTAACATTGAAGTAGCACCTTCAGGTGTTCTAGGAGCATAAATTACACATCTTGATTCTCACCCACCTATTACATTTTGAAGGTCCTGGAGCACCAGGACAATGTAAACGCCCACAAAATGACCCCATTTTGGAAAGCTAACACCCCAACGTATAATCTATGAGGCATAATGAGTCTTTTGAACGGTTCATTTTTTTCCAGAAGTTTTTGGAAAATGTGGAAAAAAATGAAAACGCATTTTTTTTTACACAAAGTTGTCCGTTTATAAGATATTTCCAACACATAGCATTTACATAGCAAAAATAACACCCCGAAATACATTCTGCTACTCCTCCTGAGTAAAACGATACCACATGTGTGAGACTTTTACACAGCCTGACCACATACAGAGGCCTAACATTGAAGTAGCACCTTCAGGTGTTCTAGGAGCATAAATTACACATCTCGATTCTCACCCACCTATTACACTTTTGAAGGTCCTGGAGCACCAGGACAATGTAAACGCCCACAAAATGACCCCATTTTGGAAAGCTAACACCCCAACGTATAATCTATGAGGCATAATGAGTCTTTTGAACGGTTCATTTTTTTCCAGAAGTTTTTGGAAAATGTGGAAAAAAAATGAAAACGCATTTTTTTTTACACAAAGTTGTCCGTTTATAAGATATTTCCAACACATAGCATTTACATAGCAAAAATAACACCCCGAAATACATTCTGCTACTCCTCCTGAGTAAAACGATACCACATGTGTGAGACTTTTACACAGCCTGACCACATACAGAGGCCTAACATTGAAGTAGCACCTTCAGGTGTTCTAGGAGCATAAATTACACATCTCGATTCTCACCCACCTATTACACTTTTGAAGGTCCTGGAGCACCAGGACAATGTAAACGCCCACAAAATGACCCCATTTTGGAAAGCTAACACCCCAACGTATAATCTATGAGGCATAATGAGTCTTTTGAACGGTTCATTTTTTTCCAGAAGTTTTTGGAAAATGTGGAAAAAAAATGAAAACGCATTTTTTTTTACACAAAGTTGTCCGTTTATAAGATATTTCCAACACATAGCATTTACATAGCAAAAATAACACCCCGAAATACATTCTGCTACTCCTCCTGAGTAAAACGATACCACATGTGTGAGACTTTTACACAGCCTGACCACATACAGAGGCCTAACATTGAAGTAGCACCTTCAGGTGTTCTAGGAGCATAAATTACACATCTCATTTCTCACCCACCTATTACACTTTTGAAGGCCCTGGAGCACCAGGACAATGGAAACGCCCACAAAATGACCCCATTTTGGAAAGCTAACACCCCAACGTATAATCTATGAGGCATAATGAGTCTTTTGAACGGTTCATTTTTTTCCAGAAGTTTTTGGAAAATGTGGAAAAAAATGAAAACGCATTTTTTTTTACACAAAGTTGTCCGTTTATAAGATATTTCCAACACATAGCATTTACATAGCAAAAATAACACCCCGAAATACATTCTGCTACTCCTCCTGAGTAAAACTATACCACATGTGTGAGACTTTTACACAGCCTTACCACATACAGAGGCCTAACATTGAAGTAGCACCTTCAGGTGTTCTAGGAGCATAAATTACACATCTCATTTCTCACCCACCTATTACACTTTTGAAGGCCCTGGAGCACCAGGACAATGGAAACGCCCACAAAATGACCCCATTTTGGAAAGCTAACACCCCAACATATAATCTATGAGGCATAATGAGTCTTTTGAATGGTTCATTTTTTTCCAGAAGTTTTTGGAATATGTGGAAAAAAAATGAAAACCCATTTTTTTTTACACAAAGTTGTCCGTTTATAGGATATTTCCAACACATAGCATTTACATAGCAAAAATGACACCCCAAAATACACTGTGGCACTCCTTCAGAGTATGGCAATACCACATGTGTGAGACCTTTACACAGCCTGGCCACATACAGAGATCCAACATGCAAGGAACACCATCAGGTGTTCCAGGGACACATAGCATGCATATACCAAGAATTACACCCCAAAATACATTATGCTGAGCAAAGAGAAACAAAAGATTACCTGTGGTTTTAGTAGTATAGTTGTCCCCAGGAGGATAGCACTGGTCCAGGCAGCAGGCAGGGACTTGGTCAGCAACAGCGAACACAATTTTTCAGGCAGCAGGCAGAAATACTGTCCATAGTCAGTACAGGCAGCAGGCAGTGATACTGTCCATAGGTCAGTGCAGTGCAGGGTCAGTGCAGGCAGAGATTGTCAGCAGTGCCAAAATATTGGTCTTGGTAGTAGGCAGAAACAAGGTCCATGTGCTGTGGTCAATGCGACAAACAGAGGCATGACAGCAGTAACTCCTACAGGCAGCAGGCAGAAGTAGGGCCTCGTTCAGGACAGAATGGGGACAGGGGTAGAGGCTTCTCCCACCCAAATCTCTTTGAAGCCTCCGAGTCTCCAGACCCTAATCTAGGAATGAGAAAACAAAGAAAATTGTTTTCTTCATCCAGAAAAACTATTCTGGAGCCCCTCACATATGTGAGACCCCTGTGTTGAATCCCACTAGTCCAGTTGCAGGGTACAAGATCAGTCCAAGAGGCAGGCAAGAGGCATGGTCAAACAGTCCAAGGTCAGTTCCAGATCAGGCAAAGGTATGTACAGAATCGTTAGGCAGAAGCATGGTCGAATAACAGTCCAGGGTCAGTTCCATATCAGGCAGAGGTATGTACAGAATCGTTAGGCAGAAGCATGGTCGAAAAAACAGTCCAGGGTCAGTTCCAGATGAGGCAGCGGTATGTACAAAATCGGCAGGCAGAAGCGTGGTCAAATAACAAGCCAGGGTCAGTTACAGAGCAGGCAGTGGCATAAGGGGTGTGAAGGCAGGAACTGAGGATTACGGTTACCATACTTCACTAATAATTTAGTGAAGTATGGTAACGGCGGAAGCATTCACCTATACAGAGGCCTGGTTCGGAAGGACATTCTGCACAATAATAAGATGTGTCTCTTCTGACTCCTGCTCTGGTACACACCTTACATCTTTTTTGGCGTCTTTGGCCTGTTGGGCGCTCGGAGAGTCGACTAACAACATCTGATCGGATGTTTACTGGTGGGCCGTTCGGGAATATAAGGGCAGTGTAAATTTCCTCCAGGTAGCCAAGGAAGCGTTGGGGGTTTTGGGTGGATTTGCAGTAAATGATATAGGAGTTGTATATGGCCAATTGAAAAAAATAAATCGCTACTTTTTTGTACCAGTGGTATGTCCTTCTTGAGGCAAGATATGGTTCCAACATTTGATCGTTAAAGTCGACTCCCCCCATAAACAAATTGTATTGATGGATGCATGTGGGTTTCTGGATGGGGCCATTCCTTCTGGGGATTTCCACATAGGTGTTGTTGTGGATGGAAGACAACATATACACATCCCTTCTGTCCCTCCACTTCACTGCCAGAATCTCTTTGTTACGCAGACATGCCGTTTCTCCTTTTCTCAACTTCTTATTAACAAGACTTTGAGGAAAGCCCTTCCGATTTTTTTTCACGGTGCCACATGCTGGCGTCTTCTTCCGATGAAGGTTGTGGAACAGGGGCAGAGAAGTGTAGAAGTTATCTACATACAGGTGGTATCCTTTGTCGAGTAGGGGGTATATGAGGTCCCAAACAACTTTCCCGCTGGTTCCCAAGTAGTCCGGGCAATTAGGAGGCTGCAGCTGGGTGTCCTTCCCTTCGTACACCCTGAAGGAATATGTGTACCCTGTGGCTCGGTCACATAGTTTGTACACCTTCACCCCATAGCGGGCCCTTTTGCTGGGGATATATTGCTTAATTTTAAGCCTGCCGCTAAATTTCACAAGGGACTCATCTACACATATTTGTTGGTCCGAGGTGAACAGCTGGGGGAATACTTCGGAAAAATAATTTAATATTGGGCGAATTTTGTAAAGCCTGTCAAAATTTGGATCAGTTCGGGGAGGGCACTGGGTATTGTCGCTGAAATGTAGGAACCTCATTATCATCAGATACCTGGTTCTGGGCATTACCGCGGAGAAGAGCGGCATGTGGTGGAGGGGGTGGGTTGACCAATAGGAACGGAATTCGTTTTTTTGAGTGAGCCCCATATTCAATGTGAGGCCCAAAAAAACCTTGAACTCCTCCACTGTCAGGTCTCTCCACTCAAAGGGACGGGCATAATATGATGTGGGATTTTGCAAAATAAATTGCTGTGCATACAGGTTGGACTGGGCCACAATTGACGCCAACATGTCCTCCGTAAAAATTAAATTAAAAAAATTAATTGGGGTGAAATTCCCTGTATCCACCTGGACTCCTGGCTGGGCCGTGAAAGGGGGAACGCTAGCTTCTCCTGAATTGGAAGGAAGCCACAAGGGGTTCTGAAGTGCAAAGGGAAGGCTGGCATGGGACCTAACCCTTTGGGGCTGGGGTGACACCCCACTGGTACTTGGCCTTTCTTGCCGAGGCACTGCGGTGCTAGTGGATGGCACTGCAGTGCTAGTGGATGCCACTGCGATGCTGGCGGATGCCACTGCGGTGCTGGCGGATGCCACTGCGGTGCTGGTGGATGCCACTGCCTCCTCACTAGAACGCCTTCGTTTGGCGGGCCGAGTTTCTTCCTCCGAGTCTGTAAGTGTTTCACTACTGAGGACTGGCTCGTAATTTACGTCAGAATCCGAATTGGAGAGGGAATCTGAAAAAGAGAGCTCCGCGTTGCTCTCGTCGGCCGTAGAAAGAATTTGGTATGCCTCCTCGGCGGAAAAGCTTTTTTTGGACATGGCTGCTGGTGGTTTATGAGATTGCACAGCTGTGTGCTAAGCCTGCACTGATGAGGTGGCACTAATTGATGGCACAGATGTGCACTGATGAGGCGGCACAGGTGGGCACTGATCGCACAGATAGGCACTGATGAGGCGGCACAGATGGGCACTGATGGGCACTGATGAGGCGGCACAAATGGGCACTGAGGCAGCAGATGAGCACTGAGGAAGCAGCACAGATGTGCACAGATTTACACTAATGAGGCGGCACAGGTGGGCACAGATATGCACTGATATGGCACAGGTGAGGTGGCACAGATGGGCACTGATGAAGCGGCACAGATGGGCACTGATGAAGCTGCACAGATGGGCACTGATAAGGCAGCACAGATGGGCACTGATAAGGCAGCACAGATGTGCACTGAAGCGACAGATGGGCACTGATTGGTACAGATGGGCACTGATGAGGTGGCACAGATGGGCACTGAGGAGATGGCACAGATGGGCACTGATGAGTTGGCACAGATGCGCACTGATTGCACAGATGCGCACTGATTGCACAGATGCGCACTGCACAGACGGGCACTGATGGGCACAGACGGGCACTGATGGGCACAGACGGGCACAGATGGGCACAGATGGGCACAGATGATGCACTGATGGCACAAGTGGGCACTGATGTGCACAGGTGGGCACAGATGGCACTATATTGGTGTCACTGTGGGCACTGTTGGGCACTTTTTGGGCACACTTTGCTGTTTTACTACTCACAGAATCTCTCTCTCCTCACACGCTGTCTCTGTGTGAGGAGAGAGAGAGCCGGCAATGAGAGATGATCTCAATTGTTTACCTTTTAGATCATCTCTCATTGGAGGCGGCGATCGCGCTGTAAACGGCCGCTGTGATTGGCCGTTTACAGCGATCTGTGATTGGCTGTGTCCAAGGGACACGGCCAACACAGATTTTCCCCGAGGCGCGCTCACGAGAGCGCGCTGGGAATGAGGAAAGGGGAGGACGTCAATGGACGTCGTCCCGGTTTTTCAGATCCGCGCTGTTGCCGTCATTTGGCAATGGCCCGGATCTGAGCAGGTTAAGTAGGCAGGACTGACAAGCAGAATCAACAACAGCTGGGTAACTGTGGAGAGAGATGAGGGCTGGCAATTAGCCGACATCTGAGCAGCCAGCTCAGAGAAGGAAGGGCTGAGCCCAGCCCTGACAGTGGCATGATTGTAGTTTTATCTCTGGAGTAAATTCCCTTTTTTATACAAGCTACTAGTCTTCTGGCTTTGCTTGCTGCAGTTTGATATGTTATTTAATGTATTTTTTTATACAAGCAGTGTAAGTACCTGAATTTGACCTGGCATCAGTCTACTGCAGTCGATGTACAGCAGAGCTAAGAAAGCACAAGAAGCCAGACTGTTTTTCTGCAGCTCATGTGCCAAGAAGGATTGTGCTGATAGGAGGAGAGCAGATTCACAGCAAGATGAGCTGATTGGTCTCCTGCTACTCCTTTTGTTTTCCTTTCACAGGATGGGGAAGGCATAAGACATTTAAGTGTTACTTAAAGAGGAGCTTCACACTGTAAACAAAAATTAAAAGCTGCTGACTTTTAAAACACCACACTTACCTGTCCCAGGATCCAGCAGTGTCCTCCCCCGACCCGGCTCTTTGCTGGTCTTCAGATCCAGGCGTCGCCATCTTAACTGTGGGAAGCCGACCGTGACTGCTTGCGGCTTCACAGCCGGCTGCCCACTTATGCTGCTCCTCCTGGATGGTCTGGTGGTCTCCTGGGACCTGTGACGTGTCCCAAGAGACTGCAGGATAAGGGGCGAACTTCCACTCAGATCACGCAGCGATTTGACTGGAAGTGGGAGTGGGTGCCTGTCAAAATCAGGTACCCACCCCCCTACAAAATATATTCTAATTATGGGAGAGAAGGGGGGAAGAGGAGGAAAAGTGGAACTTCCCCTTTTAGGTGAAGTTCCGCTTTAACTGTAGCAAATACAAATTAGGTCTCCTGCCCTGCCGGGCTGTGCTGTATGGCAGAGCTGTGCAATAATCAGGACTGAGCAGACAAATCCTTTGGTAGCTCCCATATGCTATATGTTTTCATGTATTTAGCTGTTTGCCTGGAGTTCAGATGTTAGGCTCTATTTACACCTGAGCATAGTGCAGCGACAGCTGCTGCAACAAGTGTTTTTTTAGCTTTTTTTTTTTGTTTTTTAGTGGAGCGTTTTTGGAGCAGCACCATTCATCCCTCTGCTCCAAAAGTTCTCCAAAGAAACTCATGTTCCAAATCTTGGCATAGAGCCAGGAGTGTTTGTGATTGCAATTTTTGGCGTTAATGTAGCGCATTTTGTTTCTCGACAATCGTGGCAAAATCGCACCGCGTTTGGGGTGCCATTAAGAAATAATTCAAATCGCTCAGGTGTGGGTGGAGCCTAACAGAAAAGTGCAGGCTGAAATCTCATTGGCCACTGAGGGGAATTTACTAAGACTGGAGTAGCCAGAATTTGGAGCAGCTGTTTGGAAACCAATCAGCTCTAGCTTTTATTTTCTTAAAGCTGAAATTAGAAGGTATCGATATGTCTAAAAAAGTGAGAACTATAAATCTCCCACAAATACAGCGCTCAAACCTCAAATGAAACAAAACAATGTTACAAAACATATAATGCAAAATAAATTGCTACAAAATAAACAGTGTTGTCACTTGTGTTTCACCACAAATGTTCACAGATTAAGTGCCGGTTCACACTGCTGCGCTGCGAATTTGTTACGTTTTTTTGACCTGCGTGAGGTGCGATTTTACAGCGAATTTACCGCGATTTTACCGCAAATTTCAGGAGTTGGTCATAGCTGCGATTGATGTTCTAGCCAATGGAATCATAATGGAAAAAGAAAAAAGGTGTTAACTTCCTGTGTATTTCCTGGTTTTTGTGGAGAGTAGCGTGGTGGAATTCGCACATATCTGAACCATCAATGCGATTCCAGAACGATTTACATTGATGTCTATGGAGGCTAAATTCGCAACGCAACGCTGTAAACTCGCACAAGACCCTTTTTTTAATCGCATCGCATTTGTAGGGGAATCGCAACACATGTATGTGAACGACGGTCATTGAAAAACAATGACTTTATGGATGACATGCGAATTTAGAATGTTTTTGACGCATCACATTCGGAATGAACTCGCATCAGTGTGAACCGGCACTAAAAGAGAAGTATGGGTTTGGGGGTTTTTCCATATTCAATGCTGCATCTGTCCCCCGGCGCCTCTGCACTGAGAACCGAGCGATCAAACATTACCGATGTCAATCAGCAGCTCTCCTCTTCACTCACTGGAGTGCTGAGCTGTGGGATGACGCGCCGCCTGGACTGATATCTGTGATGTCAGCAGAGAGCGGACTTCAGTCCACTCTCTGCTGAAAACGGGTCACAGGAGTGCAAAATGTTGCACTCCTGTGATCCATAGGAAAAGCCCAGCCAAGCCAACTATAGGCAAAACTTTTTTTTTTACATTTTGGATAGAGCAGGGGAGAGTTATAACCCCTGCAGGTTTATTGTTTGCTATCTGTGCCCCATTGAGGAGATTTCCCTTCATTTCTTGTCTCCTAGCTGAACAGGAAGTGAGAGGAAATTCCTGAATATTAAGGGAATTCCTTGGAGACCCCTAGGTCACCAGAACTAGTGTCTTCATTGGAAGATTTCCCCTCTATTACTTTTTTTGGGACAACCCAAAATTTGGGATTTTCTTTTATTTAAATGATAACAGGGCAAAAATGGAGGCACAGACAGCAATAAAAACTGACAGGTGTTCTAATCCCTCTGCACGCTATCCAAAACTAAAAAAAAAGTTTTGCCTTTAGTTATACTTTAAATAAAACCAAGAGTCCTATCCACACTATTTTCGTGATTAAAACACTCAAAAAAATGGTGAGGAAAAAAAAAAGGAATTTCAATCAAATCTAAATGCATGTATAGTTTAGTTTCAATCGAAGAAACACCCGGTGAATCTCCAGATAATGGTGATTTCAGTCCCTTCACCCACTATTTGGAATCTATCTGACCAAAAATATTTGTCTATTTTAAAGATTAGGCTGACAGGGCTTGTATCTCCTCCTTTTGATTAGGACAATCCACCAGAACAGCCTCTAAAACCGCAGCAATTCTCCACAGTTACCTTACCCCACATCTCCAAAAAGATCCAGCATGGATGGATGGATAGAAAGAGACTCAAATTGTGTAATACACACTCTTTATTATACACCAATAAATTCTACACACAATTGAAAGTAAAATTACAGGCCCAAATTCCAATATGCTTCTAGAGACACTTTAAAAGAGCTCAAACCGGCAATACACAAGAGCAGACACAAAATGCCGGTCGCTGGCTGCTCTGTTCCTAGTCACCTCACAAAGCTCAGATCAGTGCTGAGTTGGAATGGGTGCGGTGCTAGACATTCATTCACCTGGGGGCAAAGTCTCAGTTTGGTGCTCCCTTCCCTTCACAAGAGAGAAGTTCTCCATCTTGGGGGCATTATTGCTGCACATGTAATGTAAGGTTTGAATATTGCAATTTCAAATCCCCACTTTCATAGCAGCTTAGGACAGGGGCATCGTTGGGAAAGAAGCGAGCCATGATTGGGTCTTTAATAAGGCTTGCTTCTGTGTGCTCTTTTTCCTTCCCAGCAGCGCCCCATCTAATCTGTCATGGAGGTGAGGCCTAAAATCACCTCATTCTACAGTCATGGCTGGCTTATTAACCTCCCTGGCGGTATGATTATTTCGGATTTTAGGTGCTGAAAGCGGTACAATTATTTTGCATGGAAATTTGGCGTTTTATATTGTAGGCCTGTAATTCTTAACAATAACGCACTTAAATCTGTCCAAACAAGAGTCTAGTAGATATGGTAAAGTTTGAAACACAAAAACATAAATTATAACATAATAAATAAAAAAAAATAATTAAAAAAAAAATAATAATAATAAAATAAATTTCCCCACGATTCACTATCGCTCAATTCTGCAAGTGTTCTAATTTACTATCGCTGTTTTCTAGCTGGTGTAAAGCCACTTTTGACATAAAGGGACACTTTTTGGTTGCTATGGACAATCTCCAGTTTCCAGGCAGAAAGAACAGTATATTTTTTAAATTTGTCGCCAGGCTCCTCCCCCGTGCGTGGCGACGCTCGCAGGGAACGGAGCCTGGCAAGGAGAGGCTTCGGAGGAGGACACAGCCCACGGACACTGCGGGGGACATCGCTGGATCCTGGGGACAAGGTAAGTAACGCTGCACCAGGATCCTGCAATGCGATCCCGAGTGTGGCTCGGGGTTGCCGCTAATGGGACTGAATTTTAACCCCGAGCCACACTCGGGAATACCGCCGGGGAGGCAACTGTCATACCCTCCACACTCCTCTCCTGTACATACTGCCCACTGTCATACCCCCCACACTCCTCTCCTGTACATACTACCCTTTGTCATACTCCCGACACTCCTCTCCTGTACATACTACCCACTTTCATAAACTCCTCTCCTGTACATACCGCCCACTGTGATACCCTCCACACTCCTCTCCCGTACATACTGCCCACTGTCATACCCTCCACACTCCTCTCCTATACATAGTGCCCACTGTCATACCCTCCAAACTTCTCTCCTATACATAGTGCCCCCGTCATACCCCCCACAATCCTCTCCTGTACATACTGCCCACTGTCATACAATTCTCTTCTGTACATAGTGCCTGCTGTCATACCCTCCACATTCCTCTCCTGTACATATTGCCCCATCATACCCTCCACACTCCTCTCCTGTACATACTGCCAACTGTCATACCCTCCACACTCCACTCCTGTACATGCTGCCCACTGTCATACCCTCCACACTCCTCTCCTGTACATACTGCCCACTGTCATACCCTCCACACTCCTCTCCTGTACATACTTCCCACTGTCATACCCTCCACACTCCTCTCCTGTACATACTTCCCACTGTCATACCCTCCACACCCTCTCTTTTACATACTGCCCACTGTCATGCCCTCCAAACTTCTCTCCTGTACATACGACCCTCTGTCATACCCCCCCCACACTCCTCTCCTGTACATACTGCCCACTGTCATACCCTCCACACTCCTCTCCTGTACATACTGACCACTGTCATACCCTACACACTCGTCTCCTGTACATGCTACTCACTGTCTTACCCTCCACACTCCTCTCCTGTACATACTGCTCACTGTCTTACCCTCCACACTCGTCTCCTGTACATACTGCTCAGTATCATACTGTCCACATCATACCCTCCACACTCCTCTCCTGTACATACTGCCAACTGCCATACCCTCCACACTCCTCTCCTGTACATACTGCCCTCATCATACCCTTCACACTCCTCTCTTGTACATACTGCCCACTGTTATATGTTATATTTTAAAGAAAAAAAAAAGCTGACATGTTCCCTCTGCCTTTCTTCCGGAATCGCGGGCTCCGGCGCTGTGAGTGACTTGAGCCACAATGATGTCACTGCCGCGCATGCGCGTGGGAGCCTCTGTTTCGGCACGATACACCGGACCTTCACAGAGCATACGCCCTGACGTCAACGGCTGCATTGAAGGTGAATATCTCCTAAACTGTGCAGGTTTAGGAAATATTAATTTTAACTACAGGTAAGCCTTATTATTGGGGGGGCGCCAGACTCTGCCCCTCCTTTTTGACCCCTATCACTTCTCATAAGCCCCACCCCTTATAGAATCCACCCACTCTGTCCCCTGTATTCCACTGGCTTCCACCCATAGTGTCAGGAGTATTTAGCAAGAGACATTTTGGCAGACACATCGAACATTTTTGACACTATTTTGGGACCATTATCATTTATACAGCGATCAATGCTATAAAAATGCATTGATTACTGTGTAAACGACACTGGCACTGAAGGGGTTAACAACTAGGGGGAAGTGAAGGGGTTAAGTGTGTCCTAGGGAGTGATTCTAACTGTGAGGGGCTGGGCTTTAAAACAAAGGACAGTGATTACTGCTCTTGATGACAAAGAGCAGTGATCTCTGTCCTTTCACTAGGCAGAAGCATCGCCCCGTTCTTCCTCTCCGTTACATGATCGCGGGCACCTGGCGGACATCGAGTCCGCGGGACCCACGGTCATGGAGACCGCGACGGGTGCACGCTCGCCCCCGACACCGCTTCTTAAAGGGGACATACCTGTACGTCTTTTTGCCTACCAGCGCCATTCTGCCGACGTACATGAGCATATGCTGGTTGGCAAGCGGTTAAACAGCTTTACAAAACCATAAGCTAACATCATATGTGACAGAATTATCAAAGACTCCAAATAAAAATGTTACTATAAACGTCATACTGAAATTAAAGAAGAATTTTAAAATATTTTCAAATCAAATTTAATTTAAAGTAATTAGAATTAAATAAAATCCAATTGGTTAGGAAACAAGTGGGGTTTCATAATACAAACAGCAATGTGCAAAATACTGTAGCCCATAGCAACTAATCAATAAGCGCCTTTCATTTTTCTGGTGTAAATTATGCATTATATATATATATATATATATATATATATATATATATATATACACACACACACATATTGTAGGTGCTCCTTTAAATGCCCAAATATTCATTGGTAACAGTAATGTATGGTGGTGGGTGGTACATGTAGGAGAGGGGTGCAGAGTGTATGGCGGTGGGTGGTACATGTAGGAGAGGGGTGCGGAGTGTATGGCGGTGGGTGGTACATGTAGGAGAGGGGTGAGGAGTGTATGGGGTGGGTGGTACATGTAGGAGAGGGGTGCGAAGTGTATAGCGGTGGGTGGTACATGTAGGAGAGGGGTGCAGAGTATATGGCGGTGGGTGGTACATGTAGGAGAGGGGTGCGGAGTGTATGGTGGTGGGTGGTACATGTAGGAAAGGGGTGCGGAGTGTATGGCGGTGGGTGGTACATTATTATTGTTATTATTATACACGATTTATATAGCACCAACCGTTTACGCAGCGCTTTACAATGTAGAGGGGGGACAGCACAATTACAATACAGTTCAATACAGATGGGACAGGAGGGCCCTGCCCACAGAGCTTACATTCTAAAGGGAGTGGTGATACAAAAGGTAATAGATGCAAGGAATGATTTGATGGGGATGGCTTGGGGACAGTTGTTAGGTGGGTGTGGGATAGGCTTCCCTGAATAAGTGAGTTTTCAGGGATCTCCTGAAGGTGGACCAGTTAGGGGCTAATCGGATATACCGGGGCAGGGAGTTCCAGAGGATGGGAGAGACTCTGGAGAAGTTCTGAAGGTGAGCATGAGGGGAGGTAACAAGGGAGCTAGCGAGCAGGATGTCCTGGGAGGAGCGGAGAGGACGATTTGGGCGATATCTGCAGATGAGGTTGGTGATGTAGCTGGGGGCGATGTTGTGGATGGCCTTGTATGTTGTGGTTAGCATGTTGAATTTTATACGGTGGGGTAGGGGAAGCCAGTGAAGGGATTGGCAGAGAGGGGCAGCGGTCACGAATCAGTTAGTGAGGTGTATTAGTCTAGCAGCAGCATTCATAATAGACTGAATGGGGGATGGCCTGCGTAAGGGTAGGCCATTAAGGAGAGAGTTGCAGTATTCAAGGTAGGAAATAATCAAGGAGTGAATAAGTTGCTTTGTGGTGTCATTAGTCAGGAAGGGTCGAATTCTGGAGATGTTGTGGAGGTTAAAGCGGCAGGATTTAGCCAGTGATTGGATGTGGGGGCTGAAGGAGAGGTCAGAGTCAAGGATTACATCCAGCACCCTGGCATGTGTGGAAGGGACCAATGGTTGTGCTATTGATCTTAATGGTAAAGTCATGGTGGGGGGACCGAGAAGGAGGAAATATTACAAGGTCAGTTTTAGAAAGATTGAGTTTGAGAAAGTGGTGTGAAATCCATACCAATATGTCATTCAGTACGTTTGAGATCCATGAGGAGATCGAGGGGCTAAGTTGAGGAGTGGAGAGATAGATCTGGGTGTCATCGGCGTAGAGGTCGTATTGGAAGCCATGGGAGGTTATCAACTGGCCCAGGGAAGAGGTATAGAGCGAGAATAGGAGGGGCCCAAGGATGGAGCCTTGGGGTACCCCAACAGAGAGAGGAAGAGGAGCAGAAGGAATGGAGTTGTAAGTGACACTGAAAGTGTGCTGAGATAGGTAGGAGGAAAACCAGGATAAAGCAGAATCACAGAGGCCAAGGGAGTGTAGTTTGCTGAGGAGTAGCAGGTGGTCAACTTTGTCGAAGGCAGCAGAGAGGTCTAAGAGTATGAGTATGGAGTAATGTAAAGGGCATTGGTTTTAGCAATTAGTAGGTGTCAGATCACCTGTATCCAAGTGACAGATGCACCCCGTTGGGGTCAGGAGTGCACCGCTATGATAGTGGACCCTAAGGCTGACTGCCGCAGATGGAACTCAGGGTGGTTCAGGAAGGCAGGTCCCCTGGAGCACCAACATGGATCCCACAGTGAGTTAGAACATAGATTCCCCAGGGCGCGGAGTCTAAGAGCCAGTTGGTGTTCACCAGAGCCTCTAGTGGTGAGGATGGACTGGGCTGCAACTGGCTCCAGGTCGCGGCCCCCAGGGTCTCCCAGCTCATGCTCATCGTAGGCTACAGGGGGATGGAGAGGAAACAGGAAGCCAAACACACAATATTACACGGCAAGGCAGGCTTGGAGAATACGGTGTTAAATAGTGGTTCCTGTTGAGGCTAGGGTGGAGCCACACAGAGGGAAGATTACTTAAGCATGCAGGTGTGAGAGTACAAGCCTCAAGGCTGATACACAGACCAGGTAAGAGACAGACAGGTCATGAATGTATTACTGCAAGGTCATGACATTACCCCCCCCCCCTCTTACGAGGCCTCCCTCTCCCCCGCTTTGTACCAGGCTTGGAGGGGAACTTCAAATGGAACTTCCTCAGAAGACGAGGTGCGAAGACTTCAGATGCAGAAATCCAAGATCTCTCCTCAGGACCGAAACCTTTCCAATCCACGAGATATTGAAGGACACTTTTATAGAAGCGAGAATCCAAAATTTGACTAACCTCGTACTCCTGATCATCTTCAGAGACTGGAGCCAAGGTAGGGAGAGGTCGAGAGAACTTATTGAAAACTAAAGGTTTCAGAAGGGATACATGAAAGGAGTTTGAGATCCTGAGGCTTTTAGGGATCTGGAGTTTAAAACAAACAGGATTCAGCTTAGAAATTATATTGTAAGGACCAATGAATCTCGGGGCAAACTTGAGAGAAGGAACCCGGAGTCTGATGTTCCTGGTAGAAAGCCAGACTTTGTCTCCTGGCTGTAGAGAAGGCGGCTTACGCCTGTGACGGTCAGCAAAACTTTTGAACTTGTTGGCAGCTTTCTGGAGGGAATCATGAACGTCAGCCCACAAGGAATTGAATGGTTCCTAAACAGTAGCCAAAGCTGGGATGTCAGAAGAACAGGTCATAGGAAGAGGGAGCTGAGGATGTCTTCCATAAACAGTGACAAAGGGTGTCTTCTGAGAACTGACATTGACATGATTGTTGTGGGAGAACTCTGCCGACGGGAGTAATGAGACCCAATCATCGTGATGAGCCAAGACCAAGGTACGGAGAGAGACCTCCAACTCCTGATTAACCCTTTCAGTCTGGCCATTGGATTGGGGATGGTAAGAAGAGGTAAAATCCAAGGTAATGTTGAGGGATTTGGAAAAGGCTCTCCAAAAGCGAGAAGTAAACTGAACACCCCTGTCTGAAATTACATGGGAAGGGACACCATGAAGACGGAAAATCTCTCGTACGAAAATGGGAACCAAGGCAAGAGCAGAAGGGAGACCAGGAAGAGGAACAAAATGGGCCATCTTGGAGAATCGATCAATTACCACCCAAATGACCGTATTCTTCTCAGAAGGTGGAAGATCGGTGATGAAGTCCATGGCTATGTGAGACCAGGGCTCCTTGGGAATGGGCAGGGGCATGAGAAGACCAGCAGGAGCCTGCGTGGAGGACTTAGACTGGGCACAGACATGACAAGCCTTAACATAGTCTTTGACATCCGAACGGAGAGTAGGCCACCAGTAGTGGCGACTGATGAGGAGGAAGGATCGAAGAAACCCAGCATGACCTGCCACCTTGGAGTCATGTCCCCAACGAAGGATCTTAGCTCTTAGCTCAGTGGGGACGAAGGTCCTGCCAGGAGGAATTTTTGACTTCAGGGTGGTTGAATGGGCAAGGATGCATGAAGTAGGGATAATCGGCTCAGGTTCAATGGTAGGCTCCTCATCCTGAATGTCAAAAGATCTAGAGAGTGCATCAGCCTGACTGTTGCAGGAACCAGGTTTGAATGTAATGGTGAAGTTAAAACGGGAAAAGAAGAGACTCCACCTGGCTTGTCTGGGATTCAATCGTTTGGCATTCTGTAAGTACTGCAGATTTTTATGGTCAGTGAAAATTGTTATGGAATGTGGGGAACCCTCCAAGAGGCCCCAAAGGGCATGACCAAGTACTCGTAATGCCCATCTCTAGTGTTAAACGCAGTTTTCCATTCATCCCCTTCCCGTATTCGGATCAAATTGTATGCACCCCTGAGATCCAACTTCGTAAAAATGGAGGCACCTTTCAACCTGTCAAATAGTTCCGATATTAGGGGTAGAGGGTATCGATTTTTGATCGTTACTGCGTTTAGGCCTCGGTAGTCAATGCAGGGTCTTAGGGTACCATCCTTTTTGGCAACAAAAAAGCACCCTGCTCCTGCAGGCGATGAGGATTTCCGGATGATTCCTTTTTCTAGATTTTCTGCAACATACTCAGGCATGGCCTGGGTCTCTGGGATGGACAGAGGGTAGGTACGCCCCCTTGGTAGAGCTGCTCCGGGAACAAGGTCAATGGCACAGTCAAAGGACCTGTGAGGAGGAAGCACCTCAGCTGACTTTTTACAGAACACATCCCGGAAATCACTATATGCAGCGGGAAGGGCAGAGGATACTGAGGTGGTAGCCACGGGAAGTCTCCCCTTAGGGGTAACCCTGAGTAGGCAGGAAGAGAAACAGGAGGGACTCCAAGCCAGGATCTGCCCAGAAGTCCAGTCAATGTGTGGAGAGTGGAGCTGCAACCAAGGAAGCCCCAATACGATAGGGGTTGAGACCTTAGGAAGGATAAGAAAGGATATCCACTCCTGGTGGAGTATCCCTACCGACATCTTAACAGGAGGGGTCTGGAAGCGAATAGGCCCCCCTGGAAGAACAGTGCCATCAATCGCCGAAACCACCAATGGAGTGGTGAGGGGTAAAAGGGTAAGGTTCATTGAAGATGCAGTTCTCCAGTCCATAAAGTTGCCAGCGGCTCCCGAATCCAGATAAGCCAAGGCCGAGTGGGAGGAAACGCCAACATGAAGAAACACCGAAAGAAGGAGACGAGAAGATGACTTTTCTGGGTCCAATACTCCACCTTCCAGATGTATTACCCGAGCTTTTCCTGGACGAAATGAGCATGTGTCACGAAAATGACCTTTGCCCCCACAGCAGAGACACAGGCCCAGAGTTCTGCACCTAGCACGTTCCTCGGGGGATGGCCTGGTCTGGCCCAGCTGCATGGGTTCCTTAGTTGGCAGGAGATGCTCCACAGGACGAAAAGAAGGGAGCTCGGGCTGACTAAGGACCGAGGAGTTCTGGCGTCGCTTTTCTAAGGTCCTTTCCTGAAAACGAATATCCATCTGGTTACACAGGGAGATAACTTCATCCAGATCAGTGGGGATGGTTCTTCCTGCTAATTCGTCCTTCACTCTATCAGAAAGGCCATGCAGAAAGGTTGCGACTAAGGCCTCATTGTTCCAGCTCAGCTCAGCCGTCAGTATGCAGAAACAAAGAGTGGCGCTGGCCGCTGAAGAGACATGACCTGGTTCCTCAAAGATATTCTGGAAGAGTTTCAGAAAATTAGAGAGGCTGGAAACCACTGGGTCTTTCCTCCCCCACATAGGGGCAGCCCAAGCTAAAGCCTCGCCGGACAGGAGAGAAATAATATAGGCTACCTTTGCCCGATTGAAGTTTTGGGGTTGGAGTTTGAAATGAATAGTACACTGGCTAAAGGAACCCTCTGCAGGCCTTGGAATCCCCAAAGTAACAGGACGGAGCTGGTAAGTGCAAAGGGTTAGCGGCTGCGACTGTAAGCGGAGCTGATACGGCAGCCGATTGTGGTTGTGGAACCGGGGAGCCTAAGGAGGCTTGAAGTTGTTCAAAGTGGGAAGCCAGATCCTGGAGGAATCGCATCACCTGGGTCTGATTAGACTCCTGGGTCTTGAGTCTGTGGACTATGCCCTGCAGCTGATCATTGGCAGGTAGCGGCACATCAGATGGGTCCATGGCCGTGCAAACTGTCAGGTCACCTGTATCCAGGTGACAGATGCACCCCGTTGGGGCCAGGAGTGCACCGCTATGATAGTGGACCCTAAGGCTGACTGCCGCAGATGGAACTCAGGGTGGTTCAGGAAGGCAGGTCCCCTGGAGCACCAAAACGAATCCCACAGTGAGTTAGAGCATAGATTCCCCAGGGCGCAGAGTCTAAGAGCCAGTTGGTGTTCACCAGAACCTCTAGTGGTGAGGATGGACTGGGCTGCAACTGGCTCCAGGTTGTGGCCCCCAGGGTCTCCCAGCTCACGCTCACGGTAGGCTACAGGAAGATGGAGAGGAAACAGCAGCCCAGGACAGCAAGGAATAGTAAGGAGGTAGCCAAATGTCGGGGCGACTAGCAGACAAGGATAACAGAGAACACGCCAAAAGTCAGGGTCACAGGCAAACAGGAATAGTCGAGAATGCGCCAAAGGTCAGGGTCACAAGCAGACAGGAATAGTCTGGAACACGCCAAGATCGGTAACAGAGACAGAGACAAACTTAGAGCACACAGCAAACAGGAAGCCAAACACACAATATTGCACGGCAAGGCAGGCTTGGAGAATACGGTGTTAAATAGTGGTTCCTGTTGAGGCTAGGGTGGAGCCACACAGAGGGAAGATTACTTAAGCATGCAGGTGTGAGAGTACAAGCCTCAAGGCTGATACACAGACCAGGTAAAAGACAGACAGGTCATGAATGTATTACTGCAAGGTCATGACAGTAGGTCATTGGTGAGTTTTAGTAGGGCAGTTTCAGTGGAATGTTGTATATAAAGACAAGAGAGAGCGCACGCCAGCCCTAGTGTGTTATTGTTTAATAGATGAAGACAAGTGTATAAAAAATGAGGATTGCACTAACATCCAGCGTTAAATGGCATAAACAGCTCCATAATAGCCTCCTCTCCTGGTCTGTAGGGATCAATTAGCTCACAGCAACTAGCAGCATGGTAAAGTATTTCAGTAAGCACAGACAGCCTGCTTCCTTGTAACACACGCCGCCCAAAGCACTCGCACGGACAAGCCGGCGCTGCATCCCCTCCCTGGTCACTCGTGGCCAGGGAAGGGATGCACAGTGATGCAGCTGACTCATCTCGTAAGCTTCAGGCTATTGCTAGGACAATATGTTTCAGAGGCGTGGCCTCCTTCTTCAGGTAACGCCCTCATCTCCTCTAGTGATAATATATGCTCAAACCCCCCGCCCCCTCCGATCTATGAACCAATGGCATCATAACAGACCAGGAACACGGAGTACACAGCAAGAGGTATCTACAAGACGGATGGGGTTATATAGCAACAGCATCCTAAAATGGTGTTTAGTACAAATAAACATAGAGAATTAGCACCATCTTTAATGTAAATCTAAATAAAAAGATATAAAATAATAAAAAAATAATAAAAAACCAGAACCGACCTCGCTAGCAATCACACCATAAGGGGGGCCCCCAGTAAGAAACTAAGAAAATTCATTCAAAACACAAAACCCCGGCCCATTCTTCATAGAGGCAAGGAAAATATAGTAACAGTTCTCAGGGAAAGGACTCCAGGAAGTCTAATCAAAATAGCCATAACTCCCATGACACCAGCTATCCAAATAGACCCAGTCCCTCTGGGCCACAGTAATCCATACCTCAAAATAAAAATAACTCTTCAAGTTCCACATCAAAGGCACCATCAAATGGGCATAAAAATAGTGGTAATTGGGTTCAACACAATGACAAAAGAGGTAGACATACACTGAAAGGCAAATATGAATATGCAAATAAAAATAAAAATGGGAGAATCGCAACAATAAAGCAATTAACTCTGTTGCTACCCGGGACAACCAGGAGAAAAATATAAGACCTGTACAGGGCGACAACAATCCCCAGTTGCCTTCATCTGTACAAAATGCCCTCCCGGTCCCATTACATCAAGGGACAAAGGAGGACAGTTACAGTATTAACATTCCGACCTCTAATCCATTCGATGTTCTGAGGTCATCCAATCAGTTGGACACCACTGTGGACATGAGCACACCACTAGCGGGTACTGCCAATAATAGTCATCTTACCACCAAGAGGCACAGATGGTACGATAGAACTGATTAGTGATATGGCTAATAATTTTTTAGTGCTTCCCCCTCCTCTCCCCGAAAAAAGAAAAATAGAGGAAGAAGAGGAAACAGAGGAGGGGCAGGAGGGAGAAAAAGCAAGATTATCAAAGAGGGGAAAGATAGAGAACTAAAATCCATGGTGAAAATCTTCAATCTATCATCACACCCACTGGCAGAGAGTGAGATTAGTCTTTTGCAGAAAGGCCTTAATTTTTCCCCAAGCAGTAATGCTAACTTATTTGAACTGTTTAAAGATTTACACAAGTACATCTGTGATATTACAGTGAAGCGATTCTATGGTCTAAAAGTCGCCAAGGATACGAAGATTAGTGAGAATATAGCCAATATAACCAATATATCACCAAACAGCACCCAGAAAGAATATACACCTCAGTTAGAAGAAAGCTGTGACCAGAGTATGAGCAATAATATTGATGAAGAGGCAATTAATATTCTTGAAGAACTACTTCTAGAGGGAGGATCAGAGACGGAGATCCCTATATTGACACCTTTTTCCAATGGGATTATACAGTCCACATTTCGTCCGAAGTCCACGTTTTACCCGCACCACGTTAAAAATGAATACATCAAAACTTTCTACGCCATGGTGTATGCAGACTTTAGAAAACTCTGTGAGTCACCACATGGAAAAGTAAATATGCATAATCTCTCCAAGCAAGAAAAAGACGCTCTACTTGCATTTAAAGAGAACCATGATCTAGTAATTTGCACAGCGGACAAAGGAGGAGGTATTGTTATTCAGGATAGGGTGGAATATCTCAAGGAAGCATATAGGCTCCTATCTGATAATGCTACATATGAAATACTGCAAAATGATCCCCTACCAGAATACAAAGTGGAACTAACGGAATTGATGAATCAAGCCTTTGCCCAGGGTCTAATACAAAAATCAGAGAAACAATTCTTCCTAATGAATTATTTCAAGACGCCATATTTCTACCACACTCCGAAGGTCCATAAGGACCCGGTATGCCCACCTGGTAGACCAATAGTGGCCAGTATGGATGGCATTACTAGCCGAGTTTCTCAATATGTGGATGCTGCTGCTGTCCTCAGCCGGTGGGGAGTAGTCGTCCAGCATTGTTGGATGGACACCGTTTAATTTGTTCAAATTTAGCCAGGATAGCTTTATATTCTTTAAAATAAATTTGAGTACTTTTAGGTAACCCCTATGGATAACACCGTGGCCTTATAAATACCAATTAATAAATAATTTGTTTAAATTTAAATAACAGTGTTTGTCTTTATTATAATCCCGTCTGTGCTAGCCCATGAAGGGTCATAGCATTATGCTGGGGCCCACATGGGATGGCTCAGAAGGGGCTGCAGTTTCTCTCTTTCTTTTATCTATCTGCTAGGTTGCCATTGGTTGCCACTGTTGCTCAGGGCAGCAACAGCCAGAGGATTGGTAGCAAGGGCCAGCGTCGGATTGGAGGAATTTGGCAGGCGCTGAGTAGCGCTGAAGAAGCCTATATAAGGGGCTGAGTGCAGCGGCTCACTGACCGTTTGAAGCAGAACAAGCGACACCCACCCACCTGCCCCCTTTTTTGTCATGATGTTGTCCATGAGGGGGAGTAGTCGTCCAGCATTGTTGGATGGACACCGTTTAATTTGTTCAATTTTAGCCAGGATGGCTTTATATTCTTTAAAATAAATTTGAGTACTTTTAGGTAACCCCTATGGATAACACCATGGCCTTATAAATACCAATTAATAAATAATTTGTTTAAATTTAAATAACAGTGTTTGTCTTTATTATAATCCCGTCTGTGCTAGCCCATGTTGTGGAAGCCGGACTGTAGGGGGTCGAGAAGGTTGTTGTCCGTGAGGTAGCGACTCATTTGGTCATGGACAAGGCATTCGATGAGCTTGGAGGCAAATGGGAGAAGGGGGATGGGTCTTAAAGTGGAGTTCAAACCCCCAAAAAAAAAAAAATTAGTAACGTGTTTAAAAAAAATAAAAAAAAAAAACATTTGGAGAAAATTTTTTTACCCACCTCTAAATGCCTGTTGCTAGGGGGTCCCTCGTAGTCTGCCTTCTTCAGTGCCTACGCTCCTGACGTCACTTCCCTCGGCGCAGGAAGGCAGATCACCTCACTCCCCTCCCTCTTGTCAATCATCTGGGACACGTGACCGGTCCCAGATGATTGCGGGGCCAGTGACAGCGAGCGGCGCGGCTTGCGCATGTGCATGCACAGTGGGTGCCCGGCTGTGAAGCCACAGCCGGGCGCCCACAGTCAGAATGCCGGTACCGCCGAGCGGAGGGGGGACGAGCGTGGCTTCGATCCCCCGCATCGCTGGACCCTGGGACAGGTAAGTGTCCAATTAAAAGTCAGCAGCTGCAGTATTTGTAGCTGCTGACTTTTAATTTTTTTTTTTAAATGGGAACCCCTTTTTAAGTTATTCAAACAGGTGGGGTCCAGTGAGGGTTTTTTAAGTATGGGGGTAACCAGTGCATGTTTGAGCGGGGAAGGAAAGGTGCTGGAGAGGGAGAGGTTGAAGATGTGGGTTAGGGAGTTTAGGATAGAGTGGGAAGGTGGTCGCAGTAATTGCGAGGGGACAGGGTCCAGGGGATAGGTGGTGAGGTGGGCCATGGAGAGGAGCTTATCAACTTTATTGGTGGTAACTGGGCAGAAGGAGGAGAGTATTGAGTGTGGTGTTGGACCTGATGTGTTGGGTAGGGGAGGAAGTTGAATGCTGGATATCTCCTTTGTGAATTGTGTCAATTTTGCTTTTGAAATGGTTGGCAATCTGTTGAGCGGTAAGCAAGTTGGTGGGTGGGGGCAGTGGGAGGGGGGGGGGGGGGTGAAGTAAGGAATTAAGTGTAGAAAAGAGTTGATGAGGTTTGGATGGGAGGGTTTTGTAAGAGGAGTGCGGAGTGTATGGCGGTGGGTGGTACATGTAGGAGAGGGGTGCAGAGTGTATGGCGGTGGGTAGTACATGTAGGAGAGGAGTGCAGTACCACCTTCTGAGCCACTGTTACACTACCTTTGTGAATCACTTTTCAGAGGGAGTATGGTCTGGAAAGGCTCTAAAAGAAAAAAATCTCAAACGAATTTCTTACCGAAATCGACAGGGGGTCTCAACAGGGCAGTGTACAGGAGGTCAGCAGGGCACATTACATGGGGGGGGGGGGGGGGGGGGTGTACAGTGTAGAAGTAAATTGTGCATCCCATTGGAATTTAGCTTATCAGCTGTGCCTGTGTTGGGGGAGAGAGCAGATAATATGTATGCTGAGCAGTTGGATCTGCAGAGAGATAGGATGGTTTGATAAGAGGGGGAGTACAGGAGTGAAGGACTGCAGAGAATGGGAGACTAACCCAGTACAATCAGTGAGACTGAGAAGAGCAGAGGATCAGAGCAGCTTTGCAGAGACAGAGGGAAGATATATGACAGGGAGAGTGAGTGGAGAAGCATCTGAAAGCTGGGATGGGGGGAGTGGGGTGAGAAACAGAACAAGTGAAGTCAGACTGAGCACAGCAGAGCCACGCTGCGAGAGAATAACAGGAGGAATGAACTCTCTCTCAGCTGGAGAGAGAGAACCTCCGATCCCCGCACTCACCTTCAGGCTCTTGTTCACTGCGCTCGGGCTCAGCACTGTCCGCGCCAATCCGCTGCATCCCCGCCTGACACAGAGTCCTGGTGTCTCCACATTCAACTCCGACTCCACAACACTGGAAGTGGAAACTGGAAGTGATGCCATGGTGCCGAAAAAGCACCGCCTAGTTGTCCTCCGGTCCCAGCCAATTAAAATAAAGGGACAGGAGCCAGAGACAAATGAGTAGGGAGTGGGAGTGTCTGCGGGCGCAGAGCTTGCACGCCGAACATGCCCTGAACGCGGGCAAATCAGCTTCCCATAGACCGCTGTGTGTCCGGCGCCTGGTCACTCTTTTTTTTTTTTTTTTAGAACAACTTGGGGGGGGGGGGGGCTCTGGGCGGCGCCCTGGCGCCCCCTATGGACAGGCCGCCACTGGACTCCTGACTGCACTGCATTCCATGCTGTGCTGTTTAAAGAAAGTAAAATTCTTGAATAGGTTAGGAATTAGGCCCCTTTCACACTAGGGCCGCCTGTGCGGCAATACAACCGCTTTAAGAGTAACGAGCATCAGATGTTTTAGAATTTATCTCCCAGATTTTTAAAAGTCCTTACAATGCAAAGTCTACATTCATCATATTCTGTTTACTGTATATAGAATGTTGTAATCTTTTTTGCCATAGGACCAGTTATGGATATCGTAAAAGTTCATTGTTAGGGAAATTTATGACAAATAGCAGTGCAGCTTAGTGATGGACGCAGGACACAGAGAACCATGAGTGTATGCCTTTATGCTCCATTTGCTGAGGACCTATTATTTACATGACTTTTTTTTAATATTGATGTATTTTTGGACTTGAAGCACAGTAGAGCTTTCAAGACTGGCACGTCACTTGTCAATTTTTGGCACGTGCATTACAATGTGTGTTAACGCCAACCTGTGTTGGTATGCGTTGGCAATGTAAAATGCATCTGCCAAAAACAGACAAGTGTGGTTCCACCCTTAGGCCTCATGCACACGGGGTGTTTTTACAGCCGCTTTTAGCAGCGTCAGACGTTTTGTTTTTTGCAGCTTGAAAACGCTTCTCCATGTTATTCTATGGCCTTTTAGGAGCTGTAAGTGGCATAGGCATTTTCAAGCTGCAAAAAAACCCCCAGGACCAGCGCGTTCTGAAGCGTGGCGTTAGAGCTGTAAAAATGCCTGATGCTGGTAAAAGCTGCTAAAGGCGGCTTAATGCTGGATATAGCCGCATTCAAGGGGTGTTTTTGCGTAGGATTAGGGTGAAAAAACTTCTGTCACTGAGCAGCCCCCCGTTTTACTGAGCCCCCCCCCCCCCCGCCGGAGACGTGCTGTACCTCTTTTGCCTGTGTTCTCGGCTATTGATTGGATAGATTAATAGCAGCGCAGCCATTGGCTCCCACTGCTGTCAATCAAATCCACTGACGCGGGGGGGGGTGGGGCAGAGTCCAGCATTCTGCAAATGCTGGACTCGGGAGCGCGCCCGCATGGTAACCCCCAGGAAGATCGTTTCTCCTAGGGGGTTTACAGATGCGGGGAGAAACCCCAGAAGACAAGAATCGGGCCACTTTGTGAAAAACTAACTGCACAGTGGAGGTAAGTATGATATGTTTGTTATTTGAAAAAAACAAAAACGAGTAGAAATCGGAAGAGGCACCAGAGCTATTATAAAAACCTGTGTAGTGTTTTCATTCTTGACACTTTTTTTTGGGTGAATGGGTAGTGGTGCAATGTACCCCTACCCATTCACATAGGGTTGTTAAAGCGGGCTTCCAGATTCTGATAAGCCCCCTGCCCGCAGACCCCGACAATCACCGGCCAGTAGGGATGAACTGAACACCCCCCGGTTCGGTTCGCACCAGAACCTGCGAACGGACCGAAAATTTGCACGAACGTGAGAACCCCATTGACGTCTATGGGACTCCAACGTTCGAAATCAAAAGTGCTAATTTTAAAGGCTAATTTGCATGGTATTGTCCTAAAAAGGGTTTGGGGACCCGGGTCCTGCCCCAGGGGACATGTATCAATGCAAAAAAAACTTTTTAAAACGGCCGTTTTTTCGGGAGCAGTGATTTTAATGATGCTTAAAGTAAAAAAAAAAAAAAAAAAAAGGGAAATATTCCTTTAAATATTGTACCTGGGGGGTGTCTATAGTATGCCTGTAAAGTGACGCGTGTTTCCCGTGCTTAGAACAGTCCCTGCACAAAATGTCATTTTTAAAGGAAAAAAAGTCATTTAAAACTGCTTGCGGCTTTAATGTAATGTCGGGTCCTGGCAATATGGATGAAAATCAGTGAGACAAACGGCATGGGTACCCCCCAGTCCATTACCAGGCCCTTTGGGTCTTGTATGGATATTAAGGGGAACCCCGCACCCAAATTAAAAAAGGAAAGGTGTGGGGCCCCCAGGCCCTATATACTCTGAACAGCAGTATACAGGCGGTGCAAACAAGACAGGGACTGTAGGTTTGTTGTTAAGTAGAATCTGTTTGTAATTTTGAACTGGTAAATTTTTAACGTGTTTAGCTCCAGCCAAAAAATCTATTTTAAGCTTTTTGGAAAACATAGGGAAGGGTTATCACCCCTGTGACATTTGTTTTGCTGTCTGTGCTCCTCTTCCCAAACAAGGATTGGTGATAAAGCATCAGTGGAAAGGAGAAAAGTTTTTCCCATATTAACTCTTACAGGAGAGAATTTCCCTTCCTAGGGGTAGATTTCATCTCACTTCCTGTTGTCCCCTTCCGTTTGCAAGTAGGAGTCGTTTGTAAGTTGGATGTTTGAAAGTAGGGGCCTGTCCTATATACTCAGCAGAAATTTGGGCCTTAGGTGGTGTTGTGGCCACAACACTGTAAGCCCTCACAGGGCCCTGCTGTGAAATATTAGATCAAGAATTGTAATTACATGCCCCTGTTGAACAGGGGCAGAAAAATTGGGTCTTTGGTGGTGGTGGTGGTGCTGGTGCCACAACACTGTAAATCATCACAGATACTCTTGGTGGGCGCAGAAATGGGCCCTGCTGTGAAATATTAGATCAAGAATTCTAATTACATGTCCCTGTTGAACAGGGGCTGAAGAATTGGGCCTTAGGCACTGGTGCTGGTGCCACAACACTGAAACCCCTCACAGATACCCTAGTTGGAGCGCAGGAACTAGCCCTGCTGCAAAGAATTGCATCAAAAATTGTAATTACATGCCCCTGTTAAACAGGGGCTGAAAAATTGGGCCTTAGGCACTGGTGGTGGGACTGGCAGCGCCCAGAACCAAAAATGTTCTTACAAGCTATCATCATGATCATTGAGGAGGAAGAGGATAATTACTCAGTATAACAGGGTAGTCACTCAGCATCAGCATAGGCAGTCTTTGAAGGGATCTGACATTTCAAAAAAATGTATTCGGTTACATCAGCATCAGGTGCTTGGTAGCTGGTGGTGATCCAAGACTGATTCATTTTTATGAAGGTCAGTCGATCGACCGAGTCGGTGGACAGACGCACCCTGTGATCAGTTACAAAGCCTCCAGCAACACTGAATGTGCGTTCCGAAAGAACGCTGGATGCAGGACAGGCCAGTAGCTCAATTGCATACTGTGCAAGCTCTGGCCAGTGATCCATCCTCAAGACCCAGTAACCCAGAGGATTTTCGGTGGGAAAGGTGTCCAAGTCAGATCTTGCCCCTAGGTATTCCTGCACCATGTAAAACAGATGCTGGCGATGGTTGCTTGAACCAATCATACCTTGGGGCTGCAGACTAAAAAATTGTCTGAACGCATCGGTCAGACGGCCACCTTCTCCACCGCTCCTTCTTTCACTGACCGAAGCCTCAGCAACGCGTTGTTCAGAAACAGGAGTTTTTAACCTCCCAGTCTCTGGGAACGCGTTACACGGACCTTTCTGCAAGGCCTCCCGAAGATGTTTCATCCCCTGCTCCCTCTGTGACGGCAAGATAAGGTCCGCAACCTTACGCTTGTAACATGGATCAAGGAGGGTTGCCAGCCAGTATTGTTCCTTCTCCTTGATACCACGAATACGAGGATCCTTCCGCAGGCTTAGGGAGGCCATGCAGCATAGGTTTGCTGAGGCATTCGGTCCGGAGTCCTCTTGGTCACTAAGGACGACATGATCCACAGCCACCTCCTCCCAGCCACGTACAAGTCCATGTGTTTCTTGGGACTGTAAATGATCCCTTAAAGACTGCTGCTGATGCTGAGTACCAGGCTCCACCTCCATACTGACACAATCCTCCTCCTCCTCTTCCCGTGTGATCGGCGGGCATGCAGGAACACTGTCTAGATAAAGGGGGCCTTGAGAGCTAAGGAAGTCCTCCTCTTCCTGCCTCTGTTCTGCCTCAAGTGCCCTGTCCATTATTCCACCCAGCCTGTGCTCCAACAGGTGGACAAGGGGGACAGTGTCACTGATGCATGCACTGTCACTGCTCACCATCCTCGTGGCCTCCTTAAATGGTGACAGGACAGTGCATGCATCCCTGATCATGGCCCACTGGCGTGGGAAAAAAAAACCAAGCTCCCCTGACCCTGTCCTGGTGCCATAGTCGCACAGGTACTGATTGATGGCCCTCTGCTGCGTGTGCAGCCGCTGCAGCATGGCCAACGTTGAGTTCCACCTGGTGGGCATGTCACAGATTAGGCGGTTTTTGGGCAGGTTAAATTCCTTTTGGAGGTCTGCCAGCCGAGCACTGGCATTATATGACTGGCGGAAATGCACACAGACTTTCCTGGCCTGCCTCAGGACATCCTGTAAGCCCGGGTACCTGCCCAAGAACCGCTGCACCACCAAGTTAAGGGCGTGAGTCAAACAGGGCACATGGGTCATTTGTCCCTGTCGGAGGGCGGAGAGGAGGTTGGTGCCATTGTCGCAAACCACCATTCCTGCCTTAAGTTGGCGTGGTGTCATCCACCTCTGAACCTGCCCCTGCAGAGCTGACAGAACCTCTGCTCCAGTGTGGCTCCTGTCCCCCAAGCACACCAGCTCAAGCACCGCATGGCATCTTTTGGTCTGCATACTTGCGTAGCCCCTTGAACGCCTACGGAGCACCGCTGGTTCCGAGGACAAAGCACAGGAAGAGGCCATGGAGGAAGAAGAAGAGGAGGGGGTGGAGGAGAGAGGTGTGTCAGAATCAGTAGTGGCATTTGGAGGCGTGGTGGCGGAACAACCTCTGCACCTTGTCCTGCATCCTTCCCAGCTGTCAGCAGAGTCACCCAATGCGCTGTGAAACTTAGGTAACGTCCCTGTCCATGCCTGCTGGACCATGAGTCAGCAGTAATATGCACCTTACCGCTGACCGCCCTGTCCAGCGGGGCATGGACATTGCCTTCCACATTCCGGTAGAGAGCTGGAATCGCCTTCCGTGAGAAAAAGTGGCGTTTGGGTACCTGCCACTGAGGAACCCCACATTCCACAAACTCACGGAAGGGGGGAGAGTCTACCAACTGAAAAGGTAGCAGTTGAAGTGCTAGCAATTTTGCCAAGCTAGCATTCAACCGCTGGGCATGTGGATGGCTGGGAGCTAAATTCTTTTGGCGGTGCAGCAGCTGGGGCAGGGAAATTTGCCTGGTACAATCTGACGTCGGTGTACCGAAAGCAGATTGCCCACAAGTACTTGGCTGTGACACACCTAATTCTACACCTTCATTCCTCTCAGTGCAGGTCTCAGAGAGGACTGAAGGTATAGTGGGGTTGGAGATCTCAGCTGATGAGGAGCAAGGAGAGGTCCTCTTTGTTCTTTGGTGTGGGTCTTTTAGACATGCTTGCCAACGAACTGCATGGCAGGTCAACATATGTCTGGTCAAGCATGTGGTGCCCAAGCGGGAGATGTTTTGGCCACGCGAGATACGCTTGAGACATATGTTGCAAATAGCAGCGGTGCGATCTGATGCACTAGTCTCAAAAAATGCCCACACCAAATAACTTTTGGAATAGGGACAGCAGCTCCCTGCACATGCGGAGCTTTGGGGTGTGATGCAGTCAGTGTGCTGACCTTAGGCTGGCCCCTGGAGGGCATCCTGCCTCGTTGGTGATGTGCCTGCTCCTCCTCCTCCTCTCTCCTATCAGGCACCCACGTTGAGTAAGTGACCTCATCATCCCCTCCCTCCTCATCACTAGAGCAAACCTGGCAGTAGGCTGCAGCAGGGGGAGCATGACTGACAGATTGCTGTCCTTCTTGGGCAGCCCCTCTGTCCGTGCTCACGTTACTGCCTTCATCTAGCTCAGTATCATCATCAGAGCCTTCTAAACGCTGGGCATCCTCCTGGAGCATGTACCCAACACTGTGGTCAAACAGTTCGAGGGACTCCTCAGGAGGACATGGTGGGGCTAGGGAAGGAGTCACTGATGCCATTGAGCCAAGGGAAGAGGCAGCGTTGGCAGCTGCTTTGCCAGACAAAGTACCCTGAGCATGGGTGAGAGAGAATGAGGAGTATGAGGACAGCTTGGTCATCCACTCGACCAAGTCTTCCGCATGTTGCGGCTCAACGCGGCCAGCTGCCGAAAAAAAGGCCAAGCGTGTCCCACGGCCACGTGCTGATGAGGATGCACCGTCTCCACGACCAGCACTGTTGCCTCTAGACACAGAGCCTACTTGCCCTCTTTTATTGGCTTGTGACTGTCTGCCTCTCCTTGTTGGCCTTCCAGACTAGGGATGAGCTTCGTGTTCGAGTCGAACCCATGTTCGACTCGAACATCGGCTGTTCGATCGTTCGCCGAATTGCGAACGTTATGGGCCGTTCGCGCTAAATTCGTGTGGCGCGTCACGGCCCATAATTCACTGCGGCATCGCAGTGCATTGCTGGCTGATGATTGGCCAAGCATGCACTATGACCCGCATGCTTGGCCAATCACAGCGCTGTCAGTAGAGAGAGCTGTAATTGGCCAAAGCCAGGGTGGCTTTGGCCAATTACGGCTCAGGGCATTTAGTACACACCCCACACTATATAAGGCCGCCTGCACGGCGGCCCTGTGTAGTGTGTGTTCCGGTGTGCTGAGAGATAGAGAGAGAGAGAGACAGTGTCATTTGATTTGAGTTAGATAGATTAGGCAGAACAGTCAGTCAGTTAGCTGCACTTACAGTGTATTGTGTATATATATGCATCCCAGGTGTTGCATATATATATATACACTGTATTCAGTTTAGCTAGATCCGTTCCTGTTATCTTCTATCTAGACTATTTACATTTAATGCAGTGCGTCCTGCTCACAGTGTTCAGCTAGATCCGTTCCTGTTATCTTCTAGACTATTTACATTTAGTGCAGTGCGTCCTGCTCACAGTGTTCAGCTAGATCCGTTCCTGCTATTTACATTTAGTGCAGTGCGTCCTGCTCACAGTGTTCAGCTAGATCCGTTCCTGTTAAATTCCTACTGACCGGCAGGCTTGTCTGGTTACAGTATATAAAGCTACCTGAAGAAAATTACAGGTGTTCTATTTGATCCTATTAGTACCACGGTCAGGCAGCTAGACTATTTACATTTAGTACAGTGCGTCCTGCTCACAGTGTTCAGCTAGATCCGTTCCTGTTATCTTCCTACTGACAGGCAGGCTTGTCTGGTTACAGTATATAAAGCTACCTGAAGAAAATTACAGGTGTTCTATTTGATCCTATTAGTACCACGGTCAGGCAGCTAGACTATTTACATTTAGTACAGTGCGTCCTGCTCACAGTGTACAGCTAGATCCGTTCCTGTTATCTTCCTACTGACAGGCAGGCTTGTCTGGTTACAGTATATAAAGCTACCTGAAGAAAATTACAGGTGTTCTATTTGATCCTATTAGTACCACGGTCAGGCAGCTAGACTATTTACATTTAGTACAGTGCGTCCTGCTCACAGTGTACAGCTAGATCCGTTCCTGTTATCTTCCTACTGACAGGCAGGCTTGTCTGGTTACAGTATATAAAGCTACCTGAAGAAAATTACAGGTGTTCTATTTGATCCTATTAGTACCACGGTCAGGCAGCTAGACTATTTACATTTAGTACAGTGCGTCCTGCTCACAGTGTTCAGCTAGATCCGTTCCTGTTATCTTCCTACTGACAGGCAGGCTTGTCTGGTTACAGTATATAAAGCTACTTGAAGAAAATTACAGGTGTTCTATCCCAGCTTAGTGCAGCTACAGGCCATTAGTATGTCTGGAAGGCCAAGAAGGAGAGGCAGACAGTCACAAGCCAATAAGAGAGGGCAAGCAGGCTCTGTGTCTAGTGCTGGTCGTGGAGACGGTGCATCCTCATCAGCACGTGGCCATGGGACACGCTTGGCCTTTTTTTCGGCAGCTGGCCATGTTGAGCCGCAACATGCGGAAGACTTGGTCGAGTGGATGACCAAGCCGTCCTCATCCTCCTCATCCTCTCTCACCCATGCCCAGGGTGCTTTGTCTGGCAAAGCAGCGGCCTCTTCCCTCAGCTCAATGTCATCAGTGACTCCTTCCCTAGCTCCACCATGTCCTCATGAGGATTCCCTCGAACTGTTTGACCACAGTGTTGGGTACATGCTCCAGGAGGATGCCCAGCGTTTGGAAGGCTCTGATGACGATACTGAGCTCGATGAAGGCAGTAACATGAGCGCGGACAGAGGGGGTGCCCAAGAAGGACAGCAATCTGGCAGTCATGCTCCCCCTGCTGCAGCATACTGCCAGGTTTGCTCCAGTGATGAGGAGGGAGGGGATGATGAGGTCACTGACTCAACGTGGGTGCCTGATAGGAGAGAGGAGGAGGAGGAGGAGGAGGAGGAGGAGGAGGAGGAGGAGGCGGCAGCACATCACCAACGAGGCAGGATGCCCTCCAGGGGCCAGCCTAAGGGCAACACATTGACTGCATCACACCCCAAAGCTCCACATGTGCAGGGCGCTGCAGTCTCTGCGCGTTATTCAAAAAGTTCTTTGGTGTGGGCCTTTTTTGAGACGAGTGCATCAGATCGCACCGCTGCTATTTGCAACATATGTCTCAAGCGTATCTCGCGTGGCCAAAATATCTCCCGCTTGGGTACCACATGCTTGACCAGACATATGTTGACCTGCCATGCAGTTCGTTGGCAAGCGTATCTAAAAGACCCACACCAAAGAACAAAGAGGATCTCTCCTTGCTCCTCATCAGCTGAGATTTCCAACCCCACTAGACCTTCAGTCCTCTCTGAGACCTGCAGTGAGAGGAATGAAGGTGTAGAATTAGGTGTGTCACAGCCAAGTACTTGTGGGCAATCTGCTTTTGGTACACCGACGTCAGATTGTACCAGGCAAATTTCCCTGCCCCAGCTGCTGCACCGCCGAAAGAAGTTTGCTCCCAGCCATCCACATGCCCAGCGGTTGAATGCTAGCTTGGCAAAATTGCTAGCACTTCAACTGCTGCCTTTTCAGTTGGTAGACTCTGCCCCCTTCCGTGAGTTTGTGGAATGTGCGGTTCCTCAGTGGCAGGTACCCAAACGCCACTTTTTCTCACGGAAGGCGATTCCGGCTCTCTACCGGCATGTGGAAGGCAATGTCCATGCCTCGCTGGACAGGGCGGTCAGCGGTAAGGTGCATATTACCGCTGACTCATGGTCCAGCAGGCATGGACAGGGACGTTACCTAAGTTTCACGGCGCATTGGGTGACTCTGCTGGCAGCTGGGAAGGATGCAGGACAAGGTGCAGTAGTGTTGGAGGTTGTTCTGCCACCACGCCTCCAAAATGCTGATTGTGACACACCTCTCTCCTCCACCCCCTCCTCTTCTTCTTCCTCCATGGCCTCTTCCTCGGAACCAGCGGTGCTCCGTAGGCGTTCAAGGGGCTACGCAAGTACGCAGGCCAAAAGATGCCATGCGGTGCTTGAGCTGGTGTGCTTGGGGGACAGGAGCCACACTGGGGCAGAGGTTCTGTCAGCTCTGCAGGGGCAGGTTCAGAGGTGGTTGACGCCACGCCAACTTAAGGCAGGAATGGTGGTTTGCGACAATGGCACCAACCTCCTCTCTGCCCTCCGACAGGGACAAATGACCCATGTGCCCTGTTTGGCTCACGTCCTTAACTTGGTGGTGCAGCGGTTCTTGGGCAGGTACCCGGGCTTACAGGATGTCCTGAGGCAGGCCAGGAAAGTCTGTGTGCATTTCCGCCGGTCATATAATGCCAGTGCTCGGCTGACGGACCTCCAAAAGGAGTTTAACCTGCCCAAGAACCGCCTAATCTGTGACATGCCCACCAGGTGGAACTCAACGTTGGCCATGCTGCAGCGGCTGCACACGCAGCAGAGGGCCATCAATGAGTACCTGTGCGACTATGGCACCAGGACAGGGTCAGGGGAGCTTGGTTTTTTTTCCCCACGCCAGTGGGCCATGATCAGGGATGCATGCACTGTCCTGTCACCATTCGAGGAGGCCACGAGGATGGTGAGCAGTGACAGTGCATGCATCAGTGACACTGTCCCCCTTGTCCACCTGTTGGAGCACACGCTGCGTGGAATAATGGACAGGGCACTTGAGGCAGAACAGAGGCAGGAAGAGGAGGACTTCCTTAGCTCTCAAGGCCCCCTTTATCCAGACAGTGTTCCTGCGTGCCCGCCGATCACACAGGAAGAGGACGAGGAGGAAGAGGAGGAGGAGGAAGATTGTGTCAGTATGGAGGTGGAGCCTGGCACTCAGCATCAGCAGCAGTCTTTAAGGGATCAGTCCCAAGAAACACATGGACTTGTACGTGGCTGGGAGGAGGTGGCTGCGGACCATGTCGTTCTTAGTGACCCAGAGGACTCCGGACCGAATGCCTCAGCAAACCTACGCTGCATGGCCTCCCTGATCCTGCAAAGCCTGCGTAAGGATCCTCGTATTCGTGGTATCAAGGAGAAGGACCAATACTGGCTGGCAACCCTCCTTGATCCACGTTACAAGGGTAAGGTTGCGGACCTTATCTTGCCATCGCAGAGGGAGCAGAGGATGAAACATCTTCGGGAGGCCTTGCAGAAAGGTCTGTGCAACGCGTTCCCAGAGACTGGGAGGTTACAAACTCCTGTTTCTGGACAACGTGTTGCTGAGGCTTCGGTCAGTCAAAGAAGGAGCGGTGGAGAAGGTGGCCGTCTGACCGATGCGTTCAGACAATTTTTTGGTCCGCAGCCCCAAGGTATGATCGGTTCCAGCAACCATCGCCAGCGTCTGTTTTACATGGTGCAGGAATACCTAGGGGCAAGATCAGACTTGGACACCTTTCCCACCGAAAATCCTCTGGGTTACTGGGTCTTGAGGATGGATCACTGGCCAGAGCTTGCACAGTATGCAATTGAGCTACTGGCCTGTCCTGCATCCAGCGTTCTTTCGGAACGCACATTCAGTGCTGCTGGAGGCGTGGTAACCGATCACAGGGTGCGTCTGTCCACCGACTCGGTCGATCGGCTGACCTTCATAAAAATGAATGAGTCTTGGATCACCACCAGCTACCAAGCACCTGATGCTGATGTAACCGAATAATTTTTTTTGAAATCTCAGATCCCTTCAAAGACTGCCTATGCTGATGCTGAGTGACTATCCCTGAGTAATTATCCTCTTCCTCCTCAATCATCACGCTGATAGCTTGTAAGAACATTTTTGGTTCTGGGCGCCACCACCAGTGCCTAAGGCACAATTTTTCAGCCCCTGTTTAACAGGGGCGTGTAATTACAATTTTTGATGTAATACTTTGCAGCAGGGCTCGTTCCTGCATTCCAACTAGAGTGTCTGTGAGGGGTTGCAGTGTTGTGGCACCAGCACCAGTGCCTAGGGCCCAATTTTTCTGCCCCTGTCTAACAGGGGCGTGTAATTACAATTTTTGATGCAATACTTTGCAGCAGGGCTCGTTCCTGCGTTCCAACTAGAGTGTCTGTGAGGGGTTGCAGTGTTGTGGCACCAGCACCAGTGCCTAAGGCCCAATTTTTCTGCCCCTGTCTAACAGGGGCGTGTAATTACAATTTTTGATGCAATACTTTGCAGCAGGGCTCGTTCCTGCGTTCCAACTAGAGTGTCTGTGAGGGGTTGCAGTGTTGTGGCACCAGCACCAGTGCCTAAGGCCCAATTTTTCTGCCCCTGTCTAACAGGGGCGTGTAATTACAATTTTTGAAGCAATAATTTGCAGCAGGGCTCGTTCCTGCGTTCCAACTAGAGTGTCTGTGAGGGGTTGCAGTGTTGTGGCACCAGCACCAGTGCCTAAGGCCTAATTTTTCAGCTCCTGTTCAACAGGGGCATGTAATTACAATTCTTGATCTAATATTTCACAGCAGGGCCCTGTGAGGGCTTACAGTGTTGTGGCCACAGCAACACCTAAGGCCCAAATTTCTGCTGAGTATATAGGGCAGGACCCTACTTTCAAACATCTAACTTACAAACGACTCCTACTTGCAAACGGAAGGAGACAACAGGAAGTGAGATGAAATCTACCCCTAGGAAGGGAAATTCTCTCCTGTAAGAGTTAATATGGGAAAACAATTTCTCCTTTCCACTGATGCTTTCCAATCCTTGTTCCACAAAAAAACCCAAATTTTCAAAAAACATTTTTCATTGGGACAAAAAAGTGAGGTGAAATCTTCTGAAGAGGAGGAAAGACAGCAAAACAAATGTCACAGGGGTGATAACCCTTCCCTATGTTTTCCAAAAAGCTTAGAAAAGATTTTTTGGCTGGAGCTAAACACGTTAAAAATGTTCAAAATTACAAACAGATTCTACTTAACAACAAACCTACAGTCCCTGTCTTGTTTGCACCGCCTGTATACTGCTGTTCAGAGTATATAGGGCCTGGTGGCCCCACACCTTTCCTTATTTTAATTTGGGTGCGGGGTTCCCCTTAATATCCATACAAGACCCAAAGGGCCTGGTAATGGACTGGGGGGTACCCATGCCGTTTGTCTCACTGATTTTCATCCATATTGCCATGACCCGACATGACATTAAACCCGCAAGCAGTTTTAAATGAGATTTTTTCCTTTAAAAATGACATTTGGTGCAGGGACTGTTCTAAACATGGGAAACACGCGTCACTTTACAGGCATACTATAGACACCCCCCAGGTACGATATTTAAAGGAATATTTCACTTTTTTTTTTTTACTTTAAGCATCATTAAAATCACTGCTCCCGAAAAAACGGCCGTTTTTAAAAGTTTTTTTTGCATTGATACATGTCCCCTGGGGTAGGACCCGGGTCCCCAAACCCTTTTTAGGACAATACCATGCAAATTAGCCTTTAAAATGAGCACTTTTGATTTCGAACGTTCGAGTCCCATAGACGTCAATGGGGTTCTAACGTTCGTGCGAACTTTCGGTCCGTTCGCGGGTTCTGGTGCGAACCGAACCGGGGGGTGTTCGGCTCATCCCTATTCCAGACATACTAATGGCCTGCAGTGAGATGTAGCTGCACTAAGCTGGGATATATATATATATATACATTGATACTGCAGCTAGCAAAATCAACTCCCTGCCTGTAGTATGAGAACACCACCAACCTTCTACAGGTAGCTTTAGATGAACACTGTGCAGAGGTCGCACTACATTAACTTGTAGCTTTAGCTGAACACTGTGCAGAGGACGCACTACACTAATGTTAAAATAATGTAGCTGCCTGCGGTAGTGATAGGATCAGGAAAACACCACCAACCTTCTATAGGTAACTTTAGCTGAACACTGTGCAGAGGTCGCACTACACTAACGTGTAAATAATGTAGCTGCCTGCGGTAGTGATAGGATCAGGAAAACACCACCAACCTTCTACAGATAGCTTTAGCTGAACACTGTGAAGAGGACGCACTACACTAACGTTAAAATAATGTAGCTGCCTGCGGTAGTGATAGGATCAGGAAAACACCACCATCCTTCTACAGGTAGCTTTAGCTGAACACTGTGCAGAGGTCGCACTACACTAACTTGTAGCTTTAGCTGAACACTGTGAGGAGGACGCACTACACTAACTTGTAGGTTTAGCTAAACACTGTGAGGAGGACGCACTACACTAACTTGTAGCTTTAGCTGAACACTGTGAGGAGGACGCACTACACTAACTTGTAGCTTTAGCTGAACACTGTGCACTCCACTAACTTGTAGCTTTAGCTGAACACTGTTCAGAGGACGCACTACACTAACTTGTAGCTTTAGCTGAACACTGTGCAGAGGTCGCACTACACTAACTTGTAGCTTTAGCTGAACACTGTGAGGAGGACGCACTACACTAACTTGTAGCTTTAGCTGAACACTGTGAGGAGGACGCACTACACTAACTTGTAGCTTTAGCTGAACACTGTTCTGAGGACGCACTACACTAACTTGTAGCTTTAGTTGAACACTGTGAGGAGGACGCACTACACTAACTGTAAATAGTCTAGCTGCCTGACTGTGGTACTAATAGGATCAGAAGAACACCAGCAATTTTCTTCAGGTAGCTGTAAATACTGTAACAACACAAGCCTGCCTGTCAGTAGGAAGATAACAGGAACGGATCTAGCTAAACTGAATACAGTATATATATATATATACACACATACACAACACCTGGGATGCATATGTATACACAATACACTGTAAGTGCAGCTAACTGACTGACTGTCCTGCCTAATCTATCTAACTTAAATCAAATGACACTGTCTCTCTGTCTCTCAACGCCGGAACACACTTTTTGCCCCCAGATATCATATTTAAGAGGTCCTGTCATGCTTGTAATAGAAATAAAAGTGACACATTTTTTTTTAAAAAACAGTGTAAAAATAAAAAATAAAAGGTAAAGTAAATAAGAAAAAAATAAATAAATTTTTAAACGCGCCCCGTCCCGACGAGCTTGCGTGCAGAAGCGAGCGCATACGTGAGTAGTGCCCGCATATGAAAATGTGTAGGTGTTCAAACCACACATGTGAGGTATCTCCGCGATCGGTAGAGCAAGAGCAATAATTCTAGCCCTAGACCAAGGGTCTTCAAACTACGGCCCTCCAGTTGTTCAAGAAATGCAATTCCCATCATGCCTAGCCATGTCTGTGAATGTTAGAGTTTTACAATGCCTCAAGGGATGTGTAGTTCCGCAACAGCTGGAGGGCCGTAGTTTGAGGATCCCTGCCCTAGACCTTCTCTCTAACTCAAAACATGCACTTGTAAGACCGCTGCGCAAATACGGTGTGACAGAAAGTATTGCGAAGACTGCCATTTTATTCTCTAGGGTGTTAGAAAAAAAATGTATAATGTTTGGGGGTTCTAAGTTATTTTCTAGCAAAAAAAGACTGTTTTTAACTTGTAAATAACAAATCTCAGAAAGAGGCTCGGTCCTTAAGTGGTTAAACCAATGTATGGTCATGGCCACCGTGCTGCAGCTAAGTTTCAGGGTATTGGCAATCTTCTTATAGCCTAGGTCATCTTTATGTAGAGCAACAATTCTTTTTTTCAGATCCTCAGATAGTTCTTATCCATGAGGTGTCATGTTGAGCTTCCAGTGATTAGATTAGAGAGAGTGAGAACGATAACACCAAATTTAACACACCTGTTCCCTATTCACACATGAACAAAATAACTCAACACGCAGCCATTAATGTCTAAACCGCTGGCAACGAAAGTGAGTGCTAAAGTGAGTGAAAATGGCCAAATTGGGCCCAAAGTGTCAATATTTTGTGTGGCCACCATTATTTTGCAGCACTACGTTAACCCTCTTGGGCATGGAGTTCACCAGAGCCTCACAGGTTGCCACTGGAGTGCACCACCACTTCTCCATGACGACATCATGAAGATGGTGGATGTTAGAGACCTTGTGCTCCTCCACCTTTAGCTTGAGGATGCCCCACAGATGCTCAATAGAGTTTAGGTCTGAAGACATGCTTGGCCAGTCCATCACCTTTACCCTCAGCTTCTTTAGCAAGGCAGTGGTCGTCCTGAAGGTGTGTTTGAGGTTGTTTTAATGTTGGAATACTGCCCTGCGGCCCAGTCTCCGAAGGGAGGGGATCATGCTCTGTTTCAGTATGTCATAGTACATGTTGGCATTCATGGTTCCCTCAATAACCTGTAGCTCCCCAGTGCCGGCAGCACTCATGCAGCCCCAGGCCATGACACTCCCACCACCATGCTTGACCGTAGGCACACTTGTCTTTGTACTCCTCACCTGGTTGCCGACACACATACTTGACACCATCTGAACCAAATAAGTTTATCTTGGTCTCATCGGACCACAGGACATGGTTCCAGTAATCCATGTCCTTAGTCTGCTTGTCTTCAGCAAGCTGTTTGTGGGCATTCTTGTGCATCATCTTTAGAAGAGGCTTCCTTCTGGGATGACAGCCATGCAGACCAATTTGATGCAGTCTGTGGTGTATGGTCTGAGCACTGACAGGCTGACCCCCCACCCCTTCAACCTCTGCAGCAATGCTGGCAGCACTCATAAGTCTATTTCCCAAAAGACAACCTCTGGATATGACGCTGAGCATGTGCACTTGACTTCTTTGGTCGACCATGGTGAGGTCTGTTCTGAGTGGAACCTGTCCTGTTAAACCGCTGTATGGTCTTGACCACCATGCTGCAGCTCAGTTTTAGGGTCTTGGCAATCTTCTTAAAGCCTAGGCCCTCTTCATGTAGAGCAACAATTCTTTTTTTTAAATCCTTAGAGAGTTCTTTGCCATGAGGTGCCATGTTGAACTTTCAGTGACCAGTATGAGAGAGTGAGAGCAACACCACCAAATTTAACACACCTGTTCCCCATTCACACCTGAGACTTGTAACATAACACTAACGAGTCACCGGAGAGGGAAAATGGCTAATTGGGACCAATTTGGAAATTTCCACTTAGGGGTATTCTCACTTTTGTTGCCAGCGGTTTAGACATTAATGGCTGTGTGTTGAGATATTTTAAGGAGACAGCAAATTACTGTTATACAAGCTGTACACTCACTACTTTACATTGTAGCAAAGTGTCATTTTTTCAGTGTTGTCACATGAAAAGAATTAATAAAGTATTTACAAAAATGTGAGGGGTGTACTCAATTCTGTGAGATATGTGTGTATATATGTGTGTGTGTGTGTGTGTATATATATATATGTTACAACCAAAAACATAAATGTATTTTGTTGGGATTTTATGTGATAGACCAACACAAAGTGGCACATAATTGTAAAGTGTCAGGAAAATAATAAATGGTTTTCAATTGTTTTTACAAATAACTATCTAAAAAAGTGTGGCGTGCATTTGTATTAAGGCCCCTTTACTCTGATACCCCTAACTAAAATCTAGTGGGACCAATTGCCTTCGACCCCGTTCACAGGCGTGTTTCAGGCACTAAAGGGCTAAAAATTTCGCCTGTAAAGTGCCTGGAAAATGCCTCCCCTGCCAACCCAATGTGAAAGCCCGAGTGCTTTCAAACTGGAGCGCTACACTGGCAGGACGTTAAAAAAAGTCCTGAAAGCAGCATCTTTGGGGTGTTGGAGGAGCAGTGTATTTTTGAAGAGAATTACATTGAATGGGCACCGCTGCCGAAGCGCCTGCAAATCGCTTTGGCAGCGGTGCTACACGGGCACATTTAACCCTAAAAGTGTGTATATACATATATATATATCTATATATATATAGATACTGTGTATCTATATATATATATATGTATGTGTATATATATATATATATATATATCTATATATATATATATATATATATAGAAAGCGCACATCCACTATTTAAAAAAACATAGTGATCAAAAGTGAAATCAATAGAGTGCCATAAAAATGCTAATAAGGTCCATATAAGTGATAACACAAAGTCCATATATTGCTCCAAGGGGTGCATGGTGATAAAAAACCGAAATGTATTCATCCGGTGCTTTAGTTCATAAAGTGATAAATCAGTGCCGCTTACCAGAACAGTTGGATCCCAGGTTATAGAGATCAAACACGCTCATGCAAATGCCTGCCAGCTGGGATAATCTCCTCCTCGGATTCCTCCAGGGGAAAGTTCCTTTTCCAATACAGTGGGCTATCCGGTTAAGTGGAAGTCTCGGAGAAACTAATCATCCTTTCTCAAGTAATCCTAAGTATTCTCTGGCATCATAGGATGAAAGGAAGAAGCTTCATGGTGTAGTATTCCAAAAGAATTTATTTAAAACATAGTAACACTTACATCCAAGAAGATGGTAGAAAATAGAACTTAAACAACCGCAGCTCTGACCTGCTGGCTGATGCGTGGTGACGTCAAAGAATGCTGCTCCACCCGACGCGTTTCCCCATACAAGGCATCGAAAGGGACTGGAGGCTCTACCTGGACGTCACTCACCACACGCACTAAATACTAATGAGGCAGGAGAGACACCGTTAGAGCCTTTTCTGGCTCTTCCTGTAAAGTGTCATCCGTTTCAAAGGATTTCAGTATCAGCAATCTAATTGCAATTCATAAAAATGATTTGATATATAATATAAAAATACTATTATGCATAAATATATATCACAAATCAATTATATAAATAATTTAATAAGAAAATAATATTAACATTTTTATGATTAAAAGAAATATCCAATAGAAACTCAAAAAATGATTCTCAAAGGAACAAGGAAGTCCTCTTATGCGAGATCAAATATCATATATAATTCATCTCAGAAAAAGGAATTGACAATAAACACATACAATAAAATAAAAACATATGAATAACAATAATGTGACATATATAAAATAAATACACAGAAATATGGATAAAAAACATATAAATGGGATGAAGAGTGTGAATTATTCATCTCCAACTTGCAGATTGGCAACACACATGGCTCCAACGTGAACAATATGTGGACACAACATACCGAAAATCGAAAATAGAAATAAAGACTAAACCACTAGCTTAAAAAAACAAAATGGTAATACAGGAAAGTACAGAAAAATATAATAATGAGAATAGTAAATTGTCCATTAGTCCAAAGTGAGGGAGACAAGTGGCCAAATATATCTGGTATCTATACTGTCCCATTCCACATTAAGCCTCAGGGGGCTGTATGACTGTATGCCATAAATCCACTGGGTTCCTCAACGTGAAATGTGTCTTTTGATGTTGTTGCCCCTCCAATGTGGAGTATACTTCTCAATAGCTATGACCTGAAGGAGAGAAGGGTTCCTACCATGATGATAATGAAAATGGTTGGACACACTGTGTCCTATGAAGCCTTTACAAATATTGGCTGGGTGTTCCCCATCTGAACATTTAAGGCTCGTGTGGTCCTCCCAACATACTGGAGGCCACATGGGCGCCTGAGCAAAAAAAATGACCCCTATGGTTCCGCAGGTCATGAAATCTTTGATATTATATACCTTAGAGGTGACATGAGAAGAGAAAGAAGAAGTCCTAATAGTCCTGGATGTTTTACATACGCTGCACCTTTTACATGGAAAAAAAAACAGTCAAGATTCCCAACACATCTTTTAAGGTTTTATTTTTTCTGTAGATAATGTTTGGCTTGTCTGGGAGTTTTGGCCCCAAGATCCTATCACTTTTTAGGACTTGCAATTTTTTATTTTTTTTTTCATTATTCTATTCACCCACCAGTATTGAGAAGAGAAGCTGGTTATAAATACCCACTTAAAACTATTGTTATTTACCAGATCTTTTTTCCTGGGGGGCAAAAAATTCTCTGTATCTATAACTGAAATATCTTTTAAATTCCTTTCCTACAATCCTGGGGTCGTACCACTTTCTCCATGAAACGATCTTTTAATATATTGGCTTGGGATTCAAAATCTAATCAGGAACAATTTCTTCATGTTGAAATTGGCCCTTTGGTATGGCTTTAACCACTTCAATACAGGGCATTTTCACCACTATCCTGCCCAGGCCAATTTACAGCTTTCAGCGCTGTCACGCTTTGAATGACAATTGCACGGTCATACAACACCATATGAAATTTTGATAATTTTTCCCCCACAAATAGAGCTTTGTTTTGGTGGTATTTGATCACCTCTGCGGTTTTAATTTTTTGCACTAAAAACAAAAAAAGGCCGACAATTTTGAAAAAAACACAATATTTTTTACTTTTTGCTATTATAAATATACCAAAAAACATTTTTTTTCCTCATTTTAGGCCGATATGTATTCTTCTACATATTTTTGGTTAAAAAAAATCACAATAAGCGTATATTGATTGGTTTGCGCAAAAGTTATAGTACATACAAAATAGGGGATAGATTTATGGCATTTTTTTTTTTTTTACTAGTAATGGCGGCGATCTGTGATTTTTGTCAGGACTGCGATATTACGGCGGACAGATCGGACAGTTTTGACACTATTTTGGGACTATTCACATTTATACAATGAACAGTGCTATAAAAATGCACTGATTACTGTATAAATGTCACTGGCAGGGAAGGGGTTAACACTAGGAGCGATCAAGGGGTTAAATGTGTTACCTAGGGAGTGATTCTAACTGTGGGGGGAAGGGACTGACTGGGGGAGGTGACCGATCGGTGTTCCTCTGTACCGGGCGTTTACACACACAGATCCACGTCCCTGCTCTTTGACTGGCAATCGCGGGTGGCCAAAGGCCATCGCGGCCGACAGGCATGTGCATCAGCTCCCGAGTGACACGGCAGGAGCGCATGCGCGACCCCTAGCGGCCGAGAAGCTGAGGACGTCATATGACGGCCGCCCAGGATAAGAGAGACACCTTGCAGCCATCATTTGACTATACGCGGGATGGGAACAGGTTAAGCCAATTGGGATGGTGACAGCTACCTGTTGGTATATATGCATTCCTGTACTTGGGTTTAAAATATGTTTTAGTTAATAACTGTCCCTGATCTTAAAGATAACTAAATCTAAAGAATTGACAGATGCCTCACTATATTCATAAGTGAATCTGAAACCCCACTGATTATCATTAAGACTTCTCATAAAGGAATACAAAGATTTCCCATCCCCTTTCCACAAAAGAAGGCGTCATCTATGTACCGACTGCAGAAAAGGAGAAGAGGACATCTCCTGGAGAAAATATGATCATTTTCCCAAAGAGCCATGAAGAGATTGGCGAGGCTGGGGGCAAATGTTGCCCTCATTACCATACCTGTACACTGCAGATAGTAATCTCTTCAATAGAAAAAATAATTATGCTCCATAGCGAATTGTAACAACCTCAGAATAAACTCCAATGAAGGAGAATCTACAGATTTATCTTTAATTAAGAAGTATCTGGCCATTTAGTATCCCAACACATGTTGAATAATAGTATATAAAGAAGAGACGTCTGCTGTTACCAGCAGTGCATCCTCCTCTATTTCTGATTTGTGAAATTCCATTGATAATTTGCATAGAGTCCTTCAAAAAAGCTGTTTTGGTACTAGGGGTTGAAAAAAATAATAGGCATTCTCCATGCCAAAGGAATCCAAAATTCCTGCTCTTTTTTTTTTTACTAATAATACCCTTTCTTTATCTATCCTGAATCAGGTTATTTAACTGTCTTTTATATACACTTGTGGGGTCCCTTTTAAGGATAGTATAAATGTCCTTATCTGACAAGAGAGTGTTCATTTCATCTAAATAATCCTGTGCTCTTTGTAAAACCTGTAAAACCAATTCTTTAAAGACTGAAATGTTGGGAGCGGGATTACCTGGGGAATTAAACAGGGACGCATTCCTCAAACCTGTTTCCTTCATATTACCCCTCATATTTCGATTTGTATCCCTATTGACTGGATTAGAACAAAAGTGCTGCTTAACACTCAACTTCCTTACATATTTTTGAACATCTATAAACATCTGAATTTTGTTCAGAGATTTTTTGGGTGCATATTTTAGACCCTGATTTAATGTAATCTTCTCTAAATCAGTATACTCCACTCCACTTAGATTAAATTAACCTTCACATTTCAACTCTTTCATTTTTGGGGGATGGCTCTGCTTCCCTCCCCTGCATCCTCTTAGTCTTCCTTTTTTGTCCTGTCCTTTTCCTAAAAAAATGATATGTTTTATTCCTTAAAGGAGCTGCTCCAGGTGGTCCCTCATTAGGACGAACATGGTTGTTCCGTGATGGTCCATATTCTGTAGCCTGATATTCTCCTTCATCTTCTATCTCATCACAATAATCCTGCAAAGATCCAAATCTGTTTCCCACCACAATATCATATTTCCTTGGAGCATCAGGGAAATTTTGAGGTCCTTCATAATATCCACCCCCCCAGTTGTCTCCTCTGTGACGGGTCATCATATCTGCCTGTATATTCCATATGTGGTTGTCTCTCTTGAGGATAGAGGTAATGATTCCCATAGTTGTTATAGGGAGTATGGGGAGGTCTGTTTCCCCTATTAGGTCCTAGCTGCTGGGATCTACCCTGATTTCTAAAATTATTTGCCAGGGGGTATTGATATTAGTTCCTCGAGGCATTAGAATAATTTCTGTATTTGCCATTATTTCCCCTTTTCTTATGTTGATATGGTGTACACCCCCATCCCCCCCCCCCCTCGGGGGTCCAAAATCCCTATTTGGTGTCCAGGTTCGGATCTATTATTTTCAAGAAAGGGGTGTGGTTAATTACTCCCATTGGTATCTGTGTTCTCCATATTCACAGCCTCAACTGGTTGTATATAGTTGTCCTTATAAATCTCCTGCCATTTAAAGACGTTATGGGACTTGTAGTCCTCCACCTCTCTTAAATATTTCTTCAGTTTTTTAATCCTTTGTTCCTCTTCCTCCTCTGCCATGATCTCTCTTAATTCCTTAGTGTAGACCTGATATAAACCCTCTTTACTATAGGGAATGAGTTTTTCCTTGATCTCACTGATTTCTTCTTGTAATTTAGCAGCCTAAATTGGATATTTATTTTAATCATAATAATTTTAATATTATTTTTATTACATTCCTTATATAATTGATTTGTGATGTATATTTATGCATAATGGTATTTTTATATTATATATCAAATAGTTTTTATGAATTTCAACTAGATTGCTGATACTGAAATCTTTTGAAACGGATGACACTTTACAGGAAGAGCCAGAAATGGCTCTTTTCCGGTGTCTCTCCTGCCTCATTAGTATTTAGTGCGTGATGAGTGACATTCAGGTACAGCCTCCAGTCCCAGTCGATGCCTTGTATGGGGAAACTCATCGGGTGGAGCAGTATTCCTTGATGTCACCACGTATCAGCCAGCTGGTCAGAGCCACGGCTGTTTAAAAGTTCTATTTTTTACCATCTTCTTGGATGTAAGTGTTACTATGTTTTAAATAAATCTTTTTGGAATACTACACCATGAAGCCTCTTCCTTTTATCCTATGATGCCGGAGAATACTTAGCATTACTTGGGAAAGGATGATTCGTTTCCCTGAGACTTCCACTTAACTGGATAGCCCGCTGTATTGAAAAAGGATATTTCCCCTGGAGGAATCCGAGGAGGAGAATATCCCTGCTGGCAGGCATTTGCATGAGCGTGTTTGATCTCTATAACCTAAGATAAGGTTCTGGTAATTGGCGCTGATTTATCACTTTATGAACAAGAGCACCGGATGAATACATTTTGTCTATTTATCACCTTGCACCCCTTGGTGCACTATATGGACTTTGTGTTATCACGGATATGAACTTTATTAGCATTTTTATGGCAATCTATTGATTTCATATTTGATCACCATATTTTTTCACTAGTGGATATGCGCTCTCTCTCTCTCTCTCTCTCTCTCTCTCTCTCTCTCTCTCTCTATATATATATATATATTTGATTTAGGCAGGCCATACAGGGTTCAATCTCGAGATTCGGAACATGTAAGGGCGGGTACAACTAGCATGCCGGGTTTTACCAGTGATTATTACTAGTGGCTGCTATAGCTGCTAGCGATAATCACTGTCTTCTCCCGGCAGAGATGGCTTCCCCCACCTCTCCGCTGGGAGAAGACAATGGCCTGGCCGGAGGGATTCCCGCATTAATACTGTCTGTTGATGGGGGAGGAATCTAGCAAATTTCTTTCCTGCAACCCGTGGTTACAGGAAAGAAATTTGCACCGTATATGGCCAGCCTTAGTATGTATTTCACTTTTATAGAGTAATTTATTGGTAAGTTTTTTGAGAGAGTTGCACTTCATTGATTATTTTGTTCACATTTAATGTACAGGCTGTACATTTAGGAGCAGCGTAATTTCGTAATAATAACTAGTGTTTGTATTGTTATTACTATGCTGATGTTATAAAATGAAAGTATATGCTGTGATCATAGAACTCCTTTAAGTAAATGTCCCTATTTGGTGTAAAACAAAGGTCATTCATTGGGTGACTGCACTCTGTAGATTAATAGGTTGAAGTTTATGTTAAGGCAAAGCAAACATATTCAGTACATCTCTGCAATACATGCACATTTCCCCATATCTTGTCTTTAAATGCACTGCAAGCATAGAAAAATACATATTGGTCCTCCCAGAAGGCAATCAAGTTCTTAACTTCCTGTAGTGAGCTGAAAATACTAAACTGAGTTCAGAGCAGGGGAAGGCTTGTTAAAGATTTGCTTAAATAAGTGACTGATCACTAAGGTAAAAAATTAGATGCCTCTGTGTCAGTCCTGAACATCAACCTTCATGATTTCATGGGCTTAATGTGTCCAAGGCCCAGCAAGACGATCTTGTGAAATAATACATTGGAGAGTACGCAGCAGGCCTCGTAATTCAGCACTGTCACAGTGAAGTCACTTCTAGAGGTTTGTCGCATGCGTCTTCTGAAAGGTTGGAGGACCGCATTCTAGAACCAAAGGAGGTTTGGCAGGATGTCGATTTCTCTGCTAGCTCTTTTGGCTGTGGAAGATCATCCGCCGGGGAAACGACTTTACGCAGCCTCTGATGAAATTCATAAACAAGTCTCATTAGATGGGTCAATTTTCTTAAGCTGTTTCTATATTTATTTATTTATTTATTTATTTATTTATTTATTTTTAACATACATACAATTTTTAGTTTACAAGTTAATATTTGACTTTAGGAAGGATTCTCAGAATGCTACAGGTTATCTAAGGCAACACAGCAGAAATGATCTCCTTTTAGGTAGGATGTCTCTTATTGAAAACTCAGATGGAGGTATTTAGTGAGGGTTATGCCGCGTACACACGGTCGGACTTTCTATCCTACTTGGTCCGGCACACTTTCCGACGGACTTTGTCCGCCAGGTGCGCCGGACTTTAAAACGGACGGACTTGCCCACACACACCCGGACTTTCCGGTGGGCTAAGTCCGCCCGTCTTTCCGACGGACTTTCGCCAGAGTTCCGGCGGACTTTCAGAATGAACGGACTTGCCCACACACGGACAAGTCCGTTCATTTTGAACGTGACTCAGGTGCGACGGGACTAGAAAAGGATGTCAATCTTGCCGCTTTTATCGGCGAGATTGACACCTTGCGAGCCCCGTCGCGGGGCATACCAGGCCCTTAGGTCTGGTATGGATTATAAAGGGAACCCCCCCTACGCCGAAAAAACGGCGTGGGGTCCCCCCTAAAATCCATACCAGACCCCGATCCGAGCACGCAGCCTGGCCGGTCAGGAAAGGGGGTGGGGACGAGCGAGCGCCCCCCCCCTCCTGAACCGTACCAGGCCGCATGCCCTCAACATGGGGGGTGGGTGCTTTGGGGGAGGGGGGCGCCCTGCGGGGCCCCCCCACCCCAAAGCACCTTGTCCCCATGTTGATGAGGACAAGGGCCTCTTCCCGACAACCCTGGCCGTTGGTTGTCGGGGTCTGCGGGCGGGGGCTTATCGGAATCTGGGAGCCCCCTTTAATAAGGGGGCCCCCAGATCCCGGCCCCCCACCCTATGTGAATGAGTATGGGGTACATGGTACCCCTACCCATTCACCTAGGGAAAAAGTGTAAGTAATAAAACACACTACACAGGTTTTTAAAATATTTTATTAAACAGCTCCGGGGGGGGGATCTTCCTCCGGCTTCGGGGGTCTTCTTCCGGCTTCGGGGGTCCCTCCGCTTCATCTTCTCCCGGCGTCCGGTTGGTTCTTCTCCGCTCTCTTCTCCCGGTGTTCCTGTTCTTCGGCCGGCTCCTCTGCTGTCTTCAAGTAGCTCTCTTGCCAGCAGAGGTCCGGACTTCTGGGCTTCTGGGCTTCTGGGCTTCTCTTCCCCAGATGTTGACACGACGCTCTCTCCTGCTGGACTGCTCTCCGAGGGCTGCGTTGTGACTTATATAGGCGGAGACCCCGCCCCCTTTTGATGTCACAGTCCCTGGGCATGCTGGGACTGTGACGTTTTAGGGGGCGTGGTCAACATCACCCAGTGACCACGCCCCCTAAAACGTCACAGTCCCAGCATGCCCAGGGACTGTGACATCAAAAGGGGGCGGGGTCTCCGCCTATATAAGTCACAACGCAGCCCTCGGAGAGCAGTCCAGCAGGAGAGAGCGTCGTGTCAACATCTGGGGAAGAGAAGCCCAGAAGCCCAGAAGCCCAGAAGTCCGGACCTCTGCTGGCAAGAGAGCTACTTGAAGACAGCAGAGGAGCCGGCCGAAGAACAGGAACACCGGGAGAAGAGAGCGGAGAAGAACCAACCGGACGCCGGGAGAAGATGAAGCGGAGGGACCCCCGAAGCCGGAAGAAGACCCCCGAAGCCGGAGGAAGATCCCCCCCCCGGAGCTGTTTAATAAAATATTTTAAAAACCTGTGTAGTGTGTTTTATTACTTACACTTTTTCCCTAGGTGAATGGGTAGGGGTACCATGTACCCCATACTCATTCACATAGGGTGGGGGGCCGGGATCTGGGGGCCCCCTTATTAAAGGGGGCTCCCAGATTCCGATAAGCCCCCGCCCGCAGACCCCGACAACCAACGGCCAGGGTTGTCGGGAAGAGGCCCTTGTCCTCATCAACATGGGGACAAGGTGCTTTGGGGTGGGGGGGCCCCACAGGGCGCCCCCCTCCCCCAAAGCACCCACCCCCCATGTTGAGGGCATGCGGCCTGGTACGGTTCAGGAGGGGGGGGGGCGCTCGCTCGTCCCCACCCCCTTTCCTGACCGGCCAGGCTGCGTGCTCGGATCGGGGTCTGGTATGGATTTTAGGGGGGACCCCACGCCGTTTTTTCGGCGTAGGGGGGTTCCCTTTATAATCCATACCAGACCTAAGGGCCTGGTATGTCCCGCGCTCGCCGCAATAGGAAAATTTGTTTTTCCTATTGCAGCGAGCGCGAGATGCAATACCCTGCCCCCGTGTCGTATCTGGTCCGTCGGACCAGCATACACACGAGCGGGCTTTCCGTCGGACCAGCACACACACGAGCGGACTTTCCGCCCGAAACTGAGTCTGGCGGAAAGATTTAAAACTTGTTTCAAATCTAGGTCCGGCGGGCTTTTGGGAAGAAGTCCGCCGGAAAAGTCCGCCGCCGCCCACACACGGGCGGATTGTCCGGCACACTCTGGTCCGCCGGACCAAGTATGCCGGAAAGTCCGACCGTGTGTACGCGGCATTAGAAACTGAAAGAGGAGGAAGGGAACGGCACATTGGTACAAAGTGTGCACAGCTGCAGGTTAGGAATTGTCTTGTTACTCTTTGTGTACAATGTAGATATAGACAGCAAAGGTCAGCATGTCACTTTAAAAGTCTTTTAACAAATAAAATAGTTACTGTCTATGTTTCCTACTGTGCCAGTAGCTACTGAGCCAGTATTACAGTAAGTAAATGTGCTCTTGCCAGTACATTGGATAGTCACACGCTCATCATCATAGGTCATGTGATGGTATAGAGACAATCAAAGTAAAAGTGTTATTCTTTTGGGAAAGGACTGACAGAAACATTTTGGGAATAGTTAATTCACTTACCTCCCTGAAGGATCCGTTTGTCCTGAGTATTGTATAAATTGCCCACAGAGGGATGCAGATCATGGAGGAAATAGCCAGGAGCCAGCCAATGGCGTATCCCCATGGTGGGTAAATGTATATGTTATTATACTTCAAGGGCATGTACTTGATGATAGAAAAAAGGAACGCCCCCTAAAATTAGAGAGGGAACCAATCAGAGAAGAGAGCACTGCATACCTCAGGGGTGGGATTAAATCCCCACTTTGTGTACACTGTTTGTCTAAGGTTGGTAGTTAGTATTTTTAATAACCATGTGGGCATATTTACCAATCATACTTAGTACAGCCATGATTACAATATTTACCAATATAAGGTGTATTTTACATTGACTGGCCACTTTATTAGATACCTATTCAGTATCTAATGAGACCTATTTTTTCCTTCATTAAAACACATTTTTTTTCTGAGTGGATTCAAGAAGATGCTGGAAAAGTTCTTTAAGAGTACTCTATGTTTTGGGGGGTGGGGCATGTTGTGTATTTTCTAAAATGTTCATTCTAAAAGTAAGGTCCATCTTGAAGAAGACTACATACCAGGCACATGGCCGGGCTCACTGCCACCCAGAAGATCTTCAGCAGGGGCCAGGGGCGATAGCCAATCATGTCCTGTATATTATCATAGAAGCGGTCTGCCCCTGCACCATCACATCAGGCATAATAAGAGAAAAAGGAAAAGGAGAAAGTGATATTGATTCAACTGTACTCAAGATAATATTAGGTTCAATTAACTACTGTGCTATAATGTGTTATTTGTCATTATTTTCAGTATTTTCTGCCATGTGACTGTTCAGCTCTCATTGGCTCTCTGTGTGGACTACAATGGTTGCTATAACAATTAAAGCTGGTTAAAGTGTAATGAATTAAGCCTAAAATTTCTTACAGGTGCCCCAGTTAAGTAGGAAAAAAGCTTATTTTCAAGCAATAAAGATGCATATTTTCTAATTGTAAAATCTTCAGATTTTTGTGCAGTCAGTCCTCAATTCTACCAATGTTCCTCATAGCTCCGTTATCCAACAGTATGGGACTCCTTCTTTCTTAGCCTACTTTAAGTTATCCCGATGTATTACCTTGCAACCTGGCACATGCCTGAACTCTGTGTGTGAGTTAATGAACTCTTCTATCAGCCTCTCCCAGCACCTGAAACTGACTGTAAAAGTCTACTGAATTAATTTCGGATAGTCCTACCTATTGAGTAGGAAGGTCAGGCACTTATATAGTTTGCCTGAAAAATATACTGGTTTGCAGGAGATGAGGACATTTACATTTATAATACATTTACATTTTTGCCATCTTTCAGTGCAAATTTTTAGAAAAATCCTTTTTTTTTCTTTTTCATAGCAGTTTTTTCAATACTCTTGAACTAACATTAGAATACTCTACTAACTAGAATACAATCTAGAATACTCTACTAACATTAGACAAAAACAGCAAAAATCTATTTACAGGACAGATATTTTCGTAAAGAAAATACAATCCATAGATACAGTATCTCACAAAAGTGAGTACACCCCTCACATTTTTGTAAATATTTTATTATATCTTTTCATGTGATAGCACTGACAAAATGACACTTTGCTACAATGTAAAGTAGTGAGTGTACAGCTTGTATAACAGTGTAAATTTGCTGTCCCCTCAAAATAACTCAACACAGCCATTAATGTCTAAACCGCTGGCAACAAAAGTGAGTACACCCCTAAGTGAAAATGTCCAAACTGGGCCAAGTGTCAATATTTTGTGTGGCCATCATTATTTTCTAGCACTGCCTTAACCCTCTTGGACATGAAGTTCACCAGAGCTTCACAGGTTGCTACTGGAGTCCTCTTCCACACCTCCATGACAACATCACGGAGCTGGTGGATGTTAGAGACCTTGCGCTCCTCCACCTTCCATTTGAGGATGCCCCACAGATGCTCAATAGGGTTTAGGTCTGGAGACATGCTTGGCCAGTCCATCACCTTTACCCTCAGCTTCTTTAGCAAGGCAGTGGTCATCTTGGAGGTGTGTTTGGGGTTGTTATCGCGTTGGAATACTGCCCTGCGGCCCATTCTTCGAAAGGAGGGGATCATGCTCTGCTTTAATATGTCACAGTACATGTTGGAATTCATTGTTCCCTCAATGAACTGTAGCTCCCCAGTGCCAGCAGCACTCATGCAGCCCCAGACCATGACACTCCCACCACCATGATTGACTGTAGGCAAGACACACTTGTCTTTGTACTCCTCACCTGGTTGCCACCACACACGTTTGACACCATCTGAACCAAATAAGTTTATCTTGGTCTCATCAGACCACAGGACATGGTTCCAGTAATCCATGTCCTTAGTCTGCTTGTCTTCAGCAAACTGTTTGCCGGCTTTCTTGTGCATCATCTTTAGAAGTGGCTTCCTTCTGGGACAACAACTATACAGACCAATTTGATGCAGTGTGCAGCGTATTGTCTGAGCACTGACAGGATGACCCCCCACCCCTTCAACCTCTGCAGCAATGCTGGCCGCACTCATATGTCTATTTCCCAAAGACAACCTCTGGATATGACTCTGAGCACGTGCATTCATCTTCTTTGGTCGACCATGGCGAGACCTGTTCTGAGTGGAACCTGTCCTGGTAAACCGCTGTATGGTCTTGGCCACTGTGCTGCAGCTCAGTTTCAGGGTCTTGGCAATCTTCTTATAGCCTAGGCCATCTTTATGTAGAGCAACAATTCTTTTTTTCAGATCCTTAGAGAGTTCTTTGCCATGAGGTTCCATGTTGAACTTCCAGTGACCAGTATGAGAAAGTGAGAGCGATAACACCATATTTAACACACCTGCTCCTCATTCACACCTGAGACCTTGTAACACTAACAAGTCACATCACACCGGGGAGGGAAAATTGATAATTGGGCCCAATTTGGATATTTTCACTTAGGGGTGTACTCACTTTTGTTGCCAGTGGTTTAGACATTAATGGCTGTGTGTTGAGTTATTTTGAAGGGACAGCAAATTTACACTGTTATACAAGCTGTACACTCACTACTTTACATTGGAGCAAAGTGTAATTTCTTCAGTATTGTCACATGAAAAGATATAATAAAATATTTACAAAGATGTGAGGGGTGTACTCACTTTTGTGAGATACTGTGTATTAGTGAGTCAGTGTCATATTCAATTTTATTTAAAAAAAAGACAGAAAACAGACAATATTTTCAGTACCCCACTGTAACCAATAGGCATTAACCATTTTTTTCAGCTGAGAAATTAGAACAAAGACGGATAATTGCTGATTGGGTGCTGTGGGTTATGCCTATTGGTACATTAATAACCCAAAGACAGTAATGATAATCACCATATACCCAGCCAATGCAGATACACTCAAATATCCCCAAAAAGAGAAGGGAGATTCCGCTGGTTGAGTAATAATCGAATAACTGGAAGATATACATTCCTCCCTGCAGATTATACAAAAGGTGGCTGGTTAAAGCAAACTGTGCATGAACAAATAACATTGTAACAATCCACATTAAACATTTGCCTTTGTAAAATAACTGATATGTATATATGATATGTATGTATTTGTATAAGTAAAAAAAAAAGCTTGGTACCACCTACTTTAGGCTGCCTAATTAGTTTATCATTCAGTGAATTCCAAATTGTTAAGACAGTCTAATGTCAGCAACGATCCCAACCAGCTGGTCATGATGTGATGTTGTGATATTGATGTGATGTTGTAGTCAGTAGTGTATTTAGGTTTTGTGCTGCCCTAGGCCTGACTAAACTCGTGCACTCCCTCATTTAAATATGACCCACCCCTTCCTGTCAAGGCCACACCCCTTGCTGTTTAAGACCCGCCCTGAAATTTTCAAGTGATGATACTAGTTCTGAGGGCCTGGGGGGGCCAATGTATTCCCTTAATTTGCATAGAATTCCTCTCACTTCCTGTATGGCTATGGGGCAGAAAGTGAAGGGAAATCGCTGCAATGGGACAGGGATAATAAAAAATAAACTGACAGGAGTTATAACCCTTACTCCATCCAAAATGAAAAAAAAAAGTGTTGCCTATAGTTCTACTTTAAGAACAAATTTCTGATAATTTTATGGAGAGGACTAAGAAGATATAACCATGCCAATGGTGCAGCAGAAAACATAGCACAGTGAGAAAGGTTTGTGGTCCAGGATGAGAGGACTGTCAAAATTAGAAGCTGTGCCCCCCCATAGTTGCGGAATGCCAGCTGCCTGCATACCGGAAGCAGTGCGGCCGCTTTATGGGAGCACTGGACTAATTTGCCTCTCAGCCCAGTCCGCCCCATAAGACTGGTGCTACACTAACAGTGTAGCACAAGCCAGCGGGGACCCTTTCCGTGCTGCCCCCTGCAAAGTGCTGCCCTAGGCCTGGGCCTTGTCGGCCTAGGCCAGGATACAGCGTTGGTTGTAGTAAAAATATGCATAGGTAAGAAATTAGAGCAACAAGTGGTCCTGTAAACATTCACCTCAGCAAAAGTCCATTAAAAAATTGGCTTAGCTAAGTGAAAGTGGTCAGTTGCTGTTCAGGTATTCAGGCAGCTGTGGCACAGCTGCCTGAATACTATATCCCAGTGGCCTCGCTAGGGGGTGGCTTTTGGAGCTATAGCCCCGAATCTGGGGCCCATAGCCCCAAATCTCGGCAGGGGTCCCCAAGGGGAGCTCTCTGGGAACCCTGATGTAAGTGTGGGGGGGGGCTCTCTGGGGACCCTGATGCAAGGGGAGGCTCTCTAGGGACCCTGATGCAAGAGGGAGCTCTCTGGGGACCCTGATGTAAGGCGGGGCTCTCTGGGGACCCTGATGTAAGTGGGGGGGCTCTCTGGGGATATATAGACACTCACACACATGTATATTACTGTATATACATGTGTATGCATGCCCAAGCGTATGACTTTATTTACTACGCTGTTATGGGCTCTAGCCCCAGATCTTTTGTAGACCTAGCAACGCCCCTGCTATATCCATACTATAGCAAACTAAAGTCAGATAGAAATTAAATCAGGGCATAAACAATAAGACAGACTAAACCTGGATACACACTATACAATTTTCTGTAGATTTTTTCCTTCAGGTTTACCAAAACCATAAAATATGAGGTCAAACCTTAAGAGTTTCAATTTGTATGCAATCAGGCAGGCCCTTGCACTACATGGTTTTGGTAAATCTAAAGGAAATCAGACAACAAATGTTGTATGGTGTGTATGGGGTCTAACTTGTTTGTCAGGTAGATTCGGAATGTCAAGCAGTCTTCTTAAGCACTTCCTTGACTAGGACAGGTGTGCGCTGCAGAGACCTTAGCTGCAGTGCTGAGCAAAAACCTTCAGATGAAAAAAGCTCAATTCTACTCATTACAGCTGGGCAGTGTATGCTAACATTTTGTGAAGTCTCACTTGCCAGTGCTAACTTCCACTTTATCTCTACTAACTTACCTGAGTTACAAGTAACAGGCCCAATAAGAAGCAGATGATGGACGTAGCCAGAATCAGCAGCTCTCTCCGGTAGCCCTTGCGCAGAACAGTTGGGTACATATCGGTGATGGACAAGCACAGTGATTCAATGTAAACGAACTATGCAAAAACGAGGAAGGAAAGATACCTCAATAAGTTGAGTGAAGCAAATTTATTAAACAAAACTCTCCTAACCCATTCTAGAAAATGTTGTGCATGTTTATGAATGCTGTTGGCTAAACACATACTTTTGGGTTGTCTGGTTTATAGTCAGATTGGGCAATATCATAGTCATACCTGGCTGTCCAGACCAAGCAGGATAATCATGATAAAAAAGAGGCAGGACCAGAGCTGTGAGATGGGCATCATAGTCACCGCCTTGGGGTATGCGATAAAAGCCAATCCGGGTCCTGGGGGCAGAGACACAAGATTGCAATCTCAGGGTATCTAATAAAGTCAACAGAATATTATTTTTTAGTTCCTTGACACAGTTCCTTAGTTCATCATTAAAAGCAGCCTGATTGTTCTCCAGTTCATACAAAAATGACTTGGAAATGTAGGGTGTTAAAGCGGAGAGCCAAATGAGAGAAACTGGTAAAAAAAATAAAAATAAATAAAAATTCATTTTTATCTGCCATTGGATATATTTTTTCATGTACCTTGCTAGGGAATGTGTCAGTGTAATGCCGCGTACACATGGTCGGACTTTCCGACGAGAAATGTTCGATGTGAGCTTGTTGTCGGAAAGTCCGACCGTGTGTATGCTCCATCAAACATTTGCTGTCAGAATTTCTGGCCACAAATGTTTGAGAGCAGGTTCTCAAATTTTCCGCCAACTTCACTTGTTGTCGGAAAGTCCGATCGTGTGTACACTGTATATACTAAAGTGAATCACCGAAGGTCAACTATATTGCCTTCAATATGTTGCCAACATCCCAAATCGGTGCATAGGAAAAGACCCTAAAAATAGGGAACTTATGTACCCCCCAGTACAATGGGACTTTATGGGCGAACAAAACAATTACATTTAAGTAAAAAATCTTATTTATTTAGAAAAATAAATAAGTCATCATGACTAATGAGCAGTATAGAGACATGTGCCTGAAGGTTGTAACCAATCTATCATGGTATAAACCTATCTCAAAAACCACTATAGACAAATTCTATGCCGCCTTCTATGATTTGGTTGATAAAGCGTTCTGTAGCGGGGCCATCGATAAAGACATTTGGGAATATATAAGAACACCATATCTGCGTACCCCCACTTTGTATTGCCTTCCCAAAATACATAAAAATAAAAAAACCCCCCCCCGGTCGTCCCATCATTTCCGAGAACGGGTCCATAACTGAAAACCTTAGTAAATTCGTAGACAGCCATCTTAGACCCTATGTTGCAGGTCTATTCTCATATATTAAGGATACCATTCATTTGTTGCAAAACTTGGAAGAATTACATATATTACTACACTCGCTTCTAGTGGCCATCGATGTAGAGGCACTATATAGCTCTATCCCGCATGATTCAGGTCTTTCAGTCATCAGACACATTCTATCACAATCTCATAAAGATGACCGCAAACTCAATTCATTCCTTCTGGAAGCATTAGGTTTCATTCTAACACACAATATTTTTTCTTTTGATGGCTCCCACTACCTCCAGGTGCAGGGAATTGCGATGGGGACTTGTTGTGCCCCATCGTATGCCAACCTGTACCTGGGGGAGTGGGAACAGTCGCTTCTGTCAGAAGATAGCCTTTCGTCATATACTACCCATGTAGCAGCATGGTTCAGGTATATAGACGATATATTCATGATCAGGCATGTACTGGCCATCGGGACTACCGGGAGATTCCCGGTGGGCCGATGGCTCAGTGGGCCAGTCAGGTGCAGTCCTGGAGCCGCTCCTCTCTGACAGTGAGGGATCGCAATTTCACTCCTGTCAGGAGGAGCAGCTTCCGTCATATGCTGGAGAGAGCATTAGGGGTTATGCTCCCTCCAGCCTGCAGGGGGAGATAGACCAACGGCAGACTTTCCTTCTTCTCTCCCCTATCACTTGTTATCACATGACTGGAGAGAGGAACGAGAAACTGCCTTCAAAACGGTGAGTACATGTGGGAGGGGGGAGGAGAGGGAGGACACTGATGTGAAGGGCTGCTGACGGGGACTCTCTGATGGGCACTGTGATGTGAAGTGGGCTGCTGGTGGGGACTCTGATGTGAAGTGGGCTGATGGTGGGGACTCTGATGTGAAGTGAGCTGCTGGTGGGGACTCTGATGTGAAGTGAGCTGCTGGTGGGCACTCTGATGTGAAGGGAGCTGCTGGTGGGGACTCTGATGTGAAGGGAGCTGCTGGTGGGGACTCTGATGTGAAGTGAGCTGCTGGTGGGGACTCTGATGTGAAGTGGGCTGCTGGGGGGGACTCTGATGTGAAGGGAGCTGCTGATTGGGACACTCTGATGTAAGGGGGACGCTGTTGGGGACTCTCTGATGTAAGGGGGATTCAGTTGGGGACACTCTGATGTAAGGGGGACGCTGTTGGGGACACTCTGATGTAAGGGGGACAATGTTGGGGACACTATGATGTAAGGGGGATTCTGTTGGGGACACTCTGATGTAAGGGGAATGCTGTTGGGGACACTCTGATGTAAGGGGGATTCTGTTGGGGACACTCTGATGTAAGGGGGACACTGTTGGGGACACTCTGATGTAAGGGGGACGATGTTGGGGACACTCTGATGTAAGGGGGATTCTGTTGGGGACACTCTGATGTAAGAGGGACACTGTTGTGGACACTCTGATGTAAGGGGGATGCTGTTGGGGACACTCTGATGTAAGGGGGATTCTGTTGGGGACACTCTAATGTAAGGGGGACGCTGTTGGGGACACTCTAAATTAAGGGGGACGCTGTTGGGGACACTATGATGTAAGGGGGATTCTGTTGGGAACACTCTGATGTAAGGGGGACGCTGTTAGGGACACTATGATGTAAGGGGGATTCTGTTGGGGACACTGTGATGTAAGGGGGGTGCTGTTGGGGACACTCTGATGTAAGGGGGATTCTGTTGGGGACACTCTGATGTAAGGGGGGCGCTGTTGGGGACACTCTGATGTAAGGGGGGCGCTGTTGGGGACACTCTGATGTAAGGGGGACGCTGTTGGGGACACTCTGATGTAAGGGGGACGCTGTTGAGGACACTCTGATGTAAGGGGGACGCTGTTGGGGACACTCTGATGTAAGGGGGGCGCTGTTGGGGACACTGAAGTAAGGGGGACGCTGTTGGGGACATTCTGATGTAAGGGGGATGCTGTTGGGGACACTCTGATGTAAGGGGGATGCTGTTGGGGATACTCTGGTGTAAGGGGGATGCTGTTGAGGACACTCTGATGTAAGCGGGATGCTGTTGGGGACACTCTGATGTAAGGGGGGCGCTGTTGGGGACACTGATGTAAGGGGGACGCTGTTGGGGACACTCTGATGTAAGGGGGATCCTGTTGGGGACACTCTGATGTAAGGGGGATGCTGTTGGGGACACTCTGGTGTAAGGGGGACGCTGTTGGGGACACTCTGATGTAAGGGGGCACTGTTGGGGACACTCAAAATTAAAGTGGGCCAGTCATGAGGAAGTCCAGGGCCAAATTTTTGTCCCAGACCAGCCCTGTTCATGATATGGAATGGTACATCAGAGGCTTTACATTCCTTTATACATATCATGAACCAAAACAACTTCAATCTATACTTCACGATGACTTTCAGTGACACTTCTATTACCTTCCTTGATTTAAGTATAACCAAATCTATAGATGGCTCTTTATCCAGCGGCCTCTATCGGAAAGAGACCGCTGGAAACACCATTCTACATGCGTCAAGTTCACATCCCAAATCATTAGTCTTATCTATCCCATACGGGCAATATTTAAGACTTATAGGGCGTACACACGGTCGGACTTTGTTCGGACATTCCGACAACAAAATCCTAGGATTTTTTCCGACGGATGTTGGCTCAAACTTGTTTTGCCTACACACGGTCGCACAAAGTTGTCGGAATTTCTGATCGACAACCACGCGGTCACGTACACCACGTACGACGAGACTAGAAAAGGCCGGTTCAGAACCAAGCGCGGCACCCTTTGGGCTCCTTTTGCTAATCTCGTGTTAGTAAAAGTTTGGTGAGAGACGATTCGCACTTTTTCAGACTCGTGGCTTTCAGATCGTTTTCTGCCGTTCAGTTTGTGCTTGTGGGTTTGTATCTGCTCTTCAGTGCGTGCAAGCAAGTTCCGCGTGACTTTAGGTAGTCATTGTATTCTTGTTCGTTCGTTACTGGTTTTCAGGTCGCTCTTCACAGGCCTTGCTGTCCTTCAGTGCGTTCTGTTACTTTGTTCTGAGCAGCCGACCGTTTTCTAGCCATGTTTCGTATGCGTACTCCTCGTAGAGTTCGTGCTGTGCGGGGGCTTGGTGTTGGGGTCCTGACCTTGACACAAGTCCAGTCCATGAACAGGATGGGGAGGAGTTCATGGACCAAGAATTGGTTGCTTCAGCGTGACCAGTTCTCTCATATGCCTTTGCTCCGTGAGATCCGTGAGAATAATCCTGATGATTTCAGGAACTTTCTCAGGATGACGGACCCCGTGTTTCACCGTTTGTTGGCTTCGCTGACCCCTTATATCAGCAGGCAGGATACCTGCATGAGGCAAGCCATCACTGCAGAGCAGAGGTTGGTCGCTACCCTGTGGTATTTGGCCACAGGGAGAAGCCTGCAGGACCTCAAGTTCTCGACAGGCATCTCCCCCCAGGCTCTTCTTTGTGGACATTTACTGCTTGTGTTTGTTTGAGCTGACCCTGACAGAAATGTGTGGAGTGCAGAAAATGTCGTGATTGTGTAACCTTATACAAAGCACTGTTGGCTGTTATTTACTAAATGCAAAGACACTTTTCACTACAAGTGCACTTGCAACTGCACTGAAACTGCACTTGTAGTGCAAAGAGGATTTGCCCTTAGGAAATTACCCCCATTTTCTCATAAAACAACAATTACATCACTCCAAAAGTGTTGTAGCGTTGAGACAATAATCCACACATTCTTGATGAACAATCTTTTTAATACCTGCACAATCACATGTGCATTTACCAAAGGTTTTTCTGACAAACCGACATGTTTGTTGTATAACAATTTTTGTGGTGTCATTATCCAAAATCAAAATGTGCATTTTATAGAAAACAGGCCTGTGTAAAACCAACAAGAAAGACACAAATCTTGATCTTACAAAGTTCACATTTGGTAGAACTGGAAGGCAATATCAGACATGAGTATTTGGGAACTGTGTTTGATATTGTGTTCAGATGGGGGGAAATCACCCCTGGAAAAGCCAAATTTGGAAGATGCACACAAATTTCCCAATGTCAACATGTGCTATCTGCCATCACGGGGGATCAAGGGACGTGTTTTGGGGGAGAAAGCCCTTCCTCACCGCTACTTTATTATTGAGGAAGGGGTTGCACCCCCAAAACGCGTCCATTGATCTCCCGTGATGGCAGATAGCACATGTTGGCACACTGTGTGCATCCTCCAAATTTGGCTTTGGGAAAAATCACAAAAACATTTCGCACATTGTGGCACGCAAAAGAAGAAAGTGATTTGGAGGGGTTTTAAACTCGCCCCAAAACATCAATGATGTTTTTATATTTTGGAATAACATCATTGATGTTTTGCTTGATGTTTTCCAATTGTAAATTACACCCCATGATCTCCCCGATCAGGATCTGGGCACTTTCGGATGTGAAAGGATCTTCATCCACAACCTCACGATCACCTAAAAAGAGAGGAACCCCAAAATAAATTAGGTTTCCAAAAAAATGCCGCCATCCATCTCTTATCTGAGCCTGTGGTTGCAGACACTCACCTGTTGTGGTGACTAGTTCCACCACGTCTTCTTCCTCCTGCTCATCTTGTGTTGGTGGGATTTCCCCTTCTTCCAGAGGGGGGGGGGGGGGGGGGGCTCTGGTCTCCTGGGATGAGGGGTGTCCTCCGAGTCTTTTCTCCCCTATGTAAAACAAAAATGGTATAATTAGCACACAGATATTTGATGGCAGAACTATAAAGATGAAACATTGCTTGGAAGTGGGGTACAATTATCTATTTTAGCCGAGTTCCAAGATGTATCTTTTTTAGTGTCCTTTGTCAAGCTGCAATACTTTACCTGTTTAGTACAAGCTTCACCGATGGAGACCCCCCTATAGTATACACTGGAGCACCTGTGTGGCCCCCCTAATAAAAATGGTGTTCTGGGGTCCCACACTAGTGCTCCAGTGTCCAGATGTGAAAACAGCTGCTCAGTGTCCTCTCCTTACACACAATCTAGTTTGAATTTCATTCTAGTAACAAAGCCATCTACACAACCCAATTCTTTTAAGACAAGTATAGGGCGTCAAAATGGTGGCCAAATGCATATGGCCTAAACAATGGTATTTTATCGTCCGAAATAAAAATGTGTGATCCGAACGAATAATGTGCCCATGAACATGAAAGTTGCCATTTTAAACTGTACAACAGTTCCTAAAAGCACATGGAGCAGCACGAACGTAATAAACACAAAAAAAATAGGAACACAGCACAACTACTTACTTTTTTGCAGCACTCTCTGGATCTTTCTGTACTGCTCATGTTCTCGTAATTTTAGGTCCGACCACCGCTTCCTGAGCTGATCTTTCGATCGTCGTACCCTGAATTTCCGGTGCAGACTCCTGACCACTTTCGCCATGATCTTGGCCTTTCGGACATTGTGGTTGGGGTAAGGCCCATACTTTCCATCATAGTCGGACTTCTTCAGGATGCCCACCATCTCCAACATCTCCCCAAAGGACATATTTGAGTCCTTTAATCTCCTTCTGGATCGGGACGTTTCAGGCTCCGGCCTTTCCTCCCCCTCCTCCTCTTCGTTGCTGTAATTAGCACGATCCTGCTGTCTATCCGCCATGTGCTCTTCCTCCACTGCGCCGAACGAAAAGGGGCGGGGAATAGACTAGAAAGAACGTCAGGGGCGGGCGGAGTTATACGCATGCGCAGTGTGTATAAATCGTAACGCGCGCGTCTTACGTACGATCTGTGAGCGGAGGAAGGAGCATCGGAGACGCCGATCGTGCTAACGAAGGTAGGATCTAAACTTGGGCCTATACTGCTTCGAAATGGAAGCCTATATTGTAACAAGATTAGGGGAGTTTGGCCTGACATTAGGGTTTGTCTTGTGTTGTGTCTTGCAGAGAAAATGGATGGGTTCAACGACCACAATTTCCTGCCCCTGTTCATTGACAAGTACAGGGAGCTGCCCTGTCTGTGGCAAGTGAGACACCCCCACTATAATCACAAACAGAAGAGGCAGGCAGCGCTGGAGAAACTGCTGGAGTTGGTGAAGCCGGTGGTCCCCACAGCAACCATCCCTTATTTAAAAGCTAAAATTGGTGGCCTGAGGAGCACTTATCTTAGGGAGCGCAAGAAGGTCACAGATTCCCAGAGATCAGGAGCTGCAGCAGATGACGTTTATGTCCCCAGGCTGTGGTACTACGAGAGACTGCGATTTCTGTCAGACCACACTGAAGTCGGGGAATCCCTCTCCACTCTTCCTTCCACTCTTCCTTCCACCCCAGCTGAGGCTTCTGATGTCCAACCTGGGCCTTCCAGCCAGGAAGAAGTGGAGGAGCCCAGCTGGAGTCAGGTATAGTATTGTTCTATTGATTTCTGGGCAATAAAGAAATGATGTTTACTAGATATTATTGATCACTAATTGCTGATTTCATAAAGCGTTTTACATATCAATAGACAGTAGTGGGCACCCAAAATTGGGACAAGAATGCAAAATGCTGGGCTCAGAAGGATAGTCTGTTATATTTGTTAACATTCAATTTGCAGCAGTCAGGAGGTGAAAATTGTGTGTGATTGATGTAAAAAATACTAAAACTATGTCCCTTTTTCATACACAGGAAGACCTCAGCCAGGAGGAGGCTGTGGAATGTGGCAGTCAGGAGGAGGCGGGGATTAGTGTCAGCCAGGAGGAGGCGGAGATTAGTGTCAGCCAGGAGGAGGCGGGGCTAAGTGGCAGCCAAGAGAAGCCTGGGACAAGTCGCAGCCTGACTGAGTCTCAGGTTCCTCCCCTCCGCCTGCCACATAAACGAGCCAGGAAGATGACTCCCAGTCCTGTGCAGGATTCAGCATACAGGCTGATCCAGGAGGCTTCGGCGTCCCTCAGAGCCTTCCCCAGTCCTGAAGAGGCCTTTGCCTGCATGGCTGCCACCAAATTGCTGGGCATGCAGGACGTAACTGTTCAAATGACACTGACTTTGTTTGGGAGGCAAATAAATTAAGAGAAAGACTCCGAGAGGGGGGATACTGGCCCACATGTCTGAAAAAAGCCTTTAAAAGAGCTTGGGGACAATTAAGGCACAATATTCTGTTCTCCAAAAAAATATCCTCTAATTCTCAATCAGCTGTTAGAGTAATCACCACTTATAACAAACAGCATGGGATTATCAAAAACATCCTACAGAAACATTGGCATCTACTACAAATAGACCCCAATTTAAAACCACATATATCTGCAACACCCACCATTACTTTTAGAAAGGTCGCTCATTAGGGGACCATCTTGTTAAAAGCGAATATACGGGCACCTTTTGATCAGATACATGTAAGAGACTAGGAACTTTCACGTGTGGCGGGTGTTCGTGCTGCCGCTATATGAACACACAAACCAAATTTAAATTACCCAATGGAAGAATGTATAGGCCAAGACATTTTGCTAATTGCAAGACCTCTGGAGTCATCTACCTGCTAACATGCCAATGCAAATGTTTTTATGTGGGAAAAACCAAATTGGAGTTCCACACAAGGGCGGCACGACATATCACCAGCATGAGGCAAGCAGACCCGGACCTCCCTCTGGGGCGACATGTACGAGACCACCACACGGGAAAATTTCCCCTTGTCCATTTCACCATCCTCGACCGAATTCATCCGGATACGAGAGGTGGTGATTGGAATAAGATCTTGCTCCAGAGGGAGGTCCGCTGGATCGCGAACCTCAATGCAACACAATTTCCAGGTTTAAATACCCAAATGAGTTTCTGTCCATTTTTGGAGGGTTTTGTTTCGGGAGGATGCGAAAAAGAATAAGAATCCAATGCTGCATACCCTAAAACATCCAGGATATGCATATTTGGAGGACACTCTTGAACAATCCAAGAGTAATGAGACAATTGATGATCTGGTGACAGACTCCTCGTATATACTCTCTGAATGCTGTTATCTTTGTCCATGTAATACTGTCAAAATGCATTTATGAATGTACAACGCTTTACATATTGTATTCAAGACATTTATATATCAGTGTATGTTATTGACATATATAATTTTTTTTTTTTTTTCCCCATTTGAGATAATACATGCATATTTTATACGCTGTCCTGTATCTGATCATCATTTATGTCACCCACTCGCTATGCGTCCAACTATGTCCACTATACTTAAATTATCAGATTATTTTTGAGAATTATTACTTTTATATATTTAGATGTACGGTCATTAAAGACGTTAATTAATTTTGTTTTTGTAATATATTTTTTTCTTAATCATTTTCTTCTCTTTTCTTGCTTTCTGGTTTTGGTTTTATCTCCGCCCGGCGCACGGGGGCCATGTCGGTCCATCCATGATGGCGGCATGGCATCTTTTTACACTGCAGACTTGTCCGATACCCGGGCATGTCATGACGGTGTTTCGTGCGTCGGTGGGGCTTGCCTGCATGGCGCTCCCCCAGAGCTTAGGCGCTGGGTGGGAGCCGTGCAGACTCGTCCCTGGGGCCTCACTATTGGATGTTCCTAGTCCCAAGTCCCCTGTTTCTTCCATTATTTCTCCACTTCATTAGCTCTACACCCATTATAAATTGAACATGTCTATGCATTCTGCTTTCTGCTTTGCGGCTGTATTCTCTGTAATAGCCTGTAACACGGCTCGATTGCTTTTTTCTCCCTTCTTTTTCTTTTGTTTTGCTTTCTGGTACCGCCCCTTTAGTTGCCATAGTGATGGCTGATTCCCCCTTCTTTCGATGGCATGCTGTACGGCCCTGCGTTGCAGCAGGCATCGGATGTTTATCACGTCACCGCGCTCTGCACTGTGCACGGTGACGCAATCATCTAGGGACGCCGTGGCCATGGAAATCTCTCGGGCCACCATTCACGCACTACGCACGACGGCACTTTCTCACCATTGCTGACACCTCTCATGTGATCCACACTGCGCAGGCGCCGGCGGCTATTTAAAGCCGCTTTCGGCGTCCTGTCCAGCGTGTTATCCCATCCACCAAGGCTTACTACGCTCCAGCCGCCTGTCTGTTCATCCAAAACTTGAACTAGTAAGTAATGAAGAAATCTTTTCAATGTCATATATATACTTTTATGCACTATGTACTTTGGTAGATAGAAGTAGGTATACCCTGCCATTCTCTTTACTACTCCCGGAAATTATGCTTGGATGGTGAAGCTCCAGCTGCACAATTATTCCTTGTCTACATACAAAGATAATTTGTTTTCCTTTAACATAGCGATTGGGGCATTGGTGGTATTTTGAGGTCTTAAGCTCTCTCTAATTACTCCTTTGAAGTCAGAAGTTTTGGAACGATCGGTCCTGTAGCTATAGGTTAAAATCATAGTTGCCGCTTAAACCATAGAGAAAGCATCCTATAGCAAATTAAAATGCGTGTAATAAGCTAACGGGATCTGATAGTTTATATAAAAACCTCCTGTGCCTTTTCTCTTTAAGGTCATTCTGGGGACCCAGCAGGGTCATCCTTTCATTTGGGGGCCTTTGCGGAGCTATTTCTGAAGCCAGGGAACAACCATCACATCTGCTAGTTGGCTAATCGATGGCCACTGCTATTTTATTAAAAGTATTTCTCCCTTTTATTTTACATAAACGTTTGCGTATGTGCACATCTTATGCACTGTATTTTCAGTCTTAAGGACTACCTCACTGGTACGTATAGTGGGCATTGTTGGATGCTATGCTGTGAAACATTCTCCTTGTATAATGATGTAATATGCAAATTGTTCTCATTTGTTTTTTCAGAATGTATCTTCCACATATATAATATTTCTCTCTGAAATACGCCTCTGAAGAAGGGACACCGTCCTGAAACATGTTAGGCTTCCAGAGAAACATGTGTCTATAGATGGAAGTATACAACAATCATATGAAGGAAAATTCATTGCATAAGCACTTTTGTAGAGATTTATGTCTAGTATATCTTGTTTTTATGTTTTTTCTAAATAAATAAGATTTTTTACTTAAATGTAATTGTTTTGTTCGCCCATAAAGTCCCATTGTACTGGGGGGTACATAAGTTCCCTATTTTTAGGGTCTTTTCCTATGGATCGTGTGTACACAAGTCCGTCGCACAAAAGCTCACGCATGCTCAGAATCAAGCAGAAAGAGCCGCACTGGCTATTGAATTTCCTTTTTCTAGGCTCGTCGTACGTCTTGTACGTCACCGCGTTCTTGATGTTCGGAATTTCCGACAACATTTGTTTGACCGTGTGTATGCAAGACAAGTTTGAGCCAACATCCGTTGGAAAAAAATCCACGGTTTTGTTGTCAGAAATTCCGATCATGTGTACGCGGCATTACATTTCCAGGTATTCATTACCTCTAATAAAAAAATCACAATGCATGTGATGCCATCTGTGTTCAGGCATCATTCAGGGTCATCATCTTTTTCCTGGACTGAGATGCCAGCTCAGAGATGACACAATCATGTAAATCCTGGTGCCTGTGCAGTTTGTGGCTGTGTTCACAAATGTCTGACACAGATCAGCCCTTACATCAGCCCCCCACCTTGTGACTTGCTACAAAGTTGCAATACTGATTACTGGTGGGCAGGAGACTAAGGAAATGCTGCTTCCTGTCTGAAGCAGATGAATGACATCATCTCAGCCTAGGCAAAGGCAAGCCATGGCCAAACGTTTTGAGAATGACACAAATATTAATTTTCACAAAGCCTGCTGCCTCAGTTTTTATTATGGCAATTTGCATATACTCCAGAATGTTATGAAGTGTTTAGATGAATTTCAATAAATTGCGAACTCCATCTTTGCCATGCAAATTAACTTAATCCCATAAAAACAAAACAAACAAAAAAACAAACATTTGCAATGCTGATTCAGCTGCAGGATCGGGACACCACCAGTGCAAAGCTTGCTCAGGAATAGCAGCAGGCAGGTGTGAGTGCATCTGCACAGTGAGGCGAAGACTTTTGTAGGATGGCCTGGTGTCAAGAACGGCAGCAAAGAAACCAACTTCTCTCCAGGAAAAACATCAGGGCATAGGTGTGCGCAGCCTAATGCATTAGGGTGTGCACCCTTAAGATCAAACATACATGCATGTGTATGTATCTACATATATATGACCCCGGCACATTGATCTCTTTGCTGGCACAGTGAAAGAGAAAAGGATAAACACTTCTCTTATGGCAGAGCCGGCAAGAGGGAGATCTTTCCCATGTTCCTGTTGCTACACAGAACGATAACAATAATGCGCATGGGGGGATTAGGGTGTGCCTGGGCACACCCGGCACACCCTGTGCGCACGCCTATGCATCAGGGACAGAATGATATTCTGCAAAAGGTACAGGGATTGGACTGCTGAGGACTGGGGAAAGTCATTTTCTCTGATGAATCCCCTTTCCAATTATTTGGGGCATCTGGAAAAACAACACCACCATGAATAAGGAATGGTACAAAAAACCCAGGGCCAGCCACTCACTAACACAGGAGAGCAGAGCAGGGGGCAGGAGGCAGAATGGGAGGGAGAAACAGCAGGGCTGAATGGAGAAACAGCAGGGCTGAATAGACAGCGAGAGCTTCCAGAGCTTCCAAATTAACCAGCAGGCGATTGGTTGCTAGGACCACCTAGCAACCAATCACCAGCTGGTTAACTTGGAAGGTTAACTCTGGCAACTACCGCTGTCTATTCAACGCTGCTGTTTCTCTCTCCCATTCTGGGGTAGGGGCTGTGTAATGCAAAGGGGTCCAGAGGTATGGGGGCTGTGTAATGTAAAGGGGTTCAGAGGAGCGGAGCTGTCTAATGTGAAGGGGTTCAGAGGTGTGGAGGCTGTGTAATGAAAAGGGGCCCAGAGGTGCTGGGGCTGTGTAATGTAAAGGGGTCCAGTGGTATGGGGGCTGTGTAATGTGAAGGGGTCCAGAGGTATGGGGGCTGTGTAATGTAAAGGGGTCCAGAGATACAGGGGCTGTGTAATGTAAAGAGGTCCAGAGGTGCGGTGCTATGTAATGTAAAGGGGTCCAGAGGTATGGGGGCTGTGTAATGTAAAGGGGTCCAGAGCTGCGGGGGGCTTTGTAATGTAAAGGGGTCCAGAGGTGCGGAGCTGTGTAATGTAAAGGGGTCCAGAGGTGCTGGGGCTGTGTAATGTAATGGGGTCCAGCGGTCCTGAACTGTGAACGTAAAGGGGTCCAGAGGTGCGGGGGCTGTGTAATGTAAAGGGGTCAAGAGGTGCGGGGGCTGTGTAATGTAAAGGGGTCCAGAGGTGTGGGGGATGTGTAATGTAAAGGGGTCCAGAGGTGTGGGGGCTGTGTAATATGAAGGGGTCCAGAGGTATACAGGGGATCTTCCTACATTTTACCTGCAGTTATAGGCGCAGTCCTATAGATTTCTATTAGGTTGTGCGTTTTTTTCAGCATTTTCTAAAAGCGCACCAAAAGTCCCACATGCTGTATCTTTGGCGCACTTTCAGCACGTCAACTTGCGGTATTCCGCCTGCCCGCCTAGGGGGTGGGAGGGGGTGCCAGATATAGTTTCAGCCCCGGCTGCCAAATGCTCTAGGTATGCCCCTGCTCAAGAGGCTGGTTGTGCTGCCCCAACAGGGTATAACATACTTACCAACTGTCCCGAATTTCCCGGGACATTTCCGGGATATAGACTATTTTCCCGAATTTATTGTTTCCCGGTTTTTCACGATTTTCCGCCGCCTGCCGCTGCTAGAAGTCCGCGGCCGGCGGAGACATTGTCTCCGCCAGCCGCCATTTTTAAGAAGACCGGCTGGGCGACTAGATGGAGCTCCTGTGTCGACGCCCACCCTACCGCCCCGCTCTGACCACCCCCCAACCTTCTGCCGGTCTGTTATGGAAAGGGGCGGGGGTTCTACTAGGACACCTAATGTAAGGGTGGGGCTTCGCTGGGGACACCTGCTGTAAGGGGGGTTCTGCTGGGGACACCTGATGTAAGGGGGCACCGCTGGGGACACCTGATGTAAGGGGGGGGCACCGCTGGGGAAACCTGAAGTAAGGGGAGGCACCGCTGGGGACACCTGATGTAAGGGGGCACCGCTGGGGACACCTGATGTAATGGAGGGCTCCGCTGGGGACATCTGATGTAAGGGGGGCTCTGCTGGTGACACCTGATTTAAGGGGGGGCTCCGCTGGGGACACCTGATGTAAGAGGGGACTCCGCTGGGGACACCTGATGTAAGGGGGGCACCGCTGGGGACATCTGATGTAAGGGGGGGCTCCGCTGGGGCCACCTGATGTAAGGGGGCTCCGCTAGGGACACCTGATGTAAGGGGGGCTCCGCTGGGGACACCTGATGTAAGCTGGGCTCTGCTGGGGACATCTGATGTAAGGGGGGCTCCGCTGGGGACATCTAATGTAAGGGGGCCCTGTTGGGGACATCTGATGTAAAGGGGGGGCTCAGCTGGGGACATCTGATGAAAGGGGGGCTCCGCTGGGGGCACCTGATGCAAGGACGGACTCTGCTGGGGGCACCTGATGCAAGGACGGACGGCTGGTGGCAGGCGACGTGGCAGGTGACACGCTCAAGGATCCCACTGATTCGGCATTATGGTGAGTTGAATGATTTCATTTTATATTACAATGTAATAATAGAAATAATGCACTTCAATCATTCTGACACCATAACAACCATGGTGCCGGAATGATTGAAGTGCTAACACCAAGTATTTGGAGTATCTTTATCTGCTGATTGTTAAACTTTCTGGAATACAAATATTTCCATTATTGTGTAGGATCTGGGGCTGCTGTCCCTCCATCCCTTATTTATCTCAGACTCTAACCACACCCCCTTTGAGCCATGCCCATTTAAGGCACGCCCACTATTTTGCATAAACCACGCCCATTTTTCGCCACAGCGCTGCATTTTTACTTTCCCCCTGTGCCACACCTACAAATGCATGCCCCACCCCCTAATTAGAATAAGACTCCACCTACAGCCAAAAAAGTGTCCCTAAATTTTTTTTTTACAATGTTGGCAACTATGGTACAGAATTGATATAGACTGTTTTGCTAACCATTTTCTATGGACGTTTATATTTAGTTCATATGCTGCCATCTAGTGACCTTTTATGGTAATGCACCTGTTTTACATGTCTTTTCTTTGATGTATGACACACTTCCTTTGTGTGTAATGCTCCACCCTTCTTCCTGTGTTTTGTACTTCCTGTGTCATCAGTGCATCTACAAGCCACATGTAGCAGGGCACATGTATTCTGCATAGTAAGCTACAGACAATATCATCTTTTGACCGCATAAATACTACAACTTATTCATCTGTTTGTATTCTGTCATCTGCTGTAACCTGATGTTCAGAATAAAAGCATCTTGTGGATGGAATCAATATTTGGTGAGTTCAAACTATCTGATGATTGTCCTCAGTAATTATACTTCAGTATACCATAGTAACATCTGACAAAAAGATCTAAAAAAAACACTGAAGCGCCCAACTTTGTGGAAATTATTATTTGCATCCAGGAGCGGCCCGTCCATTAAGAGCGCATGGGCGCCGCCCCCTCTATCACGCTACCCCCCTATATGTATCATGGATAGATTCATGCTTTGCATGAATCTATCCATGGCCACTGTGGCCACCCCCTATTCAGGCATCCGGACCTTTTTTTTGGACGCCGGGCGACTTAATTACAGCAGCAGGGATTTTTTTTTTTTGAAGCACCTGATTAAAGCCATAGGCTCTAATAGGCTTCAAATAGGTGGACTCGGAGTGCAGAGCATTGCGCTCGGAGCCCACCCAGGTGTGTTAGCAAAGCAAATGAATATTTGCTTTTCTAACACTGAACCGCCTCTCTGCCAGTCAGGAAGCGTGGGTTTAATACCCGTCACCTGATTGGCTGAAGGCACAGGCGATCCTATTGGACGCCTGAAAGAAGAGGAGCATGGAGGACACAGGAGCTGTCATCTGACCCCCACAGCTAGCCGCTGTCACCTGCTGCCTGACCCGCCAACAAGATGGGGTAAGTGCTGGTCAGACAGCAAGCGGGCAGGGGTTCACAGTGAGGCTGCATTTGATGGGCACAGTGGTTGCATATGATGGGGCACAGTGGCTGCATTTGATGGGCACAATGGCTGCATTTGATGGGCACATTGGCTGCATATGATTGGCACAGTGGCTGCATTTGACGGGGCACAGTGGCAGCATATGATGGGCACAGTGGCTGCATTTGATGGGCACAGTGGCTGCATTTGATGGGCACAGTGAGGCTGCAATTGATGGGCATAGTGAGGCTGCAATTGATGAGCACAGTGAGGCTGCAATTGATGTTTTTTTTCATAATTTTTCAGTTTGCTTGTGCCCCCATAAATTTTGAGCACCAGCCGCCACTGCTTGCGTCATTCTCAAAACTTTGGGCCACGGCTGTACTGGAGCTCAATGACTTTTTAATTGTAGAAGGTGGAGCTTTTCTGAATTTTTCTGATGCTGTTGCTTTATATTGGGATATGTCAGGAAGTTATTTATTTATTTATTCATTCAGACTTGTAAAGTTACCATGACAGGCCAACTTTTAAATGGAGCCTCATCTTGCCTGATGTACAATTTTCATTATTACACAATTACTTGTTTAAAAGATGTAACATACAGATCAAATGTATCATGGGAGGTTTGGAACTCTAAGACCACAGCTCCCTCTAGCGAAACACTAGATTTTAACATTTTATATATATTCCAGTTCTTTTTTGCACATCAATTTTAAACAAACATTTAATGATAGAGGTCAAAAGACATTTTATTAGCCAACAAAGCTTTGCACTCCTGGAGGATGGCACCATGTATGACTTACCTGACTCTGCCACCATTGAGATGGGCACACCTTGCTCCTGTGCCATGAACCCCAGGACAGAGAAGATGGCAAATCCCCCAATGAAGCTGGTGAGAGTGTCCAAGAAACACAAATAGATGCAGTCTCTGCAGAGGTAAACATGGGCGGAGAAATTGATGGATAATTTTAGTGATGTACATCCTATACAGTATATGTGTTATGTACATTCCTGGATTGTCTCATAGTTTCTCTTCATTTTTGTGGGCAGCACAGTGGATAAATGTAACCTTGCAGCGCTTAGTTCCTTGGTTCAGTTTCCAATTGAAGGAGTAGCAGCAGAGGAGAGGTAATCTCTCTGCTCTTTCCTCCTGTCAGCAAGTTCCTTATCAGTACATTAATACAGGACAACTAATTGGCCCTGATTACTGCCCCTCCTTTGTCCAGTCTAAGTAGTATTGTGCAGAGGAGACTAAATAGTCTCAAATCAAATCGAATTTAGGTATTTATACTAGCTGCATTTGAAATACAATTTTTAAATAAATACATAGCTACATTATTTAATGATATTTAAAATCTGCCATGGGTTCCTTTTTAAGGAGCAATGAGAACATAGAATTTTTTTTACTGCATATGTAATGAATGTATGTGGGTTCTAGGTCCTGGTAATAACTGTACACACTCTCCTAGATTATACCTGTAACAATTGTAGTTATAGGGATTATAACTTCCGAGACTGACAGTAAACCCCATTCCGATGGCATAGGAGTAAAGGATTTGCGTGCCAGCATCTATCCACACCTAGAAAGAAACAAAATGTTATCTTCAAAGAATCACCTACTAGATTTCGTACGATTTTATTAAGATACACAAAAAGAGTAAAAGAATTGGGTTGCGTGGCTGGTGCAAAATTTAGACCTTTGTTTAATAGGGCGGTTTCTTCTAAAGTTAGAAGATGAGAAGAAAGATTGAAAATGTTTACAGTTTGGCCATTTTCTCTTTGGGTTTTGTTTCTGATTCTTCTCCCCCCTCGTCTGCCTGTTCTAGTTTTCTTTTGAGGACAGGTTGGGGGGTCAAGACTAAAAAAGACGAATCCAAACTGGTGATAAGTGGCTTGTTTGGACTAATGGTATAAAGTTCTATTCTCAACCTAACCCATCGATAGAACCTTATACCATTAGTCCAAACAAGCCACTTATCACCAGTTTGGATTTGTCTTTTTTAGACCACATCCCAAAAATTCACAAAGATTCGGCCAACCCTCCAGGACGCCCCATTGTAGCTGCAATGGAGAGTGTCACAAGCTTCTTTTCCATTTACATCGACCACTTCTTACAGCCCCTAGCACAAAACATACCTACCTATATACAAGTGATGGAACCCACCTCCTAGATACTTCAAAAGCTTACACCTGGGAACTCACATACCAGTGGGTGTCCCTAGATGTAAACTCTTTATATACATCCATCCCCCATAACGTTGGTTTGAGAGCTGTCCAACATTTTCTATTACAAGATCCATTCATCAACTCTAAACAGGCCAATTTCATTCTAGATTCCACAAAATTTAGTTTGACACATAATTATTTCTCTTTTGATGAAAAAATTCTATCTACAAACCCAAGGCATGGCTATGGGTGCAAATTTTGCGCCCAGTTACACCAATCTAGCCATAGGATTATGGGAACATTTGTCCATCTGGAATGACAACCCTTTCTCAAAGTACATTGTTTTCATTGGACGTTACATAGATGACACCATTGTCATCTGGGATGGGACCGGACCACATGTAGAACAATTTGCCTCCCACTGTAACTCAAATGATTTAGGGCTTTCCTTCACTTTCGTTTGCAGCCCTGACAGTCTAGCATTTCTGGACTTGGAGCTGTGTCATACCAACAATGCTATTTATGCCAAAAACTATATAAAACCCACAGAAGGAAATTCATACTTGCACTACCAAAGCTACCATCACCCTAAATGGAAATCAAACATTCCAAAAAGCCAGTTCAGCCGTCTTAAAAAAAAACTGTACCCACAACTCAGAATTTGTCACACAAGGCAACCTTCTCAAAACCAAATTTAAAGATAAAGGGTACCCTTCACCCTTGGTAGAAGAAGCCTTTACCAACTTTTTAGGTGGTGAACCTCCAACCACCCACCCAAAAGCTCCTTCACACGCTGATTCAATATCCTCCACTCAATCCCACACAGCTCAATTTCATTCCCCCGTACAAAAAGATAGAAAGAGTTTTTAAAAAACACTAGGGGATATTGTTGGAAGATTCCTCACTACAGACATGCCTCTCGAGTGCACCTAGGATCACATATCAAAAGGCCAGAAATATAAAAAGTCGTATTGTACCGAGCAAATTAAACTCTACATATCAACAATCCACACCATCTCTTACTTTTCTATCTATCAAAGGCATGTATCAATGTAAAAAATTACAATGCCTGACTTGTAAATTCGTAAACCATCGCCAGAAATCATTCACTACCAAAAGGAAAACATACCTCCTAGATCACTTCTATAACTGTTCTTCCAGCTTTGTAATATACTGTGTCTCCTGTCCCTGTGGTCTGCTCTACATTGGTCGTAATATCCGGACCTTACATAAGAGGTTCGGAGAACATCGTAGGCCAGTAGAAGAAGATAATAATCTAAGTATTCCCAAACACTTTAAAGAATTGCATCAGGGCTCCATTGCTGGACTTCGGGTCTGGGTAATTGAGCAAATATCCAGGACCCTTCCTCTTGCGGAGCGTTTCAAACGTCTATGTGAGAGGGAAACTTTCTGGATTTATACCCTGGATGCCCTCGCGCCTGGGGGTCTAAACGAAGATATAGAAATTAGTTCTGTTATCTAATCTCTCCCTCCCCCCCCCCTCTTTGGCTCCCCTCCCCCACCCCCCAGAAAACAAGCCTGTTTCACCCAACCACCCCCATCACCATTGTTGTTATGGCTATTCAAATTTCAATCTCCATTTAAAAAAAAATACAAAAAATGCAGATTTCTAAAATATAGAATTAAAAATATAGATTCCATCTGCTCATGTGGTGTTGTGCCTCCGTTGGGTGCGTGTGCCGGCCTGTGCTCAAATGTGCATTTTCCTCACGCCCCTCATACTAAAAACAACGGAAAATAATAAAACATTACCATAGAGGGTTCTCTTTATTATTTATTAATAATGTCATTCGAAAAGCCAGTTCTAACTGTTCTCATTCTATACATCCTCTTTTAGGTATTATGAGTGTTGCTTGCTAATTAATTCCCATAATATTTTTTTTTCACAGGGTCATTATAGTCTTAAGACACTATAAAAATTCCCCACATAGAAACAGCACAAGTAAGTACATTAATTAAATTATATAGCATGGTCCATGACAATATAATATATATACACATAGATATCTTTTTGAGTATGTTTTATATATATATATATATATATATATATATATATATATATATATATATATATATATAATGTATGTACATGCGGTTGGCCGAATATATTATATATATAAAAATGTATAGGATTTCTTTGATGCTTTCAACTTTTAATACTTTAAATTTAAATTTTCAATTATTATTAGTTTTTATTATTAATTATTCACTATTTTTATTATTTTTATTATGTTATATTGTGCTCCTCAAACCTTTCCCAGTTCATTCATTAATAAATTCTCTGATTGATCGATTATCATCAATCCCATTTTTTATCCATTATCCATTATTTTGTGAGCTCTGTGTTCTATGTTCCTTTTTTTGTGTGTTTTTTGTGTGTTTTTTGTTTTGTGCGTCAGTGTGCATATGTATCTTTCCCTTTCTTACACATAAAGTTTTAAATGTTTTATTAAATGCTATGCCCATCTCCCGTCCCTTGGCTTCCCTGGGTGGTGTAGTTACTGATAGGGGGACGGTCCTGTGATCTGATTGGCCCGACCGCCTTGCCAGCTCTATATACCACACCTAAGATGGCCGAAGGTTATGCCTGATGAAGGAGCACGCATGCTCAGAACGCGTGCACGTCACAGCTTCCTCTCATAGAGACCAGGGATTTCATGTATGATGGCTTCCTCCTGCGCCCTGCGTCTAGCCCGGAACACCGTAGACCACCGGCGCTGCCGAGCAAGAACCCATGGCGCTGCCTGGATTTTGCTCTGGATCCCTGATGCTCATCCGAGACCCATAAAGACATGCCTGCTTTTATTCTACTTTCAGTGAGTGCATTACTACTGAATTAAATGTTTTACTAATATTGCTACACTCAGATTGGCGCTGCTTGTCTTTTTCTTTTTATGGATTTTAAGAGGAACCCCGCGCTAAAATAAAAAAAATGGCATGGGCCCCCCCCCCCCAAATCTATACCAGACCCTTATCCGAGCACGCAACCTGGCAGGCCGCAGGTAAAAGGGGGGGGGGGGGCGAGAGAGGGCCCCCCTCCTGAACCGTACCAGGTCACATGCCCTCAGCATGGGAAGGGTGCTTTGGGGCCTCATCCCCACAACCCTTGCCGGGTGGTTGTGGAGGTCTGTGGGCAGGGGGCTCTGAAAGCTCCCTTGTTAAGATCCCGCCCCCCCCCCATGTGAATAAGTATCGGGTACATTGTACCCCTACCCATTCACCAAAAAAAGTGTAAAAAAAAAAAAAGTAAAAATTACAAGAGACAGTTTGGGACCAATCCTTTATTAAAAATAAAAATGTCCTGCAATGGAACTCCATCGTCAATCACGCCGCTAAAAAGAAGCTCATGTACTTTTGTGAGCTTCAGGCGTTTTGCTTCAGGTGACAGAATGCTCATATGTGAACAGGGGCCAAACGAATGGGATTTTGCTTGTTGGGCGTTTTGGATCTTCATAGCTGAGCATTTTACAAGCTGAAAATCACTCAGGTGTGGACGGGGCCTATGGTGGAACTCAAGCTTAATTGCCCCCCCCCCCCCCAAAAAAAACAGCTGTCAGTATTTATTGTTAAATTATAGCCAGCTATTCAACCCATTTCCCATGAACGCAGGTCACCATAACCTGCCCTATGGGGGTGCGTTATCCCTTGCCGCCGCCAGCCCACCCATCACCTGCACCAGGCACGAGCAACCACCACAGCCTGACGCACCGGACATGCAGCTCCCGGCACTGAGCAGCCAATCAAGTTCCAACATCCCAAAAAAAAAAAAAAAAAAAACCTCCAGCTCTGCTTCTTACCTCCAGCAGAGCCAAAGTTGTCCTTTTCCTCCCCAAACACCGGCACCCCTGGCACTCTACATCCCCCTTCCCCCAGCGACCTGCTACTGCTGTGCAGAAAGGCTCCCCCCTCAGCACCAGCCAAGCCACATGCACCATGGCCCTCCCCTCCCCACCAGTCCCCACCTTTGACGTGGACGGCAAACAGGGAGGTGAACAGAATCCAGCCCACACAGCATGCTACACAAAACAACACACACCAAAAACTCCACCCCAACAACCTCAAGTGTCAAATCCCCACACCTCGAGAGCCCCAAGGGACATACATCCCCCAAAATCACCCAGTAAGAAAGCCACCCCACCCAGAAGCACTGCAACGGAATGAGACAGCCGCCAGACCCCAAATAAATCAAATTTAGTTTTAAAAAAACTTGGCTCCTAACTTTTTTAGCTGGCTCCTAGATTCAAAGCAAATTTGTCAAGCCCTGGGTTAAGATAATGGCACTCCACACCTGATGATGTCATGTCTGACAAAAAGCATTGGGCGGAGCTGGATGTCATGATATCACAGTACATGCGGTTTCAATGATTGGAATTATGGGAGTTGGTTTCTTTGAAGGACACTGTATACAGTCCTTATATCAAACCGTTTTTAATAAAACTTTTTGGAGCGTGTTGCTCTTTTTATATTTCTATTCATGCTGCTCTGTGTCTTAAGGAGGGGTAGAGATGTGAGCTACAGAATGCCATTTTGCCATTATCTTAATTAAGCGCTGTGTGACTTCTCACATGAGAGTCACATACTCTCTGGTAAGCCTCTGATATATGGGGAAGGACTCAAGGGAAGGTGTTATATTGGAGATGAGCTTTGTGAGATCACGCTGCACTTGTTGATTGCAAGTCCACTGTGGATTATGATTGCGTATGAGAAGTACAGCTTTGTACGTGATTAACACAGACTTTTATTTCACTAAATGTTTTTTTTTTCTATTGTTGTTTTGAACTATATTAGGTTACTACTATCTGATCTATGCTGGCATCTAGTGGCAATTTGGGGCCACTACACTTGTTTACTCTGTAATTTGGTATCTCCTTCTGTCCTCCCCTCCTGTTTAGTGTACATTCAGTCCTAGCTAGACCCTCTCTATTTCTTCTATGTTCCCTCAGTCAGTGTTAGTTCTTTGCAGAGATAGCACTTAAAAAATGTATTGTCTTCTTACACTGGAAAAACATCCACTATGCTACCATTATCGGAAATAAAATTGCATTGTATTCAACCTCATATTATTTTTTTTGAAGAGTTTGACTGTGAATGGTGCTAAGTCAGCAGGTGCCTGGACAGGATGTATGTTATTGCATAAAGCAACATTGAATCAGAGTAGTCTCCTTCTCAACAGCTGTTGAGATCAGATATCAGCCACATGGTGGGTGCATTATTTTCAATAAGTCAGCTAATTCATACACATGTAACACGAGAAATAGCAGTAAAGCACAACTATTGTGTAGTGCTGCAAAGTATAAGGCAGACCCTGAGCATTTACTGAGCAAATATGAGCCCTGTTTACATATATAAATTTTAATACATAGAATTATGTTATTATTTAAAAAAATATATGTCGTTATTTATCATAATGAAGAAATTCCATATAGAGATGTGTTTGCTACTTACCTGGGGGTCCTTAAGCCGAGAAGTATCCGGGTATAAATAGAACATTATCCCATCGTACGCTCCAGGAAGGGTGACCCCTCGAACAAGCAGGATAACCAGCATAAGATAGGGAAAAGTGGCGGTGAAATATACAACCTGTCCACAGACATTGAAAGCAGATGGTCAAAATGTAGTGATGATGTCCTATTATCAAAGATCTCTTTCTAAAGAATAAGGATGAGCTCTGGCGTGTTCGCACAGCCCACGTGCAGAGCCCACCAGGAAGTCGGCACTGCGCTGCGCTACTCACAGGCAGTGAGACATTTCCTGATCTCTGCAGCTGCGCATAGGAGCTCATCCTTACTAAAGAATAATGAAATGTCATCTTATAATATTCACCACATTGTACAGTGCCATGAAAAAGTAGTCATATCCCTTGAAATTTTCCACATTTTGTCATGTTACAACCAAAAACGTGAATGTATTTTATTGGGATTTTATGTGATAGATCAACGCAAAGTGGCACATAATTGTGAAGTGGAAGTAAAATGATAAATAGTTTTCAAAATGTTTTACAAATAAATATTTGAAAAGTGTGGCATATATTTGTATTCAGCCCCCTCCCTGAGTCAGTACTTTGTAGAACCACCTTTCATTCAATTACAGCTGCAAGTCTTTTTGGTAATGTCTCTATCAACTTTGCACATCTAGAGAGTGACATTTTTGCCCATTCTTCTTTGCAAAATAGCGTAAGCTCTGTCAGATTGAATGGAGAGCATCTGTGAAAAGCAATTTTTAAGTCTTGCCACAGATTCTCAATTGGATTCAGGTCTGGACTTTGACTGGGCTATCCTAATGCCCCATACACACGGTCGGATTTTCCGACGGAAAATGTGCGATCGGAGCGTGTTGTCGGAAATTCCGACCGTGTGTGGGCACCATCGGACATTTTCCACCGGATTTTCCGACACACAAAGTTTGGGCTATAAAATTTTCCGACAACAAAATCCGATCGCGTCAATTCCGACCATGTGTGGACAATTCCGACGCACAAAGTGCCATGCATGCTCAGAAGAAATTCCGAGACGGAACAGCTCGATCTGGTAAAATTAGCGTTCGGAATGGATAGAGCACTTTCGTCACACTGCAATGCAAAAAATGGTTTAATACAGCGCACTCTCTTCTTCTTTATAATGTGAGAAGAATGAAGTAGTTTTGCTGCTCATATTCACACAGACTTCTCACAAACTTCTTTCTTTATTATTTATCGTGATTCCCTCAATATATTTTGATTTGTCACATCTGACCAAATTTCTTTTTTGTTGTTTTTTTTGGGGTTTGTATTTTTTTCAAGGCTGATGTTTTGGGGTTTTTTTTGTTTTTTGGGTTTTACTCCATAATATTTTTGTGTGTGTTTTGTGTGTCAAGTTACCACAACAACATTGATATCTTGTATTATTTAATCTCAAGGAGATTGCTTGGTGTTGGTGTCCCTTGTTAATTTCACATTGTATTTTTGAAATGTACCTGACTCCTCACAAACAAACTATCCTTTTTGAAGGAAAACACACATAGGCAAGTATAATTGAAACAAAAATTCCTTTATTAAGGGCTCAGAACCAAACAAAGAGGGAGGCAACGCTGGAGAAACAGCAGAAATTGACGAAGCCTTGGACCCCCAGGGCAGACATCAATTATATTACTGCAAAATTGGTGGCCTGAGGAGTCCATATCTAAGGGAGTGCAGTCTGGTCCCGAAGTCCCAGAGATCATGAAAGCAGCAGATGACATCTGTGTCCCCAGGCTGTGGTACTACAAGAGCCTGCATCTTTTGCCAGACCAGACTGAGCCCAGGGCCATCACTCTCTGGTCTTCTTTCCACGCTTCCTTCCCGGCTGTAGCTCTGGTGTTGGAGATGTGGCAGGAGGAGGAGTAGGACCTGGAGGAGGAGGAGGAGGAGTAGGACCTGGAGGAGGAGGAGGAGTAGGACCTGGAGGAGGAGGAGGAGGAGGAGGACTATGTGTGAGGTCACAAATGTGGGTAGCACATGTTATTTGGCCCCTCAACCCCTTATTGAGGACTTCCAAAATGAAGGACTCACACAGGAGTCGTTGGCCCTCCTCGATCTGCATCATTTTGCAGGCAGTTAGGCCAGCAAAGTCCTCCTCCACACTGTGGGGGGTTCTCAGGGCCTCTGTAGCCTTCCAAAAGAGGCCTATGGCAGCCTCCTCCAGGTTACTCCTCTTCCTGCCACTTTGTCTTTGAAGGTGTAGGGGAAGGACCTGGGTATTGGGCAGCCTGCTTGGCCCGGCCACCTCCTGGCTGAGACTTCCCTGTGTATGAAAAAGGGACATGGTTTTAGTTTTTGCATCATCAATCACAATCATAAATTAGTACTCCAAAGTAACATCTAGTTAACATCATTGATTGGACAACCAGCAATATTTAGAAGAATGCTATAACTGGCTCAAGCTGGGCTCCTCCACATGTTGCTGCCTGGAAGGCCCAAGTTGGGCGTCAGAAGCCTCAGCTGGGGGGAAGCAAGCGTGGAAGGAAGACTGGAGAGTGCTGGCCTGGGTTCAGTCTGACCTGCCAGAAAATGTAGTCTGTCATAGTACCACAGTCTGGGAACATGAATGTCATCTGCAGCTCCTGATCTCTGGGAATCCTGGACCTTCTTGTGCTCCCTTAGATAAGTGCTCCTCAGGCCACTAATTAGGATCTTCAAATAGGTGATGTCTGCCATGGGAATCACCGTCTTCACAAATTCCAACAAATTATCCAGCGCTGCCTTCCTCTTTGTTTGGTTCTTATATTCAGGGTGGTTTATCTGCCACAGACAAGGCAGCTCCCTGAACATATCAATGAAGATTGGCATAAAGTCCTTATCTTTCAAGATATCCATTTTCACTGCAAGACACAACACAAGACAAACCCTAATGTCAGCCAAAGTTTTCTAAACTTGTGCAAATACAGGCCTCAATCTAGAAGCAGTATAGGCCCAATGTTAAATCTTACCTTCGCAATCACGATCAACGCCTCCGTTAATCCTTCCTCCGCTCACGGATTGTACGTACTATGCACGCGTGTTACGCTTTATAGACACTGCGCATGCGTGAAACTCCGCCCGCCCCTGACGTTCTTTCTAGTCTATTCCCTGCCCCTTCTCATTCGTCGCAGTGGGGAAGAGCACATGCAGGTGTCAGATATTTACACCAACGAGGAGGAGGAAAGCCCGGAGGCAGAAACATCCCGATCCAGAAGGAGACGATTTAAGGCATCAAATATGTCCTTTGGGGAGATGTTGGAGATGGTCGACATCCTGAAGAGGGCTGACTATGATGGGAAGTATGGACCTTACCCCAACCCCAATGTCCGAAAGGCCAAGATCATGGCGAAAGTGGTCAAAAGTCTGCACCGGAATTTCAGGGTACGTCGATCGAAAGATTAGCTCAGGAAACGGTGGTCGGACCTCAAATTAAGGGAGCACGAGCAGTGCAAAGATCCGGAGAGTGCTGCAAAAAAGTAAGTAGTTGTGCTATGTTCCTTTTTTTTTATGTTTATAACGTTCGTGCTGCTCCATGTGCTTTTCTTAACTGTTATCCAGTTTAAAATGTCAACTCTCATGTTCATGGGTAGGGATGAGCTTCATGTTCGAGTCGAACCCATGTTCGACTCGAACATCGTCTGTTCTTCCGTTCGCTAAATTGCGAACGATATGGGCCGTTCGCGCCAAATTCGTGTGGCGCGTCACGGCCCATAATTCACTGCGGCATCGCAGTGCATTGCTGGCTGATGATTGGCCAAGCATGCACTATGACCCGCAAGCTTGGCCAATCACAGCGCCGTCTGAACAGAGAGCCGTAATTGGCCAAAGCCTAGGAGGCTTTGGCCAATTATGGCTCATGGGATTTAGTACACGCCCCACACTATATAAGGCCGCCTGCACGGCGGCCCTGTGTAGTGTGTGTTCCGGCGTTGAAAGAGATAGACAGAGAGACAGTGTCATTTGATTTATGTTAGATAGATTACGCAGGACAGTCAGTGAGTTAGCTGCATTTACAGTGTATTGTGTATATATATATGCATCCCAGGTGTTGTATATATATATATATATATATATATATATATATATATATACACACTGTATTCAGTTTAGCTATATCCGTTCCTGTTATCTTCCTACTGACAGGCAGGCTTGTCTTGTTACAGTATTTACAGCTACCTGAAGAAAATTGCTGGTGTTCTTTTGATCCTATTAGTACCACAGTCAGGCAGCTAGACTATTTACAGTTAGTGTAGTGCGTCCTCCTCACAGTGTTCAGTTAAAGCTACAAGTTAGTTTAGTGTGACCTCTGCACAGTGTTCAGCTAAAACTACAAATTAGTGTAGTCGTCCTCCTCACAGTGTTCAGCTAAAGCTACAAGTTAGTTTAGTGTGACCTCTGCACAGTGTTCAGCTAAAGCTACAAGTTAGGGTATTGCATCCTCCTCACAGTGTTCAGCTAAAGCTACAAGTTAGTGTAGTGCGTCCTCCTCACAGTGTTCAGCTAAAACTACAAGTTAGTGTAGTGCGACCTCTGCACAGTGTTCAGCTAAAGCTACAAGTTAGGGTAGTGCATCCTCCTCACAGTGTTCAGCTAAAGCTACAAGTTAGTGTAGTGCGTCCTCCTCACAGTGTTCAGCTAAAACTACAAGTTAGTGTAGTGCGAGCTCTGCACAGTGTTCAGCTAAAGCTACCTGTAGAAGGTTGGTGGTGTTTTCCTGATCCTATCACTACCGCAGGCAGCTAAATAAGCTACAAGTTAGTTTTTTGCGAGCTCTGCACAGTGTTCAGCTAAAGCTACCTGTAGAAGGTTGGTGGTGTTTTCCTGATCCTATCACTACCGCAGGCAGCTAAATAAGCTACAAGTTCGTTTTTTGCGAGCTCTGCACAGTGTTCAGCTAAAGCTACCTGTAGAAGGTTGGTGGTGTTCTCATACTACAGGAGGCAGTTGATTTTGCTAGCTGCAGTATCAGTATATATATAGATATATATATATACTGTATATATATATATATATATATCTATATATATATCTATATATATATCCCAGCTTAGTGCAGCTACAGGCCATTAGTATGTCTGGAAGGCCAACAAGGAGAGGCAGACAGTCACAAGCCAATAAAAGAGGCTTGACCAGACATGTGTTGACCTGCCATGCAGTTCGTTGGCAAGCGTATCTAAAAGACCCACACCAAAGAACAAAGAGGACCTCTCCTTGCTCCTCATCAGCTGAGATCTCCAACCTCACTATACCTTCAGTCCTCTCTGAGACCTGCACTGAGAGGAATGAAGGTGTAGAATTAGGTGTGTCACAGTCAAGTACTTGTGGGCAATCTGCTTTCGGTACACCGACGTCAGATTGTACCAGGCAAATTTCCCTGCCCCAGCTGCTGCACCACCGAAAGAAGTTCGCTCCCAGCCATCCACATGCCCAGCGGTTGAATGCTAGCTTGGCAAAATTGCTAGCTGTCATGGATCTGCCACCTAAGGGTTAACTTAGTCCAGGCTGATTTCAGTGATTGGCAACAGGCTGCCTTATTTAAACACCTCAGCAGCTCTGTGTCCTTGCTGTTTGATCTGCAGCTCTGTGTATGTGTTTCCTGAAGATCTGATATCTGCTCCTGTTTGACCCGGCTTGTTTTGAGACTGTTCCTGTTATCCGCCTGCATCTGACCCTTGGCTTGTTTGGCAATTCCTTCTGCCTGCTCCTCTTGTAAATTTGTTGCCAGCCTGATTATCGACCCGGCCTGCCTGATGTTCCAAGTCTATCCTCCAGTCTGCTATACTTGCCTACTGCAGCCATCCAGCTACAGTCCCAGTTTGCTTACCTGTCTGCTGATCCATCCAGTCTGCTGATCCATCCAGTCTGCTGATCCATCCAGTCTGCTTACCTGTCTGCTGATCCATCCAGTCTGCTCACCTGTCTGCTGATCCATCCAGTCTGCTGATCCATCCAGTCTGCTCACCTGTCTGCTGATCCATCCAGTCTGCTCACCTGCCTGCTGATCCATCCAGTCTGCTCACCTGTCTGCTGATCCATCCAGTCTGCTCACCTGCCTGCTGATCCATCCAGTCTGCTTACCTGTCTGCTGATCCATCCAGTTTGCTCACCTGTCTGCTGATCCATCCAGTCTGCTCACCTGTCTGCTGATCCATCCAGCCTGCTGGTCCTGTCTGCTGTGCCGGCCATCTGACCCATCTGCTGTTGATCCTGCCAGGCACTCATACCATTCTGCAATCCCGTGCCACCTGTCTGCTCTACCAGGGGCCATGAGTCAGATACGTAAGGGAGGCCTTCCTCTGCACTATCGGGCTCATCAGTCAGGTATGTGAGAACTTGACAGTATCAAACAGCCATGTCTGAGCCTGAGCGAGGAACCTCCCCCATAGAAGAACTGTGCCGACACCTGGCGGGTTTGACACAAGCTGTTAAAGATCTACAAGAGGGATATAATCGGCTGGAAGAACGAGTTCAAATTCTGTCATCTCCCGCCAACCCTCAAAGCGCTACCTCAGCTGGTATCTCATCCGCACCTTCAGTAGTGATGTTACCACCAGAACCAAGGGTACCCACGCCCGAAAGATTTGCGGGTGAATGTAGCAAATACAGACCCTTTCGTAATGCTTGTGAACTCTATTTTGCCCTACAACCCCACACCTTTTCTCTGGAAGCAACTAAAGTGGGTTTCGTTATCTCCCTGTTGACCGGTGAACCCCAAGTCTGGGCACATCGCCTGCTGGAACAAAAGGCCGAATCGTTAAACAACCTCACCACATTCTTTGTCGCTATGTCACAACTTTATGAGGTCCTCCAGCAGACTGCCACTGCTGAGGCCGCATTACATGCACTTCAGCAAGGCCGCAGAGCGGCAGAGGACTACGTGGCCGAGTTCAGGCGTTGGAGTTCTGATACCAATTGGAACGATGCGGCCCTTCGTTACCAATTTCGGATGGGACTATCTGATCCTCTAAAGCAGTGGTTCTCAACCTGGGGGTCGAATGACGATTTGCCAGGGGTCACCAAATCCTGGGCTGTTCCTAAAGCCCGCACCGCTCTCCCAGACGCCCATTCAGTTCACAGCATGGCTGAGGGACAGAGACTAGAGGTCATCTGACTGGTGAGGAATGTGAAGTGGGAGGGGCTGGAGGAGACCCTATCTCCTGATTTCGGCATAGGTGTCACTGCTGCAAAACACCACAAAGTCAGAGACACAGTGAGTAACACTACCTGTGATTATAGTTGCCATTAAAAGTCTGCACTACATTTCTCGGATCAGCAGATGACCTTGATCAAGAGCACCTAAGTGGGCTGATCAGAACTCCCCCCTGCACTGCCTCTCATCCCATTCCCCCCACCAAGGAGTAAGAGAAGGAATAAAAATAGAGAATACATGGAAGGTAGAGTAAAAGAGGGGGAGGAACAAAGAAAAAAGGAGAGAAAGAATAAGAGATCAAGAAAGATGGCTGGCGAGAGGAATGGGGGAAAAAAAACAGGAAATTACGATAGAGAGAGATAAAAGGCAAAAAAAGGAGAACAAAGAGAGTGGTACATCCTAAAATGTACCATAAGGGGTTTTAATACTGTACGAGTGGAAGGACTCTGGGAGCGCTAAATGTCCGTGGGTTAGGGGTGCTAATTACTTGTCTTGCCTTGGGTGCTGACAACCCACGCTACGAAAATTATTAGGGGTCCCCACAACTTGGGAGATGTTATCAAGGGGTCACAGCACTGGTAAGGTTGAGAACCACTGCTCTAAAGGATGAACTGGCACGAGTAGGGATACCCCAGTCTCTGGACGAACGTATTATTTTGTCAATTCAGATTGACCGACGTCTAAGGGAACGTCGCTCCGAAAGATCCATAGGTCAATATCGGCCAACTTGGATGCTACCTAAAGTTCCCAGTTTCTCCAGCCAGACTCCTTCCGCTCCAGTTGCTCCGGCTCCGGATCCCTCCGAGCCCATGCAGTTGGGTTTGCTTCGTCCCTCTCTCACCACGGAGGAATGACAGCGCAGGCGAATCAATAACCTCTGTATGTACTGTGGGGGACCCGGGCATTATGTGAGGTCTTGTCCTGCAAAGATGCGTAAGTGCCTTTCAGTCTCTTCAATGCATGTTTCTGTCTTACCTAACCAAGCCTCTCACTTTGCTCTCCCCATCATGTTACAGCTCCCAGGAAAGAGTATCCAGGTATCTGTCATAATTGATTCCGGAGCCTGCAGCTGTTTCATAGACTTGACGTTTGCAGCCAAACACCTCATTCCACTTCAACCAAAAACCCGGAGACTAGCCGTACATCTTACTGATGGCTCTGTCATTAAATCTGGTCCGGTCACACAGGAGACTGTCCCTTTGCTGGCTATCATTGCTTCCCATCACCAAGAGTTTTTACGCCTGGATGCCATTTCATCACCTCTGTTCCCCATCATCTTAGGTATGCCCTGGCTGCAGGCCCATAATCCCCACATCAACTGGGCCACTGGAGAAATCAAATTTCCTTCAAGTTATTGCCAGCAACATTGCCTGCAAGAGGCCTCAGTCAACCCTTCACCCTTACTCTGCCTTGACACAGATCCTGAATTACGCCAATCAATCCTGGTGGCATACCACGATTTTCTGGACGTGTTCAGTAAGAAGGGTGCAGAGACCCTTCCTCCCCATAGATCCTACGACTGCACTATTGAACTGTTACCAGGGGCTGAGGTCCCCTTCGGAAGGATTTTCCCTTTAACCAAGCTTGAGTTGGGCACGCTGAAGGACTATATTGATGACAACCTTAAGAAAGGATTTATTCACCCATCTACTTCTCCGGCTGGCGCAGGCATCTTCTTTGTTGAAAAGAAGGACCATTCACTACGCCCCTCCGCAGACTATCGAGAATTAAACAAGATTACTGTCAAAAACCGTTACCCACTGCCTCTTGTGCCTGAACTGTTTCAGAGACTGGGAACCGCAGTCATCTTCACTAAACTGGATCTCCGGGGAGCGTACAACCTAATCTGTATTCGAGAAGGAGATGAGTGGAAGACGACATTTCGTACCCGATTTGGGCACTTCGAAAACCTAGTCATGCCTTTTGGGTTATGCAACGCGCCAGCCACCTTTCAGCACTTTGTCAATGACATTTTTCGTGACTATCTGGACTTGTACTTCATTGTGTACCTGGATGACATCCTGATTTTCTCCTCCACAGTAGATGACCACCGTAGGCATGTCCAGAATGTGCTATCCCGACTCTAGCAGCATGGCCTCTACGCCAAACCGGAGAAGTACGAATTTGAACTTCAGTGTATCCAGTTCTTAGGCCTGATAATCTCTGTTGAAGGCATCAAGATGGACCCCCAGAAAGTCACCGCCATCTTAGATTGGCCAGCTCCTGTGGACAAGAAGGGGGTTCAGCGCTTCATTGGGTTTACCAACTTCTACCGGAAGTTTACTAGGGGGTTCTCAGTTATTATTGCCCCCATTACAGAACTAACTAAACAAGGAACCCGATTCCTCTGGTCTCCCAAAGCGCAATCGGCATTTGAAGCCCTCAGAAAACTGTTCACTTCAGCCTCCGTCTTGAAGCACCCTGACCCTGCCTTACCATTTGTTCTTGAAGTTGACGCCTCGGAAGTTGCAGTAGGGGCTGTGCTGTCTCAACGGCAAGGAGCTAAAGCCCTACTTTACCCAGTTGCTTTCTTTTCCCGCAAATTATCTACAACGGAAAGAAATTATGATGTGGGAGACCGTGAGCTTTTGGCCATCAAAGCCGCATTAGAAGAATGGCGTTACTTATTTGAAGGTGCAGCACATCCCATTCTGGTCTATACGGACCACAAGAATTTAGAATATCTGAGAACAGCAAAGAGATTAAAACCACGGCAGGCAAGGTGGGCACTTTTTTTTCTCTAGATTCTCATTCCATATAACGTACAGGCCAGGGTCGAAGGATACAAAACCAGATGCACTCTCACATATCTTCAACGACTCTGAGAGGTCCACACTTCCAGACACCATCCTTCCCTCAGGAAACTTTCTCATACTACAGGAGAATCTGCTATCCCGAATCAAACAGGCTTCTGCTGAGGTTGCTTCATCTTCTGAAACCAGCTTACAGGCACAGGATGGCCTACTGTGGCATGAAGGTAAAATTGTTGTACCTAAGGACTTAAGGGTGGCAGTATTGGAGCTCTGTCATGACCACAAGCTGGCTGGGCACTTTGGTGCCCTGAAGACGGCCGAACTGGTACAACGCACGTTCTGGTGGCCTCAGATGGTAGATGACTGTAAGAGTTATGTGGAGTCTTGTACTACTTGTTACCGAAGCAAGAACAGCAAGGTAAAAGCCTGGGGTTTACTGAAGCCATTGCCCGTTCCAGAGAGACCCTGCAAAATTATCTCAATGGACTTCATTGTGGAACTCCCTCCGGCAGAGGGTTTTTCTACCATCTTCGTGGTGGTGGACAGGCTGTCCAAAATGGCCCATTTTTTGCGCATGAAAGGAACACCCTCGGCTGTGGAAACTGCAAAAATATTCAAAGAAATTGTAAGGCTCCATGGAGTCCCAGCCAACATTGTGTCTGACCAGGGTGTCCAGTTCACCTCCAAGTTTTGGAAAGCTCTGTGTGGGTCCCTTGAGATCGAATTGGCCTTCTCCTCCTCATACCACCCTCAGACGAACGGGCAAACGGAAAGAACCAATCAGACCTTGGAGCAGTACCTCCGTTGCTTTTCTTCGTTCTCACAAGATGACTGGGTCGCCTTACTCTCCATTGCCGAGTTCGCTTATAATAACTCTTCCCATTCTGTCATCAAACAAACTCCATTTTTTGCTAATTACGGCTATCACCCGTGCTTCCTGCCTAGTACCATACCTGAATGCTCAATCCCTGCAGTCTCTGAAACGATAGATTTCTTCTCTAAAAACAACAAACTATTACAAGAGACCATGGCCAAAACACAAGAGTACAATAAAAAGATCTTTAACTGGAAAAAACGAGGAGAACTAATTCTGAAACCCGGCAACCAGGTATGGTTGTCTACAGTGAACTTGAAAATGGCTTGCCCCTCAAGAAAATTGGGCCCTAAGTTTATGGGCCCCTTCCCTGTAAAGAGAAAGATCAATGACGTAGCTTATGAGCTGGAATTACCCGATTCACTTAAAGTTCACCCCGTCTTCCATGTGACTCTTTTGAAACCTGCTGTTCCGAATTCCTTCCCTGAACGAAGTACTGGTCCACCGGAGCCTGTAATAGTCAATGGAGAGGAGGAATTTGAGGTAGAGGCAATCTTGGATTGTAGAAGGAGGTACAATCAGGTTCAGTATCTAATTAAATGGAAGGGGTATGGGCCGGAAAATAACTCTTGGGAGCCTGAAAGCAATATTCATGCTAAAGAACTAATCCTTCAAGAGATCCCATGATGTGAAGTTGCCCCAATTGGGCATCCGGAGGCTGCCCTTTAGGAGGGGGCAATATCATGGATCTGCCACCTAAGGGTTAACTTAGTCCAGGCTGATTTCAGTGATTGGCAACAGGCTGCCTTATTTAAACACCTCAGCAGCTCTGTGTCCTTGCTGTTTGATCTGCAGCTCTGTGTATGTGTTTCCTGAAGATCTGATATCTGCTCCTGTTTGACCCGGCTTGTTTTGAGACTGTTCCTGTTATCCGCCTGCATCTGACCCTTGGCTTGTTTGACGATTCCTTCTGCCTGCTCCTCTTGTACCTTTGTTGCCAGCCTGATTATCGACCCGGACTGCCTGACGTTCCAAGTCTATCCTCCAGTCTGCTGTACTTACCTACTGCAGCCATCCAGCTTCAGTCCCAGTCTGCTTACCTGTCTGCTGTTCCATCCAGTCTGCTGATCCATCCAGTCTGCTTACCTGTCTGCTGATCCATCCAGTCTGCTGATCCATCCAGTGTGCTCACCTGCCTGCTGATCCATCCAGTCTGCTCACCTGCCTGCTGATCCATCCAGTCTGCTCACCTGCCTGCTGATCCATCCAGTCTGCTTACCTGTCTGCTGATCCATCCAGTTTGCTCACCTGTCTGCTGATCCATCCAGTCTCCTCACCTGTCTGCTGATCCATCCAGCCTGCTGGTCCTGTCTGCTGTGCCGGCCAACTGACCCATCTGCTGTTGATCCTGTCAGGCACTCATACCATTCTGCACTCCCGTGCCACCTGTCTGCTCTACCAGGGGCCGTGAGTCAGATACGTAAGGGAGGCCTTCCTCTGCACTATCGGGCTCATCAGTCAGGTACGTGAGAACTTGACACTAGCACTTCAACTGCTGCCTTTTCAGTTGGTAGACTCTGCCCCCTTCCGCGAGTTTGTGGAATGTGCGGTTCCTCAGTGGCAAGTACCCAAACGCCACTTTTTCTCACGGAAGGCGATTCCGGCTCTCTACCGGCATGTGGAAGGCAATGTCCATGCCTCGCTGGACAGGGCGGTCAGCGGTAAGGTGCATATTACCGCTGACTCATGGTCCAGCAGGCATGGACAGGGACGTTACCTAAGTTTCACCGCGCATTGGGTGACTCTGCTGGCAGCTGGAAAGGATACAGGACAAGGTGCAGTAGTGTTGGAGGTTGTTCCGCCACCACGCCTCCAAAATGCCACTACTAATGATTGTGACTAGGGATGAGCTTCGTGTTCGAGTCGAACCCATGTTCGACTCGAACATCGGCTGTTCGATCGTTCGCCGAATTGCGAACGTTATGGGCCGTTCGCGCTAAATTCGTGTGGCGCGTCACGGCCCATAATTCACTGCGGCATCGCAGTGCATTGCTGGCTGATGATTGGCCAAGCATGCACTATGACCCGCATGCTTGGCCAATCACAGCGCCGTCAGTAGAGAGAGCTGTAATTGGCCAAAGCCAGGGTGGCTTTGGCCAATTATGGCTCAGGGGATTTAGTACACACCCCACACTATATAAGGCCGCCTGCACGGCGGCCCTGTGTAGTGTGTGTTCCGGTGTGCTGAGAGATAGAGAGAGAGAGAGAGACAGTGTCATTTGATTTGAGTTAGATAGATTAGGCAGAACAGTCAGTCAGTTAGCTGCACTTACAGTGTATTGTGTATATATATGCATCCCAGGTGTTGCATATATATATATATACACTGTATTCAGTTTAGCTAGATCCGTTCCTGTTATCTTCTATCTAGACTATTTACATTTAATGCAGTGCGTCCTGCTCACAGTGTTCAGCTAGATCCGTTCCTGCTATTTACATTTAGTGCAGTGCGTCCTGCTCACAGTGTTCAGCTAGATCCGTTCCTGCTATTTACATTTAGTGCAGTGCGTCCTGCTCACAGTGTTCAGCTAGATCCGTTCCTGCAATTTACATTTAGTGCAGTGCGTCCTGCTCACAGTGTTCAGCTAGATCCGTTCCTGCTATTTACATTTAGTGCAGTGCGTCCTGCTCACAGTGTTCAGCTAGATCCGTTCCTGCTATTTACATTTAGTGCAGTGCGTCCTGCTCACAGTGTTCAGCTAGATCCGTTCCTGCTATTTACATTTAGTGCAGTGCGTCCTGCTCACAGTGTTCAGCTAGATCCGTTCCTGTTATCTTCTAGACTATTTACATTTAGTGCAGTGCGTCCTGCTCACAGTGTTCAGCTAGATCCGTTCCTGTTATCTTCTAGACTATTTACATTTAGTGCAGTGCGTCCTGCTCACAGTGTTCAGCTAGATCCGTTCCTGTTATCTTCTAGACTATTTACATTTAGTGCAGTGCGTCCTGCTCACAGTGTTCAGCTAGATCCGTTCCTGTTAAATTCCTACTGACAGGCAGGCTTGTCTGGTTACAGTATATAAAGCTACCTGAAGAAAATTACAGGTGTTCTATTTGATCCTATTAGTACCACGGTCAGGCAGCTAGACTATTTACATTTAGTACAGTGCGTCCTGCTCACAGTGTTCAGCTAGATCCGTTCCTGTTATCTTCCTACTGACAGGCAGGCTTGTCTGGTTACAGTATATAAAGCTACCTGAAGAAAATTACAGGTGTTCTATTTGATCCTATTAGTACCACGGTCAGGCAGCTAGACTATTTACATTTAGTACAGTGCGTCCTGCTCACAGTGTACAGCTAGATCCGTTCCTGTTATCTTCCCACTGACAGGCAGGCTTGTCTGGTTACAGTATATAAAGCTACCTGAAGAAAATTACAGGTGTTCTATTTGATCCTATTAGTACCACGGTCAGGCAGTTAGACTATTTACATTTAGTACAGTGCGTCCTGCTCACAGTGTTCAGCTAGATCCGTTCCTGTTATCTTCCTACTGACAGGCAGGCTTGTCTGGTTACAGTATATAAAGCTACCTGAAGAAAATTACAGGTGTTCTATTTGATCCTATTAGTACCACGGTCAGGCAGCTAGACTATTTACATTTAGTACAGTGCGTCCTGCTCACAGTGTACAGCTAGATCCGTTCCTGTTATCTTCCTACTGACAGGCAGGCTTGTCTGGTTACAGTATATAAAGCTACCTGAAGAAAATTACAGGTGTTCTATTTGATCCTATTAGTACCACGGTCAGGCAGCTAGACTATTTACATTTAGTACAGTGCGTCCTGCTCACAGTGTTCAGCTAGATCCGTTCCTGTTATCTTCCTACTGACAGGCAGGCTTGTCTGGTTACAGTATATAAAGCTACTTGAAGAAAATTACAGGTGTTCTATCCCAGCTTAGTGCAGCTACAGGCCATTAGTATGTCTGGAAGGCCAAGAAGGAGAGGCAGACAGTCACAAGCCAATAAGAGAGGGCAAGCAGGCTCTGTGTCTAGTGCTGGTCGTGGAGACGGTGCATCCTCATCAGCACGTGGCCATGGGACACGCTTGGCCTTTTTTTCGGCAGCTGGCCGTGTTGAGCCGCAACATGCGGAAGACTTGGTCGAGTGGATGACCAAGCCGTCCTCATCCTCCTCATCCTCTCTCACCCATGCCCAGGGTGCTTTGTCTGGCAAAGCAGCGGCCTCTTCCCTCAGCTCAATGTCATCAGTGACTCCTTCCCTAGCTCCACCATGTCCTCATGAGGATTCCCTCGAACTGTTTGACCACAGTGTTGGGTACATGCTCCAGGAGGATGCCCAGCGTTTGGAAGGCTCTGATGACGATACTGAGCTCGATGAAGGCAGTAACATGAGCGCGGACAGAGGGGGTGCCCAAGAAGGACAGCAATCTGGCAGTCATGCTCCCCCTGCTGCAGCATACTGCCAGGTTTGCTCCAGTGATGAGGAGGGAGGGGATGATGAGGTCACTGACTCAACGTGGGTGCCTGATAGGAGAGAGGAGGAGGAGGAGGAGGAGGAGGAGGAGGAGGCGGCAGCACATCACCAACGAGGCAGGATGCCCTCCAGGGGCCAGCCTAAGGGCAGCACATTGACTGCATCACACCCCAAAGCTCCACATGTGCAGGGCGCTGCAGTCTCTGCGCGTTATTCAAAAAGTTCTTTGGTGTGGGCCTTTTTTGAGACGAGTGCATCAGATCGCACCGCTGCTATTTGCAACATATGTCTCAAGCGTATCTCGCGTGGCCAAAACATCTCCCGCTTGGGTACCACATGCTTGACCAGACATATGTTGACCTGCCATGCAGTTCGTTGGCAAGCGTATCTAAAAGACCCACACCAAAGAACAAAGAGGATCTCTCCTTGCTCCTCATCAGCTGAGATTTCCAACCCCACTAGACCTTCAGTCCTCTCTGAGACCTGCAGTGAGAGGAATGAAGGTGTAGAATTAGGTGTGTCACAGCCAAGTACTTGTGGGCAATCTGCTTTTGGTACACCGACGTCAGATTGTACCAGGCAAATTTCCCTGCCCCAGCTGCTGCACCGCCGAAAGAAGTTTGCTCCCAGCCATCCACATGCCCAGCGGTTGAATGCTAGCTTGGCAAAATTGCTAGCACTTCAACTGCTGCCTTTTCAGTTGGTAGACTCTGCCCCCTTCCGTGAGTTTGTGGAATGTGCGGTTCCTCAGTGGCAGGTACCCAAACGCCACTTTTTCTCACGGAAGGCGATTCCGGCTCTCTACCGGCATGTGGAAGGCAATGTCCATGCCTCGCTGGACAGGGCGGTCAGCGGTAAGGTGCATATTACCGCTGACTCATGGTCCAGCAGGCATGGACAGGGACGTTACCTAAGTTTCACGGCGCATTGGGTGACTCTGCTGGCAGCTGGGAAGGATGCAGGACAAGGTGCAGTAGTGTTGGAGGTTGTTCCGCCACCACGCCTCCAAAATGCTGATTGTGACACACCTCTCTCCTCCACCCCCTCCTCTTCTTCTTCCTCCATGGCCTCTTCCTCGGAACCAGCGGTGCTCCGTAGGCGTTCAAGGGGCTACGCAAGTACGCAGGCCAAAAGATGCCATGCGGTGCTTGAGCTGGTGTGCTTGGGGGACAGGAGCCACACTGGGGCAGAGGTTCTGTCAGCTCTGCAGGGGCAGGTTCAGAGGTGGTTGACGCCACGCCAACTTAAGGCAGGAATGGTGGTTTGCGACAATGGCACCAACCTCCTCTCTGCCCTCCGACAGGGACAAATGACCCATGTGCCCTGTTTGGCTCACGTCCTTAACTTGGTGGTGCAGCGGTTCTTGGGCAGGTACCCGGGCTTACAGGATGTCCTGAGGCAGGCCAGGAAAGTCTGTGTGCATTTCCGCCGGTCATATAATGCCAGTGCTCGGCTGACGGACCTCCAAAAGGAGTTTAACCTGCCCAAGAACCGCCTAATCTGTGACATGCCCACCAGGTGGAACTCAACGTTGGCCATGCTGCAGCGGCTGCACACGCAGCAGAGGGCCATCAATGAGTACCTGTGCGACTATGGCACCAGGACAGGGTCAGGGGAGCTTGGTTTTTTTTCCCCACGCCAGTGGGCCATGATCAGGGATGCATGCACTGTCCTGTCACCATTCGAGGAGGCCACGAGGATGGTGAGCAGTGACAGTGCATGCATCAGTGACACTGTCCCCCTTGTCCACCTGTTGGAGCACACGCTGCGTGGAATAATGGACAGGGCACTTGAGGCAGAACAGAGGCAGGAAGAGGAGGACTTCCTTAGCTCTCAAGGCCCCCTTTATCCAGACAGTGTTCCTGCGTGCCCGCCGATCACACAGGAAGAGGACGAGGAGGAAGAGGAGGAGGAGGAAGATTGTGTCAGTATGGAGGTGGAGCCTGGCACTCAGCATCAGCAGCAGTCTTTAAGGGATCAGTCCCAAGAAACACATGGACTTGTACGTGGCTGGGAGGAGGTGGCTGCGGACCATGTCGTTCTTAGTGACCCAGAGGACTCCGGACCAAATGCCTCAGCAAACCTACGCTGCATGGCCTCCCTGATCCTGCAAAGCCTGCGTAAGGATCCTCGTATTCGTGGTATCAAGGAGAAGGACCAATACTGGCTGGCAACCCTCCTTGATCCACGTTACAAGGGTAAGGTTGCGGACCTTATCTTGCCATCGCAGAGGGAGCAGAGGATGAAACATCTTCGGGAGGCCTTGCAGAAAGGTCTGTGCAACGCGTTCCCAGAGACTGGGAGGTTACAAACTCCTGTTTCTGGACAACGTGTTGCTGAGGCTTCGGTCAGTCAAAGAAGGAGCGGTGGAGAAGGTGGCCGTCTGACCGATGCGTTCAGACAATTTTTTGGTCCGCAGCCCCAAGGTATGATCGGTTCCAGCAACCATCGCCAGCGTCTGTTTTACATGGTGCAGGAATACCTAGGGGCAAGATCAGACTTGGACACCTTTCCCACCGAAAATCCTCTGGGTTACTGGGTCTTGAGGATGGATCACTGGCCAGAGCTTGCACAGTATGCAATTGAGCTACTGGCCTGTCCTGCATCCAGCGTTCTTTCGGAACGCACATTCAGTGCTGCTGGAGGCGTGGTAACCGATCACAGGGTGCGTCTGTCCACCGACTCGGTCGATCGGCTGACCTTCATAAAAATGAATGAGTCTTGGATCACCACCAGCTACCAAGCACCTGATGCTGATGTAACCGAATAATTTTTTTTGAAATCTCAGATCCCTTCAAAGACTGCCTATGCTGATGCTGAGTGACTATCCCTGAGTAATTATCCTCTTCCTCCTCAATCATCACGCTGATAGCTTGTAAGAACATTTTTGGTTCTGGGCGCCACCACCAGTGCCTAAGGCACAATTTTTCAGCCCCTGTTTAACAGGGGCGTGTAATTACAATTTTTGATGTAATACTTTGCAGCAGGGCTCGTTCCTGCATTCCAACTAGAGTGTCTGTGAGGGGTTGCAGTGTTGTGGCACCAGCACCAGTGCCTAGGGCCCAATTTTTCTGCCCCTGTCTAACAGGGGCGTGTAATTACAATTTTTGATGCAATACTTTGCAGCAGGGCTCGTTCCTGCGTTCCAACTAGAGTGTCTGTGAGGGGTTGCAGTGTTGTGGCACCAGCACCAGTGCCTAAGGCCTAATTTTTCAGCTCCTGTTCAACAGGGGCATGTAATTACAATTCTTGATCTAATATTTCACAGCAGGGCCCTGTGAGGGCTTACAGTGTTGTGGCCACAGCAACACCTAAGGCCCAAATTTCTGCTGAGTATATAGGGCAGGACCCTACTTTCAAACATCTAACTTACAAACGACTCCTACTTGCAAACGGAAGGAGACAACAGGAAGTGAGATGAAATCTACCCCTAGGAAGGGAAATTCTCTCCTGTAAGAGTTAATATGGGAAAACAATTTCTCCTTTCCACTGATGCTTTCCAATCCTTGTTCCACAAAAAAACCCAAATTTTCAAAAAACATTTTTCATTGGGACAAAAAAGTGAGGTGAAATCTTCTGAAGAGGAGGAAAGACAGCAAAACAAATGTCACAGGGGTGATAACCCTTCCCTATGTTTTCCAAAAAGCTTAGAAAAGATTTTTTGGCTGGAGCTAAACACGTTAAAAATGTTCAAAATTACAAACAGATTCTACTTAACAACAAACCTACAGTCCCTGTCTTGTTTGCACCGCCTGTATACTGCTGTTCAGAGTATATAGGGCCTGGTGGCCCCACACCTTTCCTTATTTTAATTTGGGTGCGGGGTTCCCCTTAATATCCATACAAGACCCAAAGGGCCTGGTAATGGACTGGGGGGTACCCATGCCGTTTGTCTCACTGATTTTCATCCATATTGCCATGACCCGACATGACATTAAACCCGCAAGCAGTTTTAAATGAGATTTTTTCCTTTAAAAATGACATTTGGTGCAGGGACTGTTCTAAACATGGGAAACATGCGTCACTTTACAGGCATACTATAGACACCCCCCAGGTACGATATTTAAAGGAATATTTCACTTTTTTTTTTTTACTTTAAGCATCATTAAAATCACTGCTCCCGAAAAAACGGCCGTTTTTAAAAGTTTTTTTTGCATTGATACATGTCCCCTGGGGTAGGACCCGGGTCCCCAAACCCTTTTTAGGACAATACCATGCAAATTAGCCTTTAAAATGAGCACTTTTGATTTCGAACGTTCGAGTCCCATAGACGTCAATGGGGTTCTAACGTTCGTGCGAACTTTCGGTCCGTTCGCGGGTTCTGGTGCGAACCGAACCGGGGGGTGTTCGGCTCATCCCTAATTGTGACACACCTCTCTACTCCACCCCCTCCTCTTCTTCTTCCTCCATGGCCTCTTCCTGTTCTTTGTCCTCGGAACCAGCGGTGCTCTGTAGCCGTTTAAGGGGCTACGCAAGTATGCAGGCCAAAAGATGCCATGCGGTGCTTGAGCTGGTGTGCTTGGGGGACAGGAGCCACACTGGGGCAGATGTTCTTTCAGCTCTGCAGGGGCAGGTTCAGAGGTGGTTGATGCCATGCCAACTTAAGGCAGGAATGGTGGTTTGCGACAATGGCACCAACCTCCTCTCTGCCCTCCGACAGGGACAAATGACCCATGTGCCCTGTTTGGCTCACATCCTTAACTTGGCGGTGCAGCGGTTCTTGGGCAGGTACCCGGGCTTACAGGATGTCCTGAGGCAGGCCAGGAAAGTCTGTGTGCATTTCCGCTGGTCATATAATGCCAGTGCTCGGCTGGCAGACCTCCAAAAGGAGTTTAACCTGCCCAAGAACCGCCTAATCTGTGACATGCCCACCAGGTGGAACTCAATGTTGGCCATGCTGCAGCAGCTGCACACGCAGCAGAGGGCCATCAATGAGTACCTGTGCGACTATGGCACCAGGACAGGGTCAGGGGAGCTTGTTTTTTTTCCCCACACCAGTGGGCCGTGATCAGGGATGCATGCACTGTCCTGTCACCATTTGAGGAGGCCACGAGGATGGTGAGCAGTGACAGTGTATGCATCAGTGACACTGTCCTCCTTGTCCACCTGTTGGAGCACACGCTGCGTGGAATAATGGACAGGGCACTTGAGGCAGAACAGAGGCAGGAAGAGGAGGACTTCCTTAGCTCTCAAGGCCCCCTTTATCCAGACAGTGTTCCTGCGTGCCCGCCGATCACACAGGAAGAGGAGGAGGAGGATTGTGTCAGTATGGAGGTGGAGCCTGGTACTCAGCATCAGCAACAGTCTTGAAGGGATCAGTCCCAAGAAACACATGGACTTGTACGTGGCTGGGAGGAGGTGGCTGCGGACCATGTCGTCCTTAGTGACCCAGAGGACTCCGGACCGAATGCCCCAGCAAACCTACGCTGCATGGCCTCCCTGATCCTGCAAAGCCCGCGTAAGGATCCTCGTATTCGTGGTATCCAAGGAGAAGGACCAATACTGGCTGGCAACCCTCCTTGATCCACGTTACAAGGGTAAGGTTGCGGACCTTATCTTGCCGTTGCAGAGGGAGCAGAGGATGAAACATCTTCGGGAAGCCTTGCAGAAAGGTCTGTGCAACGCGTTCCCAGAGACTGGGAGGTTACAAACTCCTGTTTCTGGACAACGCGTTGCTGAGGCTTCGGTCAGTCAAAGAAGGAGCGGTGGAGAAGGTGGCCGTCTGACTAATGCGTTCAGACAATTTTTTAGTCCGCAGCCCCAAGGTATGATTGATTCCAGCAACCATCGCCAGCGTCTGTTTTACATGATGCAGGAATGCCTAGGGGCAAGATCTGACTTGGACACCTTTCCCACCGAAAATCCTCTGGGTTACTGGGTCTTCAGGATGGATCACTGACCAGAGCTTGCATAGTATGCAATTGAGCTAATGGCCTGTCCTGCATCCAGCGTTCTTTCGGAACGCACATTCAGTGCTGCTGGAGGCTTTGTAACCGATCACAGGGTGCGTCTGTCCACCAACTCGGTCGATCAACTGACCTTCATAAAAACGAATCAGTCTTGGATCACCACTAGCTACCAAGCACCTGATGCTGATGTAACCGAATAATTTTTTTTGAAATCTCAGATCCCTTCAAAGACTGCCTATGCTGATGCTGAGTGACTATCCTGAGTAATTATCCTCTTCCTCAGGGGATACAGGGGCAAGTAATTACAATTCTTGATCTAATATTTCACAGCAGGGCCCTGTGAGGGCTTACAGTGTTGTGGCCACAACAACACCTAAGGCCCAAATTTCTGCTGAGTATATAGGGCAGGCCCCTACTTTCAAACATCCAACTTACAAACGACTCCTACTTGCAAATTCTCTCCTGTAAGAGTTAATATAGGAAAAACATTTCTCCTTTCCACTGATGCTTTATCACCAATCCTTGTTTCACAAAAAAACCCCAAATTTTCAAAAAACTTTTGTCATTGGGACAAAAAGTGAGGTGAAATGTTCTGAAGAGGAGCGCAGACAGCAAAACAAATGTCACAGGGGCGATAACCCTTCCCTATGTTTTCCAAAAAGTTTAAAATAGATTTTTTGGCTGGAGCTAAACACGTTAAAAATGTACCAGTTCAAAATTACAAACAGATTCTACTTAACAACAAACTTACAGTCCCTGTCTTGTTTGCACCGCCTGTATACTGCTGTTCAGAGTACAGAGCCTGTATACTGCTGTTTCCTTTTTTAATTTGGGTGCGGGGTTCCCCTTAATATCCATACAAGACCCAAAGGGCCTGGTAATGGACTGGGGGGTACCCATGCCGTTTCTCTCACTGATTTTCATTCATATTGCCAGGACCCGACATTACATTAAAGCCGCAAGCAGTTTTAAATGACTTTTTTTCCTTTAAAAATGACATTTTGTGCAGGGACTGTTCTAAGCAAGGGAAACATGCGCCACTTTACAGGCATACTATAGACACCCCCCAGGTATGATATTTAATGGAATATTTCACTTTTTTTTTTTTACTTTAAGCATCATTAACAGCACTGCTCCTGAAAAAACGGCCATTTTTAAAAGTTTTTTTTGCATTGATACATGTCCCCTGGGGCAGGACCCGGGTCCCCAAACCCTTTTTAGGACAATACCATGCAAATTAGCCTTTAAAGTTAGCACTTTTGATTTCAAACGTTCGAGTCCCATAGACGTCAATGGGGTTCTAACGTTTGTGCGAATTTTTGGTCCGTTCGCAGGTTCTGGTGTGAACCGAACTGGGGGGTGTTCGGCTCATCCCATAAATGGACACATTATTCATTCGTATCAAACATTTTTCTTTCGGCCTAGAAAACACCATTGTTTTGGCCATATGCATTTGCCCACATTTTTAGGGCCTATTTGTCTTAAAATAATTTGGTTGTGTAGATGGGTTTGTTACTAGAATGAAATGCAAACTAGATTCTGTGTAAGGAGAGGACACTCAGCAGATGTTTACACATCTGGACGCTGGAGCACTAGTGTGGGACACAAGAACACCCTTTTTATTAGGGGGTCCACACAGGTGCTCCAGTGTATACTATAGGGGTGTCTCCATCTGTGAAGCTTATACAAAACAGGTAAAGTATTGAAGCTTGACAAAGGACAAGAAAAATGCAACATCTTGGAACTCTGCCAAAACAGACAATTGTACCCCACTTCCAAGCAATGTTTCATATTTATAGTTCTGCCATCAAATATCTGTGTGCTAAGTATAACTATTTTTTTTAACATAGGGGATAAAAGACTCGGAGGCTCAGACCACAGGCTCAGGTAAGAGATGGATGCCGGCATATTTATAATACATGGTGTTTTTTGGTTTCTATCTTTTTAGGTGATCGTGATGTTATGGATCCAGATCCTTTCACCTCGGAAAGTGCACAGATCCTTATCGGGGGGGTCTTGGGGTGTAATAGGGACTTGGAAAACATCAAGAAAAACATCAATGATGTTCTTCAAAAAATGAAGAACATCATTGATGTTTTAGGGAGTGTTTAAAACCCCTCCAAATTCCTTTGGTTTTTTGTGTGCTAACATTTTTTGACATTTTTTGAAAAATTTGAGAAAGGCCACATTTTGAAGATGCACACAGTGTGTCAACATATGCTATCTGCCATCACGAGAGATCAATGGACGCGTTTTGGGGGTGCAACCCCTTCCTCAATAATAAAGTAGCTGTGAGGAAGGGGTTGCACCCCCAAAACACGTCCCTTGATCCCCCGTGATGGCAGGTAGCATTCGTAAATTTGTGTGCATCTTCAAAATTTGGCTTTTTCTGGGGTGACTTCACCCCATCTGAACGCAATATCAAATACAGTTTGTAAATACTCATGTCTGATAGTGCCTTCAAGTTCTACCAAAAGTGAACTTTGTAAGTTCAAGATTTGTGTCTTTCTTGTTGGTTTTAAACATGCCTGTTTTATCTCAAATGGACATTTCTACTTTTTCTAATGTGAGACCAAAAATTGTTATACAACAAACATGGTTTGTTTTAAAAACCTTTTCTAAATGCACATGTGATTATGCTGGTATTAAAAAGATTGTTAATCAAGAATGTGTGGATTATTGTCTCAACGCTACAACACTTTTGTGGTGCTCTAATTGGTGTTTTCTGTGACAATGGGTGTTATTTCCTAAGGGCAAATCCACTTTGCACTACAAGTGCAGTTTCAAGTGCACTTGTAGTGCAAAGTGTCTTTGCCTTTAGTAAATAACACCCAGCAGTGCTTTGGAAGGTTACACAATCACGCTATTTTCAGAACTCACCACAGTTCTGTCAGGGTCAGCTAAAACAAACACAAGCAGTAAATGTCACCAAAGATTTGAGTAGTTATTTGTTTTTTTTATTAGAAAAAGGTTTCAGACATTGTCTGGCATATTGATAGCCCCCCTACCCGCAAAGTATTCAAGGTATCTTAGCCGGACATCACGGGCACTCAGGGAGGTTAAGCCAGGACGGCCACTTTCGAGCCTGTTTGATTCGGTGTCACTGGCATCCGAATCCACTTCCTCTGGTAAGCGTATTTCATCTATTCCCATTACATGATCGTATTATCTAGGAGATACAGAGGAGAAGATTCCTGCACCAGTGCAACATTCTGTATACAGTTTATTCTGGGACTTTTCATTGACTGACCCATGGCCACACATTGGGACATTATTATATCTTATTCACTATTCACCTTATACCACGTCAAGCCATGGGCCTTTACTAATGGCCACCATTACTGATGTGTTTTTCATTACTGGTTACTTTCATTAGCGCTACATTTTCATTTCTATTTTCGTGTATAATATTGGTCATATTTATGTAGCTGCTTTTCTTTGGCGATTGGGTTAGTGAAGTGGTACTTTTTTTTTTCCTTGAGACATTTGACTTTTTGTGGTTTCACAGCAGCACATACCCACTTTTGTACAAACATGGATGTGTTTGAATATAGAACCACCAGATCGGTTAATACCGATGGGGTTTTCACTGGACTTAATCCGGATACAGAAATTGGGGGAATGTTTCTCAGGCTCAAGAATTTGATGACCTCCGAAATACACCTCCAATGGGATATAGCGTTCTTAGAACAATATATCAAAGAACAAATGGTCCCCAGGGGTCTTCGTTGGGACATTTCCCCACAACAGGGAGATACGGACCTAGAACCCTGGTTCAAATATTTCAATGAGATTGGGATTAAACTTCTGGGATTTCTTATAGATAAAAAGAAGTTGAGACTTCCTTTGATAGACAGAGAGATTAAAGATTTGAGAGATAAGTTAACTCCACTCAAATCTACACCTGATTACATATCTCTCTCTGCCAATTTGAGGAGCCATTTAGAAAAAGAAGAAAAAGATCAGAGGTTGAAAAAACAAAAGAAATACAATCGTGACCTGACTTATTATAAAACCAACTCTGTCTTCAAATGGCAGAAGATTTTAGAAACCCAGGGCACATCTGTTCATGATGGCTCTGGGGTGGAACTTCCTGCCCCTGAAATTCCAGGACCGGACAGAAAACTATCTCAATATGAACCATATCCAGCTAGGAATACCATTACTTCTCGACCACATGTACCATATCGTGAAGGCCCTCCAGAACTTCCATATTATGAAAATCATAATATATATAGGAATAACCCCCCTCGACATCAATCTAGTCAAAGAGGTAGGGGTGATAAGAACGCACGGAGAGGACAACCAAGTGGACCTCCCAATCGTTCATACTCACAAGGTGGACGTGGGAGACCTCCGCGTGGTTGGACAGATTACAGGGACCATCACGGACCTAATCGTTCTGTGTATGATTATACCCCCAGAACACCTATTGAGACCCGTAACAGGTTTCAACCTTTACAAGACAGGAATGTCAGGACCACTCCTTATAACTCCCATGGATATATACAGAGGGAAGAGGATTCCCTTAATAGATCGCCCTTTAACTACAATTATAGCCACCCAGGGCCTTCTCATCACTCGGATTTTCCCAAGGCCACAAACCATTACTCGGAAAGTCCAGAGCGAGGAGAGGCACTAGAGGGGGGAGGCGGACCCAAAAGAAAAAGAATGTAACTACCACCGGTATATTCAATTTAAGTACAGTCCAACTGACAACAGAAGAAGAACGGGTTCTCAACAAGGGACTTCAATTTGTTCCTCCCAGGCCCCTTAATAAAGTCAACAAACATTTATTGATATTCAGAAGTACGTTCGGAAGTTAAGCATCCAAAGATATTTTCTTTCCCAAGTACCTAACGACCAACCACGCCGTGTGGACGAATATGTCCATACAGGACTTTCCAATCCTTCACTCTTTAACCCCCCAGGAGCTATAGCACCATCTATTTCAGTATTCCGTAATCTAGTGTTATCAGACCTAGAGGCCTTACCTGTCAGGAAAACACACATGGACCAGAACCTTAAGAAAGGTCTAAAATCATTGTGTGAATGCAAGGATTTAATTATCCGCCCCGCGGATAAAGGGGGAGCTATAGTGGTCTTAGACAAAGCCAAGTACATCTGTGAGATGCATAAAATCCTTGATGATTCCACTACATACCAACGCATACACACAGATCCCACCATCCCATATAAAAAAGCCTTGTCCTTGCTAATTAAGGAAGGCTCTGCTCTAAGGATCCTAGATAAAAAGGAAAGTGACTATCTTATTCCCTTAGCCCCTCGCATCCCTGCGATATATTACTTGCCCAAACTACATAAAGACCCAGTCAATCCCCCAGGCAGACCCATAGTCAGCGGGATTGACTCGGTCACATCACGGATAGGTCAATACATTGACTATCACTTACAGCCCCTGGTTCGCTCTACACCATCTTTTATTAAAGACACAGGTGACACCATCAGATTATTAGAATCTACCCCATACCAAAAAGGTATGATCTTAGTCACAGCCGATGTTTCGGCCTTATACACTTGCATCCCTCATGATCTTGGATTCACCGCAGTTGAATATTATTTATCTCAAAACGTTTCTTTAACAATATTGCAGCGCAATTTCATTATGGACCTTCTTGAATTTGCAATGACCCATAATTATTTCTGGTTCCAAGATCATTTCTATTTACAAACAAGAGGTGTGGCCATGGGGGCCAAGTTCGCCCCCAGTTTGGCCAACCTTTTCATGGCCAAGTGGGAGGAGGATGTCGTCTATTCACCCAGGAGGCCAGAAGTGGCCCTCTGGGCACGTTACATAGACGACATCCTCCTCCTATGGAAAGGCGACTTCTCCTCACTACATGAATTCATGGCCCATTTGAATACTAATGATCGAGGTATCAAGTTAACTTATGAAGCTAGCCTCACGTCCATACATTTTCTAGACTTGGAGATAAAAGTCCACGATGGCCATTTTGAGCTTCAAACATTCTTTAAACCCACAGATCACAATGGGTATATCCCATTAGACAGTTGCCACCATTCACAGTGGTTAAAATCAGTACCTCGCAGCCAATTCCTTCGGCTGCGACGTAATTGCACCAACGAGGTAGACTATTTCATGCAAGCTCAGACCCTTAAAAAAAGGTTTATAGAAAAGGGCTATACCTATACGGAGTTAGAGACAGAAATACAAAAGGTTGGATCTACGGATAGACGATCCTTGCTGGTCGTCAATCCAAAGAAGACCAACAACGACAGATTTAAGTGGTCATTTTTTACAACATACTCGGTACAAGCTAGACAAATACAGAACATTCTCAAAAAACATTGGGGTGTTCTTCGGAATGATACCCTTCTGGGCCCGGTACTACCAGAATATGCGGGTGTAACATTTAGAGGTGCTAAATCCATTCAAGGACAAATTGCCCCTAATATTATAGACCCTCCTAAAAAGACCCCTTTTTTTCAGGACTGTAAAGGTTTCTTTCCCTGTAGGAAATGCAGAGTATGCGTTTACAACACTAATGGGAGACGAAAAACAGAAATCTTTCAATCAACAATTACCCAATGCGTTTACCCCATGAAGCACTTTACTACATGTGCCACACAATATGTAGTATATCTCCTAACTTGTCCCTGTAAAAAACAATATGTGGGTCGCACCAAAAGAACTTTTTCAGTTCGAGTAGGTGAACATCTTACCAATATACAGGCAGGCAAGACAAATCATACTGTACCAAGGAATTATCTTACACACCATAATCGGGACTCTATTGGAACTCAGTTCCTTATAATTGATAAATTCGTTGCCAATTGGAGAGGCGAATCACGTGTGCGGGGTGTTTCAAGACTTGAAACATATTGGATATTCGAACTCCGCACTTACTCGCCCCATGGGTTGAACGTCGAATGGGATATTAATTCCTTCATTAACCAAGCGTAAATGGTCCCTCACATAAAGCTGATATTCATTATATTCATTTTTTATACTTTTATATTTTCACCTTACCTTTGCACATGATATTTTTACACCATTTTTCATTTTTTCCACATCACTCTTTTTCTCTTTTTCTCTTATGTTTAAGGTGTCCTTTTATGAAAGTGCGGTAAAATACCGCTTTTCAGTTCTCAGGCATTCTCAGAGGAGATCGCTCTCCTCTGAGTGCCTGTTTATGAAAGTGTGTAGATCGCTTCTCATGTTGAGTTGAGGAGCGATCTACAAACGCCGGGAACTCCTGAGAATGGCTCCTCTCATTGTAATCTCGTGTGATATAGCGGGATTACAGTATGAGGAACCATAAAATACAAAAGTTTAACACAAATCAGCACACATTATTCCCCAACATATTAATAAAATAATAAAGATAAATTCCCCCTACACAATATACATTAACCTAATTATAAAAAAAACATTGTTTTTATCAATATTTAAAGATCATACATGTTCCTATTTAAATGTGAATGGTGTATAGTAAATGAATGTAATGCACATATGTAATGCAGCTATACACCATTCATATAAATGCAAAATACATTTATAATCATTAAAAAAATAATTTTAATAAAGTATACAAGTATAAATATTTATTAATAAATTAAAATAAAATATATTTCATTATAGATAAACATAAAAATTGATAAACTGGTGCGATGCGAGAACACTGCGAATCCACTGCGGGTTCCCGCATCGCACCGACTCGCATGTCAGTTCACACTGCCATATGTGAATCGCTGGGGAGTGTCAATACATTGTTAAGGACACCCCCAGATCAGCTTGCATATCGCACTGCGAACTGACAGTTCGGACATGAATCGGATCGCATATGTGTGAACACACATGCGATCCGATTCTGGTCCGAACAGAAAAAAGGGTCCTGTGCGTGTTTGCACCGAATGCGGTGCGATATCAGCCATACTATCTGTACAGCTGATATCGCACCGCACAGACATCGCATGTAATGTGAATGGCAGTGTGCTGCAAATAACATGCGATGCCTGTGCGATGTCCGGCATCGCACAAGTGTGAACTGGGCCTAAAAGTTAACACCCCCAAATCAGTTCGCATATCGCAGTGCGATCTGCAAACTCGGACAGTAATCGAATCGCATGGGTGTGAACACCCATGCAATCCGATTCTGCTGTGGACCAAAAAAAGGGTCCTGTAAGAGTTTGGTCCGAGGGCAATGCAAATTTAGCAATACTATCTGTATGGCTGAAATCGCATCGCACAGAGATCGGATGTGATTTTGCACTGCGGTGCGAATCACATCCGATCTCGGACACCGCAGCAGTGGGAACTGGCCCTAAATCATATTGCATTTGCACCAAAATGGTACAGGACCCTTTATTTGGTCCGCACTGGAATCGGATTGCATGGGTGTGAACACCCATGCGATCCGATTCCTGCACCATTACATAGTTCGCACTGCGATCTGTGAAATGATCTGGGGGTGTCATTAACTTTACATTGACACCCGCAGTGGTGCGCAGATGTCAATGTAGGTGCGATGTGAAAACCCGCACAGGAATCACGCTGGTTCACGCATCGCACAAGTGTGAACCCAGCCAGAGACGTGAACATCTAAAAAAAAATATATATATATATCTATATATAGATACATATATATATATATGTATCTATATATAGCTATATATATAGATATATATATATATATATATATATAGATGTATATTTATATATATATATATATATATATATATATATATATATATATATATATATATATACATATATATATATATACATATATATATATATATATATATACATATATATACATATATATATATATATATATATATACACTATAAATTCCTATCCTGCTGGTTTTGGGGTGTGTAATGGTGGGGAAGGTGTGCTCTGACTGTTTGGTGAAAGAAAGAAGTCAAAAGACTTCTTTCTTTCTCCAGAATATCAGCCAGTTTCAGGCTTCTCACTCTGATTCTCCACTTCTGAAATGGTGAATCAGAAAGTGAGAATTCTGTCACAGATCGCCAGTGAGGTGTGGAGATCGCACCTTCATAAACTGGCCGTTTCTGTGAATTCTCACTGTGCTGAGATAATCAGCGGAGAACATGTTCTCCGCTGATTATCTCAGTTTCATAAACTGGTAAAGCGCTGAGATCAGCGGTGAGACTCGGGATCGCCGCTGATCTCAGTTTCATAAAAGGACACCTTAATACATTATTTACATCACACTTCAATTCATTATTTACATAACACGTTTTTATTTCAGGTCACGGTACATGTGCACATATCCATCTATTGGGATTATTCATTATCAATATCCCACACTATTTTTATTATGTCATATTTCCTTTATTTTTCCTATATTTAAAAATATTATTCACATAATATTTCCCTCGGCACTTTGTCACGACTTATGTGCACACATCTATTTATTCTGATTATCCATATCTTACACCTCTAGAGTTTCATAATACAATTTTATTCATCTCCAGGGCCATGACACCGGGGGAAGTGGAGATATTTGCTGTCTCTACACTTCCGGTTGTCTCCATTATCTCGCCCTCCACTTCCGCACCACAGGGGATGGTAATTCCTTCTCTGCTTACAGTTCTTAAGGGTTAGAGACATAGTATTCCTTCATTGGCTCCTTGGCAATATGTGACTTCCTCTGTGGTTACGTGCTGCCTTAGATTTGTACAACAGAGACGCTATTCGGCTCCTATGATCATGTGACTATGTCAGCTGACATATCACATGACCTAGCCCCTTTTGGTTCCTGGTTATTGCGCTCGCCTGATTGGCTGAACAGTGCAATGTACATACGTGGGCTGTCTGGCTATGTCAGACAAGATACGGTCATATAACTCTCAGTGTACCTTCTACCAACGATTTTAAATTACATCCCCTCAGTCATCTACATCTATATAGGATTTTGACATTGTATCTGTTCACTATGATTTATGTATTGATGTATCCTAGAATTCCTTGAGTGGACATGGATGTTTATAGCGCTGCACACTATTAGATATTGTGGGTCCCCCCCTTTTTATTTTCCCAATACGCTTTTAACATGTTCACTATTTTCTCATTGGCTAAATGATATGCCTCTTCCCTATTGGTGGGCGGTTTCATTGGTTAATACAAGGCAGTCAGCTGACTCCTCTCTGTCCTATCAAGAGCAGATCCATCATGTGACCTTACCATTGATGTTTGATTGGTCGCACTATTTGTTTAGTTTTTTATATAAATATATACAGTGTAGGAGATGAGTTTGATGCCCCAGTTGAAGTCCATGTGGATGAAACGCGTCGGACGAGCCTTACTATTCCCTACACTTGTTTTTATCTTTTTTACGTGATCACGCTTTTTATATTGTTTGTTGATTATTGGGGATACCCAATAAATATACGTCATTTGATCTACACTATTGGCGTTTTTTACATCTTTTTGGGAACCACCCACACTCTGGAGATTCTCACGTGGCCGTGACCCTTCCTCAGTCCTTGGAATTGGCAGCCGCGACAGTGATTACAGAACAAAGATCCCCCTCGAGATCCGGCGTTCCTGAGAACAACCATCGCCCATCAAGGATCTCTGAGCCTGTTTGATTCGGTGTCACTGGCATTTGAATCCACTTCCTCTGGTAATCGTATTTCATCTATTCCCATTACATGATCGTATTATCTATGAGATACAGAGGAGAAGATTCCTGCACCAGTGCAACATTCTGTATTCAGTTTATTCTGGGACTTTTCATTGACTGACCCATGGCCACACATTGGGACATTATTATATCTTATTCACTATTCACCTTATACCATGTCAAGCCATGGGCCTTTACTAATGGCCACCATTACTGATGTGTTTTTCATTACTGGTTACTTTCATTAGCGCTACATTTTCATTTCTATTTTAGTGTGTATGGGTTTGGCAAAGTCAGCAGATGATTGAGGATAGAGAATTGGTATCAGCTGACTTAGCAGTTGGGGGGAGGGAGGGTTAAAAATGATTTGGGGGACCCCCCCAAAAATGCCTCTGGCACTCTGCCTGAATTTAAAGCACAAATCACATTTAAAAACATTTTAGGGGGTGTTTGGGGTAAAGCACTACTATGGAGCTGATAAAATACAATGTTAAGTGACTACATGAGGTGAATATAGGGCCAGGAGACCATGCTGGGGAGGTAAGTGAAGGCAAATATGTATGAAGGACAACTAAAAATCCAGCATGCATGAGGACAAAGGGGACATTCACAGCATATTACAATCATGGTAATTAGGGAATGAGGAAAGAAATACAATATATTAGCAAACATTAAATACAATAAAATGTGATATTAAAGGATAAAAATCTTACCTTCATATACTCCTTCTGCAGGACCTGTATGATGGCAGAACAGGTCTCTGGGATAATGATCCCCAGATGGGGGAGATGCCTGTCGAGAACTTGAGGCCCTGCAGGCTTCTCACTGTCGCCAAGTACCGCAGGGAGGCGACTAACCTGTGCTCCGGAGTGATGGCTTGCCTCATGCAGGTATCCTGCCTGCTAATATAAGGGGTCAGCAAAGCCAACAAACGGTGAAATACGGGGTCCGTCATCCGGAGAAAGTTCCTGAAATCATCAGGATTATTCTCACGGAGCAAAGGCATATGACAGAACTGGTCACGCTGAAGCAACCAATTCTTGGTCCATGAACTCCTCCCCACCCTGTTCATGGACTGGACTTGTGTCAAGGTCAGGACCCCAACACCAAGCCCCCGCACAACACGAACTCTACGAGGAGTACGTATACGCAACATGCCTAGAAAACGGTTGGCTGCTCAGAACGAGGTAACAGAACGCACTGAAGAACAGCAAGGCCTGTGAAGAGCGACCTGAAAAACAATAACGAGCGGACAAGATCACAATGAATAGTACAATACGAACTGACTGCACGCACTGAAGAGCAGATACAAACCCACAAGCACAAACTGAAAAGCAGAAAACGATCTGAAAACCACGAGTCTGAAAAAGCGCGAATCGTCTCTCACCAAACTTTTACTAACACGAGATTAGCAAAAGGAGCCCAAAGAGTGCCGCGCTTGGTTCTGAACTGGCCTTTTCTAGTCTCGTCGCACGTGGTGTACATCACCGCGTTCTTGGCGATTGGAAATTCCGACAACTTTGTGCGACCGTGTGTACGCAAAACAAGTTTGAGCCAACATCCATCGGAAAAAATCCATGGATTTTGTTGTCGGAATGTCCGATCAATGTCCGATCGTGTGTACGGAGCATAACACATGAATATGCTTTGATCTAATCCATTCCATTGGAGCTCTGGCTGTATGTTTAGGGTTGTTGTCCTGTTGGAAGGTAAACCTCCACCCCAGTAGTCTCAAGTCTTTTGCAGACTATAACAGGATATCTTCTAAGATTGCTCTGTATTTGGCTCCATCCATCTTCCCATCAACTCTGACCAGCTTCCCTGTTGCTGCCAAAGAAAAGCATCCCCACAATATGATGCTGCCACCACCATGTTTGACGGTGGGGATGGTGTGTTCAGGGTGATGTGCAGTGTTAGTTTTCTGCCACACATAGCGTTTTGCTTTTTAGGCCAAAAAGTTCATTTTTGGTCTCATCTAACCAGAGCACCTTCTTCCACATGTTTGCTGTGTCCCCCACACGACTTCTTGCAAACTGCAAATGGGACTTCTTATGGCTTTCTTTCAACAATGGCTTTCTATTTGCCACTCTTCCATAAAGGCCAGATTTGTGGAGTGCACGAGAATAGTTGTCCTGTGGACAGATTCTCCCACCTGAGCTGTGGATCTCTGCAGCTTCTCCAGAGTTACCATGGGCCTCTTGGCTGCTTCTCTGATTATTGCTCTCCTTGCCTGGCCTGTTAGTTTAGGTGGACAGCCATGTCTTGGTAGGTTTGCAGTTGTGCTATACTCTTTCTATTTTGGATGATAGATTGAACAGTGCTTAGTTAGATGTTCAAAGCATTTTCAATATTTTTTTTATAACCTAACTCTGCTTTAAACTTCTCCACACTTTTATTACTGGCCTATCTGGTGTGTTCCTTTGTCTTCATAATGCTGTTTGTTCACTAAGGTTCTCTAACAAACCTCTGAGGGCTTTTACAGAACAGCTGTATTTATACTGGGATTAAATTACACACAGGTGGACTCTATTTACTAATTGGGTGACTTCTGAAGGCAATTGGTTCCACTAGATTTAGTTAGGGGTATCAGAGTAGGGGACTGAAAACAAATGCACACCACACTTTTCACAAATTTATTTGTAAAAATAAAATAAAAACCATTTATCATTTTCCTTCCACTTCACAAGTATGTGCCACTTTGTGTTGGTCTTTCACATAAAATCCCAATAAAATACATTTATGTTTTTTGGGTGTAACATGACAAAATGTGGAAAATTTTAAGGGGTATAAATACCTTCTTTAAGGCACTATATGTCATACTTCCAACAACTATAATTCTTCACTGATGCAATTCTTTTGGAATATATATATCTTGTAATCAATTATGTAGTTGATAAACAGTATATTACCAAAAAATATGTGGACACCTGACCGTCATACCTATATGAACTTGATGGACATCCCATTCAAAGCCATGGGCAATAACTACACTTTTACTGTACAGCACCCCCCCCCCCCCAGGCCAATTTTCAGCTTTCACTTTGAAGGACGATTGCGCGGTCATGCAACACTGTACCCAAACTAAATTTATATAATTTTATTCACGCAACTAGAGCTTTCTTCTGGTGTTATTTAGTCACCACTGGGTTTTTTATTTTTTTACTACACAAAGGAAAAAAAAACTGAAGCGTTTTTTTTCATTCCTGTTATAAAATTCTGCAAATAAATCATCTTTCTTCATAAATGTAGGCCAAAATGTATTCTGCTTTATTTCTTTGGTGAAAATAAGTGTATATTATTTAGTCTATAGGAAAGTTATAGAGTCCACAAACTATGGTATACATCTAAAAACTGATCAATCCTGTTTTACTGATGGCTCAGCTAACAGCACTTTTTTTACTTCTATCTAAAAGTCTAAAGATAGAAGTAAAAAAAGCTGACAAAGATCAAGATGGTATCTGTTTTTTTCCTGTAGCACTGTCCTAATTGTGAGAAATTGAGCAGAGCAGTTTTCAACCCAATTTCTCACAGTCCAGTGGCTGCATTAAAAAAAACAAAAACGTCATTTTCAGAGACATTTCTTCTTCTTACCTCCTGGGTGACAGGCGGGATCACTCCTTGGCTGGCCACGCCCCCCTATGAGTCCTGACCAGTGACAGTGATGGAGGCGGGCACCAGCTCATCGGCATCAATCAGAGCCCTGAGCCGCTGAACAGCTCTGCAGCTGGGGGAGCCAGAGGAGGGATCTGTCAGTGTGCCCCATATGTTAGGTAGCACTCAGTCTGTGACAAAGTGACATTTTCTGGACTCACCCCGGGACAAGTTCATACCAGTACATTTTCAAATATTCGTGAATGTCCCAGGCAATTCGGTACTGTTGGCAACTACGGTATAGCTTAGTCCACTAACTGCTTGTGCAAGGACTCTGCTCACAATAATAGGAGGAAGCTGCTTTTCTAGTTTCTAGTTACTGGAGTATCCCATAGTTAGTCTACTCCTATCCAAGTTCAAGTTCTGCTATAAAGCATCAAAAAGGCATACCCCTCTAGACTGTTCATTGAGCCAAAGGAGTGACTGTGACTGTGTGCCTGGCTGCAGATACAACTACGGAAAAAAGGACTAGGGACCTTAAACTGTGGGCTCCTGCACAGTAGTGTATTTAGGTTTTGTGCTACCCTAGGCCTGAATAAACTCGTGTACCCCCTAATTTAAATATGATCCACCCTTTCCTGTCAAGGCCACACCCCTTGCTGTTTAAGACCCACCCTGAAATTTTCAAGTGGGGACACTAGTTCTGAGGGCCTGGGGGGGGGGGCAATGGATTCCCTTAGTTTGCATAGATTTCCTCTCACTTCCTGTTGGGCTATGGGGCAGAAAGTGAATGGAAATCTCTGCAATGGGACACAGATGGTAAAAAATTAACTGACAGGGGCTAGAACCCTCCCATATGCTATCCAAAAAGAAAGAAAAAAAAAGTGTTGCCTATAGTTCTACTTTAAGCACAAATCTCTGATAATTTTATGGTGAGGTCTAAGAAGATATAACCATGCCAATGGTGCAGCAGAAAACATATAGCACAGAGAGGAAGGTTTGTGGTCCAGGATGAGAGGACAGTCAAAATTAGAAGCGGCGCCCCCCCCCCCCCCACAGTTGCAGAATGCCAGCCGCCCACATATCAGAAGCAGTGCGGCCGCTTAATGGGGGCGCTAGACTAATTTGCCTCTCATCCCAGTCCGCCCCAGAAGACTGGCGCTACACTAACAGTGTAGCGCAAGCCAGCGGAGACTCTTTCCGTGCTGCCCCCCCTGCAAAGTGCTGCCCTAGGCCTCAGCCTTGTCGGCCTAGGCCAGGAAACAGCGTTGCTCTTGCAGGAGTGAGCACTACATACACGATTTTATTGTTTTTCTATGTACAATGAACAGTCACATCACCTAGAATGTTATACTGTATGTGAGGTGCCAGCAAATCTAAAGACCTCTTTATAAAAATAAATGATTTCTATTTAAAGTAGAAGAAAAGCCTAACTATAACTATTGTTAACATTTTCCCTCCCCCTCCTCCTACCTATTTTGCCTAACCTGTATAAAAAACGTTATGTGTACCTATTTTTAATCTACTCCGGTCCTGTCACATGATCCTGCAGCTTTGTGTATTGGAATGCTCGACAACGGCTCTAAATTCTGGGGAGCTGTGATGTCACCAATAGGCTCCTATAGCCAAGCTGTTGTCAGCGCTCTCTACTCTCCCCTGCAGCAGCCACTCATGGATACAGGGCAAGAGCTGTGGGATCACGTAACCAGACTGAAGCAAATTAGGTAAAAGTTAAGAGGATTAGGTAATAGGTAAGGATAAAGAACTTTTCTATAAAGGTTCGTCAGAATGGGTAGAAGGAGAAAGGAAACATTTTTAAGAATGGAAATAATTTGTTTTTTTCCACCTTAGGCCTCATTCGCACGAGGCGGACGCCGCTTCCACGGAGCCCGCCTCGGTCCGCCGGCTCAGCGGGAGATCTCTCCGTTGATCTCTGCTGAGCCGGCGGATGACAGGTCCCTCTCTGCTCACTGAGCGGGAAGGGGCTTGTCAGGTGCCACTGCTGCCTATGGAGGGATCGGATGAAAACGGACACCATGTCCGTTTTCATCAGATCTCACCCGATCCGATCCGCCAGCGACGGATCTGGACGTAGGGCTATCCGTCTGCTTTTTGCGGATCGGACCGGGTCGGATGTCAGCGGACATGTCTCCGCTGACATCCATCGCTCCATAGGCTAACATGGAGCGCCCGTTCAGGTCCGCCGTCAAAACTGACAGGCGGACCTGAACGGTCCGATCGTGTGAAAGGGGCCTAAAGAGTAACAAAAGCATCAGATGTTTTAGAAAAAATAAAGTTAAAGAAATACTGCGCTGTCAACCTGCAACCTAGCAGCCAGCACAGCTTGTAGACAAAAAGCAAAAACTGTGAATAAATAAGTGCAGCGCTAAGGTTGCAAAAAAGCAAATTTGCATAAATTATATAAATGTGACTTAAACATAAATATATCAAATAAACATAGATTCATACATGGTGAAATGTGAATCAACCAAAGAAAAAAGTGAAATTTCTGAAAAAATACAGGTATGGTGAAAAATGTGCTAGTATGTCCTATTTGCATCACTCTTTGTTATATACATGCTTTTTTTCTACTCTTCCAAATGTGAGTGTTTTATTCTATTCTTAATAAATTGCCTTTTTTTATACGGTATCACGCTATGTTAGCCCATCTTTTCATTGCATGATATATCCCTCCTGGCATTTACCTTTCACCCTCCTCACGTTGATTGGAGCCTTCAAGTCACTATTCAGTGACAGTCCAAGGTCGATTGATTGATACAGATCTAGGACCAGTTGTTTCCAACAGATGTGTTCAACCTAATAAGCTCTGCAGACTTGGGTGGTGTAAGCCCCGCCAAGTCAATAAGATCTGGTAAGCCCCCCCCCTTGTTTATGGTGGTGGTACTTCTGTTTTTTCCTTCACAGTTCATACCGGTGTTTGGAATCCCCCATATGTCTAACGGGACTGCACATCTAATTGGATTTCTTTGGACTTTACAATTCACCATTTCTGTTTTTTGAACTTTGTTTATTGTGCAGTTATACTAGCACATTATTATACTAGCACATTTTTCAGAAATGATTCTCATTTTTTCTGAGTTTGAACTCACATTCATTATGTGTTAATCCTTGTTTATTTTATGTGTTTCTATTTAATATTAACACCCTAATTTCTATCTCTCACCTGATTTATGGTAAAGTCACCATACTAGCACATTTTTCACTATACCTGTATTTTTTCAGAAATTTCACTTTTTCTTTGGTTGATTCACATTTCACCATGTATGAATCTCTGTTTATTTGATACATTTATGTTTAAGTCACATTTATATAATTTATGCAAGTTTGCTTTTTTGCAACCTTAGCGCTGCACTTATTTATTCATCAGACGTTTTAGAATTGATCTCCCAGATTTTTACAAGTGTAGCGCTCCCCCTTAAGAGCCACAGATGAACTGGGATCCCCCACCCTGCACAGTCAGGCACACCAAATTTTCACAGGCACTTCTGAGTCAGAGAACAGTCTTTGTTTTTTGTTTTCTTCATTGAGGGTAATAACTTGGATAGGGATGGGAGGTTATGGAATGCCCATGTGACTTCCAACAACAAACTTCAAGAACAACTCTTCCTATATACAGTCTCTATATACAGTACCACTTCTCCCCCCAGCACTTACTTGCTTGCAGAACTCAGCTGGATCACTGTGAAAATCTTACAGGCTCTCAGTCAGATTTTAAGTGATGACCCATTTCAAGCAGGAACCCGAGGACCCTTGTATGTGTAGCAAAGAAAACAGTGTCCAGCTTGTATCACTTCTGTGGAAAATGATCCCAGCACCACCTCTTCGGGCACTGCCAACCCACCTGGCTGAGGTTGCCGCTTTCATTAGCCCTACAGGCTAAATTCTCCACACAGTCCTCCAGACTGACACTCACCAGCCCGCCTGATTTTCAGGAGGTCTCCCAGTAGTGCTGACCCACTCTTGCTGTCCTCTCTCGTTGCTCCCATGCCTCTAGGAGGGGTTTCCTCCATGTCTTTGGCAGGATCCTTCCAGCACCCAAGCCCGGCCCAAGGTCCCCTCCCCATACTAGGGGGCACCCCTGAGGGCCACAGACAGCCTTCTCAGCACTACATCTCCATCTTCCACCCGACTGCCCCTGCTGGCATGACTCATGCCTATTTATCAGGTGGCCTGCCCCCTGCCAGCCCTTTACTGGGGATTGGCTGAGCTCCTCATAAATATTCCAAGCAGCTCTTCCTAGCCTTCACCCTCTGGGTCTAGAACATTCTCCAGTGTTCCAGAAAAGAGGGGGAGGCACCAGAGAGGCTGCTAGGATGAGTCATCCAGCCCTGACTCACTGATCCCTGACCCGGGTTCCAGGCTCAGGCTTAGCCCTGAACTACAATAAATTTTCCTACACTAACCATTCTACACTAACAAACCTGCACTAACAACTCTAGCACACTAGAGGGTGCTAAACAATTGATCAAATTATAAGGTCTATGTTCAACATATTCTGTCTATATAGAATGGTGTAATCTTCTTCGTCATAGGATCAGTTGTTATGGTTATCGCATAAGTTCAATGTTAGGGAAATTTACGACAGATGGCAGTGCAGCTTAGTGATGGCCGCAGGACACAGAGTGCCATCAGTATATGCCTTTAGGCTCCATTTGCTGTGGACCTATTATTTACATAATTTTTTTAATATTGGTGCATTTTTGGACTTGAAGCACAGTGGAGCCTTCAAGACAGGTACCACACAATTTATGATGTGTGCATTACAATGTGCATTAATGCCAACCTGTGTTTGTATGCACTGGCAATGTAAAATGCGTCTGCCAAAAACGGACAAGTGTGGTTCCACCCTTAAAGTAATGCTAAACACAAACTGTTTCATTTACATTGTCCCTTCTTTTTCTGTATGTGGATGATGGCAATGTAATGTTTTTAATAAAAAGACCTCTCCCAGCCTGTCTGCAGGGAAACATAAACAGGAGGAGCTTCTAGTCCTCTGCTGCTGGCCACATGTTAAAAATAAAATGTCATACAAATATATATTTAAAATAAAATCTTTATTATTTTTTGGCAATAACATGGTGTGGGAGAATTGTAAGTCACACCCCTCCAACCTGTGTCTTATACTAAAAGGGAGGTAAAGCCTCCATTATTCTACATGTAAAATTCTACCCCCATTGTGTTTAGCTGGTTAGTGGGCATGGAGGAGGAGGGAGGGAGTGAGTCATTTAGCACTGTGTATACGACCACATGTGTGTCACATAGGGTGCTCAGATGTGATAGGGAGGAAATGCTCAGCATAGAAACTCACTGAAAACTGAACATGTGCAGAGTTGCCACCACAGCTGCAAAATCCCTAGATGAATTGGGGACATGGACAGGAGATGGAGATAGAGAGCAGCAGGATCAACCAGATTTTTTGCAGAATACAGAAAACTAATCTCATAGTGACTGAGTGACTGAGCATTACATGAACAGCATGTAATACACCATTTATTGATAGTTTTTTATGATGTGGGTTTAGTGACACTTTATATAGAAAAGTCTGCACGTTCCATCACAATTTCCAAAAATTAGGAGCTTGTTCCTTATTTCAGGAGAGTGGATAAAGCATATGCAAGCAGTTCATTTTTTTAGGAAGGTTCTTTTGTGTTTTGCACTAGTTTATTGAAGGGCCTATTCATTGGGTTCTTTAAAGCGTGTCTAAACCCAAACCCAAAAATGTAATATATTGTAGCTTAGCTCTATTCTAAACGAATACGTTTAGAATAGATGGACTTTACTTGAACTTGAAGGACACAGCAGGAGGATCAGGCTGTGCATGGGACAGATTGGGAAGGATTTGTGGTGGAAGGGGAAGAACAAAATTTTAAATAAATTGCTAGAATCAGTGGCAGCCACTGATCGCAGCTATTCATTTAATCTGAAAAATGAGGTTGACCAAACAGGCATGCTGTAAATCCAACATCCGATCCGGCACTCGATCAGCGCTGACAAGCAAAGGCAGCGAGTGCTGATCGGTGTGTTCTAACGGGTGGTCAGTCCCAGTCAGAACACAATAGCTCAGCGGGGAGATCCTCCCGAGCTCCTCAGTTTTTTTCAATAAGCCCGCTGTGTTGAACAAAATAAAACAGGTCACATAGTTTGGTCTCACCTTCCCAGTGGATTTGACACCCTTCCAGATACAAAAATAGCATATGATCCAGGCGAGGAGGAGACACAGCGCCAGGTCCCAGCGGATAGATCCAAGATGGTGGATGCCCTCTGAGATCCCCAGAGTACGTCTCCTAAAAATGACACAAGATACATGTTGTACAACATCAACATGAGTTTGGTTCCCACTGTGATACAGCAACAGATGATAAAAATGTCATTCAGTTAGGGATTACACACAATATAGGACACTTCTCATTCACTTACTCCCAGAATTCCACCTCTGGGCTTGTCTGATTGCTGCTTTGGGTCCAGTTTTCTGTCTTGTTAACAAACTCCACACAATTTTCTGCAAAACAAGTAATATGATTGGGAAGGTTATCCAAACAAAGTGATCTGGCCTGCGGCAGACATGTACACAGCGAGATACACAAGCTCCTCTGGCACCGAGAGATCCTGACAGGCATCCAGACATTACTCACCCTTTCCACCCACACTGCGGTATCGGGTACATCTCCAGCGCTGTCCTGAGCCCGCAAAGATGGTCCGAAATGGCCCGGCGGGGACTAAACCAGCTGAAGAACGTCCACTCATACAGCCCACGGGGAGATCTAAAGATGGCGCCTCTTCCTTGTGTAGGAAGCCGCCAAAGGACATGCTGCAACAAGCTACATGAAGCTCTGATACAATTACGTATCGTTCATAAAATTTATTATACACCATTAAGACTTTTCCGAATGCGTAAAATAAACAGTCCCATATGCCATAAATGTCATAAGGACCCGGGTGATTTACTTTGCATGCTCTGGAACTGCGAAACCTTACAACCATTTTGGTCACAAGTAACCCACTTTATTGCGATTCATTTTAATTTACCCAATGTGTGCAGTCCAAAGTGGTGTATATTAGCAGTTCTCGAGGATGTGGAGATAAGCTTATATCAAAAACAATTCCTACGCTTCTTATTATTTTACGCCAGGAAAACGGTAGTGTTGCAATGGATATATTCCACACCAATCTCCCTCAATCACTGGAAAACCTTGATTAATCAGGTATTACCAACTTACAAACTGATATACGAAGCTAGGGGATGTTCTATTAAATTTGGGAAAATATGGGGCCAGTGGATTGAACTCTCAGATACATGTGAACTTCCTGATTAGTGAGTTGGACTCACTTGGCATTGTAATGAGTTTACTAGGCTATAATGAGGATTAAAACTCCTACGTTTCTGCGGTACCTGGGGTACGAGAATTATATTTCCAAGTCCCTACTGTACATCATTACATGTGCAAGTGCTTAGCTGTTTAAGCTTGTTTAGATTAGAACTGTTAAATATTCCTGATAGTTCGGGAATTAAAGATCAACCCATTACAAGAATCTGCAGAATATAATTGACTTTTTGTATTGTCTAAAAAATGTGTTTGATGATCAACTGATACATTTACACTGAATATAATGTGTATTAAGTTCCTAATGTATCATCTGTGTTATAAAGATTAATAAAAAACACAGTTAAAAAAAAAAACAACATAATGTGATCTCTGCAGTATATATTGTAGTCAGGAAGTAACAAGTCTGAAATATCAATTCAACTTAAAGTGTATCTAAACCCAAGAACAAAAATGCAATATGTTGCAGCTTACTAGTACTTACAGTGCCTTGAAAAAAAGTATTCATACCATTTGAAATTTTGCACATTTTGTCATGTTACAACCTGAAACATAAATGTATTTTTTAGGATTTTATGTGATAGACCAACACAAAGAGGAACATAGTTTTGAAGTGGAAAGATAATGATAAATGGTTTTCCACATTTTTTACAAATAAATACCTGAAAAGTGTGGCGTGCATTTGTATTCAGCCCCCTTTACTTTGATACCCGTAACTAAAATCTAGTTGAACCAATTGCCTTCAGAAGTCACCTAATTAGTAAAAAAAAAAAAGAGTCCACCTGTGTGTAATTTAATCTCAGTATAAATACAGCTGTTCTGTGAAGCCCTTGGAAGTTTATTAGAGAACCTCAGTGAACAAACAGCATCATGAAGGCTAAGGAACACACCAGACAGGTCAAGGATAAATTTGTGGAGAAGTTTAAAGCAGGTTTATGCCACGTACACACGATTGGAATTTCCGTCCGAAAAAACTTGGATGTTTTTTCAGACGCAATTCCGCTCAAGCTTGCCTTGCATACACATGGTCACACCAAATTCTGACCCTCAAGAATGAGGTGACGTAAACCACGTACAACGGGACTAGAAAATGGAAGTTCAATACCCAGTGCGCCACCCTTTGGGCTCCTTCTGCTAATCTCGTGTTTATATCGTGCTAGTAGAAGTTTAGTGAGAGACGATTTGTGCTTTTCAGCTTTCGTGCTTTTCAGTCCGTTACTGCTCTTCAGTTTGTGCTTGTGGGTTTGTATCTGGTTTACTGTGCGTGTAGTCAGTTCGTATCTTTTTTACAGTGTGTTCTTGTCCGCTCGTTTCTGATTTTCAGCTCGCTCTTCACAGGCCTTGTAGTTCTTCAGTGTGTTCTGTTAGTTCGTTCTGACCAGCCGACCATTTTAAAGCCATGTTGCGGGTACGTGCTCGTCTTAGACGAGCAGGGGCTTGGTGTTGGGGTTCTTGCTTTGACCCAAGTCCAGTCCATGAATGGGGTGGGGAGGAGTTCATGGACCAAGAATTGGTTACACGAGATCCTGGAGAATAACCCTGATGATTTTTGGAATTTTCTCCAAATGAGGGACCCCCTCTTTCACCGTCTGTTGGCTTTGCTGTTCCCTTATATTATGAAGCAGGACACCTGCATGCGGCAAGCCATCACTCCGGAGCAGAGGCTAGTCGCTACGTTGCGGTACTTGGCGACGGGGAGAAGTCTACAGGACCTCAAGTTCTCTACAGGCATCTCCCCCCATGCTCTGGGGATCATTATTCCAGAGACCTGTTCTGCTATCATTCTGGTCCTGCAGAAGGACTATATTAGGGTAAGTTTTCTCCTTTAACTTCACATTCTATATATTTAATGTTTGCTAATGTATTGTATTCCTTTCATCATTCCCTAATTACCATGATTGTAATATGCTTTGAATGTCCTCTTTATCCTCATGCATGCTGTAATCTTTTAATGCTCCCTTTTTGTCCTTCATGCATATTTGCCTTCACTAACCTCCCCAGCATGCTATCCTGGGCCCATATACACCTAGCCTAGTCACTTAACAATGTATTTTGTCAGCTCCATTGTAGTGCTTTACCCTAAACACCTCCTAAAATGTGTACAAATGTTATTGTTGTCCTTAAATTCAGGCAGAGTGCCATCATCTTTTTTTGGGCTCCCAAACTCATTTAACAACCCCCCCCCTAAAATTTTTACAATGGGCCATCAGAGGGAGTGAGGAATCTGATAAGTGGACCTTATACTTTTGTCTTTAAGTACTCCTTAAAATAAAGGTTATACTGATGTTGACCAAGGATGTTTGTGTATAATCTGCTTGCAATGTTATGTGCAAAAGTACTAATTTTTTTCCTTTAACGCCACAGGGATGGCAGACTGTGGCCTCCCAGTTTGCCGAATGTTGGGACTTTCCCAACTGTGGAGGGGCAATCGATAGGAAGCACGTCCACATCGTCCCACCACCCCATTCGTGGTCATACTATTTTAACTATAAGGGGTTTCATAGTATCGTGTTAATGGCTGTGGTGTCGGCGACATATGAGTTTCTCTATGTGGACGTGGGGAAGAATGGCCGGATGCCAGATGGTGGAGTCTTTGCCCAGACCGTGTTCTACCGATGTCTCCAGAGTGGTGGCTTGGGATTGCCACCTGCGGAAGAGAACGTCGCAGGACTCCCATTTGTTTTTATCGCTGATGAAGCATTTGGTCTGGGTGATCACAGGATGAGGCCATTCCCCCAGAGGACCCTCACCCCGGAGAAGAGGGTTTTTAATTACCGGCTGGCCAGAACGAGAAGAGTCGTGGAGAATACCTTTGGGATAATGGCCAGCCGGTTCCGCCTATTTCTAACGGCAATAAATATGGTGGAGTACAAACTTAACCACATTTGGTCTGGGTGATCACAGAATGAGGCCATTCCCCCAGAGGACCCTCACCCCGGAGAAGAGGGTTTTTAATTACCGGCTGGCCAGAGCCAGAAGAGTCCTGGAGAATACCTTTGGGATAATGGCCAGCCGATTCCGCCTATTTCTAACGGCAATAAATATGGTGGAGTACAAACTTAACCACATCTTGTTATCATGCTGCATACTGCACAACTTTTTAAAGCAAAATACTACTAGTTATGTAGCCTCAGTGGGGCCTGAGGCCATGGTCATGAAACAACAATGACGGCCCTGGAAGCTGGCCGTCCTAGCTTGCCCCCCCGAATCGCCCGTGAAGTGCGTCTAAAATATGTGGATTATTTTACGGGTAGGGGGGTCATTGCTATGACAGCAATTTTTTAAATATTTTCCAAATGAAAAAAAAATGATATGATAAAATCTTGAATTTGATTAACTGCTTGTGTTTCTTTTATCTGTCTCCTAGGTTCTCCTAGTGCACTTGTAGTGCAAAGTGTTTTTTTCCGTTATTTAAATAACACCCATTGTCACTGTAAACACCAACTTAATACAAAAACTGCTATTGAGCATTGAAATTGAAGCCACACATTGTTGAGTATAAAACCTTTTACTCTGTGCACATTCACGTTATGCCAGCAAAAGGCTGATGGAGCATACACACGGTCGCATTTTCCGACCAAAAGCTCTCATAGGAGTTTTGCTGGCGGCATTTCTGATCGTGTGTACGCGGCATAAGGTTATAAACAAATCCAAAGCTTTGAACATCTTATGGACGTCAGTCCATCATCTGAAAATAGAAAGAGTATGGCACAACTGCAAGCCTACCAAGACAAAAACGTCAACCTAAACTAACAGTCTAGGCAAGGAGAGAATTAACCAGAGAAGCAGCCAAGAGGCCCATGGTAACTCTGGAGGAGCTGTAGAGATCCACAGCTCAGGTGGGATAATCTGTCCACAGGACAACTATTAGTCCTGCACTCCATAAATCTGGCCTTTATGGAAGAGTGGCAAGTAGAAAGCCATCGTTGAAAGAAAGCCATAAGAAGTCCCATTTGCATTTTGCAAGAAGCCATGTGGGGGACACAGCAAACTTGTGGAAGAAGGTGCTCTGGTCAGGTGAGACCAAAACTTTTTGGCCTAAAAGCAAATTGCTGTATATGGTGGAAAACTAACACTGCACATCACCCTAAACACACCATCCCCACCGTCAAACATGGTGGTGGCAGCATCATGTTGTGGGGATGCTTTTCTTCAGCAGGGACAGGGAATCTGGTCAGAGTTGATGGGAAGATGGATGGAGCCAAATACAGGGCAATCTTAGAAGAAAACCTGTTAGAGTCTGCAAAAGACTTAAGACTGGGGTGGAGGTTTACCTTCCAGCAGGACAAGGTCACTAAACATACAGCCAGAACTACAATGGAATGGTTTAAATAAAAGCATATTCATGTGTTAGAATGGCCCAGCCAAAGCCCAGACCTAAATCCAATTGAGAATCTGTGGCAAGACTTGAAAATTGCTGTTCACAGACACTCTCCATCCATTCTGACAGAGCTTCAGCTATTTAGCAAAGAAGAATGGGCAAACATTTCTAGATGTGCAAAGCTGGTAGAGACATCCCCAAAAAGATTTGCAGCTGTAATTGCAGGGAAAGGTGGTTCTACAAAGTATTGACTCAGGGGGGCTAAATACAAATGCACGCCACACTTTGCAGATATTTATTTGTTAAAAATGTTGAAAACCATTTATCATTTTCTTCACTTCACAATTATGTGTGACTTTGTGTTGGTCTATCACATAAAATCCCAATAAAACACATTTATGTTTTTGGTTGCAACATGACAAAATGTGGAAAATGTCAAGGGGTATGAATACTTTTTCAAGGCACTGTAGACAGTGTTTTGTAGTACACATAAAGAACTGGAAACATTATAAATGATGAGAGTGCAGCACAGGTTGAGAACAGTAAAGTTATCAATAGCTGACAGGTTTTCTAGCAGGATCAACAGATATTTATTTGCGCTTATCAAGCATATATAACAAAAGGCTTTCAATGGTATTTAGGCAGGTGGCCTACCGTGTTAGTTAGCCAGCTGGACTGCCCAGGTCAGCAGGAGGGGTTAATGTTTTTTTCGCCTTCCCTGATCATGTTCGCTGGCTTTTTCTGGGGTTTGGCCGTTGTTCCCGGGGGACTAGAGAGCAGGCAAGAGAACGGGAACTTTGCAGAAGCTTGCTGGGATCTATGGTCCACCATCAGAGCTTTGACTCATCGGCATCCCCGTAACTATAGACACCTCTACTCAAGATCTTCCAATCATGGAGTACACCCAAAAGGACTTTACCTGTGCAGGTATGCTGGTGCTGTCGCAGCTAGAGATAGTTAGAGAAAGGACATTTATTGCTGTTGCATATGTTATGCTGGATTTTTAGTAGAAGTTGTTTAACTGCCGTGAGCCTGATCTGAAGTTATTCATGTTGGGGCTCTGTGTATTTCTAAGAGCCTGGGTCTGTGAAAGCACTATGGGGTATGTGTAAAACCACTACAGAAGGTTAACTCGCAAGGCAAAGAAGAGGAAATAGTTGCCATGGGCAATCACAAGAAAAAACCACTACAGCAACCAGGCATTTGGCATAGTACCTGGTTGGGTGACAGGTCCTCTGGTAGCGAGGGGATTGGTGCTGTAATTTCCTCCATAGCTATCTGTTTCCTCCAGTCACTGGGAGCAGACTAGCGTTACGGAGATCTAAGGCCTGATCACTAGCTATGGGAAGGAAAGAGTTAAATTTGAACATGAATGAAACCCACATTATGTGTCTGACGGGGTCTAATTCCATTACTGGGAGTGAGGAACCCATTCGGTTGGTCGGACTGTCGGTCCGTCCTGTCAAACCAGCAAACCACCCACCCACCAACCCCATCGCTTGCCCGTCCGCCCACCAGCTCTGCACTTACCCCATCTAGGTCACGGAGAGCTTCCGTGACTTCCCCCTGCGTCTCCTCCTCGGCAGCTTCCCTCTGTGTCTCCACCTCGGTGGCCAATACGGTCGCTTCTCCTCTCGGCCAACCGGGTCTTAAGACCCGCTTCCTGATTGGCCGGGAGAAGACGCAGGAGGACAATAGCAAATATTAATGGATTAATGGAGTGGCTGCCACTGAGAGGTACGCTGGGCTGGTGGAGTGAGCAAGGGCTCTGCATATACCTCTGAATGCAAAAACATACATCAGTTATAAGTGTGTAGTGTCATGGGATGAAATATTTTACAGGGGAACTCTGTACATTAGCGCTGCACACAAGTACCTCATCTCCGAGTTGAGTACGGCTTTAGTGTTTGATTTTTCACATGTTCACAGCCTCTGCCTGGTCCCGGGCATTGGTGAGCATGCCTTCGGGTGAGGTGTTACCCCACGTGCATGGGCGCAGTACACCCCGCCCACAGGTATAGTTAATAGAGAAAAGGAACCAAATAAGAAGAGTTTATTGTTAGGGTTTACATACCCTTTATACACCATTTTGTTCTGAGCCGTTTGTAAATTGTAAATTACATACAAAATCATTATGAATTAAAGAATATCTATAGCATACCTCCCAACTTTTTGAGATGGGAATGAGGGACACCTAGCAGCAAAAGTATGCAGGCATAGGACACACCCCTTGCCACTCCTCATTAAAGGAGAATTGTACAAAAAAACAAGATTGCTTACCCCACAAGTGCTTTTTTTGTTACCACTACTATTCCTTTATATTGGCTTTTGGAATTTACAAATGCAGCAATTTAGAAATCAGATGAAAGGTTTAGTGCTGGAAAACACTTTTTGATAGATAAAAACGGTATTTTATATACAGCTATATGGATCAGACCAAAATGAGTGACAAATGAGAAGGAATGAGAGACACCGTTCCAAATAATGGACAGTCCCTCAAAATCAGGGACAGTTGGGAGCTATGTCTACAGCAATGATCAGCAAACAGTTGTATCTAGACCACAACACCAACACCAAAAAAAGTTACATTGGTTAGCCACAAAACCAACGGAAACCTAAGTAGTAAAACGTGCAGTTAAGCTATGAAAGGCGTCCTCAGAAACAAGTAATTCTCCCCTTTTACCTGTGTTCCAGGTGTTATTGCAGGATGCCCAGGGTAATCTGGCTGTGAAAGAGTTAAATAGATAGAAGAACGCCCAGGCCAAGATGACAATGTAGTAAATATTAGATAGGAAACACATAACCATCATCCCATATCCGATACCTGTGGGAAAATTGGAAATTAATTCTTTATTTGTAATTTTAGAGGGTGCAGACTATGCAGTCAGTGCCACTTTCACTTGTTTTGTATTTATTCCTGTTGCATTATGGGAGTTAGTTGTACTTTTATGTGTTTTTTTTTGGGGGGGGGGGGGTTTGGTTCATTCAGAGCTGTGCAGTTACTCTGCTTCTAGGAGAATTGAGCACACAGAAATCAATACAAACCTGAGTACACAAATAAGTACACCACACCAAAGGTATTGGGAGTCAAGTACTGTATATTTATTTTATCACAGAATTCCAAAGATAACCAAGTCTGCATGATAACATGTTTGGGGTGCTACAAACCCACAATTGATATATGTCCACAAAATTGATATATGTTTTGCTGTGTTATCATAAGTAATCACAAGTTATTGCCGAAACGTTATTCCATAAAATAAGCGACAGCACGGCTGCTTTGTACGTGAAGAGGTTTTTTACCTTATTATGAAACATTGGCAGCTATGCAACAGACTGGAAGGATTTCCTATGCTCTAGATTCAGGTACAGTAATCCCCACATCCAGTTTTACAAGTTTATTTGCTATCTCTTCCAAGCAGTGGCGGCCCGTAATGCAGGGTGCATAAAAAAAAAAAACAATTGGAATCCATGCGTCTGGCCCCCTAATCTAAATGTGGGGCACCGAATGCATGGATTCCAATTGGGTTTTTTTTTTTTAAGCACGTGATTAGAGCCTGATTCTCCTCACGACCAATCAGGAAGCGGGTCCTGAGACCCATCACCTAATTGACCGAAATGAGAAACGATCCTATTGTCTGCCTATGAGGAAAAGGAAGGAGGAGGGAGGAGACGCAGGGCGGAAGCCGCCATGATGTGCCGAGGAGGAGGAGATGCAGGCAGTGGAGGATTAAGGTGGTCATGGGCCCCTAGGCTACTTTTTGTGTGGCCCCCTCCTAAGCATGCTTTACCAGAAAATAAAGTATTTAGTGCCATGTGTAAAAGGGTAGACCTATATTACACGCCTCAAGTGCAACTCTCAGGTCTACTGCCCAAACACATTCAGACATGAACCTACTATAAACAGAAATGCCACAGAAAAAAAGCATTCAAAATACACCTGCCGGCCGGTAACAGATTTTACCTTTCTAAACCAACAGTTAGGCCAAAAACATCTGCAGCAGCTCCTGTTTAACTGAGGCAAAATCACAACATCCTGACAGAGACCAATCGAAACGCTGTGTAATATTCCAATAAAATAAAAGCCATACAAATACCATAAACAGCAGCAGCAGCACATAAAAGCAAGCAATAATCAACAGCAGAACAATCATACGTTCCAACGGCAGGAAGTGCCAGCATCCATCGGCACAGGTGCATCCTGTCCATCGGACACCACTGCAATCCAGGAAACGGACCAGACTCACTCCCAGGATATCCGGCAGCTTTTGCCAACATGCTTGTTCACTATGTACCTTTGTGAGTACCTTTTTACAGTTTTATTAAACTCCATGTTTTTTACTGCACTTAGAGTGGCGCCTTTGTTTCATTTTCAGAGTGCATATAACACGCACCCTGACATTAAGAGGGAAGTTTCAGGAAAAAAAACTTCCCACAGCCCCCTGCACAGTACACAGACCCCTTTCCCTGCACAGTACACAACCCTCTGCACAGTACACAGACCCCCTGCACAGTACACAGACCCCTTTCCCTGCACAGTACACAACCCTCTGCACAGTACGCAGACCCCCTGCACATAACACAGTCCCCTTTCCCTGCACAGTATGCAGACCCCCTGCAAATAACACAGTCCCCTTTCCCTGCACAGTACACAGACCCCCTGCACATAACACAGCCCCCTTTCCCTGCACAGTACACAGACCCCTTGCACATAACACAGCCCCCTTTCCCTGCACAGTACACAGACCCCTTTCCCTGCACAGTACACAGACATCTGCATAGTACACAGACACCTTTGCCTGCATATCACACAGGCCTCTTTCATAATAAAGCCCCCCTGTACTCCAAGGAGACCCCCAGTCTCCTGGGAAAGAATACTCTAAAGTTGATAAAACATCACTGCCAGCCCTTTCTCATACACCGCTCCTCCTGTGTCACTCATTGTAAATCAAAGCTTCTAAATACCTCAATTAACGCCGTTCTTCGTGACCCGGTCATGTGACTGCTCTTAACTGCTGTTTCATTGACGGTCACATGACCGCTCTCCTCCTGCAATCAAAGGCTACACTTGAGAAGGAGGTGGAGCGGGAGGAGGAGAGCGGCCAGACAGAGCGGCTTTAATTGAGGTAAATGGACTTCCATTTACATTGAGAGTGACACACAAGGAGCTGTGCATGAGAAAGGGCTGGCAGTAATGTTTTCTCAACTTTAAAGCATGCTGGCAGTGCTGTCCCAGGGCTAGGAGAGGCGGTACAGCTGGCCTGACACACACCCCCCCCCCCCCCAATGGGTGGCACCGCCCGACGGACCGCCCGATCCCCGCCCCCTGTTGGTAAAAAAACATTTATCGGCGTATTCATATAACACACAGGCATGGTTTTTATTCTACATATACATAAATATATATAAATTAATAAAAATATCATGGCCAATCGGGGGCCTTTGCACACGTGCAGCCTAGACCAGCCTGTGCATTAATCCGCCCCTGGATGCAGGGGAAGCAGCCCCCCGTCGACCGGAGGAAGTGCTGCCCGATATTTTAGGTAAATGCAGGGCTGGTGACCGACTGACCGAGGGGGGGGGTCTGCGGAAGACTCGACCAACCCCAACTGGGGTGTGGGGGTGTGTGCAGGTTACCCAACCGACCGGGGGGCTGTGAGTGCATTATATTCCACCCCCCAAAAAATACCACCAGCCGCTCAATGGAGGCTGGTGTTTTTTTTTGATGGGGGGGAGGCAAACAACCACCTCCCCACCTGGACGGCCGGCGGCACTTAATCAGCACAAATCCACACACACCCCCCACCTCTGCTTGACGCTGTTGGCCAGTCTGTCCGGCACGTACCCCTTCTAGGTGGAGGGTGACGGGCGGCGGGGTGCGGGTGATGGGCGGCAAGCTGTGGGTCAGGCAGCAGCTCCTGTGTCCTCTCCTAGTTCACGGTGGCTTCTGCCGTGCGTCTCTTCTCTCCACCTGCTAGAAGTCCAATAGGATCGCCTGTCCTTTAAACCAATTGGGTGACTGGTATCAGACCAGCTTCCTGATTGGCCAGGCGGAGGATTAGTGTGGTATATATTCATTCTCTATCGTCACACAACTGGGTGGGCTTCGGGCGCAGTGATCCCGGAGCCCACCCTTTTTGAAGCCTATTAGAGCCTCTGGGTATAATCACATGCTTTATAAAAACACCCCCGCTGTTAGAATCCATGGCATCCCTGTATGTAGATCAGGGGGGCAGACGCATGGATAGGGGGGCGGCGATGCCCGTGCGCCCCTAATGCATGGGCCGCCACTGCTTCTAAGTATTAAACAATCATATAAGGGGTGTGATGAGCTTGCTTATTTCCAAACTGTAGATTCTGCATATTAAAGCACAAGTCCAAGTAAAATTAAAATCATGTCTTTCCAGGAAACACAACAAATGTGCTTCACTTAGTTTAGCATTACTTAAAAAAAAAACAATATAACTTAAAATCTCCCTTGCATTTTCTTCTGGGTGAGACTGCAGCTTCTTGTTCCTTGATCTTAGTGCCATGCTCCTTCACTTTAAATCTTTCCAGTGGACCATTTGATAATGTATTTAGCCTATTGTGGTGAAAGTAGAACTAAAGGCAAACCTTTTATTTATTTTTTATTTTGGACTAAGTAAGTTAGGGTTATAACTCCCTCTTTTTTTTTTTTTTTTTGCCATCTGGGTCCCATTGGGGAGATTTGCCTTCACTTCCTGTCCCATAGCCAAAACAGGAAGTGAGAGTAAATCCCTCCACAGTGAGAGAATCCCATTGTGTCACCAGAACTAGTGTCCACATTGGAAATTTTTTTTCTATTACTGTTCTGGGGACAGTACTTTCCGTGATGATGGTGAACAGGACAAATAGGGTAAGTCTCCCTAATGGGGACACAGACAGCAATAAAAACCTGACAGGTTTTCTAACCACTCTCCACTCTATCCAAAACAAAAAAAAAATGGATTTAGTTATGCTTTAATACTTTTGAATATTGATCTGAATGCATATTTTCTAATTGATTTATTTGTCCTGTACTTACCAGAGAAGAGAGGACATATTTTTAACCAGGCGATGGTCGGCCCTTGGGAGGTATATTGTCCCAATGCAATCTCAAGGAAGAACATAGGAATTCCACAGGTGACCATGAAAATGGCATATGGGATAAGGAACGCCCCTATATTGAATACATACAATACACATTATAAACTGTACAGCGAGTAGAAATATCATTTAAAATTTAGGTTATATTTTTATTTTGTTTTTTGGATTTATTATCGATCTTGTTTTCCTGCGTACAGTACATGATTCAGAATTATCCAAAATGTTAAAATTTGACTTCATCCCCCAGAGTTGCTTTGAAAACTGTACCTAGAGGCGCTTCTAAACTGCCAGTAAACCACTGAGTGCTTTTGAAGAGCTTTTCCGGTGTCTTGCCGAGAAAGTTCCCCCGGCGGATAAGGACCCCCCTGTAGTGCGCAGGCGAAGCGCTCGCGCAGTAGGAACAACAAGGGAGTCACCGAAAAGAGCCGAAGAAGAACAGCTGATCGTCAGCTGTATACGGCGCCTGCGCACTACATTCTAACCTAAGTCCACGTTAAAGCCCCACCATCCAAGTGGACATAGAGTTAGAATACTGAGTTAGGCCTGTTACAAAGTGTTTTTTTTTTTTTTACTATAGTCTTGGCACGCAGGCGCCGCGACTTGAAGCAATGCCTGTGTATTCTTGAGGTCTATGGACCTCAAGTCACATCAAAGTGGGACCAAAGTACCAAAGTAGTGCAGGGACTACTGTGAAGTGGCACAGATATGAACGGTACTCATTGGAAATCATGGGGTACGACTTGTCATGTGACTTTTCAGACCCAAATTGCATGAAAAGTCGCACTAGTGGAAACCTAGCCTTAAGAGTACCTGTCACTGCTCAAGCTTTCACAAGGAGTGTTTTTCATTCCTTGTGATGGCAATAACATTGATAAAAAATGAGAGACAGTGTTGAAAAATATAATTCTGTATAAAAATAAATAAATAAACAAAATGAAAAAAATAATTAAAGTGGCCTTGTCCCCTCTTGCTCATGCGCAAATGCGAACGTAACTGTATATGTAGGTCCCGTACACATATGTAAAAGGTCATCGTACCACACGTGTGATATTGCAGCAAATGTAAGCGTGGGAGCAATAATTCTAGGGCCAGACCTCCTGTGTAAATCTAAACTGGTAACCTGTAAGGGCTTTTAAAGTGTCGCCTATGGAGATTGTCATCATTAGCGTCGTTTGTCACTATTCCACGTTCATACACACCTTTGATCATGACATGTTAGGTATCTACCATATTTACTCCGTGTAATATCATCTTTTATACTTTACTAAACAATTGGGGATTATATTGTGTTTGTATGCACTAAAATTCAATAAAATGTATTTTCCAAAAAATATGTGCAAATATCATGTGACATAAAAAATTGCAACAACCAACTTTTTTTTCCCCAGGGCCTTTGCTTTCAGAAAATATATGAAGTTTGGCGGTTCTAAGTTTTAATGCAGTAAAAAAATAAAAAAATGCAGATTTTTAAATGTACTGTATGTGAGAAATGTCAGAATTGGCTTGGGCGGCAAGGGGGTAATGAATGTAGAGTTGCATTAATTTGTGTCTTTTATATCGAGGAAGAGATGATCCTTATTTGCAAAAGAAGAAGAGACAATCCTTATTTGCAAAGTATTTGAAGAAATGCTGTGGAAGATCACATTTTTGTTGTTACAAATTTACTCAAGATCTTGTCTTTGAATAGATGACCAATGAGGGATACTCCTAGGGACTCAGTGGATGTGCGGCACCAGGAATCTTTCCTCTCTATTGTAAGCACCCCTGCCAGTGGAAAAAAATAGTTTGTCTCATCTCTGTAAACTGATACATCTGGAGGAAAGCTTGTTCTTTTGAAAAACAACAAACTAATGCCCTGTACACACGACCGGTTTTGCCGTTGGAATAAACTGCGAAGGTTTCTCCGACGGAACTCAGACGGAATTCTGCTCAAGCGGTCTTGCCTACACACGGTCACACCAAAGTCCGACCGTCCAGAACGCGGTGACGTACAGCACGTACGACGGGACTAGAAAAAGGAAGTTCAATAGCCAGTAGCCAATAGCTTCCATCTGGTACTTGCTTCAGAGCATGCGTCGTTTTTGGTCCATCGGAAGAGCATACAGACAAGTGGTTTTGCCGATAGGAATTGGTTCCGTTGGAAATATTTAGAACATGTTCCATTTCTAGGTCCGTCAGAATTTTCGAAAAAGAAAGTCCGATGAGGCATACACACACGATCAGAATAAACTATGAAAAGCTTCCGTCGGACTTTTTCTGTCAGACATTCCGCTTGTGTGTACACGGCATTACTGGCTGGATCACCAGGTGAAACTAGAAGAAAAGAATGCCTAAAAAGAAAACAACTACAGCAACCACATCTAAGAACTGACACGATTAATTCCTCTAAGGAGACTTAGCCTGATGATCACATTCACTGTGAGTACAGTGGAGCTTCAAGTCCATTTTGTAAACAATGCTGTATTGACTACTTTTTTCGGGTAGTCCTACTTTTAGGGTAAGGGTCAGTGTGTGTCATCTTTTCATCAGTGTTGGCTTTCATTACAACACTTACTGTTTGAGATTATCATAACTGGACCCTTTTGGAAATTGTGATCCATGTTATTATGGACTATCTGCCATTGCATTTGAATTATACACTAGTCACTTGGTGTTATTGTTCCTTCCAAGCGCTGCATTTTTATTGTTATTTTTATTTGGTTTTCCAGGAAACTTTTGTGCTGGCTGCTTGTATTCAGTTTAATATTTATTTTAATTTATATATCTATTAGTCCTCAAACGAGCGCAGATATTTAGTATTTTCTGTTATATCTGCCTGATGTTCAGCTTTAAAGAGGTTCTGCAGAGTTTATCTCTTTCTTCTTACTAAAAGTGGGAAAACATTCAGCGATTACTCAGTGATAAGTAAGCACAGTGTAGCTGTGCGAAACTAGTCCACCTCTGTTCCGGCTACTGCAACCGTGGTGTATGTCATTGTTTGCATGGAATATTCAATAAATGGACTTCAATCACGTTGGTGTGCAGCCAATTTCTTCCTTCATTCAGTCTTCTATGGCAGGCGAGCTGGGGCTTGCACCCATGTGAGGAGTCTTAAGCTTCGTACACACAATCAGATTGTTGGCCAACAAAACCGTGGACTTTTGTCCGAAGGGCGTTGGCCCAAACTTGTCTTGCATACACACGGCACACAATTGTCAACAGTCACGAATGTAGTGATGTACTATGTAGTTTTTCAGCTCTTTAGCGCCACCCTTTGGGCTCCTTCTGCTAATTTCGTGTTAGTAGAAGTTTTGTGAATGTTGATTCGCGCTTTTCATTTTGCGCTTTTCATTTTGCGCTTTTCATTTAGTTTCTGAACAGCTGTTCATCAACCAGACATGTTGTGGAATCGGAGGAGATAACTTGTTATTTATTATTGGCCTTGGAGTTATTGCTTTGACATTTTTTTTTGATTGAATAATGATTTGATTTGGTATATTTTCTATGTTTTTGGATGCATAGAATGCACTTTCTGCTTAAGTTCTATTGGCACTGGCAGATAGCATGTCTAATTTTATTTGTTTTCTTTTTTTAATGCACAATAAAAAAATTGTGGAGAATAATACTTGGCTATGTGTTTTTTTTGACATTATGGGAGTAGGCAGTTACATTAAAAAAAAAAAATACAATGTAAAATTGACAAGGGACACCAACATAGTATCTTTGATCTTAAAAACTAAGGGATAATGGTGTTGTGGTAAGTTGCCACAAAAAAAAAAAAAAAAAAAAAGCATAATAATATTATTCTTGATATTACTAGAAAAAAAAGCCTTTGAAAATATGTTTGCAATAACTCCATCTGTATCACCTGCAAAGCAGCTTCATTATTATCCCATTAAAGAAGAAGAGAATTGTTCGCTGCATTTGGAGATTTCATAATTTGCCGTGTCACGAATGTTAATTCTCCATTACGAACACTAGTTTACAAGACCGAACGCTTATGGCTCTTCCTTGCTTCCAAGCATGCGTGTTTGTACGTTGGACGTTTGTCCGATGGACTTGTGTACACACGCTCGGAAAATCTGACAACAGACAATTGTCCGCAGAAAATTTTATATCCTGCTATCCAACATTTGTCCACGGAAAATCCGACAACAATTGTCTGATGGAGCATACACACAGTCGGATTTTCCACCAGCAGCCTGACATCACACATTTCCCATCGGAAAATCTGATCGTGTGTGGCTTTTCATTGTGCCTAGAGTTTTTCACCTGGAGCAGCGATTTTCCTTTGCTGTCTACTCCAGCAGGTAATGGCTAGGAACCCCCCACTGAGGTTCTCACATGTGATCGCGGTCGGGTGCACCCTTATAGGTGATTAGCACTGCTAAGGTGGACTTTGTATTTAGGCTGGATCTGCCCAGGGGTGTATTTTTCATAGAGGAATATGGGTCAGCACATGGAGAAGCCAGGTTACAGGTTGCAATGCCAATCCTTCAAATTTACAGACAGTGGCAACCTTTTTTTATTAGTTTGTATATAAAAAGTAGATACAAATGGACCTCCCACCTCCACCATTTTTGTAGCACAGATATGGGAACCTCCAGATGTTCCCCAATCCAATGATTCCACCCACGATGGACAAAATGAACTCTGCTCTGCTCCCCCATTGCCCTCGAGATTTTAGCTCCTGATCCTCGGTATGTGTCAGTTGCTTGTCACCTTCAGGACTGGGCAGAACTCCATCTGATGAATCTACAGACAGGAAATGTGAACAATTATAGTAAAACTGCTGACAAAGTAACCTTCAATGCAAATGGAAATAATGCTGCTATTTTAATTTCAGCAAGATTTTATAGGCATAGGCCTCCATTCAGAACATGTTGTAAGATGCGTCTATATTTAGAGCTCATGCACACAGGATGTTTTCACAGCTGCTGTTAGGGGCGTTTGACTTTTTTTTTAACTGCCTCTAAAAGCCCCTTCATGTTAGATTATGTGTCCATGCACACATAAACTGTTATGCCCTGTACACACGGGTGGACTTTTCGACCGGACTGGTCCAACGGCCGAATCCGTCGGACAATCCGACCGTGTGTGGGCTACATCGGACTTCCGACGGACCTTTTCGGTTGAAAATCTGACGGACTTTAGATTTGAAACATGTTTCAAATCTTCCTGCTGGAACTCCGAAAGACCCAGTTCCTATCGGGAAGCCCGTTCGTCTGTATGCTGGTCCGACGGACCAAATACGACGCAAGGGCAGCTACAGCACCTGCCCGCGAGAATGGTTCTCAGCGACAGGGTACTATACATCTCGCACTCATTGCAATAGGAAAAACACATTTTCCTATTGCAGCGAGCATGAGAAAGAGGTGACAATGTCCCTTAGGTCTGGTATGGATTTTAAGGGGAACCCCCTATGCCATAAAAACGGCGTGGGGGTCCCCCCAAAATCCATACCAGACCCTTATCCGAGCATGCAGCCCAGTCGGTCAGGAAAGGGGGTGGGGACGAGCGAGCGTCCCCCCCTCCTGAACCATACCAGGCCGCATGCCCTCAACATGGGGGGGTGGGTGCTTTGGGGAAGGGGGAACTCTCTTGCTAGCGGTGGCCCGGTCTTCTCCATCGTCTTCTTCCCTCTTCTCTTCTTCCGATGTTGACATGATGCTCTCTCCCACTGTAATGCTGTGTTCACGGTGCGCAACGACTTATATAGGCTTAGGGCTTGGTGACCCCACCCGGTGACCCCGCCCCTTATGACATCACAGTCCCGGGGCATCCTGGGGCTGTGCCGTCATAGGGGGCGAGGTCACCACCCGGTGACCATGCCCCATGCCTATATAAGTCGTTGCGCGCTGTGAACACAGCATTACAGCGGGAGAGAGCATCGTGTCAACATTGGAAGAAGAGAAGAGGGAAGAAGATGATGAAGAAGACCGGGCCACCGCTGGCAAGAGAGCCACAAAAGAGCAGAAGATAGCGGAGGAGCCCGGCGGAAGAACCGGAGAGCGGGAAAAGAACCAAAGAGCGGAGAAGAGGTCGGAGAGCGGGAGAAGAACTGGACACCGGGAGAAGAGGCGGGAAAGAGCGGAAGAAGACCCCCGGAGCTGCCTAATAAATTACTTTAAAAACCTGTCTAGTGTGTTTTTTTATTGATACTTTTTTCCCCAGGTGAATGGGTAGGGGTACGATGTACCCCATGCTCATTCACATAGGGCGGGGGGCTGGGATCTGGGGGGCCCCCTTATTAAAGGGGGCTCCCGGATTCTGCTAAGCCCCCCGTCCGCAGACCCCCGCAAACAACGGCCAGGGTTGTCGGGAAGAGGCCCTTGTCCTCATCAACATGGGGACAAGGTGCTTTGGGGTGGGGGGGGCCGCAGGGCTCCCCCCTTCCCCAAAGCACCCACCCCCCCATGTTGAGGGCATGCGGCCTGGTACGGTGCAGGAGGGGGGCACTCGCTCAACCCCACCAACTTTCCTGACTGGCCGGGCTGCGTGCTCAGATAAGGGTCTGGTAAGGATTTTGGGGGGACCCCCATGCCGTTTTTTCGGCGTAGGGGGTTCCCCTTAAAATCCATACCAGACCTGAGGGCCTGGTATGCTCCATGACGGGGCTCACAAGGTGTTAATCTCGGTGGCGTGATTGACTTCCTTTTCTAGTCCCGTCGTACCTCATCACGTTCAAAATGAACAGACTTTAGTCCATGTGTGGGCAAGTTCGTTCGTTCGGAAGTCCGCCGTAACTCTGTCGAAAGTCTGTCGTGAAGACCGTCGGACCTATTCTGCCGGAAAGTCCAGTCGTGTGTGCGCGAGACCGTTCGTTTGGAAAGTCCATCGGAAGTCCACCCAAAGTCCGTCGGGAAGACCGTCGGACCTAGTCTGCTGGAAAGTCTGGTCTTGTGTTCAAGGCATTAGAGGCCTTTGGAGGCATAAGCGTTTAGGGGCAGTAGAAAAAAAACGACAGCCTGTGCTTCCAGAAGCAGTAGAAATGAGCTGGAAAAACGAAAAAAAAAAATGCGGCTCAACACATCTAAACACAGCTAAAAGCGTCAAACCGCGTTTAGCTGTGTTTGACGTTTTTAGGCATTTTTACATTATAGCGAGTGTTTTTAATGAAAAGATGTCCAAAAACGCAGGAGAACGGCCAATAACGCTAATGTAAAAGCATGGCTAAAAGCGAAAAAGACAGGCGTTTTTAGCGCTGCTGTAACGTTGGCGTTTTTAAAATGTCCTGTGTGCATGAGCCCTTAAGGTGTAAAATAAAACATAGGCACATTCTGCAAACCCACTTACCTGAATCGCAGGATACCCTCCTTGCAGCATCCTGTTGATATTTTTAATATAGCATGGTTTTGTGTGTCTCTGCCCTCACAGCTGTGCCATCCATTTACAGGTATCTATGAATGGGAAGACTACACATCCCATGTGCCACCTCAGCAGAGGGACTCACAGATCGTGCTGGCACCGCACTTGTAGTCCATTGTTTAATTACTCTGGCCTCATAACCTCTGTAGGAACCTGGCTCATGGTTCCAATGATATGCAGGCTTCAATAAAGAACATTAATACATGCAATTTCTTATTTTATTAGTGTATTTATTATATTTTGCATAGGATTAAAGATGGCCTTTAAATCTGAGAATTTTACAACATACTGACAGCTTTTTCAGTAAATTAAAGTCTGAACTCTAAAGACATTCACAAGTTTTTAACTGGCTGGGATCATCTGCTCTGGTTTTGTGAACTGATCAATCTACTGTTCTGAACTGTTCTTTTCACTCACTGCTCATCTGTTAGGCTTCATTTAGGCCAGCCATACACGGTTTGAATCTCTCCTGCTGAACCGGCTGAGATTTGAAGCATTAATGGGCAGCTGAATGTACCAAATGATTGATCGATCAACTTGGGCAAAACCAGCCTGCCGGATTCACTTCCGATTATCACAAGATGCTGCTATAGCCACTAGCGATTATCACTGTCTTCCCCTAGCGGAGGTGGCTTCCCCCCTACGCCAGGAGAACACAATTGCTCGGCAGGAGGGATTCCCCTGTCAACACTGACTGTGTTGATGGGGAAATCGTACAAATTTCTTTCCTGCAACCCGTAGTTGCAGGAAAGAAATTTGCACTATTTATGGGGTGCCTTAGATGTGTGGTTGAGGGACCAACGCCCCACCCTTAGGCTGCAATAGGCATCAGACAAGGGTGTTTACATGCCGTGGTAGTGATGCTTCACGCCCGCGGCACAGTTTACCCGACGTGTAGCACTCTGTAAGTGGCAAGCCACACACATTCAAGAAAATGGGGAAATTCCACAAATGCCCCGCAACTGTGTGCAATGAATGCGGTTGCAGAGCGTTTATTGGCAAAAATGTGACAAAAACAGATGGTGAGGAGGTGTTACATCACTTCCTCACCGCCTGTCAGTAGCCTCTGAAGCGAGATCCAAATGTGGATCGGGCTTCAGAGGAAAAGGAGATTTAGATGCATGTTTAAATATACCTTTAGTTCGCTCAGATGCATTGAAACCGACAACTTCTTTATGGGACAGTCATTTAGCAGGAATGCTTATTGCTTAATATGTAATCATTAGGGTCTCTAAATCTGGCAGTATCAAAATATGGAGCAGTTATGAAATATGGGCAGTATCAAATATGGGCAGTTACAGTATCAAAATATGGAGCAGCAAGCATGTAAACAAAAAGAAAAAACATCAAAATGAATGTTAGCTGCATATTACTATGGTATTTAAAATGCATTATCACTGCAGAGACAATTTCAGATCTCAAATATGGGAGTGATTTGTTCTGAAACGGCAGGTCTCGATATCTGTTATGTCATTGTGCAGGAAGTGATGGAAACCCAAAATTTTAAAGCTGTCACTGGAATAGAGGGGAAATCTTCCAAGTCCCAGTGAGACACAGACATTCATTTAACCATCTCTTACTCCATAAAAAGCTCTCCGAAAAAGTAGGCGCCTCTCCTACTGAGATTATAATCATTGGAATTTATGGCGGACAGTCATTTATTCAACAGCTTCATCGGACCATCCCATAATTAAAATACGTTATCAATTCCGGCAGTTACAGTCCCTGATCTATAAATTTATCTGGAAAAAGGGGAGTTGCCAGGTGGCTCGCTCTACCCTGTATAGGTCCAAATGGTGAGGTGGGCTGAGAGTCCCACATTTCTTGCGATACTATAGGGCGGCACAATTGGTCCAGTTATACCAAATTTTTGCTGAAAAATATAGGCTTGATTGGGTCCACTTGGAGGCACAGGCAAACCCGACCATTCCCCTGGATCTCCTAATGTGGATCACTGTGAAAGGAGCATCGGGCAGTGTTGAGCCCTTCTTTATCCCACTCTTTGCGTTTGTGGGACACAGCATGTAAGTTGTACCCTTTAAAATCCCCTCACTCACCAGTGGCCCCACTTTTCAACAATCCTCATTTCCTCCCAGGCCAACAGATTAACCAAGTCACATGGTGTGTTAACAAGGGTCTTTACAGAATAGCTCACTTTATAGACCATAAAGGGATAAGACAATGCAGCTACTTTAAGTAAACCTTACAAATGCCCCCTACGGAGTCTTATCGTCTATGCCAAATTATCCACTTCATTCAAACCTTAATGAGGGATCAGGTTGATATAACCACTAGGACCCTGTTTGGGAACAGGTGCATACGAGGGCCAAAATCAGGGGTAGGGATAATGAAGTTATATACCCTGTTCAACAATCAGGGTAACAAACCTTCCTACCAAACGGTATGGGAATCGGACTTAGTGGAGACAGTTGAGAAGGTGTGGATGAAATGGTCAACCATGTTACACAAGGGCATACTCAACACCTCATTGGTGGAGGCAAATTACAAAGTGCTATCACACTGGTACCTTGTCCCTACAAGCCTAGCAAAAGTACACCCTGGTACTTCAACCCTATGTTTTTGGGGATGCGGACAGGAAGGTGATATTGATCATGTCTGGTGGTCTTGCCTGAAGGTCTGAAGCTTCTGGATCAGGATGTTCAACCTGATCTACTTAGTGACGGGACAAAATGTACCTAGAGGAGCCAAAACAGGGCTGTTTACAGACCTGCCAGAGGAGATCCCCAGACATCTATGAACGCTCATATTTTTCATTCTTTTAGCGGCTAAAATAACACGTGCATGGAAATCACCTGTAGTCAATGTTACGCTGGTAAAACACAAAATATCCTGGATTATGATCAATGAAAAACTGACCAGCATTCAAAGAGATAAGCAAGCTAGTTTTGAAAAAGTGTGGAATCCCTGGATTGCTTATCTTCAGGCTCCCTGAATATTGAACTATTTTGTGAGTGGAGGCCAATCCTACTCTACTCTAATCTTTTCAGATTCTTTCTTTTCTCTTTCTTTTTCACTTTTCCTGTTATTGGTTTTGTTATACCATAATAAGAATTTTTAGTAGGATGCGGCTGGGGGACAGTAAAGTCTCCCCAACTATGCTATTTTTTTTATGTTTTGTTTATGTTTAATTGGGCAGGGTCACTGATCATATTGGATAATGCATCCTTGTTTTGACAATTTTCTAAAAATTATTTGAGCATAAACTTCTGTATGATGTTTTAAAAATTGTAATAACAACTATTGGAACAAAAAAATACATCATCAATATAACACAACCATAATGGGATGTTTTTTGGAAAACTCCTTGGCAAGCAAAAAATGGCATTCCCACTCTCCCAGGTACAAATTAGTGTAGGATGGGGCACAACAAGTCCCCATCGCTATGCCCTGTACCTGGAGGAATTGGGAACCATCAAATCAAAACATATTGTTAAATAGAATGAATCTTAAAATATTTTTTCTTCTTTCCTTGTCCAGTTGTTTGTTTTTCCACACAGATTTATGTTTTACCTCTATTTTTGCATTGACACTGCATTGTTCCTTGTAAATGCTGGGGTTCTGCCGGGACAGAGGATGTTGCATTCTTTTTATTCCCTTGGTTTTTCCTTTTCCTCCTTCCTGCCCTCCCTTTGTCCTTTCCCATTTTTCTTGCCTCCTCCCAGCCAATCTTGTGTGCCCCTTGCACTCGGCACATATAGCCCCCCTTGGTCACCACCAGGGAGGCTACTTTGGGCGTGATCGAGGTCCAGTCCCTGGACTCTCTCTATGCCCTACAGAGAATACGGAGCCCCATTTCCCTGTATCTTCTGCATGTCAACTCTGTCTTTTTCCATTCAGCTACCAGTTTCCAAGATGATGTCTGTTAAGGGTATGCTTTAAAGGGGTTGTAAACCCTCATGGATTTTCACCTTAAGGCATTCTATGCCTTAAGGTGAAAAACCTTCTGTAGTGCTGCAACCCCCCCCCCCCCGCCCCTACGTTTTACTTACCCGAACGCTGTCTTTCTCTGGCCGGGAAGGAACACACCAGCTCTAGCTGGTGTCTCATGTCCTGATTGGTTAGATTGATAGCAGCGCAGCCATTGGCTTCTGCTGCTGTCAATCAAATCCAATAAGGGGGGCACCGGGGGACAGGGCCGAGTCCTGCTTTTCTGTGTGAATGGACACAGATGTGGGACTCGGGAGTACGCCCGCATGGGAGTCCACCAAGAAGAGCGCTTCTCCAACGTGGACACCCGATGCGAGGAGAAGTTACCAGCGGCGCTGGGGGACCCCAGAAGAGGGAGATCGGGGCCACTCTGTGCAAAACAAAGTGCACAGTGGAGGTAAGTATAACATGTTTGTTATTTAAACATACACATCCATTTCCTTTATGTAAAGGCCTATGGTTAATTGTTTCTTGTTGACTATTATTATAAAATTATAATTATTGGCTCTCTCGAATCACATGATCTTCTCATCTCTCATTTATATCCTGCACTACCACAGCTTCCCCTAGAATGGGTGCAGCATGGAGGAGTTTTGATAACAACTTGTTTCTTTGGTTCTAATGCTAGTCTCTCATGCTGGTAAGTTGAGGCTTGAAGGCTGGGTTCACACTAGTGCGAATTGGATGCGGATTTCCCTGCATCCAATTCACACAGCAGGAGATTGTGACCGGCTCTCTATGGAGCCGGTTCACATATCTCCGTAGCGGCTCCAGTGCGATTTGCACAGGAGCCCTGTGCGTCTTTTGGTCCATTTCAGCTCCAAATTTAGACAAAAATTCAGGCTGAAATGGGACCTGAAACGGTGAACGGAGCTTCACCGGACTCCTGCTGTGAGCTGTTGCGTGCTCTTATGTGAACCCAGCCTTAGGATGAATTCCTATCCTTTCCTTTCTTCAGCTTCAATCTGATAGCTAGCTTTTTTTGTCTATGTTTTTGCAGATCTTGTATGGTGGGCACTGGCTTCATGATCTTTATGGAATACTAGAGGGTGTGTGCCATATCGTGTTTCTGCCCTGTGGTCACTAACCCAATAGATGTTTCTTTATATTATGAAAGGTATGGGCATTTTTTACATCTGTTCATTATTTTTATACTCTTGCAAATATTCCCATGCTTGCTATATTATTTCTATTTTGATGCCATCTACCCCATTTTTCTGCTAGGAAGCTCCACACTATCAGACTGGCTGTTATCCCTTGTGCTTGGGACACATTGAGGCTCACCCTCCCTATACCTCCTCCTCTCTCTGGGGACCTCCAGCACCACACAACTTGTTTGTTGTAAAAAAAAAAAAAAAAAAAATATGTAAGTGTATTGTATTATGATCCTCATTTGAGGGAGACTGTTTATGGGCGTGTTTGTACCTCTGTTTATATACATATTCATTGTACCTTTGTACCCTAGAGAGTTTCTTAAATTGTCCAATGGCACCCCCCTGAGAAAGGCTACCAAGGTCAAAACTTGTCTGGGCTTTTTTGAAACTTAGAATCAGGAATATTGCTATATGTTGTATGAAATGTTTCTTTTATGCTCAACATGTTTGTTAACAACTTTTATATTCACTTCCCCTAATTGTGTTGTTCACAGGGGTCATTTTAATATTTTTCAATAAAATATTTGCTTTTTACGCCATATTACGTGTTATACATGTCTCTCTGGTATCACAAAGTCCTGGTGTTCTCTCCTCCCCATTTCCCTTTTGGATTTTGTTGAAGTCAGATTTAACCTGACTCATTTTCTGGCCACTGGATATCCGGCCTCATCTAGCCCTTTTCCTTCATAACCTGACTGCCCCTGGCCTGTACCTTTCATTAATTGGATTTCAGTCCTTTAACTCATGGGGGTTGAGCATCACATGTGGGCATTACCATGGCTTCCTGTTTTTTGGAAGCTACGTACTACACTCTGACTGCCCCTCCTACCAGCCATGATCTGCTTGCAATACATAGAGAAGCACAGTGACCTGGGGATAAGGTCACTGCATCTAACATTAAGTCATGAAATGACTGGGAATTTTAAACTAGGCCTCATTTTTATGCCTGTAAACATGCACAAGGTGTATAAGTTGGCCATGTTTAATAATTATTTGGGGGTGTGGTAGCATCCCGGATAGCAAGAATAACTTGCCACAAATTTGTGACAGAGTTGAATTGTAAGTCTGTTAACTTGCTGCACATTTTCACTGGCGAGTTATACACTTGCAGAGCACTTGAAGCACAAGTTCTAGTTAACACTTTTCCAATTAGTAGCAAATTTGCGTGGCAAGTCTCTAGCAAAAGCAAAGTTGCAGTGGTGAGTCTACAGTAAGAGCTCTGCAAGTCTACAGAATGAAAATTCAGCCACAGTGACCCCTGTGGTGGGATGACTATTGCACAACATAACTGATCCAGAACTTGCAGCAGATTTGCAGAATGTTTGCAGGAAAGCTGATCTGGACTCATGCAATGTGGACGTGCTGCAACTGTGCAACAAACTTGTGAAGCCTGGCAAATCTAGCAATAGCTTAGAGTCATTTTCAAACTTGCAGCACAATTGCTTGCTGTCTGGGATCCTTTTTGTTTGTGACAGGTGGGGCCACAGTACACCTCTCTTCAAAGATGGATCTGTGAGGTCAAAGTTATCACTTCAGGTAAATAATATAAAACACACTAGGGGGCATTTGTCAATTATTTCACACAACAAGGTAATGGTAAGATACTGACACAGATTTATTATAGGGGTTCGTTCATAAATTCCTTTCTAGGCTGTAAAAAAAATAAAGCCTGCCCCAACCAACTTGTCATCCTGAGTCTGTTTGGAGGGAAAATCTTTTATCCTCTGTGCTAAATCTGTTGCAAAACTGCAAATCTGTCTCAGTTTACTGTCCAAGATTGCAGGCACAGGGCTCACAAGTGCACAGAAAAACTGTTGCAACTTTGCTAAAGGAGACAGTTTCATTTGTGTATAATAGCATCACTAATATTTTATTATACCTCCCCCTATTTGGATCAAATAGCTAAGGACACCTAAATAAACCAATTCATTATAAAATTAGGCATCCAAGAAACTATCATGATATGGTGCTTATAATTTATATATCTTTTAACTGCGTGGCACAAATATAAAATGCATGGTATGAACACTGACTGGCATTTCCTCTAATCTCTAATTTCTGATATTGCGATTTACCTTGTAGCGTCTCTGGCAGATGGGTCTGTGGCCCCTGCATGTCCTCGGCCGACATTTCACCTGAGCTGCCGCTGCTGTGAAAAGTTTCTTGGAGGTTCTTCTCCTCCTATCTCTGATCCTCTCACCAGGTGGAGGAGGATAATTCAGATGTCATAGATGATATTAAATTCCATTTAATCTCCAGTAATAAATTCTTATAATAATTGACACTTTGTACACTAAGGACAGTAAATGATCTCATTGCACAGTGTCACTTTTCTCTTACTGTGTGTACAGCGAAAATCTGTACAAACTGATTCACTATTTCTTTTGTGCATACGCGTATCCTATCAGTTGATATGTTGTTGCATTGAAGTGATCCTTTTTATGCATTTTTTATATTTACATGAACACATACTATTTATCATGTCCCAGCAGGCACGCTCCTAATGCCAAGTATAAAAAATGCACCCATATTTCCATCTGACAAGGTTTTAAAATCTGACAAAATCTGACGTATTATTGCAGGAAATTAAATTATGATTTGTCAGACACCAAATATAACATACATTTGATGCACAAATCATTTAGGAGATCTAATATGATCCCTCAGCCTGCCGAACCTTGTAATTTAGGTGTGTTTGCTGTCTAACTGGTTGTTATTTTCATATGCATTAGTGTAACCATGTTTTATTAATTTAACTCCATAACAGCAGGAATTCTACATTATTTATAGAATTTGCATTTTACGGACAGCACGGTGGCTAAGTGGTTAGCACTTCCGCTTAGCATTGGTTCAAATCCCAACCACGGCACTGCCTACCTGGAGTTTCCATGTTCTCCCTGTACCTGTGTGAGTTTCCTCCCACACTCCAACAACATTCTGGTAGGTCCATTGGCTCCTGTCTATATTGGCCCTAGTATGAATGAGCGTTAGGGACCTTAGATTGTAAGCTTCTTGAGGGCAGGGACTGATGTGAATATACAGTATGTAAAGTGCTGTGTAAATTGACAGCACTATATAAGTACCTGCAATAAATAATAGTAAAAAGCAACCTAGACTCAGGATGTGCATTTGCTTAAACTATTCCGCACACTTTTTTACAACAGGGCTAGTAAGAGTCAATGGCTTAATGAGGTGTATGACATTCCTTTTGAGATGATCTGCTTTGTGGCGTGTCTTAAAGTGGAGTTCCGCTGAAAAAAGTCAGCAGCTACAAATACTGCAGCTGCTGATTTTTAAAATAAGGACACTTACCTTTCCAGGGTGCACACGATGTCCTCACCCAAAGCAGACCTGTCTCTCGTCTCCCGGGTGAAGGCGCCGGGCTTGCAGCTCCACAGCCTGGTTACCTACTGCGCATGCGCGAGTCGTGCTGAGCGTCCTGACTGGTCCCTGCTGTCTTCTGGGACCTGGGTGTCTCCCAGAAGACAGAGGGGGATGGAGGAGGGGCCAAATATGTCTATCGCCGGAAGTGGGAGCAAATACCTGTATTAGACAGGTATCTGCTCCTCCCACCACCCTGAAAGGTGCCAAATGTGACTCCGGAAGGGGGGAGGAACCGGATAAGTGGAAGTTCCATTTTTGGATGGAACTTCGCATTAAGCTGAGCTTTAAAGCTGATCATTTTTGGTATCAAAATAATGGTGGCACTGTGTTAAGTATGACCCCTCCATTCCTGCCACACAGTTTGTGGCTCATCAGACCTTATTGTGATAATAATAGTGACACCCAAAAACACTTTTGCCCTAACACCTAAGCCTTAAAGCAATATTAAATCCAAATTCAAACATTTATCACATTGCAGCTTACCAATTCTTAGATGTGATGGCTACATTAGTTTTCTTTTTAGGCTTTCTGTCTTCTATTTAAATTTGATTATCTGGTAAGTAAAGCTGGTCATACATTATACAATTTTCTCATTCAATTTCCTTTAGAATTTCCTTCCACTATGTAATGCAAGGGCCTGCCTGATTGCAATCAAATTGAAAATGTTTAGGTTTGACCTCATATTATATGGTTGTTGGTAAATCTAAAGGAAAATTATACAAGGAAATTATATAATGTATGGCCAGTTTTTTCAACAGAACAAGCTCTTTTGCAGATGAATCAGTTACAGGGATGAGACAAACCATTCAACACTGACAGGGGTGCTTACAATGATCACCTTTTTTTTATTTCTGTAAAACCTATATCCTAAAAGGAGAAAAAAATGTTTGTTGTCACTGGTTAAAAAGTGTTAGCTGGGATTTGGCTTCAGTGTCTAAGTATGCTACATCTAAAACTACCTTTCCCCCAGACTGACAATGCTGCTGTCTAAAGGTGCCCCCTGTGCTCCTTTATCCAGAGTGGGGGCACTCTATTACAGGCAGTGCATTACTGGCAAGATCACCAGGTAAAAACTAGGGGGGAAAGCCTAAAAAAGAAAACTAATGCAGCCACCACTTCTGATAATTGGTAAGCTGAAATCTATTACATTTTTGGTTTTGGGTTTAATACCACTTTAACTTCTCTACCCAACTCCACAACCTCCCCCCTGGAAAAAAAACACAACCCTTACTCCCTAAAGCTATGACCAAGCAAAATACATTACTAAAGGTAAGTATAACAAAAAAAAACAACTTATGGGAGAGCCACAGAGCCTAGAGTCGGGCTTTAAATCCTGGTCTAAGACCTGCCCCAAGCCTTGTAACTGGGCAGTGAAAGAGCAACAGGTCATTCCACTGCTTTCCCATTTGGAAGTATGTTCACAGTGTTGAAGTGAAAGAACTATGCAAAGCCCTCATTGGCTCCTAGAACTGCCCTCCCAGTCTGAGTGTTGCTGCGCAGGTGGATTAGAGAAAACTGCTAACAAACAGGTACTTAGGGCAATTCTATTTTTAAAATTAATTTAATTCTTTTTTTTAATGAACATAAAGCTGGAATAAATGTTCTTTTTTATATCTGCTTGGAACTATTCAGCTTTGTGGCATTTAATTAAAGCAGATGCTTTGCACTCTTACCCAAATCCACATTGTCCGGTTACTAGTTACTTTGGAGTGCATGAGTTATGCCCACATCCTTAAGCCCTAGTTCACCCTGACCGTGGCTTTGAAATCGTGCGACTTCATCTGAATTCCCACCATTACAAAGCCGCATTTCAGTGTAAATGGGGGCATCTTGAAAGATATCTGTGCAGGTTCATGCACAGATGTCTATTGAAGTCCCCGCTAAAGTCGCCAAAAGTAGGGGGGCGTGTCCGGATGTGAGCCAAGGAGGACGTGCTGGTGAAGAGCTCTGTTTATCCTGCAGAAATCCATCACCATCCTTCCCACAGCGCATCCCGGTTAGCCAGTACAACTGCCCTGCTTGTCACCGGACATCCCCTGCCTCAGCCCCAGCCTAAATTTTGGAGCCTTGTCACTATCCAGGCCGCGGCCAGCTCCACACATCCGCGGCATGCCGCCATCTTGAGGCCTACGGAGCCTTCTGCATCCTCTGTGCTCCGGTGCCGCGATCCATGGGAAGAGCAGTCACCCCATACTCCCACACCTGTGGCAACATCCCTCGAGGGGGCTGATCGGGCCCGCAGCATCGGGGGGGCTGTCGGATAGTCCCATATGGCCGGCTCCACACATCCACGGCCTGCTGCTATCTTGAGGCCTACAGAGCCTGCTGCTTGCTCTGGTGCCGCAATCCGCGGGAAGAGCGGCCGCTCCACACTCCCATTCCTGTGGCAGCATCTCTGGAGGGGGCTGATAGGCCTGCAGCATCTGGGGGCTGTCAGTCAGTCCCATTAGGCCTCAGTGGGGGAGCTCAGCATTGCACCGATCTCAGGTTTTTGCCACCCCTGCATGGAAGTCTCCCTCTCTGCACAACACAGGCTCTTAAAGGGGCAAATCCACCATCCTGTAGTTTAGCCTGAAAATCCCCAGAACACCTGCTCATGCCCTCAAAGAGCAAATCAGCGACTAAAAAGGCACCTGCGCAGCCTGCCCAGTGTCCCAGTACCATTCTGGATCAATTTAGAGCACTGTTAGCAGACATGAAACTGGCAGCGAACCCGGCGGCCTCTCCACCTATGTAGGCACCACCACAGGCAAGTGACACCACTGTTATCCTTGCAGCCATAGAACAGAGTAGAACCTCCTTACTGGTCCACATTGATCACTTGGTTGAGCAATGTAACCTCATCAGGGTAGATTTGGATAAAATCAGGGGCAGACTTTCTGAAACTGAGTCGCGGATCTCTACCACAGAGGATCTCACTGCCCGCCATGATGATGCCCTCACATTGCAGCGCATCGTCCAATCCCTGGTGGCTAAATCTGATAATGCGGAGAACCGCCTTCGGAGGAATAATGTCAGGGTCTTCCGGGGGGGGGGGGGGGGGGGACCGCCAAACTGAGTGTGCGGAGGCTTTCTTTAAGACCTTTCTTAATCTGACCGAGGTCCCCCCGACCTACCTGGTGGAAAGGGCCCATAGGGTCCCAACTGGCCGGGGCACCCCTGGAGCTTCACCGAGGCCCTTCCTAGTGAGGTTTCTCAATTACAAAAACTGTGATCGCATCCTCAGTGAGGCCCGCAAGCATCCCACCCTTTCCTATGAGCATACAGTGGTGCATCTTTACCCTGACTTCTCTGCGGATTTACAAAGACGTCGCAAGACCTTCACTGATGTCAGAAGACGGCTCTGGGAACGAGATATCAAATATTCCATGCTCTACCCAAGTCTCCTGCGAGTTCAAGAGATAATTCAAGACAGATACCTGGCTACTATCTCTGCAGTAATCTTTGTGCTTACTCCAATTTACAATCCTGGCTGTTGTTTTTGTTCCAAGGTTCGCTTGTTCATGTTTCATGGCTGCTTGATCAATTCAGCATATTACGTGTGGAGCAATGCAGTTCTCTCGCAGAGGGAGCATGCAGGGGGACTCCTCTACCCAGCTCTCTGACATCCTTCTTCATCCTAGTGACCACCTAGTGGGACTGCCCGGATGCCCTCTATGCATGCCCCTGAATCAGGAGGTAGGCTGGCCTTGCATTTGCTGACTCATGTTATTTCCAGAGTCTTACTGCAAGTCCCTTCCATGGCGGGCGACTGGTGTGGCTCACTCCCCTACTTAAGGCGATGCACTCTCCTGATCTTATTTGATCCTAGCTATTTGGAGCTACAGCAAAACAAATCAACATACCTTCTCAATAACACCATGCCTGCGTCGGGCATCTCTGGACTATCTGGTCTCCCACCGGTTGGTAATGGGTTACACGTCCCCTTACCCTCGCCTGCTGTTACAGGCCGGACACCATCACGGGTCTTCCCTGGAACCTTGAGCCTCACGTGGGTGATTTTTGTTGGTATAAAAGTTTAGGGATTAAACTACAAGCCCGGTTATGTTGGGGTATTGGCTAAGTAGTAGGGAATTGTTTTGCTAAGGTTAAAACTGCTCGGTTGTCTGATTACACTGTCATGCTTATCACCATTTCATCTCCTTTTCTGCATTACTGTTTGCTGAGGGAAATTGTCTCTAGGGTAATTACTGAAAGATTTAGCGATGGTCTGCACTAACTATCTGAAGTTATCACATGATGGCTATGTCTAATGTTAGACTGGTTTCCTGGAACATACGAGACCTCAATGATAAATTTAAACGTTCCTTAATGTTCAAATTCCTAGCGTTCCGCAAGTCGCATATCCCATTTCTACAAGAGACCCATCTCATGGGAAGTAAGATATTGGCTCTGCGTAGATCTTGGGTGAGACAGGCCTTCCATGCCACATACGTAACCTACGCGAGAGGTGTTGCATACCTAATTAATAAAGCCCTGCCGTATAAAGTAGAGAGAGTGATTTTGGATCCCAATGGCAGATATATAATTTTATTACTGGAACTTCATTCAGTTCTCTGGGCTTTCGTAAATGTCTATCTGCCCCCTCCTGTAGACCCAACTTTACTTTTCTCCATTAGCGAGAAACTAGCTCCCCTCCCCACATATAATTTTTGTTGGGGACTTTAATTCAATCCTCGACCCAGCCCTAGACTCCTCTAACCCCCAGCACACTGTTTCCCCTGATCTAGCTCAATGAGCAGACACCTTTGCTCTATCTGAGCTATGGAGATGGAAACAAAGTTTTTTCACATCTGTCCACAGCCCATAAATCTGGCTCCAGAATAGATTTTACTTTTGGTAGTGCTCTCTAAAGTCTCTAAGGCCTCGTATTTCCCAGCGGGACTCTATGATCATCCTCCGCTTGAAATATGCCTTCGGTTGGGTAGACAGAAAGATCCAGGCACCTGGAGGCTAGCTCCCAGATGGATTAACAATGACAGTGTAGCTGAGCTCATGTCTCCACAACTCGAAGATTACTGGTCTCACAATATGGACACAGCTTCTCCTGGGGTGGTGTGGGATGCTTTCAAGGCCATGACCCAAGGCTCTTATATTTTGGCCATTAAAGCTACCAGGTCTGATTGTGCTTCTGAAACCTCAAGACTAGAGGGTCTAGAGGCTGACGCTTCTTCCTCTTTTGCTGAGCATCCCACGTCATCCAATTATCTCCAACTAGCCCAAGCCATGAGGAATATAGCTCTACATTATACCTCTGTAACCCAAACTGATGTCCGTTTGTTGTCCAGTAAAATATTTGAATCGGACGATAAAAATGGCCACCTGCTAGCCAATCTGGTGGCTGACCCGCATCTTCAAACTATAGTCCCCGAATTGTTGTCAGAGACTGGGACCAGTGATACTGATACTGACGCAATCCTTCACAAATTTTTTGCCTTCTTTAGGAACTTATATAACCAACCCCAATGCCCTGCTCCTGAGACTATCGACCCTGAACTACAAAAATTACATCTCCCCAGCCTGTCATCTGCAGAGATCAAGGCCCTGGATGCCCCAATAACAACCCACAAGATAGAGTTGGCCATCACCTCACTCCCTACCTCCAAAATCCCTGGCCCAGATGGCCTCCCGGGTGACTGGTACAAAAGATACACCAAGATTATAGCTCCCAAACGTCAGCTACTTTTCTCCAACTGCTTAGAGGTTAACTCTTTACCTCCCACTATGTACGGTGCCCACATTATACTCATCCCTAAACTGTGCAAAGACCCAAAACAAAGACCCAAAACACCCAATACAGGCCTATTTCTTTATTAAACTATGACCTAAAAATTCTGGCCAAGGTCCTCACCACTAAGTTGGTCAGAGTTCTGCCTGAACTGATTGACACTGATCAAGCCGGGTTCATGCCAGGAAAATCTGACTGACATCAACCTGCAAGAGTTCTCACTCATCTGCAGCTCCCAAATTCTCATTCCCAAACCCGTGTAATGGTTGCATTAGATATTGAAAAAGCCTTCGATATGGTAACCTGGCAACACAGCACAATAGCACAAATCAGATTAGGGGGCCTGCTGTCTGATCCTTTCCCAGTAGAGAGAGGTACTAGGCAGGGGTGTCCCCTCTCCCCATTTTTGTTCACTCTGGTTATGGAACCCCTGGCTACGGCCCTTAGGAACTCAGACTCAGTAAAGGACATTAAAGTAGGCACCATCACTGAAAAACTCGCTCTATACGTGAATTAACTCATGCTTTTTCTCAATGACCCGGGACCCTCCCTCCATGCTGCTCTGAATATTATTTCTGAATTTTCTGAATTATCTGGGCTGAGAATCAATTAGGACAAATCTCAAGCACTACCTATTGACTCTCAGGCAAAGCTTAATGCTGACCCCTCTGTCTCACTGACCTGGACTTCCTCTATCTGATATTTGGGCATTAACATTACCCCTAGAGTCTCTGACTTTGCCAAATTAAATCTATACCCCTTACTCAGCCAACTCAAACTAAAACTTTGAGCTTGGAATAACCTGCCATTATCCCTCATAGGGAGGATAAACCTACTCAAAATGAAGTTCCTCCCAGTTTTTCCTTATGCTCTGAGGCACTTCCCAATTTGGATCCCCAAAGCCTTCTTTCAAAAATGTGACTCCACTATAACCTCCTTTCTGTGGAATTCTAACCCCGCCCCCAGAATAAATAAATCTATACTCAAAAGGCCCTGGACAGAGGGTGGTCTAGCCAGTCCGGATATTCAGAAATATTTCTTTGCTGCACTACTATCACACGCCCATAACTGGATAGCCTTAGATGATACCAATGCTGCTGTAGTCCTTGAGGCCACACACCTCAGTTCTTATGAGGCTCTGAGAAATGCTTTATATAGGGGTGTCAGGACCCCCTTTCCTCTCACACTTTCCATGAAGGCGGTGATCATGGTTTGGCAACTATTGGTATGTAAACTCCAAGGGGACCCTCACACTAGATCTCCGGACACCCCCTTGTGGCTCAACCCACATTTATCAGAGTTTCTGACTGTCCCGGACCCAGGGTTTTGGGCTGCTAGAGGTATCAAAAAACTGGAGCATATATGTATTAGTGGCTCCCTTCTATCCTTTGATTCCTTTAGGGAGAAATTTGGGCTTACTAATCGACAATTCTTTAGATTTCTACAAATTTGCCACGCCTTCACTACCCAATTTGGATCCACTCCAGTGCTTCTCCTTCGGTCCAACCTTGAATCCACATTAGGGGATGTCCCTCTGGTCAAACCCACCTCTACCATTTACAAAGCTTTACTACCCTCAGTCCACTTTGGTCTAGAGGATTTGTTCTTTAAGTGGCAGGGCGAGATCCACCCTGATCTGGATTCGGAATACTGGGAAAATGCCTGGGAGTATCCTTATAGGGTTTGTTTGTCACCCCAAAGATTATACAAAATGTTCCCAAATTCCTCCTCTAACTGTTGGGAGTGTGGTAAAGCAGATGCTGACTTCAACCATATGTTATGGTCCTGTCCCAGGATCCAGGCCTTTTGGACGGAGGTCACAAACTTAATTGAAACTTTGATCATGATCCATGTTCCCCTGAATGTGTCGATCTGCTTGCTGGGTCTGGTGGGCTCTCTGGCCTGCCGTCGAGCAACCAGAACTCTAATAGGACTCCTATTATTTTATGCTAGGAAGGCTTTACTCATAAAATGGAAACAACCAGAGGTACCCACTTTGAATTCATGGAAATTGTTGATCAACTCAGCGGTGCCATTCTACAAAGCGGCCTATATCACCAGATACTGCCCAGCTAAGTTTGACAAAATTTGGCACGTGTGGTTAGAATTAGACATCACAAACGCAACACAATCGGATCTGGATCCCTTTGTTTGTTTACTTTAACTAAATGTCTTGTAGCGGTAAAGACCGAATATTGCTGTTATCTGAAGGTACACCTACAGTAGATGCGTTATCCTCAACCTCAGGATCTCTCCCTGAAGTGGTCACTTGAAGTATACGATCCTTTTTCCTTCCCCGTATCCCTTCAATTTGATGGCACGAGTATTTTAAGTTTATAGTTGTTTCAATAGAATATATTAGAACTTATAGGACTGTTAAATTGTATGTTGTTTAAGCCGGGGTATGCCCAGAGGCTTTATTATGTAATCCTCTTTTTAAACACGAAAACTCAATAAAAAGTATTTAAAAAAAAAAAAAGTTGCCAAAGTAGTGCAGGAACTACTTTTGGAAATCGGTGCGGCGCCGCAAAGTCGATTGGGACGGTGCCATTGCTGGCAATAGGCTGTGATTTGTCATGCAATTTGACCTGATGTGAACAGGGGCTAAATAGTTATTAGAACCAAAGAGATTACCCCTCAAATGGGACTGTACTGGGCATACAGATAGAAAACTGTGTTTAAAAAAGTATTAAAGCTTTATTATTGCATAAGTAGACAATGGGGGTTATTTACAAAAGGCAAATCCATTTTGCACTACGAGTGCACTTGGAAGTGCAGTCGCTGTAAATCTGAGGGGTAGATCTGAAATGAGGGGAAGCTCTGCTGATTTTATCATCCAATCATGTGCAAGCTAAAATGCTTTTTTATATATTCCTTGCATGTCCCCCTCGGATTTACAGCGACTGCACTTCCAAGTGCACTTGTAGTGCAAAGTGGATTTTCCTTTCGTAAATAGCCCCCAATATACATAAAAGGCTAAAAGCACTATTGCGGCTAGTACATGTACAGTGCCTTGAAAAAGTATTCATACTCCACATTTTGTTATGTTACAACCAAAAATGTAATTTTATTTGGATTTTATGTGATAGACCAACACAAAGTGGCCCATAATTGTGAAGTAGAAGGAAAATGATGAATGGTTTTCCAAATTGTTTACAAATAAATTTGTGAAAAGTGTGGCGTGCATTTGTATTCAGCCCCCTTTACTCTGATAACCCTAACTAATCTAGTGAAACCAATTGCCTTCAGAAGTCACCTAATTAGTAAATAGAGTCCACGTGTGTATTATTTACCTCAGTAGAAATACAGCTGTTCTGTGAAGCTCTCAGAGGTTTGTTAGAGAACCTTAGTGAACAAACAGCATCATGAAGGTAAAGGAATACACCAGACAGGTCAGGGATAAAGTTGTCGGGAAGTTTAAAGCAGGGTTAGGTTCTAAAAAAAATCCCAAGCTTTAAACATCTCACGGAGCACTGTTCAATCCTTCACCTGAAAAATGAAAAGAGTATGGCACAACTGCAAAGCTACCAAGACATGGCCGTTAGTCTAAACTGATAGGCTGGGCAAGGAAAGCATTAATCAGAGAAGCAGCCAAGAGGCCCATGGTAACTCTGGAGGAGCTGCAGAAATCCACAGCTCAGGTGGGAGAATCTGTCCACATGACAACTATTAGTCGTGCACTCCACAAATCTGGCCTTTATGGAAGAGTGGCAAGAAGAAAGTCACTGTTGAAAGAAAGCCAAAAGAAGTCCCGTTTGCAATTTGGGACAAGCCATGTGGGGGACACAGCAAACATGTGGAAGAGAGTGCTCTGGTCAGATAACACCAAAATGTAACGTTTTGGCCTAAGAGCAAAATGCTATTTGTGGTGGAAAACGAATGCCCAGTACACACGGTCGGATTTTCAGATGGAAAATGTCCGATCGGAGCGTGTTGTCGGAAATTCCGACCGTGTGTGGGCTCCATTGGACATTTTCCATCGGATTTTCCGACACACAAAGTTGGAGAGCAGGAGATAAAATTTTCCAACAACAAAATCCGTTGTCGGAAATTCCGATCGTGTGTACACAAATCCGACGGACAAAGTGCCACGCATGCTCAGAATAAATAAAGAGATTAAAGCTATTGGCCACTGCCCCATTCATAGTCCCGACGTACGTGTTTTACGTCACCGCGTTTAAAACGATCGGATTTTCCGACAACTTTGTGTGACCGTGTGTATGCAAGACAAGTTTGAGCCAACATCCGTCGGAAAAAATCCTAGGATTTTGTTGTCGGAATGTCCGAACAAAGTCCGACCGTGTGTACGGGGCATAACACTGTACATCACCCTGAACACACCATCCCCACCATGAAACGTAGTGGTGGCAGCATCTTGTTGTGGGGATACTTTTCTTCAGCAGGGACAGGGAAGCTGGTCAGAGTTGATGGGAAGGTGGATGGAACCAAATACATGGCAATCTTGGAAGAAAACCTGTTAGAGTCTGCAAAATACTTGAGACTGGGGCGGAGGTTCACATTTCAGCAGGACAACGACCCTAAGCATTCAGCCAGAGTTAAAATGGAATGGATTAGATCAAAGCATATTCATGTGTAATGCCGCATACACACGAGCGGAATGTCTGTCAGAAAAAGTCTGATGGGAGCTTTTCATCGTATATTCCAACCGTGTGTATGCCCCATCTGACTTTTTCCGTTGAAAATTCAGACTTAGATAGAGAACATGTTCTAAATTTTTCCAACGGAACTAATTACTATCGGGAAACCCGCTCGTCTGTATGCTGTTCCGACGTACCAAGAACGACGCATGCTCAGAAACAAGTACAAGACGGAAGCGCTCAGTCTGGTAAAGCTAGCGTTCGTAATGGAGATAGTACATTCCTCACCCTGCAAATTCTGTGATCTTTTAATGCAGCGTATTCTTTTGTGCTTTATAATGCTAGAAGAATGAATTTGTTTTGCTTCTGATATTCACACAGAGTTCTCACAAACTTATTTCTTTATTATTTCTCGTGATCTCATGAATAATCTTTTATTTTTTTAAAGCCAGATCTCCATAATAACGTTTAGAATTATTTTTTATAGTCATCTTTTTTATTATTTTTTATTTCATCAGGATCTCCTTTTTTGGATTATTGCAAAATTATTTTATAGTGATCTCCATAATTTTTTAATTTTTTTGTGTGTCAAGTTATACACAATAACATTATCATCTTGTATTTTTTAACCTCAAGGAGGCTGGTTGGTGTTCCTTGTTAATTTGACATTGTCTTTTTGAAATGTACCTGCCTACTCACAAACAAACTGTCCTATTTTAAGAAAAACACATAGGCAAGTATTTTCAGAAAATAAAATATGCATTTATTCTAGGTAACTAAATAAAGAGGAAGGCAACGCTGGAGAAACTTTTGGACTTAGCGAAGCCTTTTGGACCCCAGGACACACATCAAGTCTGTGGAAAAAAAAATTGTTATCTTGAGGAGTCCATATAATTTGGAGCCCAATCTGGTCCAGGACTCCCAGAGTTCAGGACCAGCAGCAGATGACATATCTGTCCCCAGGCTGTGGTACTACACCAGCCTGCGTCTTCTGTCAGACCAGACTGAACCCAGTCCATCACTTTTTTCTCTTCACTGCAGCCTTCCCTCCACCCTACCCTGCAGCCTTCCTTGGAGGCTGTGGCTCTGGTGGTGGACTTGTGTCAGGAGGAGGAGGAGGATGGGCAAGCTCATATACATGGCTGTTCTGTCAGCTGGCCCCTCAACCCCTTCTGAAGGGCCTAACCAAAAATTCCCTCACAGAGAAAGCGTTGGCCCTCCTCCAATTTCATCAATCTTGTGGCTAGATAGCAGCCATAGGCCTCTTCAGCGTCAGGGGGGCTTCTGAGGACATCAGTTGCTTCCCTAATGAGTCCCAGTGCTGCCTCCTCCGTGATCATCCCCTTCCTGGGCCTTTTTGTTTGAAGGCAGCGGGGAGGCACCTGGGATTTGGTGAGGCTCCTACTGGGGCCAGCCACCTCCTGGCTGACACTGGGCCCCCCCACCTCCTGGATGACACTGGGCCCGCCCACCTCCTGGCTGACACTGGGCACGGCCTCCTCCTGCCTGCCACTTTCCAGACCCTCATCCTGGCTGAGCTCATCCTGTGTATAAAAAAGGGACATATAGTTTTAGTTTTTGCTTCATCAATCACACACAATTTTTAGCTCATGACTTGCAAATTGAATGTTAATAAATAGAAAAGACTATCATTCTGACCTCAGCATTTTTCATTCTTGTCACAAACATTTTTGCCCACTACTGTCTATTGATATGTAAATCTCTTTGTTTTAAATCATTAATTTGTTATCAATGATAACATCTAGTTAACATCATTAATATTAAGACAATAAATATGTCTAAAAATAATATACCTGGCTCCAGCTGGGCGCATCCACTTCTTCCAGGATGGAAGGCCCAGGTTGTTCCTCGTCAGCCTCTGCTGGGGTTGAGGGAAGGGTGGAGGGAAGGCTGCAGGAAAGGGTAGAAAGTGATTCCCTGGCTTCAGTCTGGTCGTCCAGAAACCGCAGTTTGTTGAAGTACCACAGCCTGGGTACATACACTCGCGCTGCTGCTGCTCCTGATCTGAGTGATTTCTGGATCTTATTATGCTCCTCCTTATACGTGTTCCTCAAGATCCCAATTTTCTTTTCCAAGAACTGGATGGTTGCATCGGGGACCCGAGTCTTCACAAATTCCAGAAGTTTCTCCAGTGTTGACCTTCTAGCTTGTTTATTATAATATAAGCTGTGTTTCACCTCCCACAAATTCCTCATCTCCCTGTACCTGTCTATGAAACTGGCCATGAATTCTGGGTCCTTAAAGTGATTCATCTTTGCTGTAAGACAATACACAAGACAAAAACACTAATGTCAGCCTAATACCTTCGTTTAGGACGCTCGCCACTTCCGTTTCTCCTTCCTCCGCACACAGAACGTACGTACGACACATGCGTGTTAGCTTGATATACACTGCGCATGCGTGAAACTCCGCCCGCGTTGCCCGCCCCTGACGTTCTTTCTAGTCTATTCCCTGCTCCGTCTCCTTAAGTGCGCAGTAGGAGCGACATGGCGGAGAAAGAGCAGGTGTGTGTTAATTCCACTAACGAGGAGGAGGAAAGCCCGGAGCCAGAAATTACCCAATCCAGGACGAGAAGATTTAAGGCCTCAAATATGGCCTTTGTAGAGATGGTGGACATATTGAAGAGGAACGACTATGACGGGAAGCATGGACCGTACCTAAACCCAAATGTGAGAAAGGCCAAGATCATGACTAAAGTTGTAAAGAGTCTGCACAGGAATTTTGGGGTACGACGATCCAAGAGCAATTGAGGAAACGCTGGTCAAACCTGAAACTGAGGGAGCAGGATCAGTATAGAAGAATCAAGAGAGTTATTCTAAAAAGTCAGTAGTTGTCGTGTGTTCCTATTATTGTTATTATACCTGCATGCTGCGCCATGTGATTTTCTTTACTATTGTACAGTTTAAAAAGGCGACTTTCATGTTCGTGGGCACAGTAATCGGTCGTCGGAAACATTGTTTGCTCATTAAATACGATGCTTTGGGCAGATACAGGTTAAATACATTTGGTGATGCCTATTTGTCTAAAAATAAGTTTTGTACATTGCTGTTTAGATGTGTTTGTAACCAGAATGAAATGCAAGCTTGATTCAGTGTAATGTAAGGAGAGGACAGTCAGCAGCTGTTTACACATCTGGACTCAGGAGCACTAGTGTGGGACACAAGAACAAACTTTTTAAGGTGTCCCACACAGGTGCTCCAGTGGATACTTGGGGTGTCTCCATGTGTGAAAATTGTCACAAAAAGGTAAGTATTCCAGCTTTGGTAAGGTAAAAAATCATGTCTTCAGCTTGGAACTCTGCCCAAAATAGACAATTGTACCCCACTTCCCAGCAATGTTTCAAATTCCTATTTCTGGACTCAAATATCTGTGTGCTAAGTATACCTTTTGTTTCATTCTAATAGGGGAGAAAAGACTTGGAGAACACCACCCAGAGGACACCAGGGACCCCACACCTCAGAAACAAGGAGAACTCAGAAAAACACCACACCCAGAGGATCTGGAGGAAGGAGAGGTGGAGGAAGTCGGTGAAATTGTCACCACAACAGGTGAGTGTCTGACACCCCAGCTTCAGGTAATATATGTATACCTACATATTTATAATACATGTTTTTACTCTAATTTTTAGGTGATGTGCTGGCTGTGGAAGAGCAAGCTGAACATTTCACAAGTGACAGTGCCCAAAGGCTAATACAAGACATCATGCTGTGGAATGGTGAACTTGACATCATAAGGAAGAAACTCAATGTTATGGAACAACAAATGAAGAACATGATTGATGTGTTGGGGAGAATCTGAATTTCTTCAAAATGCCACCATTTTACCATTTTTTGGACTAAACAAAAACTTTTTTTTGACATTTTAAAAGCGAAATTTTGAAGATGCACACGGTTTGTCAACATGTGCTATCTGCCATCAGGGGATATCAATGTACGCATTTTGTGGGTGCAATCCCTTCCTCGTAGGTGAGAGGAAGAGGTTGCACCCCCAAAACACGTCCATTGATACCTCATGATGGGAGATAGCACATGTTGACATTAGGCACGGGATCAGGAGGGAAATACCCACTTTGACTCCCAAATTGTATGCATCTTCAAAATTTGGCTTTTACAGGGGTGACATTTCCCCATCTGATGAAGGCAATATCAAGACATTTTTGACACTATAATGTCTGATATTGCCTTCATTTTGTTCGACGTTGAACTTTGTAAGTTCCAGAGTTGGGTATGTTATGTTTAGAAACATGCGTGTTTATAACCAAAAAAAAAAACTGTAAAAAAAATGTGAAAAAAAAAAAATATGACAGCAACATTTTAAAACGCACATGTGAATATGCACAGAGTAAAAAGTTTGCTAATCAACAATGTGTGGCTTCTTCTTTCAATGCTCAATACCAGTTTTTGAAGTAATTTGGTGTTTACAGTGACAATGAGGCTTATTTACTAAAGGAAAATCCACTTGGCACTACAAGTGCACTATAGGAGAACCAAAGACAGAGACAGCCAAAAAGAAACACAAGCAATAAAGAAAATTCAAGAATTTATCAGATCTTTTTTTATTTTTATTAAAAAAATATTTATACATTGTCTGGCATTGCAATGGCCCCCCTACCCGTAAAATAATTTACATATTTCTCTTGAACTTTACGGACGCTTTGGGGTGCCAAGCCAAGACGGCCAGTATCCAGGCCCGTCAGAGGATTTGCAGGAAGTCCGGCCTCAGGCCCAACTGAGGCTATCTAATTGTGGGCATTTTTTCTTAACAAATTGTGCAATGTGCAGCAGGATAAGATGATGTGGTTGATTTTGAAGTCCGCCGTGTGTATGGCTGTCAGAAACAGGTGGATCCGGCTGGCCATTATCCCGAAGGCATTCTCAATTACTCTTCTGGCTCTAGCCAGCCGGTAGTTAAAAACCCTCCTCTCCGGGGTGAGGGTCCTCTGGGGGAATTGCCTCAGCAGGTGCTCAGGTACTCCTCCATCCGACATCCGGCCATTCTTCCCCACGTCCACATAGAGGAACTCATATTGTGCCGACACCACCGCCATTAACACTATACCCTATAACCCCTTATACTTATAATAGTAAGACCCTGAATGGGGTGGTGGCACGATGTGGACGTGCTTCCCATCTATAGCCCCTCCACAGTTGGGAAAGTCTCAATGTTCGGCAAAATGGGATGCCACAGTCTGCCATTCCTGTGGCATTGAAGGAAACTGTCGAGTCAAACCAGAAAAAAAAATATTAGTACTTTTGCACATAACATTGCAAGCAGATTAGACACAAACATTCTTGGCCAACATCAGTATAACATTTATTTTAAGGAGTATTTAAAGACAAAAATATAAGGCCTACTTATCAGATCCCTCCCCCCTCTGATGTCCCATTGTAAAAACTTGAAAATTGCTGTTCACAGACGCTCTCCATCCAATCTAACAGAGCTTGAGCTATTTTGCAAAGAAGAATGGGCAAAAATGTCACTCTCTAGATGTGCACAGCTGGTAGAGACATACCCAAAAAGACTTGCAGTTGTAATTGCAGCGAAAGGTGGTTCTACAAAGTATTGACTCAGGGGGGCTGAATACAAATGCATGCCACACTTTTCACATAAAAAAAAAAAAATGAAAACCATTTATCATTTTCTTTCCACTTGACAATTATCTGCAACTTCGTGTTGGTCTATCACATAAAATCCCAATAAAATACATTTACGGTTTTGATTGTAACATGAAAAAATGTGGAAAATGTAAAGGGGTAAGAATACTTTTTCAAGGCACTGTATATACCATATACCAAAGCTACATAAGTGGAATAGCTGCTTGGTTCTGTCCACAAAGATCTGTGTACTATGAAGACAGAGGTACCCAACGCGTTTCGAATAATAGTTATTTTACATTCTTCCTTAGGGCTAGAGAGTGTAACAGTTCTACAATAAAGAGGTCATCATTAGCTGGCGTGCCACAGGCAATTATATACATAGTACAATACTATACATGAGATACTGACCCTTTTATATATATGACACAGATGATGTTTGAAGCTGTTTTCACAAAACATGGAACAGAAGGACTTGCTGTTGGCTTGGTAAATGCATTCCCCCTATAGATGTTCCATGGGGGAACTCTTCGCTACAGCCGCACATAGTACACATACCTTTGTGGACAGAACCAAGCAGCTATTCCACTTATTTGGTATATGGTATATACAGTACATGTACTAGCCGCAATAGTGCTTTTAGTCTTTTTTGTATTATGTCTAATTATGCAATAATAAAGCTTTGATACTTTTATAAACAGTTTTCTATCTGTATGCCCAGTACAATCCTATTTGAGGGGTAATTTCTTTGCTTCTATTATACAAATCCACAGTACACCTGTGTGGTAGTGTCTCCTGGGCTACCAAACAATACGTTTCATTATATGTGGAACTGCGTATATTAAGAGAGGGGACATGATCAAGATAGGGTGCAGCAGTGGATGATTGCACCCCTAAGACTCCTTTCACACTGGGGCGCTTTGGAGGCGTTTTAGCTCTAAAAATAGTGCCAGTAAAGCACCTGAAAAGCGCCTCTCAAGCCACCCCAGTGTACACACTGGAGCGGTGCACTTGCAGGATGGGAAAAAAAGTTCGGCAAAGGGCATCTTTGGGGCGGTGGGTGAGCGCTGTATACACCGCTCCTAAAACGCCCTGCCCATTGAAATGAATGGGCAGCGCCGCAACACAAGCACTTTTAACCCTTTTCTCAGCTGCCAGCGGGGGTTACTGTTAACGCCAGCACCGCCCAGTGTGAAAGAGGTCTAAAACTGAACTCCAACTTTCCATCAATGTACATTAGAGACTATACTATGTCAAACAGCGCCTACCATATTTTCCGACTAGGGGACTCCCAGAATTATCTAGGGCTTTCCTTCCCATCCCTATTGTTCCTGGTCTGCCCCTTTCATTCACTGGATTTCAGTTCCTTCAATCATAGAATCTCAGCGTTGCTGACTGCCTGCAGCCTCTTTGCAACCACTTCCTGTCTATGTGCTTTCTAAGGATGGCTACTTGGCATTTCTTAGGGCGGGTGTCCATATGGTGTTAACAGTGGACCATACCTGCATAATATGTTTCAAAACAACTACTTATGTTCTCCACATGACAGATCGACTAAACAAGCACATAATAGTTTATTTTATGGGGTTCACTTTCATTGTGCACCTTGTTCAAATATTTTGTGTTGGTTCATTATAAAGACAGCACATCAGCGCTCCACATTTTATTTATCCATAATAGGGGGACAGAGTTTGGTCAACCCCCCACCCCCCGCCAAGTGCTTTCATGGCAGGATCACCAGGGATTATTTAATGGAAGCTTTAAATGGGAGATTTAAAAATATTAAAAATGACTTTTGTAATTAGATTAACATGTGGTGATTATAGTGATTATAATAATAGTATTAAATAGGGATGCAATGATACCTGTTTTTAAGAGCGAGTACGCGTACCAATACTTGTGCTCGAATACTCACCAATATAAATTACCGATACCTTTGCGGTGCGATTTTGAGCCCTTACAAAATGAATGGGCTCAAATCGCACTGCAAAGTATCGCATGTGATTTAAACAGGAATGGGGTGCAATTCCTGCCGGAATCATATGCACTTTCCTGCACCGCTCCAGTGTAAACCCAGGCTTAAATCACTATGAGAAGCCAGGGTTCAACAGGAGCAGTGTGGGAAACTGCATGTGATTCAGAGAGGAATCACACCACATTCCCTTTCAAATCACATGCGATTCTTTGCAGTCTCATTTGAGCCCATTCATTTTGTAGTGCAAATTGCACTGCAAAGATATCAGTTTTAGGTATTGGAGCATTTGCGCGTGCAAATGTTTAGTATTGGCACCGATACCAATACTGGTTGTATTAATAATAATAATAATAATAATAATATAATTATGACATTGACCAGTAGATGGCACTGTATTACCATCTTTCTATAAGGGAACACTTTACATAAGAAAAAGTATTATATATTCCATAGGGCGTCGTACATGAGTTACAAACATTCTCTGTGCACATACTGGGGCTGATTTACTAAGGTACTAAAGGCCGTTCATTTGGCAAAGTGAATTTTAGTAAAAAAGGTGAACCTGTGTTCACGTTGATTAAAAAGAATTAAAAAATTTTTTTTCCTAGCAAAAGATTGGCATAGACTTGGTAAACATTCACTTTGCAGGGAACCTTTTTTTTATAAAAAAAAAATGTTTTAAATCTGACAAAAATAAATAAATGATCAGACAAGATTTTATAAGCTGTGCAGTTGTTATAAGGTGTCCATAGGTAGCCCCTGTGAGTGTGTGGATGAAGATCTCACATCCACAATGGCTGGAATGGAATGCTTTTTTAAACACCACACAGCCCAACTCCAGGCTCTCAGTCTTTACCTGACGTTTAGTGGTCCTTTGTGATACAGAAAGCGGTAACGGTACTGATGTGATTACAATATGTGACATCCCCTCTGGAGGTGGGTCCATGACACCCTACACTCACAGTCTGATCTTGGTCCTCTGGGTGAGTGATGTTGGGTGTCATTCCACCCAAAGAACCGAGGACATCTTGTGGCAAACAAAAATTACTGCGGGGGGACAGCGTCTGATTAAAGGTAAGTATTGCAACTAAAACTGCTTTTTTTAACACATTTAAAGGGACATTTAAAAAAAAAATTTAACCTAGCTAGGTATTAAGCGGTTTCTGAAAATGCTCCTTCCTGAAACATTGTATTGCAGACCTTCACAGTAGTATCTTCCTTTCACTTCCCCATCGGTCTTTTCAGCTGCAGGAAGGGAAACATCTAAGCAGATGAAACTACATTTTTATGCACAGTTTTGAATGAATTTTACATTGTAATATAAATCTGGATATTGACATCCTAGTATACTGCTGCATCTCCAGACACTCTTTCCTTGGGGATCTATACTTTGCAGGGTAGAGTGCAATTTTGAGACTTTTGCAAATGTAATTTTTTCTGATTAGATTTTCTTTCCTTTTAATCATTTACAAAGTGATTTTATGACATCTCAGTAAAACATTTACATGACATAAATTAATAAGAAAATGATGTGTAAACAGAACCATAAAAATCACGCCTCCTCTCGTGGAATGCCAGCTCATGGGGTCACAGGTTGACTGCTCGCCGGAGCACTGCCAGGGCAATATTTGCACAGAGTGGGTGATTTACTAAAAGAGTAATTTTCGCTCTTGATAGGAGAGCCTCTCTGTGCTTCAAACTTCCAATCATATTCTAGAGTTGTTCCAATTTTTAAATGAAAACCATAATAATTTGAACCATTTAATTAGCTTTTTTTTAAATGTCCAAAATCTCTCTACCAAAATAAAATTACTGTTTTAGGTATAGAAAAGCTTGCAGTGTTGGAAGCAGGATATAAAGTACACGTCAGGTGGTATTTAGTACTGGAGTGTCTTTCAAAAAGCCTTCTGCTTCAGGGGTTGTGGCCTGTGTGATGGACGTGCCCTAAGGATCGTCACCTTTGGATGAGGGTTCATTCATATATATTTTCAGTCAAGATGGGTAATTTCACTAAGGACGCAAGTATCGCCCTACTGAATAAGCAAGTTGAAAATGTTCCGTGACACACCCAGGTCTTAATATACTTTATTTTTCTAGTGGCCAAAATCGCTATTGCGACGCTGCGGAAAAGCCCTGTTATAGACATAGCATTAGCCCCCCTGGCGGTATTCCCGAGTCTGGTTCGGGGTGGATTTTCAATACCAAAAGCGGTATCCCCGAGCCAGACTCGGGATCGCATCGCAGGGTCCATGTAGAGGTTACTTACCTTGTCCCCTGGATCCTGCGATGTCTCCCCGCTGTGATCTGCGAGCCGCCGTTTCTCGCTCGATTCACAGTTCTGAGCTCCGTTCCCTGCGAGCGCAGCGACGCACGGGGACGGAGATCGGCGCCAAATTCAAAAAGTAAAAAAACACAGTATAGATACAGAATACTGTAATCTTACAGATTACAGTACTGTATCAAATAATTACACATCCCCTTTGTCCATAGTGGTTTGTCCAGTGTCCTGCATGCAGTTTTATATTATAAATACTGTTCTTTCTGCCAGGAAACTGGAGATTGTCCATAGCAACCAAAAAATGTCCGTTTACGTCAAAAGTGCTTTTAGACCAGCTAGAAAACAGCGATAATAAATTAGAATCACTTTCAGAATTGAGCGATAGTGATTTGTGGGGAAATTCGTCATCAAGCACTAAAAGTAATGACAGCGACAATTCTGCAACTGAGCAACTTTCAGTGTTTTTGATTTGATTACATTATTGAATAATTTGTATTATTATTATATTATTATTTGTTATAATTATTTATAGTTATTTATTATATTATAATTTTTTATTTCGTTTTTCAAACTTTATCATACCCGGGATGTCTACTAGACTCTTGTTTGGACAGATTTAAGTGAGTTATTCCTAAGAATTACAGGCCTACAATATAAAATGCCAAATTTCCGTGCAAAATAATCGTATCGTTAGAAATCATATAATACAGGACAAAGACTCTATCATTATGTAGACCAAATTACAGTGGTTACGCTTCAATGATGTTTTGATCTCATGGTCCTTTAATCTTCATAATATGATCCGCTAGGCGGTCAGCTAGATGGCTGCCTCTTAGAATTCACAATGTTTTCGACACTTCATATGCAGCTTATAGCCAGATGCTTGTTTTTCTTTTCTATATGTGTTTACATGGGGCCTCATGGAAGACCTAACGTGATTGCTACAGTCTTCTTTTATTCTCCCGCTGTCAGGGCTGGGCTCAGCCCTTCCTTCTCTGAGCTGGCCGCTCAGCTGTCGGCTAATTGCCAGCTCCCATCTCTCTCCACAGTTACAAAGCTGTTGATGATATCCTGCTCGTCAGTCCTGCCTACTTAAGCCGTCCAGTCCAGAGGAGCTCTGCCTTCACCTTGGTCAACATCACAGAAACGATCGCCTGCGATCCTGTTCAAGACTTGCTTTGCTGACATTCCTTCTGGCTCCAGATCCTGCTTGCTGTTCCACTACATTGATCCCTGACTTCTGGCTTGGCTGACTATCTGTTCCAGTTACTGAACTTTGGCTATGTTTTGACTACGTTTGTTCTTTTTACTTTTATTATTAACCCTTTCATGACTAAGCCTATTTTTCATATTTGGTGTTTACAAGTTAAAATCCGTATTTTCTGCTAGAAAATTACTTAGAGCCCCCAAACATTATATATATATATTTTTTTTTAGCAGAGAATCTAGACAATAAAATGGTGATTGTTGCAATATTTTTTATCACACGGTATTTGTGCAGCGGTGTTTTAAACGCAACTTTTTGGAAAAGGGACACTCATGAATTAAAAAAATCAAACAGTAAAGTTAGCCCAATTTTTTTGTATAATGTGAAAGATGATGTTACGCCGAGTAAATAGATACCAAACATGTCACGATTTATAATTGCACGCACTTGTGGAATGGCGACAAACTACAGTACCTAAAGATCTCCATAGGCAACGCTTTAAATTTTTTTTACGGTTACCAAGTTAGAGTTACAGAGGAGGTCTAGTGCTAGAATTATTGCTCTCGCTCTGACGATCGCGGCGATACCTCACATGTGTGATTTGAACACCGTTTACATATGTGGGCGCGACTTCCGTATGCGTTTTCTTTGCTGCACGAGCTCGTGGGGACGGGGGCGCTTTAAAAAATGTTTTTTCTTATTTATTTTAATTTATTTTTATATTTAGAAATTGTGTTTAACCACTTCTATACAGGGCACTTAGACACCTTCCTGCCCAGACTAATTTTCAGCTTTCAGCGCTGTCGCAGTTTGAATGACAATTGCGCGGTCATCCAACACTGTACCCAAACTAAATTTTTATCATTTTGTTCCCACAAATAGAGCTTTCTTTTGGTGGTATTTGATCACCTCTGTGGTTTTTAATTTTTGCAAAACAAATAAAAAAAGACCGAAAATTTTGAAAAAAATAAAAGTTTTGCTTTTGTTTAAAAATTTTGTAAATAAGAAAGTTTTCTCTTTCACTGATGGGCACTGATAAGGCGGCACTGACGGGCACTGATAAGGCGGCTGCGATGAGGTGGCACCAATGAGCGGGCACTGACGGGCACTGACGATGGGCACTGATATGCGGCACTGATGGGCACTGATGGGTGGCACTGATATGCAGCACTGATAGGCATTAAAAGGCGGCACTGATGGGCACTCATGGGTGGCACTGGGTGGCACTGGTGGGCACTGATGGGCACTGTTAGGGGACACTGATGGGCACTGAAAGGCTGCACAGCTGGGTTCTTATGGGTGGCACTGCTGGGCACTGATAGGCGGCACTGCTGGGCACTGATAGGTGGCACTGATGGGCACTGATATTTAGCACTGATAGGCATCCCTGGTGGCACTGGCAGTGGTAGGCATTGAAGTGGGCACTGATTGGCAGCTGCCTGGGCATTGATTGGCAGCTGCCCTTGCACAGATCAGTATTTCCCTGGGGGTCTAGGGGGCATACCTGGTGGTCCAGTGTGGCTAGTTTCCCTGGTGGTCCTGGGAGGCTTCCCTGGTGGCCCTGGGTAGGATCCGAGGGGGGGCTGTGCTGATAAACAATCAGCACAGACCCCCCCGTCAGGAAAGCAGCCGATCGGCTCTCCTCTACTCGCGTCTATCAGACGCGAGTGAGGAAAAGCCGATCACCGGCTCTTCCTATTTACAGCGTGATCAGCCGTGATTTGACACGCCTGATCACGTGGTAAAGAGTCTCCGTCAGAGACTCTTTATCTAGATCGGTGTTGCGGGGTGTCAGACTGACACCCCGCAACAACGATCGCCGCGATGCGCGCCCCCGGGGGCGCGCAGCGGCTCAATATCCTGCGGACGTCATATGACGTCCAGTCAGGATATTGAAACCACTTTGCCGCCGTCATTCTGCTATATGGCGGGCGGCAAGTGGTTAAAAAAAAAAATTTTTGATCACTTTTATTGCTGTCACAAGGAATGTAAACATCCCTTGTGACAGTAATAGGTGGTGACAGGTACTCTTTATGGAGGGATCGGGGGTCTAAAAGATCCCTTCTTTGCACTTCACAGTATTCAGATCGCCGAAAACATGATGTCATGACCTTTTACAATTAGAAGGCTGGAACGAAGCCACCCACGGCTTCGTTCCAGACTGTCAGCAGCCGTCGGAGGCGGCGGATCATTGATCGGGAGGCCCGGTATGAGCGGCGAGAGGCGGCGGGAGGAGGGGGGGAAGGCCCCTCCCACTCCTCCGGTATAACAGCCGATTGGCTTTTAGCTGCATTGGTTGTTATACATGGATAGCCGATCGCCGGCTCTACAAAATGGTACTGGGATGATGCCTGCAGCTGCGGGCATCATCCCGGTATAACCACGGAAATCCGAGTACGCACATCTGCGTACGCTTGGCGGGAAGGGGATTTATACAAGTGTGATTTAACTGTACTTCTGTTTCAGCCTGATTTCATGGTTTCTGACACCTGCCCTATCTATCTGCCATTTTTGTTACATGTACAGAGCATACGAGGATTGTTGGCTACTCTACCAAGTGACCTTTTCTCTTTGTTCTTTTTAAAAACAAATAATAAAAATGATTGAAACAGAAAAGTTTGCAGTGTCTTCTTTTCTATACCTGAAACAATTAACCCCCCCCCCAAAAAAAAAAAAAAAAAAAATATCGTTGTGTCTGTTAAACTCACAAATTCTGAAAACAGGTGTAATATACCCTTCTTACAGATAACAGGACTGGCAGCCAGCCACATGACTGGTGCCATTGGTAAAGGTAGAAGGGGCCTAGGAAGCTGAACATTAAACCGGAGCTCCACCCAAAAGGGGAAGCTCTGCTTGATTGTTTCCTTTCTCTTCTTCGCTGCCATATTTGGCACCTTTCGGGGGAGGGGGTACCTATTTTTGGCAGGTACCCATCCCCACTTCCGGGAGACCCCAACGTGGCGAGATCGCCCGGAAATTCACCCCCTCCTCCTTCCCGCCGGGCCATTCAGAAAGTGCAGCATGTTCCGCACATGCACAGTAGGGAACCGACTGTGAAGACGCAAGGCTTCACCACTGGTTTCCCTTACAAGGAATGGAGGCAACTGAGAGCTGATTGAAAAATCAGCTGGGGTGCCGACATCGCAGGATCCCTGGAAAGGTAAGTGTCCTAATATTAAAAGTCAGCAGCTATAGTATTTGTAGCTGCTGACTTTTAATCTATGGAGGGGGACTTGAGCTCCACTCCCTCTTATGCTCCAGTATGTATGGGCAAGACTGATAGGGCAGTGCGTGAATCGGTCAATGGCAGGACAAGAATTAAAAATGACTGAGTCAGTTTACAGCCCAAAGTGCTGTGTACCTTTAACACGATTTAGTATTTCGGCTAAATCTTTGTGTGAGTTTATTTACACAAGTGTCTGATCATCTGCATGTTGGAGGTCCAGTAGGAAAGGTCTGTGGTAGCATGTTGTAGTAATTAGTGAGGGGACAGGATGTTGTTGTCATGAGGATGGCTTTATCCACCTTGTCACCAGTTCATGTCCCCGGCATTCCTCCAGTGATCACAAGCAGATGGCACTGCCAGGCTTCTCGGCACCCCTCCCCCTCCTTCCACTGTGTTCTTATGTAGTTTGCAGAATAACGAATAGATGACAATAGTTGGCACACCTGGAACATTGTTTGCTCATTGAATAAAAGTCTCAGGTCTGGGAGATGTAAGACACAGGGTGTGGTTGTACCATTGTCTGCCATCGCCCATGCAGCATAGCACATGCCTGTCTGGCCAGCAGTGTGCACTCTGATTCTCAATCATGAATCATCAGTGTTATTTATAGAAATTTTCTTCTTATTCTATGATTTGATAACGTCAGGGGATTTCACATCTTCTGTGTGCACTTGTTTAATTTTCCTTCAGTATTGGAAAAATTCTAAAACCTCATTATCAAGTAGTAACAAATTCCATGGCCCTTTTCTGAATGCAGTGACAGTTTGCATAGATCCCACCCCCAAGGAACGCTCACTCTACTATTCCCATGACTGCTGAGGTGCAATGAGCCCAGGTCCCATACCATAACATTTCCATAGCCAACTTTTAAGACCTTACCCCTTCTTCCCATCCAATAAAGACCACTTACAACCATTAATGTTGGAAAGGGCAAGGCCACAGCTTTTATTAACTCAAACACATAACATTAAACATTTTAACAGTGCCAGTCACAGTTGCACTGTGAGCACACAATTCCAAATGGGAAAGGGAGATGGAGGGGCCTGTCCTTACCATAAGTGCCGGACCGGCCGTCTATCTCCCAATTACCATCAAGGGCATACCTATTAAGCCATGTTTGCTGGCAAGGTCACCAAAAAACCACCACCCGCCTGTCAGTAAGCTACTGACGGGCGCCCCACCGCAGCCAGCGCTTGTTCCACATCCCTCTGAAGGCCCAGATTAAAGATGTCCAAACCAATATCATTGAGATGGACTCCATCCCTTCTCAGCAAGTCAGTATTGTCACCTTCTAGATCTTTGTGGCGGACCACAACCCCCCGATCTGACGAACGAACTTAGCCACTTGAACATTGACTTTCCGACGAAAGTGTTTCAGATGGGGGCCAGGGACATCTCGCGCCCATATTGAGCGAGGAACAATTTCTGACCAAACGAAAATCAGGTTGGTAAAGACCGCATAACACTGGGCAATGTCACTTTTAATAGCTGAAATGAGGTCCACAGATCGCGTGTAACCAACATCATTCCCACCAGCGTGGACAACCAGGATGATGGGACCAGAAACATGGGCGCGAAGCTGCAGACATTCCGGAAGGACCTGAGGCCAACGCAACCCGCGTAACCCAAGCCAGCGAACTCTTGCAAAATTGTATGAGAAGCCCAAGTTTCTACTGTAGGTTCGGATCTCTGCACGGCGAGCGGCCCAGTAGATGAAGGAATCACCCAGTACTCATATCTGAGCCAGGAGGAAACCTGTAAATTAACACAGAAGATATGGGCGGACATACAATGAAAAGCGAGATGATTCCCATCTACCTAGTCGCTGAAGTTCCGTATCGGAAAATCCCAAACCAGAAGCGGCGGTTGCAGCGCCGATACGAAATGAGTGGGTCGAGAAATCTCCCGCAGGGAGGCCTAAAGCCTCAAGGCAACGGCGGAAAACCCATAAAAATTGAAACCGACTCAGAGAGGAGGAATCGGCGTGAACGAAAAACGTGGGAGATGGGGGGCGCGCAGCCACAAACGGAAGGGCCAGGGACACCGGGCAAAATGGGCCACCACAATGATGCAAGACTACTCGGCGGCCCCTGCCGAAACTATTGGTCTTGGATGTCCGCAACAAAACCGTCACGCTACGTTCCGATAAAGAAACATCCTCCCACCGGATGCCCCCCCGGGGACAACTTAGATTTGGAAACCAATTCACCGATGCGAAATGCACCAAAGAACGCCCACGAAAAGGCCACCCGAAAAAGAAGTGTCTCAACCCCGATGAGCACACAGCCAGCAACAGGGACAGGATGCCCAAGTGGATCTAGATAGAAATAGGGCGCCTAGCGTCAGGTGAATGGGTGATCCGTTTCCAACCCCGCAACACCCGCCGGACCGGGAAAGCTTTGGTGACATCCTCCCACCCAAGAAGTTGGAACCAGAAGGACAATGCCGACATGGCAGAGGAAACGGTAGAGCCCGAAACACCTTTTTCCTGCAAATAAACTAGATAGGCAAATAAAGCCAAACGTCTGTCATCTGAAGAAGAAATGGTAAACTCACTGCCCGACGCTTGGGACCACTCGTGCCAGACCCGGCAGTACGACGCCCACATCCGCAGGGAAAGCGACGACCGTAGGAGCTCTAGCAAGCCCCGGAAACGAGTTTCCATAAGTGGGCCGGACAGGGGAGGCCCTCCAGAGAAGCCGACGGAGCCAGGGAGCGAAAACGAAGGAACTGTTGGCGGGAAAGAGCATCAGCAATATCATTAGAGGCTCCCGGAACATGTCTGGCCCTAACATAAATGTTAAAATGTAAACATTTTAGGACTAAAAGCGCAGCAGCGAAACGACTGGAGGGGAACTGGCCGACTGCTTGTTCACTACCTGCATCACGCTCATATTGTCCGACCAGAAGACTACTTGATGATTGCGCAACCGTTCACCCCAAAGCTCAACGGCAACAATGATCGGAAAAAGCTCCAGAAGGGTGAGGTTGCGCAACAATTCCATGCGGGCCCATCAGGCCGGCCAACATTCAGCAGACCACTCCCCTTGAAAGAAAGCGCCGAAACCACAGGAGCCTGCTGCATCGGTATATAACTCCAGCTGTGGGTTCGTCACTTCCTCCCGCAACCAACAAGACTGTCCATTGTAAGACTGCAAAAAGGATAGCCAAATCCCCAAGTCGTCACGCATGGGCTTGGTGATCCGGACATAGTGGTGAGGGGCCGTTACGCCCTTCATAGCCCACGACAGGCGCCTGCAGAAGGCTCTCCCCATACGTATGACCCTACAGGCGTAGACCAAATGACCCAGCAACGACTGTAGCTGTTTCAGCTGCAGTTTTTTCGCCCCCTTTGCCAAGCGAACCAATGAGAGAAGCCTGGTTAGCTTGTAACTAGGCAGCCGAAAAACCATCGCCACCGTGTCTATCTCTATCCCTAGAGACACCAAAACCGTTACGGAACCCTCAGTTTTGTCAGCGGACAGTGGGACGGCGAAACGCCGGCAAGTATCCTGAAAAACAGAGAGGAGGCATTGACACTGCCCACTGCCCGCTGGGCCTACGAAGAGGAAGTCATCTAGGTAGTGTAGAAGGGACTGAAGACCAGCCTCCTGGGTGACTACCCATTCAAGGAAGCTGCTAAATAGTTCAAAGAAATAACACAAAATGGCGCAACCCATAGGAAGGCACATGTCGAAGAAATAGCTTCCTTGGAAGTAGCAACCCAGGAGATGGAAACAGTCCGGGTGGACCTGGAGGAGGCGGAAAGCGGACTCGATGTCCGCCTTTGCCAGCAGAGCGGACTGCCCCGCTGTCCTAACGAGGTGGAGCGCCTTATCGAAAGACGCGTAATGTACCCTGGATTCCTCCCCGTCGATGCTGTCGTTCACCGAGGAGCCAGAAGGGTAGGATAAGTGATGAATAAGGCGGAATTTACCCCCCGCCTTTTTAGGGACCAAACCGAGGGGAGATACCCTCAGGTTGTGGAAAGGGGGGAGATCGAATGGGCCCGCCATGCGCCCCAGTTCCATCTCCTTCTGAAGCTTCTCGGCCACGACGGACTCGAATTCCACTGCTGATTTAAAATTTGGAGACATGGTCGGGGCGTCCGACGGGGAAAAAGGGATCCAGAAACCACGGTCCAGGCCATCCTTCAGGATCAGGGCCTCCCTATGAGGGGGGTACCAGTCTAGCCAGGGAAGCATCTCTAAGACGTTCACCGGCGTCCTCTGGTTTAGGAAGGTCAGTCTTGGCTCCTGTTCTGGGAAGCGGCTGCTTACCTCTCCGGAAGCACCGGCTGGCGGGGTGTGCGCCCCCACAACTGGAGCACTCATGCCTGGAGCGACAGGTGGAGTACCACTTGCAGTGGCTTTCATTGAAAAGCCAGCAGATACCCTTTTTTGAAGTGGCCGACGCTCCGGATTGAGGAGCGCCGACCACGGACTGAAAGAACGAAGGCCTGTGAGGGCACATAAGCAGCAACCGTCCTGACAATCGAAGCGAAGCTCCTTAAGTGCCGCCATTTTTTGGTGAAATTGGGTGTCATAATGGAACCAACACTGACCCCCATAAACCTTGTATGCACCCCAAATGAGATCTAAATAACAAAACAGCGAAGTTGCCAACTCCGGGAACCGCACGCAGAGCACTCCCGCGTAGGCGCAGAACCCTTGCAGCCAGTTCCCAAAAGTCCTAGGAAGCTGTTTAGGTTTGTCACCCTGCGCTGATACGTCAACCCGTCGAGATTTGTCGATCGTCTCCCTGTCCGGCGGCACGAGGGCGAGGAAGTCGACGAATTCGCGTCGCCATATCTTTTCTTTCATCTCCTCCGTTAGGTGGGTACCAGTAGGTGCAACCGCCCACAAAGCACCACTGGAGGCGGAGGTGGGGTTGGGCGCCGAGCCCGAAACACCCATACTGGAAAGAACTGATTTGACGACCAACGCTATGCGGTCCTTTGGGCCCGATACGGAAGCGTCAGCTGACCTACCCCAAATCAACTCACAGTCATACTCACTGATTCGCGGAGGCATCACCGATGATGGACGACCAGCCGCCGGGCCCGGCGGAGAACCCGATTCAAGAACGACTCTGGAAGGCTGGAGACTGAGGCGGCCAGCACCTTGAAGACCAGCGGGGCCATGTTCCGCAGGACCGTCACGACCTACGAAGAGATCCAGGGGCGGGGGTCCAACCAACAACCCGGAAGGGTCCAATTGGCCAAGGGCAGCGGCTGAGCAATGACATGGACACCTACCGGCTCCAGCTGGCTGACCCGGGGCAGGTGCTGCCGCAAGCCCGGGTCTGGAGCCGAAATTTCCCGCCCTGCCGGGCGCAGGGAGACGAGGCCGGGTAACCATGGCAGGCATCCCACTTGGGCCTCCGGCCTGGCCAGGCGCGTAGGGGAGCGTAAGCCCCAGCGATGGGATGGAACTCAAAGATGCACGACCATCCTCCGCCCTGCTGGGCGCGGGAGGATGTCGGTGGGCATGGAGTGGAGGAGGAGGAGGGGTCACGAGTGCAGACGGAACCTCGCCCGACCTGCCGGGCGCAGAGGGGCCATACCCTGCCCGGGACGCAACACCAAAATGAAATGCTGGGGGGTAGAACCGGTCCCCCGCCCGTTCGGGCACAGGGGGAATCCCTATCTGTAAACCGTGCTCGCGGGATGGCCTAGGGGAGAGACTGTACAGGCCTGGAGGCAGTAGCTGTGCTGCCAGGCGCACTGCGACCCCCCGCCCTGCCGGGCGCTGGAAGATGCTGCATACAAGTACAATGTTGGGCCAGATATGCTGCAGCGTTCAAATCTCCCGCCCAGCCTGGCGCAGGGAGCGAACTGTCCACCAGGGGGAGCCGAGCCGGCTCCGAGTCCCTGGCGGAACCACCATCGAGGGGACCAGGACTGGTGGCCATGGAGGACGCTAAGCGCTCGGGCGAGCGGATCCGTCCCCTACGCCCCGACCTCCCAGAGGACCTCCGGGTGGAGGAACGAAGTGGTCGTCCGCTCGATACCCCCCCGCCGGCCGCGGGGGCGGGTCCAGGTACAGTCATCGGACCGTTGATCGAAGCGGAGCCAGGGAGCGCTACGGCTCCGGCCCGGCCCTGAGTGTCACTACCGGGAGGGGAGGGGGACGAGCGCGTTACCGAACAGGGACTAAGCGAGCAGGGGCATCGAGAGGAGGCCCGAGGCACAGCCTTAGCGATGGGGGAGGGGGACCGCCAAGGGAGGGCCCGTCGAACGCGGGCAGAGGCGCCACGCTTTCCCGCCGGGGAAGCCCTGACACCTGCCGCCGCAGGGAGAGCGGAGGGGGAGGAAGGAGGGGGAATGCTATAAGAGGCCCTAGAGGGGCTGGGACTCAGGCGGGAGGGCACGTCTGCGGGCCCTGTGCCGGGGGATATCCTGAGGGGGATCGGAAGGAGGGACGGGGGAAGGCGCCTCAGGGGACAGGAGGGCAAAGAGCCAGTCAGCCTGACCCTGGAGAGCCAGCTCACGGACCTTGGCCAGAAGGAGATCCGTGTCCATGGTTGGAGGTACAGGGTCAGGTCCCAGCTCTTCCAATTCTGCTTCCGAAAAGACTCAGAATCCCCTGGGGCGCCAAACTAGTGATCTCAGGCCCAACCCCGTCCCGACTTGCACCAATCCCCAGTGACCCCTTAGTCACCTTACTCCGCCCTGGACATGCCCCCATCAGTCAGGGCTCTCTTTCCCAAAGGGGTTCAAGAGGCCTTCACTATAGTCACACCAGTTTTATTGAGGAAACCAGAGTGTTTGTGTAGCAAGGTCTCCGGCCTCCTTCAGTCTGATGAGAACCTCCAGGGTCAGAGATAGCTGACATCCTCCTGTATGTGGTGGGTTGTAAGGCATAGTGGGTGCAAAGATGGTGAAAGTCATTGGGCACCAGACACTTCTTGGATGTAAACGAGGTTTTATTTCTTTTAACAGTCCTTTTTGTATTTTTGGGGAGAGAGAGGGTTAGGGCTAAGACATCCTTAGGTAGTTGCAAATTCAATTAGCAGACTCTGAGACTTCAATAGGAGGACAGCCGTGCAGGGAAAGGCCTCCAGCATAAAGCCACATCTGCACGTGCAGGAATGTTGTTTCCTATGGCAAACGTCTTTAACAGTTCCCAACACAAAGCGTAATGCCCCGTACACACGGTCGGACATTGATCAGACATTCCGACAACAAAACCCTAGGATTTTTTCCGACGGATGTTGGCTCATACTTGTCTTGCATACACATGGTCACACAAAGTTGTCGGAAAATCCGATCGTTCTGAACGCGGTGACGTAAAACACGTACGTCGGGCAGTAGCCAATAGCTTTCATCTCTTTATTTATTCTGAGCATGCATGGTACTTTGTGCGTCGGATTTGTGTACACACGATCGGAAATTCCGAATTTTGTTGTCGGAAAATTTTATAGCCTGCTCTCAAACTTTGTGTGTCGGAAAATCCGATGGAAAATGTGTGATGGAGCCTACACACGGTCGGAATTTCCGACAACAAGGTCCTGTCACACATTTTCCGTCGGAAAATCCGACCGTGTGTACAGGGCATAACAGTTCTTTCAGCTTCAGCTACAACTTCTCCTTCCACACACTGAGCTCCCAGTCCCTCTCTAGATCCTCTGATTCACTGCCACTGAATCCCTTGAGCTCCTCCAGTCTTCATGGTGGTATCTTCCTCAAGTGTCACCCCCGCTTCTCTGCTGGGTCCCTAACTTGGCACTCTAGATACCTCTCAAGCTTCACCCGCTCGATGGTCGTACAGTGATAGATCACTTTTAAATTTTTCGTGAAAAGATGAATTTACACTTTAAGGTCTAATCTATAGCAGATTATTATTGCAGCACATGATGCTAGGTAAATAGAGGTATCAGGAGGGCAATTCCATTCAAATCATAGAAAATGCTGTTAAAGTTGAAGTTCAGACTAATGTAATAAAAATATATTGGATACACACATCCACTATATTGTCAAAAGTATTGGGACACCTGCCTTTACACGCACATAAACTTTAATGGCATTCCAGTCTTAGTCCGTAGGGTTCAATATTAAGTTGGCCCACCTTTTACAGCTATAACAGCTTCAACTCTTCTGGGAAGGCTGACCATTAAGGCTTAGGATTGTGTCTATGGGAATGTTTAACCATTCTTCCAGAATCGCATTTGTGAGGTTAGGCACTGATGTGGACGAGAAGGCCTGGCTCGCAGTCTGTGCTGTAATTTAGACCAGTCAATTTCCTCCAGCCCAAACTCGCTCATCCATGTCTTTATGGACTTTATTTGTGCATTGGTGCGCAGTCATGTTGGAACAGGAAGGGGCCATCCCCAAACTGTTCCCAGAAAGTTGGGAGCATGAAATTGTCCAAAATGCCTTGGTATGCTGACGCCTTAAGATTACCCTTTATTGGAACTAAAGGGCCAAGTCCAACCCCTGAAAAACAACCCCACACCATAATCCCCCCTCCACCAAATGATTTGGACCAGTGCACAAAGTAAGGTCCATAAAGACACGGATGAGTGAGTTTGGGGTGGAGGAACTTGATAGTCCTGACCTCAACCTGATAGAACACCATTGGAATTAATTAGAGCGGAGACTGCGAGCCAGGCCTTCTCATCCACATCAGTGCTTGACCTCACAAATACGCTTCTGAATGGTCAAACATTACATAGAAACAGACACACTCCTAAACCTTGTGGACAGCCTTCCCAGAAGAGTTAAGCTGTTATAGCTGCAAAGGGTGGGCCAAATCAATATTGAACCCTACGGACTAAGACTGGGATACCATTAAAGTTCATGTGCGTGTAAAGGCAGGTATCCCAAAACTTTTGACAATATAGTGTATCTCTTCCTGTTAAAAACTACTACCATCCCTGCCTTACCTGGTATTGACATTACAAATGTGATTATTATTTGCTATGCTTATTTTTGATGTAATGATTGGTATATAGCTCTGGAAATTATTGATACAACCTTGTACTGTGCAAAAGTTATTTTATTTCTTTTTCTGTTATACAAGCTTAATAAAAACAGATTATACAAACAAACTACTACCCGTACATCTAATCTAACAAATAAATAACAACTTCTGGGACTTTATGGCTAAGTATTGAAGTTTAAAGTGGTTGTAAACCCATTACAACCACTTTTTACTACAGGCAAGCCAATAATAAGGCTTACCTGTAGCTACCCAGGATATCTCCTAAACCTGCACAGTTTACAAGATATCCCTGTATTTGCATGTGCCGACGTCATTGGCACATGCGCACTTAAGCAAACTGAAGCAATGGCACATATGTGCCGTTGCTTCCGTTGTACTGTGCCGTTACCGACGTCATTGCGGCTCCGGCCAATCACAGTGCAATACCTGGAAGTAACCCCCCGGAGAGATGTCGGCCGCCGAAGCTGTGAACGAGGACCGCTGCGGGGCTTCCATCTCAGGTAAGTAATTCATAATGAGCTAGTATGCTAGGCATACTAGCTCATTAAGCCTTTGTCTTGCAGGTGTTTTTTTTTTTTTTTTTGGAATTTTTTTAAAGGGTTTACAACCACTTTAATCAACGTATTTTCTTCCCTGGTTCCTCCCACTCATCAACATGCTAAATAAATATTTAAATTAAACTTATTTTAGTCTTGGTGATAACATCACTGATTCTCTGTGCTCCTCTATGCAATGAAGGCAGATCATGGCAGGTGGGAGGGGCCAACAGGATGCTGTACATGGCTTCCTGAAAACATCACATCACCCTGCCCCAGTACTCCTCTCAAGAGTCATCAGCCCTGATACTAGCAGTAGGATGATTTTTGGGAGGGATTATGCAAATATCTAAATGCCTTGATTAAGGCTGGGTTCACACTAGTGTGAATTGGATGTGCATTTCACCGCATCCAATTCGCATGACAGGTGATTGTGACCGGCTCTCATTGAACAGGGAAGCACCGAACCCCCTGCTGTCAGCCGCATCCGTCTGCAGTGTGAACCCAGCCGGAAGGATGTTAATCTAGAGGAGTGGTCGTTCCTAGGCAGGCTGTATTTGCATTCACACCACACTAGGTAATGCTCAGGTGTAGCTGAGCCTCCATTATCAGTAATGAAATCCAGTGAATGAAAGGGGTCAGCAAGGGATAGTCGGGAAAAGAGTTTGATGATGCTGGAGGTCCTCCAGCCAGAAAATGAGGGGAGTGCTATCTGACTTGCTGCATCTGCTAATGAATGCTGTGAGAAGCTCACAGTGTGCAGTGAAATTAGAGTAAGCTATTTCAATCCAGCTGAAGAGCCTGTACAACTGTGTGAGACTGTAGGGAAGGCTGGAGTTCAGCTTCATGTAAGAGGCAGTCCAGCCCACCCTCATGCATTAACAATACTTAGCTTTATTAATTAACAGCTGGCTGGAGTATTATACATTTTGTTATGACATGCTTCAACGTGTATATTTTATTTACAGTCTTCAGCTACTGATGGCGCTGTTGACACCATGAGAAGACAGAGCATCAATTAATATTGGTGTGTTTACTGGGACAGGCCTGTGTCGCTGAGAAACCGTCAATTAATTACTAATTATAATGTAATGAGGAAATTGAACAGTGTGATTCCATAAAAAAAACAATAATCTAAGGAAGCGCACAGAACCGAGAGAGCACGGCATGCAAATACCCAATCCTGAAGTCTAGGAAACATACAGTGCCTTGAAAAACTATTCATACCCATTGAAATTTTCCACATTTTGTCATGTTACAACCAAAAACATAAATGCATTTTATTGGGATTTTATGTGAGAGACCAACACAAAGTGCCACATAATTGTGAAGTGGAAGGAAAATGATAAATGGTTTTCCAATTTTTTACAAATAAATACTGTTTGTGAAATGTGTGGCGTGTATTTATATTCAGCCCCCTTTACTCTGATTCTGATATCCCTACCTAAAATCTAGTGGAACCAATTGCCTTCAGAAGTCACCTAATTAGTAGAGTCCACCTGTGTGTAATTTAATCTTAGTATAAATACAGCTGTTCTGTGAAGCCCTCAGAGGTTTTTAAAGCCTCGTACACACGATCGGACATTAAACAAACTTTCCCGTGGATTTCTGTCCAAAGGGCTGTGGCCGTGAACTTGTATTGCATACACACGGCAGGACTTTTTAGGCAACAAACACGAACGTAGTGACGTTCCAACGTACTGGCGACACTTCAAAAGAGGACGTTCAATTCTCCAATGCCATCCTTTGGTCATCTTCTCTATTGTTGTCTGATCTTTTGCATTGGTTCTGAGCATGCGTGTTTGTACTTTGTACTAAAGTCTGATGGTTTTGTGTACACACAATCGGACTTGCCAACGTAGGACTTTTGTTGCCGCCAAGTTTGTCTTTTTGCACAGCCAACATTTGTCCAATGAAAACCGAAAAAGTTTGTTCGATGGAGCGTACACACGGTCGGATGTTGCCTTAAAACAGCTAATTTGCATGTTTGTTGTCAAAAAGCCTGATCGTGTGTATGGGCCTTTAGAGAACCTTAGTGAACAAACAGCATCATGAAGGCCAAGGAACACACCAGACACATCAGGGATAAAGTTGTGGAGAAGTTTAAAGCAGGGTTAGGTTATAAAAAAATATCCCAAGCTTTGAACATCTCACAGAGCACTGTTCAATCCATCATCCGAAAACGGAAAGACTGCAAACCTACCCAAGACATGGCCGTCCACCTAAAATGACAGGCCGGGCAAGGAGAGCATTAATCAGAGAAGCAGCCAAGAGGCCCATGGTAACTCTGGAGGAGTTGCAGAGATCCACAGCTCAGGTGGGAGAATCTGTCCACAGGACTACTATGAGTCGTGCACTCCACAAATCTGACCTTTATGGAAGAGTGGCAAGAAGAAAGCCATTGTTGAAAGAAAGCCAAAAGAAGTCCCGTTTGCAGTTTGTGAGAAGCCATGTGGGGGACACAGCAAACATGTGGAAGAAGGTGCTCTGGTCAGATGAGATCAAAATTGGACTTTTTGGCCTAAAAGCAAAACACTAGAGGTTTTATTTCCTAAAGGCGAATCCACCGTGCACTATAAGTGCACTGCAAGTGCACTTGGAAGTGCAGTCACTGTAGATCTGAGGAGGACATGCAAGGAAAATAAAAAAAAAGCATTTTAGCTTGCACTTGATTGGATGATAAAATCAGCAGAACTTCCCCTCGTTTCAGATCTTCCCCTCAGATATACAGCGACTGCACTTCCAAGTGCACTTGCAGTGCACTTGTGATGCACAGTAGATTTGACTTTAGTAAATCAACCCCTATGTGTGGCGGAAAACTAACTCTGCACAAAACCCTGAACACACCATCCCCACTGTGAAACATGGTGGTGGCACCATTATGTTGTAGGGATGATTTTCTTCAGCAGGGACAGGGAAGCTGGTCAGAGTTGATGGGAAGATGGATGGAGCTAAATACAGGGCAATCTTAGAAGAAAACTTGTTAGAGTCTGCAAAAGACTTGAGAGTGGGGCGGAGGTTCACCTACCAGCAGGACAACAACCCTAAACATACAGCCAGAGCTACAATGGAATGGTTTAGATCAAAGCATATTCACGTGTTAGACCTCATACACACTATACAACTTTTGTTGTCTGATTTCCTTTTTTTTTTTTTTTTAACAATCAGGAGTGCTTTATTGAAAAGTATAAAATGCAGTACAAAAAAAGTAGGTACATTCAGTGGGACATGTGTAGACAGGTACATCAAACAAGCGGATCATATAATCAACTATAGGTAAACTCTTACTCACATAAGATTTAACGTACTGTATCCAACGCCGCTATATAAATACATTTTGTATTGGATTGTTGATCATGCTTGCTTTGCCTATCAGGCTTGTCATTACATCAATAGATATGGAGTCATGAGAGGCATCTGCTAGACCAGAGAAGGAGGCGTGTAATAGTTTTGTTACATCCATTATATCAGCATAATCGCAGGTCATTCATCCCCTCCCGCCCATAAGCCAGTTACCCAACACCCCACTGAGAGAAATCAAGGACAGTATTATCCACCAATCCATGGCAGCCAGACCTTATCAAACTTCCAAGAGCATCCCCGACTAATATAAGTCAGCCTGTAGAGGAGCAGAGCAGAGTTTACTCTCTTTTCCCAGGAGGAAAGGGTCGGAGGGTTAGCCGAGGTCCAGCCAGCGAGGATCTCCTTTTTAGCATAATAGAAGAGGAGTGAGATTAGAATTTTACTATGATGTGTCCTGTGTTCATCCTCGTGTATTCCCAAAAGGGCTATCTCAGGTGTTTTTGGAACAGATAGGTCCATTCTAACATTTAGATGATCATACACTCCCATCCAAAACTTTGACAATGCAGGACAGTCCCAGAACATGTGTATAAACGTGCCTATCTGAGTTCGACATCTAGGGCAATGTGAGTCCCTATCAGGGTATATTTTGGATAATCTAGCGGGCGTAAAGTAAATCCTGTGTAGGAATTTTATTTGTGTTAGTTTATCTCCAGCTGATATTACCAGTTTGGGGCCTTGTTCCAGACAGGTTTCCCAGTCCTCCCTTTCCAAAGTGGGAATATCTGATTTCCAGGCATTCCATAGCCTGTCCATCTTGGGTATCTCCCTAGGGAGCAGCGTGGTATATATAGCTGACAGGGGCTTTGTTAGGTCACTGCTAGAAAGCAGGTCTTCCAACGGGTCTAATTGTAGGAGAGGAGGGGTAGGAAATTGTGCCCTAGTCGCGTGGCGTAGCTGTGCGTATCGGAAGAACATCCATCCCGGGAATCCATACGTCCGTGACATAAGTGCAAAGGACATCAGTTCCCCATTGGGCATAATGTCTCTGAGGGTTTTAATTCCGAATTCCGCCCAGAGCTGAGGATCAGGTATTGTACGGAAATGGGACAACTGAGGGTTTCCCCAGAGAGGCTGCACAGGCGCCCATCGCCCCACTAGGGAAAACCTCCTTCTAGCCATCCTCCACACTTGCAGTGTTGCCCTGGACGGAGCAGGAAGCTCCTCGTATGCCTTTACTCCCCTATAAACCAGATTTTGCAGATCCTGTATAGATCCTAAATATGCCGCCTCCACACAGACCGCAGCGTTGGAGCGTTTCCCCTCAAACCACCAGTACGCCGTCACCAGCATCGCCGCCCAATAATACAGTTTGAAATTGGGGAGGGCAAGCCCCCCCAACTGAGTCGGTAGTTGTAGGGTGGGTTTGGCTAATCTTGGAATGGCTCCATTCCAAATAAAGGAGATGATTTGTTTATCAATTTCCCGAAAAAAGGATGCTGGTAGCCAAATCGGGCTATTTCTAAAAAGATAGGTAAACTTGGGTAAAAGCATCATTTTTAGGATATTTATACGTCCTAGTAAATTAAGTGGCAATTCAGACCATGCACGACATCTTTCTTTGAGGAGACGGAGCAGAGGAACCATATTTAATTTATAATATTGGGCAGTGTCCCTGGATACCCGGACCCCAAGGTATTTGAACTCTGAGACCCACTGCAGGGGCGTAGCGGCCGCCCCAGCAGGGATCCCGCCATCCAGAGGGAACAGGACTGACTTAGACCAATTTATTCGAATCCCTGATGCAGCACCAAATCTGTCGAAGATGTCCAGGGCAGCCAGCAGAGATGGTCCCGCATCATTCAAATAGAGTAATGCGTCGTCCGCATAAAGGGAGATTTTCTCTTCCAGTCTACCAACCTGGAGCCCCCTGACCTCCGAAGATTCTCTGACTAAGATCGCTAACGGCTCTAAGGCGAGAGCGAATAAACTAGGTGACAGCGGGCACCCCTGGCGAGTGCCTCTGTGGAGTGGGAAGGGATCAGAAATTCTATTGTTGGTGCGCACCCTAGCTCTTGGTGCTCGGTAAAGCAACTGTATCCAATGGAGAAACCCAGGGCCAAAACCAAATCGCCCTAGCACTTCCCAAAGATATTCCCACTCCACAGAGTCAAACGCCTTTTCAGCATCCAAGGAGGCGATCACTCTATCCCCACACTTTTTATGAGTAATGGACAAATTTAGGAAGAGGCGTCTAATATTAATATCTGTCCCCTTACCCGGCATGAAGCCGGTCTGATCGACATGAACTAATGACGATATAACTGATGACAGGCGGGTGGCAAGGATCTTGGCCAAGACTTTCATATCCACATTAAGTAGTGAAATGGGCCTGTATGACGCGCATTCTTGGGGGTCCTTACCCTGTTTATGGATCAATACAATGATCGCCTCCTCCATGGACTCCGGCAGAGCGCCCCCACCGACCAGCCCAGCAAAGAGGGATGTAAGTTTGGGTGCAAGAAGCTCCACATTTTGAGAGTAGAACTCCGTAGGGAGTCCATCCACCCCAGGGGTCTTTCCTTTCTGCAGACCCCCGATAGCAGTCTGGACCTCCTCTAAGGAGATATCCTTATCCAACATTGCCCTATGTTCGTCAGACAGCGTAGGAAATGGGACACTGTTTAAGTATTCCTGCATCGGCAAAGGGTTATCACTAGCTCTAGAAGCGTATAGATCCCTGAAGTAACAGGAAAATCTATTATTAATGTCCTCCGGTAGGGTCAGCAATTCCCCACTATCACTCCGTACCCCTGCTATATGTGTAGTGCCCATTTGTCCACGTGCAAGCCAAGCTAATAATCTTCCATTTTTATTGCCGTATTCAAATATCTTCTGTGTGGAGTGTAGCATAGATTTCTTAGTTTGTTCAACATTAAACAAGGAAAGTTCCCTCAAAGCCCCCTGCCATGTGTAGTAGTTTGGTTCAGTAGGGGACCTTACATAAGCTGTCTCACTCTCCCCCGCCACCCCCTCCAGCCGCTCCAGGGACTGAGCAGCCTCTCTCTGCATTGCAGATATACGGGATATATATTCCCCCCTAACCCAGGCCTTAAAAGTATCCCAAAGGGTCTGTGGGTCCGCCGACTTCCTGTTTCTCAACCAAAAATTACAGATAGCTTCCGGCATTGCCTCCTGAATCTTTTCATCTAGCGCCCAAAATCTGGATAGACGCCATAACCTAGGGCCCGCTGATCCACCCAGGGAGATGACAAGATTAAGGGGAGCATGATCTGATATACCCCGTGGCAAGTGTTTGACCTCTCTTGCCCAGCAGAGTGCATCTCGAGACACATATGCCAGGTCTATTCGGGATAGAGCTCTGTGTGAGGCTGAATGGCAAGTAAATTCTTTATCCCTGGGGTGAAAATGTCGACACGCATCCGTCAGAGTAAAAGTAGTCGCCCAACTCTGCAGCTCCGACGCGGTGCGGGCCCCAGGGTTAAGTCTATCCGCCTCCTGGGAGGGTACTAAGTTAAAGTCTCCAAAAATAAAAACTTCTTGAGTATGATATCCCATTACCTTCTGCATAATATCGTATAAAAGTTGGACCCTCGCAGGAGGAGGAAGATACAGACCCACCAATACCAACTGTTTGGAGTGAACAGACATATGTATAATCACATATCTACCCTCAGTGTCAGTTTTAACATCAAGGATCTGAGATGGGAGGGATCTGCGGATCAACACGCTCACTCCCCTGGCATAACCGGAGTAAGTAGAGTGGTAATGCGTCCCCACCCAGGCCTTTTTTAACCCAAGAATTTTGGAGCCCACCAGATGCGTCTCTTGTAAAATACATATGTGAGGTGTGTACTTTTGTATATATTTAAAGACAAGAGATCTCTTTATGGCTGAGTTTAATCCCCGGACATTCCACGAAATAATAGAGATGTCAGTCATCTAACCAATCCCAAAAGTATAGCGTGTCGGATCCACAAGTCCCACCCATCCCCTGGTCTGCTTAAACAACAATAACTCTGCTCCGTCTAGCTTCTTGAAATCATGAACTCCGCACAGTTTGTCTGATTTCCTTAATGACTTGTACACACGATCGGACTTTCCTCCAACAAAACTTGGAATTTTGTCCGAAGGGCGTTGGCTAAAACTTGTCTTGCATACACACGCCATACAAATGTTGGCCAACAATTACAAACGTAGTGACGTACTAGATGTGCTATGTGGTTTTTCAGCTCTTTAGCGCCACTCTTTGGGCTCCTTTTGCTAACATTGTGTTAGTAGAAGTTTGGTGAGTGTTGATTCACGCTTTTCTTTTTGCGTTTTTCATTTCGTGCTTTTCAGTTCGTTTCTGAATGGCCATTCATCAACGTTGCGTAATCGGAGGAGATAACGTGTTATTTATTATTGGCCTTGGAGTTATTGCTTTGACGGGTTTTTTTTTGGTTGAATAATGATTTGATTTGGTATATTTTTTATATTTTTGGATGCATAGAATGCACTTTTTGGTTAAGTTCTATTGACAGATAGCATGTCCTAATTTTTTTTTTTTTAATGCACGATAAAAAAATTGTGTAGAATAATACTTGGCTACATGTTTTACTTCAAATGACAGTTTGGAGTAGGCAGTTACATTTAAAAAAAAAAATACAATGTAAAATTGAAAAGGGACACTAACATAGTTGTATCTTTGATCTTAAAAACTACGGGATAATGGTGTTGTGGTAACTTACCAAAATATTAAAAAAAAAAAAAAAAAAAGCATAATAATATTATTTAAATAAAAAGCTTAAACAAGCTAATGACAGCGCTAAAAACTGGTTAGTCCTAAATACAACAACCTAAAAAATTGTCATATAATAAAAACATCTAATAGAGTCCGTGTACACTTTTAAATGCTGACGTGGATGATCCTGAATGAATTCTTATGGCGGTCTTATAGAGTATAATCATCAAGGCTAGCCGCTTTCATTCTATACTATTTCCTGTCACACGTGCTCGGAAGGAAGAGAGGGGGGGGGTGTGCAAGGAAACCCCCTCTTGTAAAACTCTTACCGAATCCAACCTTGATTTAAACGTGTTGATCATAACCAATGGGAAACATCGCCAATGCTCTTCCTTAATGGACGATCAGACCAGCTTACCGACGTACACACAGCAGGTCATTCAAGGATAGCCAGGAGGTTCCTATCGTTAGCAGCCAAAGACGCTGACAGCCTGATGTGAACTGTGAATACCGCTTGTTTAATTTTTTAGTTTGTAAGTGTACACCCTGAAGGGGTTTTTTTTTTCCCTTCCTTTTTACTTTTAATAAAATGTGTTAAATGGGATTACGCTATGTTTGCCCTTTTCTGTTTTGGTTTATAACACTGATCCACTGGTGAGCTGGTCTGATCGTCCATCAAGGATGAGCATTGGCGATGTTTCCCATTGGTTATGATCAACACATTTAAATCAAGGTTGGATTCGGTAAGAGTTATACAAGAGGGGGTTTCTTTGCACACCCCCCCTCTCCTCCTTCCGAGCACGTGTGACATGAAATAGTATAGAATGAAAGCGGCTAGCCTTGATGATTATACTCTATAAGACCGCCATAAGAATTCATTCAGGATCATCCACGTCAGCATTTAAAAGTGTACACGGACTCTATTAGATGTTTTTATTATATGACAATTTTTTAGGTTGTTGTATTTAGGACTAACCAGTTTTTAGCGCTGTCATTAGCTTGTTTAAGCTTTTTATTTATGTTTTTACAGAGCTGTTTCTGATCCAGAGGCACTTTTCAGGCAGCAGGTGTTGCCATTAATTTTGGCTGTTTACCTCTATTTTGCCTTACATATATTCCCTAAGCGCTTGTGGTTGAATGTGACATTAGGCCCTGTCAGATTCAAATTTTGCTATAATAATATTATTCTTGATATCACTAAAAAAAAAAAGCCTTTGAAAATCCGTTTGCAATCACTCCATCAGTGTCACCAGCAAAGCAGCTTCATTATTATCCCATTAAAGAAGAAGAGAATCAGAAGAGGATCAGAAATACACATTTTTATGCATATGAATTTTGTGCGTTTACGAACTTCGGATAAATTTATCATAACAAACTTTCGTTATTACGAAAAGTTAACAAAACTAAAAGTTAAAAACCCAGGAAGTCAGCACAGCACAGGGATGGTGGGAGCCCCTCATAATGATAAATTTATCATAACGAACTTTCGTTATTGTTACGAAAAGTTTACGAACCTAACGAAAATTTGTATTTCGTACAAATCCGAAATGAATTTCCGACACAAATTAATTTCAATACGAAACAGAACGAAATGAAACAAATTTATTGACGGCGCACATGTCTAATAAAATCCCAATAAAATACATTTGCGTGTTTGTAAAATGACAAAATGTGGAAAATTTCAAGGTTTATGAATACTTTTTCAAGGCACTGTACATGAGATTCTCAAAGCATTTGCAATGTATGTGGAGAGAGAACTTGTGTTGCATGTTTATTGTCATGTAAGGATTTCATTTATCCTGGTGTAGCTCGGAGTAATCAGTTACATCCAGTATTCCAATGACTTTTGGGAACATTGCATGGCAGTTATACCCACATGGCCAACTCAGTCACTTTAAAGTTACATTAAACTCTGGTTCAAAAAGAAAAAAAAAATATATTCAAGTATGCGTTTTTAAAGTGGTTGTAAAGCCTTAGGCCCCTTTCACACATACAGACCATTCGTTTATCATCCATCTGTTGAAGGATGAAAAACGGACATCAATGCATTCCTATGGAAAATCGGATGACAACGGATGATCATCTATTTGCATCTGTTTTCTTCCACTTCCGTCAACATCTGTTTTTTTGAAAGGATGAAAGCCCTATTTTTCATCCGTTAAAAAAAAAGGATCGGATGAAAAATGGACAAACAGTGAGGCACGGAACGAGAAAGACTGAAAGGAGGGGTAGTGTAGGGCCGGGCATGACAGTGTGCCCAAGGGAGACACGGGAAGGGTTAACAAAATAAAGAGAGAGGTAGTATGGGAGAAAGGGGAGGTAAATTGGGAAACTTTGTGAGAAAGGGGAGTGGTAGTATTTAAAGGGGGGGAGGAGCAAAGGGGGCAGTGTGAGGAGAGTGCATCAGAGGAGGCAGTTTTTTACACACCTGCTCCTCTACAATGGCCGCCATTGAGATGATTTTGGACAAACTCAGGAGAGCAGCTGCACAGAAGGGACCCGAGTGGCTGCAGCAACAGATTGGTGACATTGGGGAGGAAGAGCCAGGAGAACCAGCGTCGGGTGAGACTTCTTACCATGCGCGGAGGTCTCGGCCTCCGGCACGTTTTTCGCCAGAGCCTGTAGCTCGGCCCGCACGGGTACCCAGGAGCCCGGGAGAGGATCGGTCGGTCCCCCCGGGAAAAAGGAGGCAGATTCAGGCAGATGCGGCTCCCGGGCAGTCCACACGCCGCCGGCCGCAATCGGTAGGCAGGGCCACGGGCCAACATGGTGCCGGTTCCCTGCAAGAGCAGAGGAGAGCGCAGCACAATAAATCCACAGCCCGGGGAGGACATCTGAGGTGTGCAGTGAGGAGGGATGAAGTGCCAGGCAGTGCCCAGATAAGGAACGCAAGAGAAGAGGAGAATGTCCGGAGGGGGCGGAGCTTAACAGCGGAGCAAGCTGCTAGGGTCAGTGCTGAAGAGGGTCGGTTGAGCACTAGCCAGAAGAGCAACAGGTCGGATGGAGGAAGGGACAAACTGGGAGGAACACAGGTGGTCAGGACAGGTCAGCGACGCCTGTCTGACGGCAGCGGGCCTTCGGGGGTGAGGAGGGCCCCATCACCAACTCACGCTACGGCCTCTGGGGCGTCACCACCCAGGCGGCTTCCCAGTCAACCAAGCGTGGAGTCTGACGATCGGTCGGAAGGAGAGGTGTCGGAGGAGGATGAGCCAGAAGTGCCAGCGAGGGAGCGCACTGCGACAGCTGTGGGAAGAGTGCCTGGTCAGCCCAGTAAGTCTAATACTTCCTTATCACTGTCTGGGGCATTACAGAATTTGACGGGGGTGCTGGGAGCAGGAGTAGTAGTGCCTGGGGTTTCTGGGTTACAGTCAGGGGGGGACCGGCCAGAACAGCAGTTGGCGGGTAACAATCCTGCCAGTGCTGGGTCTGGTCAGCGGCTGACGGTTTTCTTGCAGGGTCTGCGGGATTTAATTGGTAGGTTTGAAGGGGGACAGGGGCAGCCTCCGCAAGTGGCCCCATGGATGGCACCGGCAATGGAGTCAGGGGATGGGAGTAATGGGATTGGGGGGGTGGTGGTACCCCCGGCGGTTCCTCCCACCAGTCAATCAGGGGCCGGAGTCGTTGCGGAAGAGGCAGATGGAAAAGGGTCCTCAGAGAAAGCTGAAAGGTCAGATGTGGTCAGGTTGGCGGACGCTGCGAAGTGTGAGGTGTACGTCTGCTTCGAGGGCCCCTTGGGAGCACATCTGAAACAGGAGGTCCGGGAAAAGATTCATAAAGTTGAGTATGTAGAGATATTTTCCCTACTACCGTTGGAGAAGTTTAACCTGGACAGGGTTAAACCTGATTCCTCTAAGAAGGATGATGAAGAAAAACGGAGGTACCGGCTGATACCGCGGACATTTGTTAATTGGCTACAAGCCTTCGCCATCATGGCGAGCGTCATTGGTGAGAAGAACCCCGAGCATTGCTCGGCATTGTTCTGTTACATGGACGCTATTGGAGAAGCGCATAGGGTGTACGGGGGTTCTGCTTGGCTGCGATATGACGAGCAGTTCAGGCAGCGGAAGGCAGTCAGAGCATCCTTGCGCTGGGATCATAAAGATATCAGCCTCTGGATGCTGCTGATGTCATCAGCGAGGACCCCACCGCAGCCTTTTCAAGGGGGGGCCGGGGGTTCACAGTCCTCAGGACCATCGGCCGGTAAAAAGTGGGGAGTGTGCTGGCAGTATAATGAGGGGGTCTGTAAATTTGGGGGGGCATGTAAGTTCAAGCATGAATGCTCGGGGTGTGGGGGCGCCCACACGTTGTCGAGATGCTTTAAGAGAGGGAAGTGTGCCAGTGACTCTACTCCAAAGAGGGATGACGCCGGTGAGGGTGGAAAAAATGCTACCTTTTCTAAGTAAGTATCCGGATCGGGGAGCAGCTCGGTTGTTGGAGTCGGGTTTTACGGAGGGCTTTAAGATTCCTTGCTCATTGAATTTGAAATCGGCATTGATGCATCAAACAATAGTTGGGGAAAAAATGGAATAAGGAAGTGGCATTGGGGCGCATGGGGGGGCCGTTTGCCACCAAACCATGGCCGGACTTGGTGGTATCACCGTTGGGGGTGGTACCCAAGAAGGAACCTAATAAGTTCCGTATGATACACCACTTATCTTTCCTAAAAGGGGGTTCAGTCAATGATTTCATTGACCCGGAAGAATGTACGGTGTCTTACACGTCTTTTGATGCGGCGGTAAAGTGGGTGAGGCACTATGGAAAAGGGGCCCTTATGGCCAAAGCAGATATAGAATCGGCTTTCAGGTTGTTGCCAGTACATCCGGAGAGCTTCAGGCTGTTGGGATGTCACTGGCAGGAACAGTTTTACGTTGACAAATGTTTACCCATGGGCTGTTCGGTTTCATGCTCCATGTTTGAGGCGTTTAGCTCCTTTTTAGAATGGGTAGTTAGGGAGGTTTCGGGCCTAGACTCAGTTATTCACTATTTGGATGACTTTCTGTGTATAGCCCCCCCTGCTTCCGCTGTGTGTGCAATTCTGCTTTCCACGTTGCAGCACATCGCAGGCAGGTTCGGAGTTCCATTGGCGGCTGAGAAGACGGAAGGCCCTACGGAAATTAGTTTTTTGGGAATAGTAATAGACTCGATAGCTATGGAGTGCCGGTTGCCCAGAGGTAAGTTGGAGGAGCTGCAGAAGGAAATTCGGGATATCCACGGATTGCGGAAGGTACAGTTGAGAGCCCTTCAGTCACTGTTGGGTAAGTTGAATTTCGCTTGCAGAATTATCCCCATGGGGCGGGTTTTTTGCCGACGGCTGTCGGCTGCCACAGCAGGGGTAAGAATACCAACTCACTTTATTAGGCTGACAAAGGAGCATAGAGAGGATTTGAAAGTCTGGTATGAGTTTTTAGCCACATACAACGGGAGGGCAGTGTGGATGTCTGGCCCGGTGAGCAATTTCGATGTGGAATTGGTTACTGACGCGGCAGGCTGCACAGGTTTTGGTGTGTATTTTCAGGGAAAATGGAGTGCAGAGCCCTGGCCACAGGCGTGGGAAAAGGCGGGATTCCTCGGAAATTTGGTGCTGCTGGAATTGTTTCCAGTGGCGTTAGCCTTGGAACTATGGGGGGAGGCATGCCGAAATTTGAAACTGAGAATCAATTGTGACAACATGGGTGTAGTGCAGGTGGTGAACCGCATGTCGGCGTCTTCGCAGCCGGTCATACGGCTGCTGAGACAGCTGGTGTTTAGGTGTTTAAGTCTAAACATTTTTGTTTATGCGGTTCACATTCCGGGTATTGACAATGCGTTGGCTGACTCCTTGTCTCGTTTTCAGTGGGACAAGTTCAGGGAGCTGGCGCCAGGTGCAGACAAGGAAGGAGTTCCTTGCCCGGATTGGATGTGGGAGCTGCCTTTGGAGTCACAGCGGGATGGATTAGGCGGTCAGTAAGTGTTTCCACTTGGACGGCCTACAGTAAGGTATGGAAGGAGTGGTCTATGCTGGTGCAGGAGGCGGGTGTGGTGACGCTTAGATCGGAAGGGAGATTATTAGTGTTGTACTTAGTGGCTAGGAACATGGAAAATGGTTGCGCAGTATCTTCAATTGATCGTAAATTGGCAGGATTGATGTTTTTTGTTTAAATTAATGGGGGGTGAAGATTGGATTTTTGGGTTCGGCAGGCCTTAAAAGGCTATAGGAAGCAGCATAAACAAAGGGATGCGAGAAGGCCTGTCACTTTTGCGAACCTGGTTTCCATATGCGAAATGTTAGTTTGTTCGTTCATCGCTCGGGGGGGGGTGGGGGCGCCCACACGTTGTCGAGATGCTTTAAGAGAGGGAAGCGTGCCAGTTACAGTTTGTTTGTTCATCGCTCGGGGTGTGGGGGCGCCCACACGTTGTCGAGATGCTTTAAGAGAGGGAAGCATGCCAGTGACTCTACTCCAAAGAGGGATGACGCCGGTGAGGGTGGAAAAAATGCTACCTTTTCTAAGTAAGTATCCGGATCGGGGAGCAGCTCGGTTGTTGGAGTCGGGTTTTACGGAGGGCTTTAAGATTCCCTGCTCATTGAATTTGAAATCGGCATTGATGCATCAAACAATAGTTGGGGAAAAAATGGAATAAGGAAGTGGCATTGGGGCGCATGGGGGGGCCGTTTGCCACCAAACCATGGCCGGACTTGGTGGTATCACCGTTGGGGGGTTCGGCAGGCCTTAAAAGGCTATAGGAAGCAGCATAAACAAAGGGATGCGAGAAGGCCTGTCACTTTTGCGAACCTGGTTTCCATATGTGAAATGTTACAGTTTGTTTGTTCATCGCATTATGAAATGCGAATGTTTACAGCGGCGTTTTCACTGGCTTTTTGTATTGGGGAGTTGATTAGCCCGTCTAAGTATGTTGGGGGGGGGGGTGTTGGATCAGGATGTGCAGTTGGGAGTAGGCAGGGTATGTTTGCGGCTGAGAAGGTCTAAAACTGACCAGCAAGGTAAAGGGGTGGTTGTATCCCTGTTTGCCTTGCCAGGTTCGAGGGTGTGCCCAGTGGAGGCGGTTCGGGAATTTAGGTCGGTCAGGTGTGATGGGGCGGGACCGTTCCTGAGGCATGAGGATGGATCTTATCTGTCCCGTTTTCAATTTATAGCGGTTTTTAGAAAATGTTTACAGAGGGCTGGTTTGGTTGGTGCAGAGTATGCTTCCCACTCCTTCCGCATAGGGGCAGCTACTGAAGCTGCCAGATGCGGGTTGGATGAAGCTGCAGTGCGCAGGCTTGGGAGATGGGAGTCTAGGAGATTCAGGTCTTATATAAGACCTAGTTTGGTAATGGAATAAAAAAAAAAATTAAATAATAAGCAGGTCACGTAATATTCAAGGGAGAAGTGTTTCGGTTAATGGTTGGTTAGTCGTAGTGTTGAGAGTAAGAGGGTGTCGCAATATTGTTTTTGTTTCATTGCAGATGGCAGCCCGGTTCGCCTTGTCTGGATCGTAGGTCACTCCTATGTTTGCTGGGGGGCCAGGAGAGTTGACGTACGTCCGGAAGGTAGACAACTGGTGATTTCCAGAAGGGAGGCTTATATACGCTGGTTAGGCAGACCGGGAATGTTGTGAGGTAGAGTTATGGGTGAAGTGGAGAGATATGTTCGGTTGGACAGACCTCCTGACATTCTGGTTATCCATGCGGGTGGGAATGACTTGGGGGTTCGGTCACTCAGGGATCTGATGGCGGACATCAAAAGGGATTTTATGTTGTTACGGGAAAAATTCCCGGGCACCTTGTTAGTCTGGTCGGACATAGTGGCTCGCACAACATGGCGGTGGGCTAGATCGGTGGCAAGCATTAATAAGACCCGGATTAGAATCAATAAGGTGGTGGGGAGATTTGTCAGACAGAATGGCGGTATATTTATTCGGCACAGAGAGTTGGAGACGAATGTGGGATTGTACCTGAGGAGGGATGATGTTCATCTCTCGGATGTAGGGATCGATTTATGGTCCTTAGGATTACAGGAGGGAATACAGCAGGCCCTGAGGGTGTGGAGGTGCCCTCAAACGTAAGGTGGTCACGCTTTCGGGCTGTGGCTGTTTTATTCTGGTGGTCTTTGACGGGGGCGGTAAACGGATGGATTAAAAGGGGTGGGGGGGCTCATCATTTGCATGTTCCCCTCCGGTGTATTCCTGAACGTTGGAGGGAATACTGGGTTTGGTGGCGCTGCGGGAAGCAGTTGTCTCCGAGCGGCTACAGCTGGAGGCCTATTTGTTTGGTAAAAGTCCCACAGTGTGTTGGTTATCCGTGGTTTTATAGTTATATATATATATATATATATATATATATATATATATATATATATATATATATTTGGAAAAGGTGGGTCACCGTCAGAGACCATCAGACTGGGGTTAACAGTTATGTTATTAATGTGTCATTGTTGGTTTTATTGGTTATTTTATTGGTTATTTATTTGGAGTATTTATTTGGAGTTGTTTTAATAAAAGAGGCTGTTGTGGCCATTTTACTCCATAAATAAAGGTGTGGTCTCATCATTTTAGGTGGGGTTGTTAAGTTATGGGGTTTTGGAATGTAAAGGGGGAATTGCAATTGGAATGGAGGTGACATTTGGACTACACTGGTCAAGTGAAGCACGGAACGAGAAAGACTGAAAGGAGGGGTAGTGTAGGGCCGGGCATGACAGTGTGCCCAAGGGAGACACGGGAAGGGTTAACAAAATAAAGAGAGAGGTAGTATGGGAGAAAGGGGAGGTAAGTTGGGAAACTTTGTGAGAAAGGGGAGTGGTAGTATTTAAAGGGGGGGAGGAGCAAAGGGGGCAGTGTGAGGAGAGTGCATCAGAGGAGGCAGTTTTCCCACCCTCCCTCCCTATAATGTTATACAGATATGTGTGCAATATTTTGAGTAGTTGTGGTGTTTTTTCTCTTTTACAGGAACTGAACGGGTCGTCATGGGGGCTGTTTTATTCTGGTGGTCTTTGACGGGGGCGGTAAACGGATGGATTAAAAGGGGTGGGGGGCTCATTTGCATGTTCCCCTCCGGTGTATTCCTGAACGTTGGAGGGAATACTGGGTTTGGTGGCGCTGCGGGAAGCGGTTGTCTCCGAGCAGCTACAGCTGGAGGCCTATTTGTTTGGTAAAAGTCCCGCAGTGCGTTGGTTATCTGTGGTTTTATAGTTATATTTTTTTTTTATATATATATATTTGGAAAAGGTGGGTCACCGTCAGAGACCATCAGACTGGGGTTAACAGTTATGTTATTAATGTGTCATTGTTGGTTTTATTGGTTATTTATTTGGAGTATTTTTTTGGAGTTGTTTTAATAAAAGAGGCTGTTGTGGCCATTTTACTCCATAAATAAAGGTGTGGTCTCATCATTTTAGGTGGGGTTGTTAAGTTATGGGGTTTTGGTATGTAAAGGGGGAATTGCAATTGGAATGGAGGTGACATTTGGACTACACTGGTCATGTCTGTTGCATCAGTTTTTGCATTGGTTGTTAGGAGCAACCAGTTACTGTGGGGGAGGGTTATAACAGTATAGCTGTATACACAGTGAGGAAGCAGTCTTTATAGAGGCAGGCTCCCTCACTTGCTGGCACTGACTGTGATTTTCGGTTTTTAAATGTAATAGCCAGCTTTTTTTTTTCCTTAGATTTTCGAGCTGTCATTTGGGGGGGGGGGTGGGGCGGGCAGGAGAGGAGAAGAGCAGTATACACAGTGAGGGGGCAGTCTGTACAGACAGGCTCCCTCACTTGCCAACGCTGACTGTCACGGTCAGCTTTTAAATGTAATTATGAGCATTTAATAGAATGTTTTATGTTTGATTAGGAAAGGAGGCGGCTAAGGATGAGCTCCGGCGTGTTCACATAGCGCACGTGCCGAGCCCGCCAGGAAGTCGGCACTGCGCAGCGCTAATCACAGGCAGTGAGACATTTCCCGATCTCTGCAGCTGCACATCGGAATGTCTCACCGCTTTTGATTAGCGCAGCGCCGTACCGACTTCCTGGCGGGCTCGGCACGTGCAGCATGCGAACATGACGGAGCTCATCCTTAGAGGTGGCATTCTCGGCTGGGAATGGGGCCTGCTTTTACTATGTTAATAACGCAGGTAATTTATAGGGTGTACTTACACTGCTATGCTGTCTTTGGCTGAGGCCAATTGGAAATCATTTAATCACGTATGTGTTATACTGCACCATGTTATAGGATAGGATGCATTTACATTGCTATTTATTCTCTTTCTGGTGTTGCTATGTTGGTGCGTCTTCCTTGGCTAAGGAGAGACAGGGATCTAACCTGACGACCACACTAACCCTCTCTATATCTTGTTATTACTGTATATATTAGATAGATAGGAGGCAATACCATTGCTTTTGCTTGCCTTTAAAACTGTATATAAATATTTTTGATATTCCATTGTGATGTGCTTTACCATTTCTCATGTGTCTGATACTATGGGGGTTATTTACTAAAGGAAAATTCACTTTGCACTTGAAAGTGCATTTGGAAGTGCAGTCGTAGATCTGAGGGGAAGATCTGAAATGAAGGGAAGCTCTGCTGATTTTATCATCCAATCATGTGCAAGCTAAAATGCTGTTTTATATTTTCCTTGCATGTCCCCCTCGGATCTACAGCGACTGCACTTCCAAGTGCACTTGTAGTGCAAAGTGGATTTGCCATTAGTAAATAACCCCCTATGTGTATTTCACGTGGTACACCACATACACTGTTACCTTGTTTTCCTGACACAAAGCATGACAGAATACACGAATGGGATAGGCTCTGCCTCTCGCCCAATCAGGACTGGTTATACTATAATTAAATAAGTTGCCCTCACCTGCCGGATTCATCTGGCCAGCCGTACAGGTTCAGCCTCTTTCCTGTGACGAAGCACCTCTGTTCGGTTGTAAAACTTCCATACGAGGGAGACACCCCCCCCCCCCGGTCCAGATACTGGGGGGCTGGGATACTGGTCTCTGGATGCAGGTAAAACAGTTCTGTCTTGTGGTTAGTTGGGACTGATCCAGTCTCTCCTCCCTGGTGAGTTGTGGCCCCACACACACACATTTTGTTAGTTTGGCTTTGGATATGTTGGTTTCCCTTGCAAAGATGCTGCAAGTTTTTTTTTTTTTTTGTGGTCAGGGCTGCCCCCTTCCAAGATGGCTCCTTGTTTGTTTCCTGTGGCTGGACGTGGCTTTCAGTCGGCAGGGAGCAGCGAGATGATATTGGGGTAACTTCTGGCCCACTGTAGCAGTGGCCTTGGAGCTCCAGGCGGCTGCCTGGGAATGGATTGGTGTCCACCTGTCAGGTATGGAGCCTCTCCCATCCCCCTCCCCCTTAGAGCCAGTCATGGAAGGGTGTTGCACAGAACAGGTAATCTTTCCATGGGCTGTCATGGTGTGTCTGCATCATTATGTTGTTAATATACAAGCTGCCAAAGTAGGTTAAACTGCTGTGTATAATTCTGTCTGTTTCATTTGCCTCACAGGTTTTGTTTGCCTGTAGGACTATTAATGCATGAACTGATATATTAGGTGTTTGTTGCAAAGTTGAGTCTTTCCTATTAACTCAGCAATGCCTGGCTTTGCAGGTTTTGGATCTCTGTATCAATGCTCTAATGCTTGGATTTGCGGTTTTTAACCTTTACAGGGCAGTTGCCTAGTGTAGGTGATCCTGCCAGGTATATTAACCCTTTATTGCGCTGCTTATGACGACAAAATGATGCTTCAGTATGGATGCCACTGCTATGCATTGTGTTGCTGCTATGCATTGTAAGGTCTGCTTTGGGTGCAATGTGTTTAATGATTGCTATGTATTCACCTATTTGTTTAAATGCAAAATTTCAGTGTTCTGCTTAGGTTACAGTGCTTTAAGTAATTGGTTTCGTACACTACTATCTGTAATTGCTTCTGTCAAAGGGTTTAACCCTTGCTCATAGCATATAGATCCATTTGCTGCTTCAATGTCTGCAAATGGGTGTGTGGATGGCCACTGATGTTGTATTAAGGCTATGTCCTAGCCAGTACTTCCAGGTATTTATTATGACCACAAACCTGCAGCTCATATCTTGAGCCATAAGCTTACCCAGAGACCAGCCATGGTCAATAAGGTGAGGGTCAGGTAGGTATGCTTTCATATATAAAGAGTGCGTGGGCAGTATGGATTGTAAAACTCTCCAGCCCTTAAATACCAGCACCACTCCCCAAAGGAAACGTGGCAACTTGTTCTTCCAACAGTGACAAGTCCTGTTTGGCTCTAAAACTGCTATACATTCAAAGCGCTGCCAGAAGGGGCAGGCTAAAAGAAATCATAATAAGGACCATCCCGGGCAGAATGGGGAGTGTGGTTAGCTGACCTGCCCGCCAAGATGCTATGCCAAGTTGCATATCAGGCGGCAGTAAAACACAACGGCCGATGTGTTCACTCAAGTGAAAACTGTCTGGGTGGACCTCTAGTCGCTAAGGCTCAAGTACTAAGCTAATCAAACAGCTGAGTCTGTTTAAAGGGTACCTCCTGCCTCAAAAAAACAGCAGGCCAAAGCGCGTTCAGCAGATTGGCCAGATGTGTCTTCATGCTAGCAGAGGATGCAAGATCCCCTCTGTAAAGCCCAACTCTTACTGCAGAGGCAGTTAGCCAAGTAATCTTCATCAGACCAGCCAGAAGTGCCAGTCTGCCAGTGGATGATGCGATAGTCTTCGCAGAGACATGGAAACAACAATATAGATTTGGAAATGAAGATTTATACTACCCTTAATGAGTATGGTATGGCCTGTGTTGGAGTTCACTTCAGTAGTCAAGGCTATTTGGTTCTCAGCAGACAAGTTGAGGGCAACCCAGTGGCAAGGCCAGTAATACGCCTCTGTGGTGTTTGGTCCAGTGAGGCAGTGCAACCACTATGGATGCAGCAGGCTGTTCCTCCTATTCTGTGGGGTTAGTCAAGCCCTATGGCTTAACCAACTGATGGCGTATACCTCTTCTAAGTCGATTAGAATATGATTTAAGATGGAATCAGTGATGTCCAGATCAGGGACTAATCCCTTAGGCTAGTCACCTAGGCCCAGAACAAAGAGTTGGTGACAGGGCCTGAGAAGAGCTAGAGAAAAGATTGGAAGTTCCATAATCATCTTGAATCGCCTAATCTCAAGTCTGCTTCTCTTGAGGAGCAGCAAAGTTCCTTTTCACTCAGATGTGCCCAGTAGGTGTTATATTGCAGAAATTTAATGCAAAATTTGGGCAGGAGAATCAGGATCAGTGGAGCCTGTGCAGCACTTGTCTTTGTGTTGTGATCTGTCTGCAACAAAACCTTGGGACAACAACGGAAGATTCCAGGTATGCTGGCGAGTTTGTACTTTGTGCAGTAAGGAAGTCAATAGAATTTCTTCCAACTCCTCTAATTCCCACTATGGTTCTTTAGAGCAATCAAGGCTTTAAGCAAATGTTACCAAATCTTGTCCAACAGGACCAATCGGTCCATTGTTGTCAGTTGCAAAGCAGATTCAGGCAAGATATGTAACAAAGGATCAAGATCCAAAACGTCATATGGAGTCATGGAGAACAATCGCTCAAACTATCAGATAAAACCTCTACAGTTTCTCTAGATCTAGCTGATGTCTATATGCGCACTTTGGTACACCCAGGCTTCTGAGAATTTCACTTCGGGCTCGTTCAGCAACCATTAACCTTTCCACATTTTCCAGAACATTGCTTCCAGTAGTGGCCGTCTTGCAGAAGCAAGGGCTTCAGGTTCCTTATGTGGACAACAGATGCGGGTGGCTCAACATCCTCCAGGTCCTGGCAAACCCTGATTCAGAGGGAAGGCCAATTAATCTCATTATAATAATGACATTTTAGACGTTCAGGAGAATACTGTAGAGTTGCCCACACGGAGGGTGACAGTACTAAGATTTATGTGGAGGCAAGTCCTAGCTCTCTCCCATCTGTTTGCATCCCATGGTCTCAAATGGTCAAGAAGATTGAGAACATCATAAACTGGCCTTCTAAGGTAATGAGATTTTGCTTCATATTCCAGGGAAGATTACCCCACATATGAGACTAGTCCCGTTGATGGTGGCTAAGGATAGTTCATCTTGTCAACTTTCATAAACTTCCAGACGTAACAATCATTAGTCTATTCACCTCGGTGACCTCCTAGCTCAAGTCAGTGACATAGGCCAGTGGAGGACGAAGTGTCTAACAGCAGAGGTACAGTGATTCCCAAGTGGGGAAATCGTTTGGGCAACACAGCCTAGGAGGCCTCAGGTATGCTCCAGACTGCTATAGGTAATCTCCTATCGTCATGGCAAGAGGCATCTCCTATTCAGGTTTGCCAATGGTAAAACCTGTCTCATCTCATCGTTCTGGTGTCTCAGAACTTCCTGTCAGATACGGTAAAATACGAAGCCTTGGATGTCAAGGGTGAGTCCCTAGACCAACAAGTGGTTCAATGAATCTCAACTTGGCAGTAAACTCAATGTCCAGGAATGGAAGTCGTTCCTGCAAGAGGAGCTTCCCAGAAGTGGAAGCAGTGGATCTACTAACATCCAGCTGGGTCAGCAGGTTAGCCTGTATAGCCACCAGACTCGTGATCTCTAAGCTCCTCATCAGGATCATAGTGCATGGTTGGGCAGGTTGAAAAAGGACACAAGTCCATCTAGTTCAACCAGGATCCCTAGTCATACAGCTGGGATAAGGGCAATGATCTGGTGGCCTTACAGGCCATGGTGTCCTCAAAGTACAGTCTTTGGCCCAAGTTCCTCCTATTTTATTCTTCCTGGGGTCTCAGACCTTACACAGCAGAGCCAAGTGTATCCAAATTCAGCCTCGTTACATCTAGCAACTGGGAGACCAAGTTAGAAAGGCTCATTGCGGGATCTCACTTTCATTATTTGAAACCTCGTGGAAGCCGGGGGAACCTGCGGCAAACTTCAGGTATATTAGAACGTGGAAAATCTTGCAGAATTTCAGGATGAATCCCCTGCTCTCGACTGCAACTAGGGTCATTCTTCTGAACAAGACTACCTCAATAGATTCAGTGACACTAAAGTAGTATTTCTTAACTATATCACGTCTTTGAGAATGCTTTCAGAGATCCAAGCGTCAAGCAGTAAACTACCTTATTGCTACCATAATCAAACAAAATGGCTCTGGTTTCTTCTTCACCAGCACCAGATGAGGGTCTGCATCTTTGCTTCTGGGTCAAGACATCACCCTTCTAGCATGTCCAAACTAAAATGTCAGCGTCACCACAAGCTGGAATAATGGACTCTATGTGGAAGAAATACATGGAAGTGGTCCTTCTCTAGAAGGTCAGACAGTGACCTCTTCAGGCCTGGCAGTATCAGAAGACTTTCACTGTCTGCTAAGACAATAGCATTATCTCGGGTCCGAGTAGCCTAAGGGGCTTATAGAAGGAAGATAAATTCATCAATCTAGTGCAGAGCTCACTTTATCAGATGGGTGGTACGCTCATGGGCAAAATTCAGAGGTCCAGAATTTTACAGGATACCAACCAGGTTCATATACTACAAACCATTTTTCTCAAGTCGTCTTCCAGGACGGCACCCTGAGAGATGACTGGTCCACCTGACAGGAAACACAATCAATCAAGAGGTTAAAGGCCCCCCGCCCCTCCCGATGCTCCTCAGTTTTTGATTGTGTTTCCCCACAGCGAAACCGTTTGTTATTTTTCTGTTGACCTAAAAGCCTGGGGCTGGTGGTCTCCCCCTGGGAGCCGGACCAAATGCCTGGGAAGCCGCTGGGTCCGGCCGGATGGTTCTCATCCTTCCTGGGGGGTTTCCCAATCCGTGTCTCGGGGGGGGGGGGGGGGGGGGGGGGGCAGCAGAAGCAGGACCCTGGTCGGTGACCGTGCTTCTTTCCATGGAAGAGCCCCCCCGAGTGCTGAAGAACCCTGGGTACGGTGGTGTACCCAGAACTTCAGGGGCCAAATTTCCTGTTGCCCTTCCTTACCTGTGCGGTGGCCGCGCAGTTGCAGGAGTTGGTGGTTTTCCTTCTGGCTACAAGACCACAGGAGGTGAGTCTGGGACCCCTTCTGGGGTCTGGCCAGGGCTGCCGTTCATCTGCCCATCCGTCCGTCCATCCGCTTGCCGACCGACCGGAACGACCGTTCGCGGGGGTCGCGCGGCAAGAAGCTCTGCATGGAGAGCTTTTCTTCCAGGGGCGACCTTCTCCTTGCTGAGGGTAGTTCAGCGTCCTGGCGCTCAGCGCCATTTTCCTGAAGATCAGGAAATGACATCACTTCCTCCTCTAGGAGGGGGGAGTGGGAAGGCTGCAGCACCTCAGGTCCTCAGGTCCAGTACCACTTCCGGTCTTCGGCAAGATGGCGGTGGTGCAATGCATACAGAGGATATAAAAAGCCACAGGGAACAGGTGTTCATGTCTCCTCTGCGTTCCTGTATGTAGCACCTCCAGGGAGAGATCGGAGTAGCATGGAACATGAGAAGGAGAGACCTGCAGGGTCTGCGGCCACGGAAGAGACCACAGGGGGTGAGTCTGACCTGCCTTCGGAGGTTTAGAGGGGGAGGGTACCCCAACTCTTCTCCTCCGACTCTCACAGTGTATGCCTGTGGTGTTTTTTTTTTTTTTTTTTTTTTTTTTTTATTTTTTTTTCAGGGGACGACGCTATTGCCCGTGAGGTTGCCAGCCGTCCTGTGAAATCCTCCACCCGCTCTAAACGATGTGGGAACTGTAATGACAGGCTACCCCCAGAACATCCAAAGCCCTTCTGTTTTTAAATGCATACAGAAGTTGACAGGGAAGGAGACATCTCAGTTTGCACAGTAAGGAATTCCTTCATCATCTGAGATGCTGTCCACCTTAAAGTCTTTTCAGGCCACCCTTAAGCCTAGGGATTCAGAGGCTCACTCTAGTAAGGATGCCTCTTCCCAGGAGAGCTCCGCCTCCTCTAGGAGGTATCGGTACTGAAGTATCCACTTTCGTTAGCCTATGAGCAGTCGGGTAAAGCAGCTCCTAGAAACCTTAGAGGGCATTCCACGCGATCTCTGGCAACCTCCTGGGCGGAAAGGGCCGGAGCTTCGGTGGAGCAGATATGTAGATCCGCTACATGGTCAAGCCAGAACACGTTCCTGAGGCATTATAGAGTGGAGTTACTATCTCCTCATGCCCTGGTATTTGGCAGGAAGGTCCTGCAAGCGGTGGTCCCGCCCTAAAGGTAGGCCTGAGCTACTTGCTCTTCTCTCAGGGTGCCGTCCTGGAAGACGACTTGAGAAAATAACCAGTTACACTTACCGGTAACGGTGTTTCTGGGAAGTCTTCCAGGACAGCAGGCCTACTTCTCACCCGTTCTATTTAGGAAACCTGTAATGTTTAGAGTGTGGTGGTGGTTATGTTTTTCACTCTCGTGCACTGGTGTGGGTCAATACTTTGTCACAACTGAGAAGCATCGGGAGGGGCGGGGGCCTTTAACCTCTTGATTGATTGTGTTTCCTGTCAGGTGGACCAGTCATCTCTCAGGGTGCCATCCTGGAAGACTTCCCAGAAACACCGTTACCGGTAAGTGTAACTGGTTATTTTTTGCCTATTGCAAAGTCAGGCAACATTGGAAGCGGGCAGATTGACTTCAGTTCTAACCTAATGATATGTTGATTCAGCTTGGCCCTCCCTTATAGGTTTTGTGGGCGTGCTACATCCCATTCGTGTATGCTGTCATGCTTTGTGTCAGGAAAACGGAAAATTTTATACTTACCTGACGGTAATTTTCCTTTCCTGATGCAAAGCATGACAGCATACAGGTCCCTCCTTTGTGCATTTCGCATTTGAGTATAGTTACGAGAATGCCGCCTAGGGGAAGGCGACTTATTTAAATATAGTATAACCAGCCCTGATTGGGCGAGAGGCGGAGCCTATCCCATTCGTGTATGCTGTCATGCTTTGCATCAGGAAAGGAAAATTACCATCAGGTAAGTATAACATTTTCCGTTATTCTTTCCTTCTTTCTCCACCCATCCCAGTTTTCGCCAGGACATTCGCTCTCAAGCTTGAGAGTTTAAAAATGATTTTTTTCTGCAAACTCTGAGATGTAGTTTTGGAGGCAGGGGGAGGATGTAGCACCCTGGTGTTTAGGCATGGTTGCTCCTAAAACATTTGTGGGTGGGACCTCTGAACCCCTCTGGGAGGTGCTCTATGAATGCACACGTGTGTGTGTATATAATATTATGAAGCTGAAGGAGATAACACTGCTGGGCTCTGAGGAAGAAGGTAACCCTTTTTAAAATGCGTCAGCTGGCATTGGCCCTCAAAATCTTCTCTATTACCATCTGGAGACTGTTGTCGTCAGACCGATTTGCCATAATTTGAAGGCTATTTATATTGCGGTTTTCTTTCACATGTTTGTGAGTAGTTTTTTATTTACTCCTTTGATAAAATATATCTAAGGATAATGCACAAGGTTGGTGGTCCCTCCTTTTTTCCATTTCTCTTTTGATCCTAAATTTACCTACCAGGTATAGCTACCTTGGCTAATTGTTGAGGATCAACTGATTTCACTCTAAAGCCTAGTACACAATCGGATTTTCCGCAGACAAAACCTCGGACTTTTGTCCGAAGGCATGTGCCTGGATTTTGTCTTGCATACAAACGGTACACAATTGTCAGCCAACAAACACGAACATAGTGACGTACTAGACCTACTACGAGCCAAAAAAGAGGAAGTTTAATTGTCAGGCCCCACCCTTTGTGCTCCTTCTGCTAATTTCGTATTATTAGAAGTTTGGTAAGTGCTGATTCGCAGTTTTCAGTTCGCACTTTTCAGTTTGTTTCTGAACAGCCGTTCATCAACCAGCCATGTTGCGGAATCGGAGGAGATAACGTGTTATTTATTATTGGCCTTGGAGTTATTGCTTTGACCCAAATCCAGTCCAGGAACAGGAGGAGGAGGATTTCTTGGACCAAAAATTGGTTGCTTTATTAATCGTGACCAATTATTTTATATACCTTTGCTGCGGGAGCTCTAGGAGAATAATCCAGATGATTTTGGGAATTCTTTCCTGACGACGGACCCCTGCTTTTACCAACTCTTGGCAATGTTGACCCCCTATATTAAGAAGCAGGACACATGCATGAGGCTTTTATATTATTTTTTGGTTGACTAATGATTTGATTCGTTATATTTTTAAGTTCTATTTGCAGATAGCATGTCTAATTTTATTTGTTTTCTTTTTTTAACGCACAATAAAAAAAATGGTAAAGAATAATACTTGGCTGTGTTTTACTTCAAATGACAGTTTGGGAGTAGGCAGTTACATTTTAAAAAATACAAGTAAAATTGACAAGGGACACCAACATAGTTGTATCTTTGATCTTAAAAACTACGGGATAATGGTGCTGTGGTAACTTGCATCAAAATAAAAATAACAAGCATAATAATATTATTCTTGATATCACTAGGAAAAAAAAAAAAAAAAAAAAAAAGCCACTATATTAAAAAAAAAAAAAAAAAATCCCATTAACCGCCGGCCGTCAATTGACGGCCAGGCGGCGCGGCTCTCGTTGCGGGAGGGCGTCATATGACGTCCTCCCATTTAAACAGGGAATGCGCGCGATCGTGCGCGCGCATCCCTGTTCCTTCGGTGGCGGCGTGTCACGGAGACACCGCTCGCCACCGAGGGGGGTGAACAGCCATTGGACATGGCTGTTTACCACCTGATCGGCCGTGATGAAGTCACGGCCGATCACAGATAGGTCCACCCCATTGTGCACGGCGCATGCGCGCGATCACGTCGGTGACGGAGTGTTCCCGGGAACACTACTCGTCACCGACGCCGGTAAACAGCCATTGGCTGGCTGTTTACCCACGTGATCGGCTGTGATCCATTCACAGCCGATCATAAATGTAAACACAGAGCGGTAACTAGCTGTTACCAGCTCTTCTCTCCTCACACACCGTTTCCAGTGTGAGGAGAGAAGAGCCAGAAGCAGTGAGTTACCGATCTGTGTTCCAGCCGTCACCCATCAGTGACCACCAGCCATCACCCATCAGTGACCGCCAGCGGTGCTCCTGTCACCCGTCACAAATCAGTGACCATCAGCGGTGCACCTGTCACCCGTCAGCCATCACCCGTCACCCATCAGTGACCGCCAGCCGTCACCCATCAGTGACCGCGAGCCGTCACCCATCAGTGACCGCCAGCGGTGCTCCTGTCACCCGTCACAAATCAGTGACCATCAGCGGTGCACCTGTCAGCCGTCACCCATTAGTGACCGCCAGCCATCACCCGTCACCCATCAGTGACCGCCAGCCATCACCCGTTACCCATCACCTGTCACCCATCAGTGACCGTCAGCCATCACCGATCACCTGTCACCTTTTAGTGACCGTCACCCATCACCAGAAAGTGTCCGTGGCCTGTCACCCATCAGTGACCATCGCCTGTCACACCGTCATCACCGATCAGTGAACGTCAGCTGCCACCTATCGCACAGCCCATCAGTGACCGTCACCTGACACCTGTCACACCGCGTCATGTCCAAAAGAGTATTCAGCAGTGAGGAGGCGTTCCAGATCCTCTCCATGACCGATGAGAGCAACGGGGAGTTCTCATCAGATTCCAATTTGGATTCTGATTCAAGTTCGGCATTTGAACCAAATAGTGAATCGACAAATGATTCGGAGGAAGAATGGGTCCCTCCCAAAAGGGCACGGCACTCTGGAAACCAGGATTATATTCCCAGGCCCAGTACCAGCGCTGCCACCACCAATAGGCCCCAGGAACAAATTCCCAGGCCCAGTACCAGCGCTGCCACCAGCGTTAGGCCCCGGGAACAATTGCCCAGTACCAGCGCTGCCGCCGGCGATAGGCCCCAGGAACAAATGCCCAGACCCAGTACCAGTCCTGCCACATCACGCCTGAGTACCAGCACAGGAAATTCCAATCCAACTACTGGAGTGTCACACCCCCTAAGAGCCAGGGCCTCTACATACATGCCAGATGGTCTTGCCAACCCAATATGGCTGCCTTCCAACTCGGCATCGCCAATTATTCCCCCGTTCACAGCACTGCCAGGTGTGCAGACCAACACCCAAAATTTCTCAGAGATTGATTTCTTTCATATGTTTTTGCCCGACACCATGCTGCAATTTATTGTGGACCAGACAAATTTGTATGCCCAGCAATATATTGCCAACAACCCCCAATCATCCTATGCCCGTCCTTTTGAGTGGAGAGATCTTAATTTGGAGGAGTTCAAAATGTTTATGGGCCTCACCCTAAACATGGGGATTACAAAAAAAAATGAAGGACATGCCTATTGGTCCACCCACCCCATCCACAATATGCCCATTTATTCTGCCCTAATGTCCAGGTCCCAATACAAGATGATAATGCGCTTTCTTCACTTCAGCGACAACACCCAGTGCCCTCCCCACAATCATCCAAATTACGACAAGTTATACAAGATTCGCCCACTGATAGAGTTCTGCAAATTGTTGAGAAAAGAAATTTATGTCCCCGATCAGAAAATTTGCGTAGATGAGTCCCTGGTACCCTTTTCAGGCCGGCTAGGAATAAAGCAGTATATTCCTAGCAAAAGGGCCAGATACGGAGTAAAGTTATACAAGCTATGTGAGAGAGCCACGGGATATTTGTATGCATTCCGCATATATGAAGGAAAAGATTCCCAGCTCCAGCCCCCTGAGTGCCCGGCCTACATGGGCACAACTGGAAAGATTGTATGGGACCTGGCATACCCACTTCTAAACAAAGGATATCACATTTACGTTGACAACTTTTACACCAGCCTGCCCCTTTTCAAACACTTATACATCGCAAAAACCCTGGCCTGTGGAACCTCCAGAAAAAATAGAAAGGGCTTCCCACAATCTTTAGTGAACAAAAAGCTGCGAAGGGGGGAAAGAGCATCATTGAGATGCAACGAAGTGCTGGCCTTGAGGTGGAAGGATAAGAGGGACGTGCACATGATGTCCACCATCCATGAAGACACTGCAATTGTGGTACAAAGAAGACAAGGTCCCATTGAAAAGCCAACATGTGTCCAAGATTATAATCTCTACATGGGGGGGGTAGATTTTAACTATCAAATGATTCAGCCCTATTTGTCAATAAGGAGGTCCCGATTCTGGTATAAGAAGGTAGCAATTTATCTCATCCATTTGGCCATTTACAATTCCTACGTAGTCTACACCAAATCCATTGAAAGCCCCGCCCCCTTCCTAAAATTCATAGAAGAAGTTGTCACGTCCATCTATCACCAAAGACCCCCCCCAAGAAGACCTTCGCTCTGAGGCTGTTTGCTGACTCCATGAGCGCCACTTCCTCTTCAGCATTCCACCATCTGAAGCAGGCCGAAGACGGCAAAAAAAATGTTGCGTGTGCACCAAAAGAGGATTTAGAAGAGATACCAGCTACCATTGTCCCCAGTGTCCCTCCCAACCTGGCCTTTGCATTGGTGAATGCTTCCAAATTTATCACACATCCATAAAATATTAGCCCATATTTTTAACCATTTCCCCATTTTCATCATCTGTGCTGACCATTTTCCATTCTTTCCCAAATAACCATGCCACTGCCTTCCATGTGAACTGACCCTGGCCTGTTTTTTGACTATGCCTCTGCCTACCGTTTGGACTGCTTTCATGTGAACTGACCCTGGCCTGTTTTATCAACTACTCTACTGCCTACCGCTTGGACTGCTTACATGTGAACCGACCCTTGCCTGTTTTATGGACTGTGCTTTTGCCTACCGCTTGGACTGATCTGTTGCCCTGCTACTGTAGTACACAGGGGTCTCACATATGTGAGGGGCTCCAGAATTGTTTTTCCGGTTGGAGAAAACAATTTTATTTTTGTTTTCTCCGGGTTTCGGAATTAGGGTCTGGAGTCCGGAGGCTTCATAGAGATTTGGGTGGGTCGAAGCCTCTACCCCTGTGCACAGGTCTTACCTGATTGTGGCCCTCAGCCTGCTGCTGACTTACTGCCACCATGCCCATGCCTGTCGCGGTACAATAATGAGTGTCTGCAGTTAACAGTGTACCAGGACCAATTTTATGGCTGTGCTGGCTGTCTCTGCCTGGACAATTTCTATGGACTGTGCTGTGCCGACTATAGACAATATTCCTGCCTGCTGTCTGGATAGTTAATATTGCTGTCGCTAAGCACCTCCCTGCCTGCTGCCTGGACCAGTGCTCTCCTCTGTGGATACTACTAAAAGCACAGGTAATGCTTTTTTTTACCCTTTCTGCAATAGAATTTATTTTGGATTGTAATTCTTGGTATGTGCATGCTATGTGTTAGAAATATGAAGAGTTTTCAAAAATGATAGGTTGCCAGGAAATTATATATGTCATTTATCCTAGAACACCTGATGGTGCTACTTTGATGTTGGGCCTCTGTATGTGGCCAGGCTGTGTAAAAGTCTCACACATGTGGTATCGCCATACTCAGGAGGAGTAGCAGAATGTATTTTGGGGTGTCATCTTTGCTACGTACATGCTATGTGTTGGAAATATCTGATAAATAGACAACTTTGTGTGTAAAAAAAAAAAAAAAAAAAAAAAAGCGTTTTTCATTTTTTTTTTTTTTTTTTTCCAAAAACTTCTGGAAAAAAAATGAACCGTTCAAAAGACTCATTATGCCTCATAGATTATACGTTGGGGTGTTTGCTTTCCAAAATGGGGTCAGTTTGGGGGCAATTCTATTGTCCTGGTGCTCCAGGGCCTTCAAAAGTGTAAATGGTGGTTGAGAAATGAGATGTGTCATTTAGGCTCGTAGAACGCATGAAGATGCTACTTCAATGTTCGGCCTTTGTATGTGGCCAGGCTGTGTAAAAGTCTCACACATGTGGTATCGCCATACTCAGGAAGAGTAGCAGAATGTATTTTGGGGTGTAATTTGTTGTATGCATATGCTCTGAGAGAGAAATAACCTGTTAATATGACAATTTTTTTTTTTTTTTTTTACAAAAATCTTCATTTTGCAAAGAATTGTGGGAAAAAATTACAACTTAAAAAATTCACCATGCTACTTAATACCTTGGAATGTCTACTTTCTAAAAAGGGGTCATTTAGGGGGTATTTGTACTTTTGTTAGTGTACCAAGAAATGAGATAGACCATCACTACATCTGTGTGATCAATTTTCAGTGATTGGCACCATAGTTTGTAGACTCTATAACTTTCACAAAGATCAAATAATTTACACTAATTTGGGTTATTTTTACCAAAGCTATGTAGCAGTATAAATTTTGGCCAAAATTTATGAAGAAAAATTACTAATTTGCAAAATTTTATGACAGAAACAAAGAAAAAGGCATTTTTTTCACAAAATTTACGGTCTTTTTTATTTATAGCACAAAAAATAAAAAACCCACTAGTGATTAAATACCACCAAAAGAAAGCTCTATTTGTGTGAAAAAAAGGACGCAAATTTCATATGGGTACAGTGTTGCACGACTGAGTAATTGTCATTCAAAGTGTGAGAGCGCTGAAAGCTGAAAATTGGTCTGGGCAGGAAGGGGGTGTAAGTGCACTGTATTGAGGTGGTTAAAGAAGAGCATGTGTGCTGCATCTGGAGATCTCATAATTTGCCATGCCATGAATGTTAATTCTCCATTACGAACGCTAGTTTACAAGACCGACTGCTTCTGGCTCGTCTTTGCTTCCGCGCATGCGTGTTTGTACTTTGGACTTGTGTACACACGCTCGGAAAATCCCACAACAGACATTTTGTCAGATAAGGGTACTCACCGAGGCCGAGATGCTGAGAGCGGTAACCTCTTGCGACTTGGCGCACTCCACTCCTGGAGATGGTACAGGGGGTGAAGGGCACAAAGAGGCACGAGTCACCAGCAGGCTGGGCAGGTCTTGCGTGAAGGTCACCGGTAGTGAGACAGCTGTGCAGGACTGGAAGATGCTGAAGCACAAGGAAGGAGGATGAACAGCTGATCCAACAACAGGCCGGGGGTCAAACACCGTTGACTAGTAAGCGTCTCCCAGATAGGCAAAAACAGTCTAGTGCAAAGGACTGTTAGCAGGTCTGTCAGCAGGCTGATGACTAGTACTGAAGATTGTTAGTAAAGTCCGTAAACAGGCCGAGGGTCAAACACAGTAAGCAAGTGGAGAAGTCCGAGAGGCAAGCTGAGGGTCAGATGCAGGTAGAGATCAGAGCAGGTCAAGGTCAATCCGGGTCACAACAGGTAATCAAGAATCGGGATACAAGCAGGAAATACACGGGGAGCTGAAAGACAAACCAGCAATCTGGTCATGGCACAGAGTGGCTTTTATAGGCCAGTGGGAGGCTCACGTTGTTTGCGTTCGCCGTTCCGCTGAATCGCGCACGCGCATTAGCCGTTTCGCTGAATTGCACACAAACTTTAGCCGTTTCGCTGTATTGTGCCCAGGGATGCGCCGGAGTGCCGCTCTACCGCACATGTGCGAAGGAAGGCAGCGATATTGGCGAGACTGGTACTTGCCTCTTTCCTGACACATTTGTTCGTGGAAAATTTTAAAGCCTGCCATCAAACAATTGTCCGAGGAAAATCCAACAACAATTGTCCGATGGAGCATACAAACAGTCGGATTTTCCGCCAACAGCCTGTCATCACACAATTCCCGTCGGAATCCGATCGTGTGTACGCGGCTTAAGTCTGTAATTGCTGCACTTCTCTCTTTTGCTGCTAGGTGGCCGGGTACTTGGTGGCATTGGATATGAGAAGGACAATGCAAGGTCAGATTATGGGTATATGGGGTATCCCAGCCAATGGGCAGGGGTTTTCTTAAATCCCTTGGCCTGCTGGGAGAACCTAAATATTTGGGTGGAGTCAGGTGATCGGAGTGCTGTGCCACCTAGACATCTGTCTGGGTTGAGGTGTGTTGTATTGCCCGGACTGCTGTGCCCAGTCTTCGGCCTATCTGGCTTCTAAGCTGTGTGAGGGCCTATCCAGAAGCAAGAGAGCAGCGCAGGGTTGGGATTGCGGCTTGCAATCCAACCAGAAGTGATGGTTCTGTCGGCCGGAGAACCTGTCTTGGTCGGAGGTAGAAGGGAAGCTGTCGCCAGTAAGGGACCATCCGCCTTATTACAAGGGACCACAGTGAGTAACTGGAGCAAGTACCGGAGCAGTATTCGCACCAACCAGGGTCGGTGAAGAATTGGGAAATTTCAGTGGGGTGAAGCTTGAGAAATATCTTGATTGCCAAGCTAGGGACCCAGCAGAGAAGCGGGGGTGATGTTTGAGGAAGATACTACTGTGAAAATTGGAGGCGCTTAAGGGATTCAGTGACAGTGAATCATCTAGTCTAGTGCGATAGAGGCAAGGAGCTCAGTGGGCTGAAGAACCACAAGAACTGATTGTAGTGAAAGCGAAGAAACTGTTACGCTTTGTGTTAGGAACTGTTAAAGACTGTTGCCACAGGAGACAGCATTTCTACACATGCAGATGTGGCGTCTTGCTGGATGCCTTTCCCTGCATGGCTGTCCTCCTGTTGAAGTCTCGGAGTCTGCCACTTGATCTTGCAACTACCTAAGGGTGTCCTGGCCCTAACCCTCTCTCCCAAAGTTCTGTTAAGAGAGCACATTTATCTGTTTGAGGCACAGTGATTAGAAGACACTTGGAGGATATATTTTATGGACTGATTTTATGTTTTGATTCTTCGCAATTTTATAGATTTTTTTTTTTTTTTTTTTTTTTTTTTTGGTTTGATGTGTCTATTATAAGCAAGTAGTGCCATTCCTTTATATACATTTTTTATGACATAAAGGATCTGCCTACTCTGCTCTCCTCCATGTCCCAGTTGGCAGGGAGAGAGAGACAATCAGGAGCCAAGGAGAAGTAGCAAAGGACCATGGGACATGAAGTCCCATCACCAAACGGCCCCACTGACTTCCCAAAGGGGCGGGACTACAAAGCCCAGCCTGCACTGCACGAAAGGGGCTGGCAAAAGGGCTCCATCTTGTTGCTCTGAGGGGAGACCACCACGAGGCAAGGAGGAGAACAGATGCCACCAGAGAGACTGCTGTTAGACCGTTCCAGAGACCGTGAGATGGGCATCCCGCCAGAGGGAGACCTCTGGTGCATCTCCAGGCAGCTGAGGGGAAAAGGCAATCGAGTCGCAAGGTGGCCAGGCGGGCCACTGAAGGACTATCTGCCAGGACATTCCTCCTTTTGCTTTGGTCACAGGACTGGTGAGAGGGCAACTGCCCACTTTGCTGACACACCACCCACTTTTGAACACTGCAGTCAGATATTATAGTTTGGAAGAGCAAAGAGAACCTGTTACTGCCAAATCAAATCCTCTATGCTGCCTAATGACTTACTTTTGTTAGACTCTGAGGATTTATTGCCTTCTATGAGCTCCATCTGCCGGTGAAGACATTTACAAGGCCTTAAGGGGACACGTTACTGGTATCTATCACTTCATTTCTCACTAGGATTAAAGGTATTATAGGCCGACCCGTGGTTCCCCTTTAGCAGTAGTAATACAGTAACCAATAATCTCTTGGGGGAATCTATTTAATGATTTCCTTTATTGTGTATATTGGTGTTACCTACTGATTGTTGCAAGTTATTATCTGACTGTTTTTAAGAACTGTTTCAACCGAGTCTTGGCTGTTCATTAAGGACTTGGCTGACTAATACCCCTTTAACCATTTGCTGCCTGCCCACCGTCAAATGACGAAGGGACAGTGCCGCTCTGGTTCTGGGTGGACGTCATATGACAGCGCACCTGAACTCCCACTCCCGCGTGCCCTCGGCTATGCTGTGTTGCTAGGACACATAACGACCCAGATCTCTGTAAAGAGCCGCTGACATGGCTCTTTAACCATGTGATCGGCTGTGTCCAATCACAGCCGGTCACATGTAAATACAGGAAGTGCAGGTAATCGGCTTTAACTGCCTCACACAGTGCACTGAGTGTGCGGCGAGGAGAGCCGATCAGCGGCATCTCCACGCAGGGGAGAACAGGGCATGTAATCAGGGCACTGATCACTAGTGCCCTGATTACAGTAAAGCCCCAGAAGTGCCACCAATCAATGCCCATGAGTGCCACCAATCAGTGACACATATCAGTGCCCATTACTGGTGCCAGTCCTGCCTTTTAGAGCCCATTAGTGCCTACTCATCAGTGCCACCTATCAGTGCCCATCAATTTGGAATAATAGTGCCTCCTCATTAGCGCCACCTAATCAGTGCCCATAAGTGCCACCTCATCAGTGAAGCTTAACAGTGCCACCTTCTCAGCGCACATCAGTGAAGGAGAAAAATTACTTATTACCCTTTTACAAAATTTACTGACAAACTAAAACTTTTTTTTTTTTTTTTTGCAAACAATTAAACACCCAGCAGTGATTAAATACCACCAAAATAAAGCTCTGTTTGTGAAGAAAATGATCAAAAATGTATGTGGGTACAATGTTGCATGACCGTGCAATTGTCATTCAAAGTGTGACAGCGCTGAAAGCTGAAAAATGGCTTGGGCAGGAAGGGGGGTGAAAGTGCCCGGTATTGAGGTGGTTAAGTTTCTTCATTTTGATTGCGTAAACCTGAGAGCGTTTAAAACAGTTGGGCCCCTTTCACACGAGTGGATCCCGGGAGGATCTGTTTTTGGACATCCGCTTGCTCAGCAGGGATCGCTCCGTTGATCCCCGCTGAGCCAGCAGATGACTAGTCCATCTCTGCACACTGTGCAGAAACGGACCGGTCAGATCTCCGCTTTCCTCTATGGGGGGGATCAGATGAAAACGGACCGTCTGTCTGTTTTCATCCGATCCGCAGACGGATGGAAAAAATAGGGTTTTCCTCCATCAGTTTCGGAGCATAGCGGAGACTGATGTCATCGGATGTTCATCCGCTGACATTCGCTATCCCATAGGGATACATGTGTGTCCATTTTTCATCCGAAAACGGATGGCTAAACGGACATACGGTCCGCCTGTGTGAAAGGGGCCTTGAACTGTGTCTGCGTGTATTTTTATTGTGCTATTCCACTAACCCTGTTGCTAGGTGTGCCAGAAGGGGCAGAGACGCTTTTTGGGGTTGAAGGGCAGAGTAGAGGACTGAACAAACTCAAGCGGCTCCTACAGGGGGGTAGCGCTACATACTTTGAGGACGAGCTTCATCATATATATGTCATTTTTAATTTAGCTCATAGTTTCATTGTGAGCCCATATCTAAAACAAACAAGAATGACAATATTATCCCTGGGACAACAGTGTCATTGACTGACTCGGTAGAACAACGTCCCATAGGGCAGCCAAGATATATAAGACATTCCAATATTTTCAAGTGAGTATATTACAAGCATTATCAGCTCAGTCACAACAAAACAAAATGGATGAAAGTGCCATTCACTGCCAGAAGCACTGTAAAAACCCTGCTGACTAGCTTCGAGGGATTCTATTTAAACTCCCTTTTTTTTTTTTTTTTTTTTTTTTTTTTTTTTTACTTTAGCAAAGTTGCAGTGTTTTCTGAATAGTGTTAGCAGCTCACTGATTGCTCATTTGCCTGGAGCATCTCTTTAATGATCACAATACGTGTCTGTGTGGCAGATGCTGTTTCGGCAGCAGGAACGGGTTCTAGGACCACCCATGTGCTCTGGATAGGTAGGAGGACTGTAAACAAGACTATGTCCACAGAATTAAAAGCAGAAGATGTCGGAGGAAGTGGCTGTTTTCCATGCCATGTGCTCAGTAGATGTTTGTATTCTGTGTAAGCCTTGTCTCTGTGCTGTTACATAATGCATACTGGGGTCCATTAAGGCAATCTGAACCTGGTATAGTGTTTTTTTTTTTTTTTTTTTTTTTTTTTTTTTTTTTTTCAGATAAACATGAATGTGATTAAAGAATTGTGACTAATCCTATCAATGTGTGTCCATGTCTTCTATGCAAAGTTTGCAATTATCTAACTGTGAGGGAGCAGGCTTTTTTCTCCTACACATAGCTCCCAACTGTCCCTGATTTGGAGCAACATCCCTCTGTCCCTCTTTCATCCTCATTTGTCCCTCATTTTGGTCTGATCTATATAGTTGTATATAAAATGCACTTTTTATTTTTCAAAGTGTTTCCCAGTGCTAAATCTTTCATCCAATTTCTAAATTGCTGCATTTGTACATTTTAAAAACCAATGTGAAGGAATAATAGTAGTAGAAAAAAGCCCTTGTGGATTTAATTAACCTTTTTTTGGGTTAATTCTCCTTAAACCACTTCAGCTCCGGAAGATTTGGCTGCAGAATGACCAGGCCATTTTTTGCGATTCGGCACTGCGTCGCTTTAACTGACAATTGCGCGGACGTTGCACCCAAACAAAATTGATGTCCGCTTTTTTTTTTTTTTTTTTTTTTTCCCCCCACAAATAGAGCTTTCTTTTGGTGGTATATGATCGCCTATAAACAAAAAAAAAAAAAACCTTTTTGTACTTCTTGCTGTAATAACTATGCCCCTTCCTTTTGCTTAAAAAAAAAAAAAAAAAAAAATTTTCTCAGTTTAGGCTGATATGTATTCTTCTACACATTTTTTTTTTTTTTGTAAAAAAAAATCGCAATAAGCGTATATAGGTTTGTGTAAAAGTTGTAGCATCTACAAAATAGGGGATCGATTTTATAGCATTATTATTATTATTATTATTATTATTATTATTTTTCTCTCTAGTAATGGCAGCGATCTGCAATTTTTATCGTGACTGCGACATTATGGTAGACACATCGGACAACTTTGACACATTTTTGGGACCATTGGCATTTACACAGCCATCAGTGCTATAGAAATGCATTGATTACTGTAAAAATGTCACTGGCAGTGAAGAGGTTAACACTAAGGGGCGATCAAGGGGTTAACTGTGTTCCCTGGGAGGTGATTTTAACTAAAGGGGAGGGGACTGACTAGAGGAAGTGACGGATTGTGGTTCCTAGCTAATGGGAACACACGATCTGTCATTCATCTCAGAACAAAACACAGATTTGTGTGTTTACACACACACTTCCGTGTTCTGTCCCTTGTGCTCGGGCTTGCTCGTGGCCAGCAGCCATCGCGACCGACAGCCACGAGCATTGACACCCTCGATGTGCAGCGTGCGCACCTGCTATCCCGATCCCACGAGCCAACTTATAGCTACGACCGTTCGCAGGATTGTGCCGACCTGCTGCAGTATAATGATGGCGGCTGGTTGGCAAGCGGTTAAGAGGGTGTGGCAGGGGGTGTGTCCTATGCCTACATACGTTTGATAGTAGGTGTCCCTCATTTCCATCTCAAAATGTTGGGAGATTTGCCTACAGACTGCAGCACTAGACCTGGACAGCTTTTTAAAGGTAACCAACAACTGTACTGAGATGCTGGCTCAGATGAGGCAGTCCTACAAATCCAAATGCCTGTGCAGTTCTTGGCTGTGTTAACAAATGTCTGATATGGATCAGTCCCCTGCTGCTGATGTGACTTGCCACAAAGTTACAATGTTGCAGTCTGATGACTGGAGAAAAAAAGAGATTGAGGAAATAAATCCTCCTGCCTGCAGCAGACTGATGGCATCATCTCAGCCGAGGCAAAGTAACTGGATGGGAGCTCAAGGATGGCTTTTCAATGATAAAAGTGGAGCTTTTCTGAAAAATGATAGTTACTGTATATTGCCACATGGAAATGTATTCATACCAACTTGTAAAGTTATTGAAAGGCACAATTTAAATAGTCGCGCCTTGTTTGTATGCTCGTCTGATCTGGTGACTTTTATCTCCTGCCATCTATGTGTTGTGGCAGTGACAATGACAGCTAGCTGGACACAAAGGCTGATTGTCAAAGCAGATGGAGTCACACAGTGATTAAGGGCTCACCAAGGCCTTTGAGGAGGCTTGTTGTGCCTTGAAGGGAGCATTTTTCATGGTGATTTTAGTTTGCTTGTTTAAAAGAGAAAATTTTTTTTGATATCGACCAAATTTTATCATTCATCATCCATTCATGAGACTTCACGTATTTTTACTAAACCCACAACAGTAAAATCAGTCTGTATATGCAGTAAAGCATGCTTGTTATACTCACTGTGGAACCTAAGGGGTTAATCCTCTGCATTGTGTGAAAAGGCTGTTTGATCCTGTCTTCTCTGATCCTCCCCTTCTTCCACAGTCCCCAATCCATCTCCTGATAGTACAGAGCCTTGGGGGCATGCTGCACATGCTCAGTTTGCAGCTTTAACCAGTGCTCCGCCGGACACTGATAGAAGTTACAAAACTGTCAAATACTGTTGATGAGAAAAGGTATTTAGCAGTTTATATTTACCCAAATAATTGTATTTCCATGTTCTGTGTACTGTGGGAAACAGTGGCGGCCCGTAATGCAGGGCGCTTGGGTGCCGCCCCCCTATCAATGTTTCCGGCCCCCTAATCTACATGCAGGGCGCCAGACTATGGATTCCATTCGGAGGCTCTAATAGGCTTTAAAAAAGGTTGGGCTTGGGGCGCAAAGCACTGGGTCCTGAGCCCACCCAGTTGTGTTGCAATAATGAATATTCATTATTGTCACACTGATTCTTCTCCCGGCCAATCGGGAAGCAGGTTGTGAGACCCGTTTCCTGATTTCCAGAAAGGAAAAGCGTTCCAATTGGCTTAGGAGGAGGGAGGAGACGCTGCGATTCCGAGGAGGAGAAGCAAGGGGAAGCCACCACCCGTTGGCCACGCCATAGATGGGGTAAGTGCCAGGCTGGGGCAGTGCAGTGGGTGCCAATGATCCACCTGGACTGGGGAATGGGGTGGCTGTACGTGACCCGACCAGGGGAGGCTGTGGGTGCACTGTTTGGCGCCCCCCCCCGAAATATACCACCAGCTGCCACTGGTGGGAGACCAGATATAGTGAATGCAGGGTCCTGGGTTTAGTACCACTTTAAGTAGAATATATCCTGGCTAAATATAGCACAAATAAGTAATCATGTTAAACTTGCAATTTGAAGTCAATGTATAACATCTTCATTGAAATGCTCATGTAGATAATAAAGAAAAACACGTAAAGAGACCGTTAGGCCTAAGGCACACTCGGTGCCATCTTAAGAGCATTATAGGCCCCTGGGCAATACAGTGCACTGGTGCCCTGTCTACACAATCACGCATGAGAATAAAAATGCAAATTAATAATAAGGCTATATTTATTGGTGCTTCCAACAAAATCAGTGTTTAAACAAGGAGCTAAAGGTAATAATAAAAAAAACAGTACCCTAGGACCTGTGAAATATATATAAAGAAAAAACAGTGCCCCAGATCCAGAATAACCATACAAATTTTAATCTGAGCACACTTTACTCTACTTTAGACCTACTAACAACTATAAATCCATATAGGGCATGTTTGATACAGATTGAATGATTCGTTTATGTAGGCCCTCATAATTGCATTTTTTTTTTTTTTTTTTTTTTTCAATAAATTGTTTTTGAAAGGTATAAAGCAAATAACAATCAGAATACAGCCATTAGTAAACCAGTATTTCCTTATAACATACATCATTATATCACCTAATATTTTTTTCCCTTATAGTAACCCCCAGTCCTATAAATATTTTGAGCATACCAGCTTAGAAATGTAAATGGGAACCAATCAATAGCCTTGTGTCACTTAGTATCCATGACTTGTGGTTGGTATCCCTATGTACTATAGGTGTTCGCACTGGGGATGCATTTCTAAGGGTCCAGAAACCTCCAACGAACGGTTCCTTAATGATATACCTTTCAATCAAAATGTATAGAAACAAGGAGAGTAGAAGAGTAGAGATAATGAGTAGGAAAAGCGAGTGAGGGGGGGGGGGGTTAATTGTCCAGCCAATGCAGTATACCTTTTTATTCGTAAGCATTTAACTCCTTTCGGTCTTTTCTAACTGGCCATAATTTCAGCATATGTTGATGAAAATCTAAAGATGAACCAACAGGACCATATTTTAGACGCTAACTGATTTATTTTTAAGCTTAAGAGTACTATCTTCCATATGGTATATTCTGTCTACCTCCATTAGCCACTGGTGTAGTGAGGGAATTCTCTGTTTCCATAATTTTGGTATAAGCGCCTTAGCTGCGTTCAACAGATGAGGTGTAATTGACTTTTATAGGATCCTATTGGTTCGTCTGTACAGTGAAACAGTAACAACCACAGGTCATTAGGAATTTTACTACCTCGTATTTTTTCAATCCAATATAATATAGTGGACCAATATGGTCTAATGAAAGGGCAAGTCCACCAAATATGAGCATGGGTTCCCGTATACCCACAGCCCCTCCAACAAAGATCTGAAATGGATGGAAAAGTCTTATGGAGTGTTGCTGGGGTGTAATGCCACCTTGTTAGCATTTTATAATTTACTTCCGCTGACTTTGAAGATATAGAGGAAATATGTGATAGGCGAAGTATCGTAGAGCGTTGTGTGTCAGAAAGCGAGCTCTGGAGTTCTTGTTCCCATTTAGTTAGGAAAGATGGTTGGATTATTAATGACATAGATAGCAGAGCTTGATAAAAATTAGAGGTTTGTCAGGAGGTTGATCTCCAGCCAGCAAACGTTCCACGGAGTTCATATCGCTTTCCGACCTTAATGGTTGAGGTAAAGACTTAACAAATTTTGAAAGCTGGTGGTATTTCCATTGGCTCATAAATGGTATTGGACTCGTTGGTATAATGATGGATATAGGCAGAATATCTGTATTCGTTACAACTTGGCCCTATAGGACAGGTGTATCCGAGATCCAATTGCTGTAACTTGAATCAATGTTCCCCGGTGGAAAATAGTTGTGTCCCGTTAGTTGCATAAGTGGTGAGTTATATGACCACTTCTGTATTTTGCATAGAGAGTCCCAAGATGCTAAAGATAATTTAGTGAGTGGAGAGGTAGTTTGGGCTAACTTGCGAAATTTGTTGGGTATCCATATTAGGGGAAAAGATCTACCCCACTCCGTTCCATTTCCAACTGTACCCACAGCTTGGAAGTCTTGTGGTATTTCCAGTCCGAAATCCTGTTTAGTATTGTGGCTATAAAGTATTTTTTGAAGTCCGGGAGTGCTAATCCTCCTTCTAGCTTGGGTCTGGTTAACCATCTGTGAGCAATTCGTGGTTTTTTACGATTCCATACATATTTACCTATTATTGATCGTATTATCTGAAAAAACTCAATAGGTATCTTATAGGGGATCATTTGAAATATAAAGAGCAGCCTGGGTAATATGTTCATTTTAACAATACTTATTTTTCCTAACCATGAGTGTGCCGACTGCGTCCACTTTTGCAAGTCCGATCTAATTGTATTCAGCAGGGGGATCTAATTTCTACGAAATAAAGAGGCCGGATGGGGAGTAAGATATATTCCTAGATATTTCATAGCTAATGATTGCCAGCGGAAGGGGAAGGAGGATTGTAAGCTGGTCGCTGTCGCATGAGGGATTGATATGTTTAAAATTTCCGATTTAGATAAATTAATTTTGAAGTTGGATAGTACGCCAAATTGAGTAAAGGCTGACATAAGATTAGGTAAAATGATAAGTGGTTGCTGTATATAAAAGAGAATCGCATATGTTGCGTATTTATGTTCCGTCCTTTCAACGGTAATCCCGTGTATGTTGGGATTGTTACGTATTGTTGCTAGGAAGGGTTCTAAAGAGAGGGCAAAAAGAATGGGGGATAGAGGGCAGCCCTGACGGGTACCGTTATAAAGGGAGAAGGAATCGCTTAATGTACCATTTAATTCTTAATTTGGCTGAAGGTGTTTGATATAAAGCAGATATCTTTGAAAGGATGTTCAGACCTATACCGAGATGAGACAGTGTGGCCATCAGGTACTCCCACGGACATAAGATATGAAGGAAAGCGTTCTAAGTGAATTATCTCGTGCCTCCCTCCTCAGGATAAAACCAGTTTGAGCTCTAGAGATCCACTGCGGAATTAGGGGTAAAAGTCTAATGGCAATCGCTTTTGCATACAATTTAGCATCCAGATTCAATAACGAGATTGGGCGATAGCTACCACATAGGCTTGGGTCCTTCCCGGGCTTGGGAAGTATTGTGATATGAGCATGGAGGGTCTCTGGGTGGAATCCCCCACCTGCAGAAGCCGAGTTAGCATATGCTGTTAGCTGTGGGAGTAAGATGTCCCATCAGGGCCCGGTGCCTTGCCATTGGCCATTAATTTAAGTGCCCCTCTAAGCTCTGCGGTGGTGAGATCCCCCTCCAGAGCCTCCAAAGCAGAAGCAGGGAGTCTCGGTAGATTAGCTCTTGAAAGATATTCTGCAATGTGTGTTTTCCTAGTTGAGTGGTCTGACACTGTTTTGCTTATCTGATATAGTTGTTGATAAAAAGAGCAAAATTCCTTAGCTATATCATTGGTTTTGTACACCATAGTATCTGAGGCCGAATTGCAAAGTTTTGATCAATCTAAAACTGTATAAAAACAGTACAGTCGGATTGCAAAAGTGTATGGAGCATCCTATCAAAGTAATAAACCAATAGTGGGGAATGGATGGAGAAGGAGGCTGCTGTGACCCGGAAGTTGTTTGCAGGAGAAAAGCGCACTAATATTCAGGGATCCTGGAGGCTGGATTACTGGACAGAAGAACAGAAATGTCAAGTATCGGGGGTTTTTTTTTTTTTTTTTTTTTTTTTTTTTTTAATTCCCCTACTCTTGCCACTGCCACACTATTTTCCCAGTAAAACAACTCCTTTATTTCTTGATTCACCTACTGTTTCCTGTGGCAGAGGCAGGCAAACGACCGCGACGCTGCGGCGATGGGAGTTGTAGCACGCGGTAAGCTGGCTGCGCTGCTCTCCTCAGAGTGACTGACTGACTCCACCCCCGAGAGCTTTAGCACGCAGCCGCCGCCGCGGACTACAACTCCCATAAGCAACAGCGGCGGCCATCTCGCGCAACGTCACCTGACAGTCAATAGTGAGTTGTGATTCAGTGGGCAGAAACTCGGACAGCCGCGGTGTCGGCCGGCGGTCTTTATTTTGGTTATACAAACAGACAGTACAGTACTTGGGGGGGGTCACACAGTAAAATTGGGGGGAACATGGCCCCCTCAGGCCCCACCCTGGTGACGCCATTGAGCACTGGCACAATGCAGCAGCAAACTTTGTGACATCTGATTGATCAGGGCTCAAAATTTCACATCCTGAGCTACTAGCCAGGTGTTGGGAAGATCCTGCCAGTAATCTGCGTCCTAGGCTCATTGGTGCGCGGCTGCGGGCACCATTCCGCGCACGGGGATCCCTGTTGGCGCCAGGCGGGTTATTTAAACCTGCCTGTCTCACTCAGTCCCTGCTGTCTGCTCTACAGCGTTCTGTGTGTCAAAACCTGATCTGATCTGAGACTACCTGTTGCTTGACCCGGCTATCTGTTTGTGACTATCCCAGCTATCTGCCTGCATCTGACTTCCCGGCTTGCTTAGACCATCCTCCTGTTTTATCCCTGGTACCTCTGTTGTCCGTCTGATACCGATCGCTGGCCTGCCTGACGATCCTTCTGCCTGATCCCTGATACTTGCCTGCTGTTCCTGGTTCCAGTCCAGCATCCCAGGCTCCAGCCTGCTTACCTGCTGTTATTCCTGGTTCCGGTCCAGCATCCCAGTCTCCAGCCTGCTTACCTGCTGTTGTTCCTGGTTCCAGTCCAGCACTCCAGTCTTCTGCCTGTTTACCTGCTATTGTTCCTGGCTCCAGTCAGCGTTCCAGTCTCCAGCCTTCTCTGTATTCCTGGACTTCTGGACGGACTGTTGATCCTGCCAGGCACTCATACCACTCCTCACTCCTGTGCCCTCTGTCCCCATTCCAGAGGGCCATGAGTGGGAGCAGTAGGGGAGGCCTCTCTCTGCATTTCAGGCTCAAAACCTACCAGGTACATGACAGTAGCAGACAACCATGCCTGAGCAGAGAACCTCTCCCATGGAGAAACTGTGTGTACATCTGGCAGGATTGACTGAAGCAGTCAAGAATCTGCAGCAAGGGTACACCCGGCTGGAAGAACGGGTATTAGCCCTGTCTAACCCTACCGGGGCCCAGGGAGCCCCTCCTGCTTCCGCTTCTTCAGCTGGCCCTTATCCAACCGTGGTGATGCTACCTGCTGTTGTTCATGGTTCCAGTCCAGCATTCCAGTCTCCAGCCTGCTACCTGCTGTTGTTCCAGTCCAGCATCCCAGTCTCTAGCCTGCTTACCTGCTGTTGTTCCTGGTTCCGGTCCAGCATCCCAGTCTCCAGCCTGCTTACCTGCTGTTGTTCCAGTCCAGCACTCCAGTCTTCTGCCTGCTTACCTGCTATTGTTCCTGGCTCCAGTCAGCGTTCCAGTCTCCAGCCTTCTCTCCAGTTCCAGTTTCCTGGTTCCTAACTATTCCTAGACTTCTGGACGGACTGTTGATCCTGCCAGGCACTCATACCACTCCTCACTCCTGTGCCCTCTGTCCCCATTCCAGAGGGCTGTGAGTGGGAGCCGTAGGGGAGGCCTCTCTCTGCATTTCGGGCTCAAAACCTACCAGGTACGTGACACCAGGCCTCAAGGGTTACTCGCCACCAGTTGCCCCACCCCTACCATGCCCCACCCCTAATCCCACCCCTAAACACGCCCTCATAAATTATCTCATGAAATGACACTTAAATGTTTTATACAAAATTATGTTATAAAAATAGATATTAACAACGTTATCTGTGTCCCCCAATGCAGCTATGTGTCTGCCAGTGCAGCCTGCGTCCCCAGTGCAGCCTGTGTTCGCCAGCGCAGCCTGTGTCCCCCATTGTAGCTTTGTGTCCCCATTGCAGCTCTGTGTCCCCAATGCAGCCTACCTGTGTAGGGGAAGGGAGAGGAGAGCCGCCGCCGCCTGGTTGATCAGAACGCTGGGAACATAACTTTCATTTCAATAGCTGTGTGTTCCCCGCCGCACACCATCATATACAGCCCCTCCCCCTTGTCCGGGCACTTTGATAGACAGATCACCCGTCCAATCCTGGGACGGGTGACCCGTCTGTCAAAGTGCCCGGACAAGGGGGAGAGGCTGTATATGATGGCGCATGGCGGGGAACACACAGCTATTGAAATGAAAGTTGTCATGTCTGATCAACCAGGCGGCAGTGGCTCTTCTCTCCTCTCCCTTCCCCTACGATCGCTCCAACAAACCCAGGCTGCCGGTGGTGCTCGGGGGGGGGGGGGCCCCCGCCCCCAGGCAGCCCACACTCTTTTTTGAGGGCTGTGAATAATGCTTGGCTGGAGTCACTGGGCAGGAGGGGCCCCCCAGGCAAGTGGGGCCCCCGGGCAACTGCCCAGCATGCCCATGCGGAAAGACGGCCCTGCGCACACTAGGCTCATCTGAACATTTTCCTTATGACAGCTGCATTTTTAAAACATGTTTAGATGCGTTTAGACGTGTTAAGGTGCTTGTTCATTTTATTGGCCAGAATATAAATTTATTTTGGTTATTGAAATGAATAAACATTCAAACACTAAACAGGCCTAGCAGTTAGGCACGTTTGGACATGTTTAGATGCATCTGGCGCTTTCTCTGCTCAAATTCCTCTCCTGAATGTGATTTTGGTGCATTCAGATTTCTGCCCTTAAACGCTCCTGCCTCTAAACTCCTCTAAAAGCCTATATGTGCATGGACGCATAGGCTAACATGGAGGGGCGTTAGGGGCAAAAACGTCAAACGCTTGTAAAATGGACAGCTAAAGTGTGCATGAGGCCTTATAATCCTATCTGATTATATGGGTTTACTAACAATAGCATTGATGTTTACTATCAGTACTGAGAACTGAGAGAATGTGGTATGTGATGTAAATAAGCCCATATACCTCTGCGAGTTTTTCATACAGTTGTGCTCATAAGTTTACATACCCTGGTAGAATTTTTATGATTTCTTGGCCATTTTTCAGAGAATATGAATGATGACACAAACTTTTCTTTCACTCATGGTTAGTGTTTGGCTGAAGCCATTTATTATCAATCAACTGTGTTTAGTCTTTTTAAATCATAATGACAACAGAAGCGACCCAAATGACACTGATCAAAAGTTTACATACCCCAGTTCTTAATATTGTGTATTGCCCCCTTTAACATCAATGACAGCTTTAAGTCTTTTGTGGTATTTGAATTTGTGCACGAGGCTCTTTACTTTCTCAGATGGTAAAGCTGCCCATTCCTCTTGGCAAAAAGCCTCCAGTTCCTGTAAATTCTTGGGCTGTCTTGCATGAACTGTACAATTGAGATCTCCCCAGAGTGGCTAAAGAGATTGCCACTCCAGAACCTTTTATTCTGCTGTAGCCAATGACAGGTGAACTTGTGTTTTGGATCATTGTCATGTTGGAACGTCCCATGCGCAGCTTCCTGGCTGATGAATGCAAATGTTCTTCCTGTATTTTTTGATAATATACTGCATTTATCTTGCCATGAATTTTGACCAAATTTCCTGTGCCTTTTGTAGCTCATATATCCCCAAAGCATCAGCGATCCACCTCCGTGTTTTCACAGTAGGAATGGTGTACCTTCCATCATAGGCCTTGTTGACTCCTCTCCAAATGCAGCGTTTATGGTTGTGGCCAAAAAGCTAAATTTTGGTCTCAGCACTCCAAATGACTGTGTCAGAAGGTTTGAGGCTTGTTTCTGTGCTGTTTGGCGTATTGTAAGCGGGATACTTTGTGGCATTTGTGTAGTAATGGCTTTCTTCTGGCGACTCGACCGTGCAGCCCATCTTTCTTCAAGTTCCTCCTTATTGTGCATCTTGAAACAGCCACACCACATGTTTTCAGAGAGTCCTGTATTTCATCTGAATTTATTTGTGGGTTTTTCTTTGCATCCTGAACAATTTTCCTAACAGTTGTGGCTGAAATTTTAGTTGGTCTACCTAACCGTGGTTTGGTTTCAACAGAACCCCTCATTTCTTGATTAGAGTTTGAACACTGCTGATTGGCATTCTCAATTCCTTTGAAAATCTTTATATATCCCTTTCCTGTTTTATACAGTTCAACTACCTTTTCCCGCAGATCCTTTGACAATTCTTTTGCTTTCTCCATGACTCAGAATCCAGAAACGTCAGTGCAGCACTGGATGAAAGATGCAAGGGTATGTCAGGAGCAAACAGATCACAGGTGAGGATGGTTACCTTTAGGCTGGGTTCACACTATACTACACGATAGTAGTACGACTTTCATCCTACTTTGCTCTGCGACACCAGTCCTACATTGGTCCTACATTGATCCTACATTGGTCCTACATCCATCCAACTTTCATGAACAGGATACTGCTTTGATCCGACTTTTCAATAGTACACTTGTCCTTTGACCAATCAAAACTAACACACAATGGGAGGGGCTACAGCAGGGGGCAGGAAATAACACAATGTCGGATGCCAAAGTTGGATGGTTAGAACAAGGATCCGACTTTGATCCTACTTCAATGATAGTCAATGGGTTGAAGTAGGATCAAAGTCGGACCAAAGTAGTACAGGGAGCATTTTCAAAGTCGGACCGACTTGTGTCGGACCAGTTAAGACGGCTCCCATAGGGAAACATTGATTTTCACACGTCATGCGACATGAGCTCCCAATGTCGGAGCATTTGTCGGACCAGTGTGAACCCAGCCTGAATAGCCATTCAGGCTGGGTTCACACTGGTGCGACACGACAGCCGTCCTACTTTGGATCCGACTTTGCCCTGCGACATGAAGCCGGCATGTGTCCGACTTTCAATGAACGGGGATCCGACTTGGATCCCCGCCAATGCCGGCACTGTGTTTGGTATGAATCTTTAGGGGGGGAACTCCGCGCCAAATTTTAAATAAAAAACCGGCATGGGTTCCCCCTCCAGAGGCATACCAGGCCCTTGGGTCTGGTATGGACCTTGAGGGGAACCCCCTACGCCGAAAAAACGGCGTGGGGGGTCGCCCCCAATCCATACCAGACCCTTATCCGAGCACGCAGCCCGGCCGGACAGGAATGGGGGTGGGGACGAGCGAGCGCCCCCCCCCCTCCTGAACCGTACCAGGCCGCACGCCCTCAACATGGGGGGTGGTGCCTTGGGGGAGGGGGGCGCGCTGCGGCCCCCCCACCCCAAAGCACCTTGTCCCCATGTTGATGAGGACAAGGGCCTCTTCCCGACAACCCTGGCCGTTGGTTGTCGGGGTCTGCGGGCGGGGGGCTTATCGGAATCCGGGAGCCCCCTTTAATAAGGGAGCCCCCAGATCCTGGCCCCCCACCCTTTGTGAATGAGTATGGGGTACAGCGTACCCCTACCCATTCACCTAGGAAAAAAGTGTCAATTTAAAAAAAAACACTACACAGATTTTTAAAGCATTTTATTAGACAGCTCCGGGGGTCTTCTTCCGACTTCGGGGGTCTCTCCGGTTCTTCTCCACGCTCTCCGGATCTTCTGCCGGGCTCCTCCGCTCTCTTCTGCTCTTTTGCCGCTCTTTTGCTAAAGCGGAGGAGCCCGGTCTTCAATCTTCTGCCTTCTGCCTTCTGCCTTCTGCCTTCTGCCCTCTTCTCCTGATGTTGACACGACGCTCTCTGGGGCTAGAATGCTCTCTGTGCGCTCTGCTCTGACTTATATAGGCGGTGACCCCGCCCCCTTATGTCGTCACAGTCCCTGGGCATGCTGGGACTGTGACGTTTTAGGGGGCGTGGTCATCACCCGATGACCACGCCCCCTTATGCCGTCACAGTCCCAGCATGCCCAGGGACTGTGACGGCATAAGGGGGCGGGGTCACCGCCTATATAAGTCAGAGCAGAGCGCACAGAGAGCATTCCAGCCGGGGAGAGCGTCGTGTCAACATCAGGAGAAGAGGGCAGAAGGCAGAAGGCAGAAGGCAGAAGGCAGAAGATTGAAGACCGGGCTCCTCCGCTTTAGCAAAAGAGCGGCAAAAGAGCAGAAGAGAGCGGAGGAGCCCGGCAGAAGATCCGGAGAGCGTGGAGAAGAACCGGAGAGACCCCCGAAGTCGGAAGAAGACCCCCGGAGCTGTCTAATAAAATGCTTTAAAAATCTGTGTAGTGTTTTTTTTTAAATTGACACTTTTCCTAGGTGAATGGGTAGGGGTACGCTGTACCCCATACTCATTCACATAGGGTGGGGGGCCGGGATCTGGGGGCTCCCTTATTAAAGGGGGCTCCCGGATTCCGATAAGCCCCCGCCCGCAGACCCCGACAACCAACGGCCAGGGTTGTCGGGAAGAGGCCCTTGTCCTCATCAACATGGGGACAAGGTGCTTTGGGGTGGGGGGCCGCAGCGCGCCCCCTCCCCCAAAGCACCAACCCCCCATGTTGAGGGCATGCGGCCTGGTACGGTTCAGGAGGGGGGGGGCGCTCGCTCGTCCCCACCCCCATTCCTGTCCGGCCGGGCTGCTTGCTCGGATAAGGGTCTGGTATGGATTGGGGGGGACCCCCACGCCGCCTTTATCGGCGTAGGGGGTTCCCCTCAAGATCCATACCAGACCCAAGGGCCTGGTATGCTCTTGGAGGGGGAACCCATGCCGGTTTTTTATTTAAAATTTGGCGCGGAGTTCCCCCTCAAGAACATCTGAGCACAAGTCGCGTGCCAAAGTCGGATCATGCAAGACGGCAATCCGACTTTGATCCGACTTCAATGATAGTCAATAGGCTGAAGTAGGATCAAAGTCGGACCAAAGTAGTACAGGGAGCATTTCTAAAGTCGGAACGACTTGTGTCGGACCAGTTAGGACGGCTCCCATAGGGAAACATTAAATTTCACACGTCATGCGACATGAGCTCCCAATGTCGGAGCGTTTGTCGGACCAGTGTGAACCCAGCCTCAAACCCCTTTGTGTTAACTTGTGTGCATGTTATCAGGCCAAAATCACCGGGGTATGTAAACTTTTTTTGATCAGGGTAATTTTGGTAGTTTCTGTTGTCATTATGATTTAAAAAGAGTAAACACAGTTGATTGATAATAAATGGCTTCAGCCAAACACTAACCATGAGTGAAAAATGTTTTTGTGTAATCATTCATATTCTCTGAAAAATGGCCAAGAAATCATAAATTCTGCCAGGGTATGTAAACTTATGAGCACAGCTGTATATAAAAATAAAAAAGCAGAAATCAGGGCTCATACACATTGCATCTCAAAGAAGCTCAAAGAAGCAGCTCCTACAGGCTTTTGAGCTTTTTTTGAGCTCTCATTGTTTTCTTCCTGGAAACTTGCCTCCATGTTAGCCAATATGTAATATAGATTTTTTTTTTTTAGGAGTTTACAGGCATATGCTGTTACAGGCAGAAAAAACCCCCACCAAACTTGCGTTTTTGAGAGGAGCTTTCAAGCAGAAAAGACGCCTAAAGCCTTGTAAACACGATTGGATTTTCTGCAGACAAAGCATCATACTTTTGTCCGAAGGAGTGTGCCTGGATTTTGTCTTGCATACAAACGGTACACAATTGTCGGCCAACAAACACGAACGTAGTAACGTACTAGGAGCCGATAAAGAGGAAGTTCAATTGTGAGGCACCACCCTTTGAGCTCCTTCTACTAATTTCGTGTTAGTAGAAGTTTGGTGAGTGTCGATTCACGCTTTTCATTGCGCGCTTTTTAGTTCGTTTCTGAACGGCCGTTCGGCAACCAGACATGTTGCGGAATCGGAGGAGATAATGTGTTATTTAATATTGGCCTTGGAGTTATTGCTTTGACCCAAGTTCAGTCCTGGAACAGGAGGAGGAGGATTTCTTGGACCAAAAATTGGCTGCTTTATTAACCACATAACAACCAGCCGAATGATGGCTACAGGGCGGTTCGATAACCCTGGGAGGGTGTACATTGACGTCCTCCCAGAATCTCGCTCCTGCGAGACCCAGCACATCACGGATCACGGTAAATGGCTGCTGACAATGGCCGTTTACCACGTGATCGCTCCGTCAAATGACGGAGCGATCACATGTAAACAAACCGGCATGATATCTGGTTCCTCTCTCCCGTCTCCGTCCAGTGTGAGCGGAGAGATCGGATGCAGCAGCGCTGTGGGTTGGATGTGTAGTGCCCACAGCGACGCTCAGTGACACTGACAACTGCAGCCTCTGCCATCCCTCCGCCATACTCTGCCATCCCTCCGCCATACTCTGCCATCCCTCCGCCATACTCTGCCATCCCTCTGCCATCCTGCCATCACTCTGCCATCCCTCCACCATCCTCTGCCATCCTGCCATCCCTCCACCATCCTGCCATCCCTCCGCCATACTCTGCCATCCTGCCATCCCTCCACCATACTCTGCCATCCTGCCATCCCTCCGCCATACTCTGCCATCCTGCCATCCCTCCGCCATACTCTGCCATCCTGCCATCCCTCCGCCATACTCTGCCATCCTGCCATCCCTCCGCCGTACTCTGCCATCCTGCCATCCCTCCGCCATACTCTGCCATCCCTCCGCCATACTCTGCCATCCCTCCGCCATACTCTGCCATCACTCTGCCATCCCTCCACCATCCTCTGCCATCCTGCCATCCCTCCACCATCCTCTGCCATCCTGCCATCCCTCCACCATCCTCTGCCATCCCGCCGCCATACTCTGCCATACTCTGCCATCCCGCCGCCATACTCTGCCATCCCTCCGCCATACTCTGCCATCCCTCCGCCATACTCTGCCATCCCTCCGCCATACTCTGCCATCCCTCCGCCATACTCTGCCATCCTGCCATCCCTCCGCCATACTCTGCCATCCTGCCATCCCTCCGCCATACTCTGCCATCCTGCCATCCCTCCGCCATACTCTGCCATCCTGCCATCCCTCCGCCATACTCTGCCATCCCTCCGCCATACTCTGCCATCCCTCCGCCATACTCTGCCATCCTGCCATCCCTCCGCCATACTCTGCCATCCTGCCATCCCTCCGCCATACTCTGCCATCCTGCCATCCCTCCGCCATACTCTGCCATCCTGCCATCCCTCCGCCATACTCTGCCATCCTGCCATCCCTCCGCCATACTCTGCCATCCTGCCATCCCTCCGCCATACTCTGCCATCCTGCCATCCCTCCGCCATACTCTGCCATCCTGCCATCCCTCCGCCATACTCTGCCATCCTGCCATCCCTCCGCCATACTCTGCCATCCTGCCATCCCTCCGCCATACTCTGCCATCCTGCCATCCCTCCATCATACCCTGCCATCCCTCTGCCATCCTGCCATCATACCCTGCCATCCCTCCGCCATACTCTGCCATCATACCCTGCCATCCCTCCGCCATACTCTGCCATCCCTCCGCCATACTCTGCCATCCCTCCGCCATACTCTGCCATCCCTCCGCCATACTCTGCCATCCTGCCATCCCTCCGCCATACTCTGCCATCCTGCCATCCCTCCGCCATACTCTGCCATCCTGCCATCCCTCCGCCATACTCTGCCATCCTGCCATCCCTCCGCCATCATACCCTGCCATCCCTCCACCATACTCTGCCATCCCTCCGCCATACTCTGCCATCCCTCCACCATACTCTGCCATCCCTCCGCCATACTCTGCCATCCTGCCATCCCTCCACCATACTCTGCCATCCCTCCGCCATACTCTGCCATCCCTCCGCCATACTCTGCCATCCCTCCGCCATACTCTGCCATCCCTCCGCCATACTCTGCCATCCCTCCGCCATACTCTGCCATCCCTCCGCCATACTCTGCCATCCTGCCATCCCTCCGCCATACTCTGCCATCCCTCCGCCATACTCTGCCATCCCTCCGCCATACTCTGCCATCCCTCCACCATACTCTGCCATCCCTCCGCCATACTCTGCCATCCTGCCATCCCTCCACCATACTCTGCCATCCCTCCGCCATACTCTGCCATCCCTCCGCCATACTCTGCCATCCCTCCGCCATACTCTGCCATCCCTCCGCCATACTCTGCCATCCCTCCGCCATACTCTGCCATCCCTCCGCCATACTCTGCCATCCTGCCATCCCTCCACCATACTCTGCCATCCTGCCATCCCTCCGCCATACTCTGCCATCCCTCCGCCATACTCTGCCATCCCTCCGCCATACTCTGCCATCCCTCCGCCATACTCTGCCATCCCTCCGCCATACTCTGCCATCCCTCCGCCATACTCTGCCATCCTGCCATCCCTCCGCCATACTCTGCCATCCTGCCATCCCTCCGCCATACTCTGCCATCCTGCCATCCCTCCGCCATACTCTGCCATCCTGCCATCCCTCCGCCATCATACCCTGCCATCCTGCCATCCCTCCGCCATCATACCCTGCCATCCCTCCGCCATACTCTGCCATCCCTCCGCCATACTCTGCCATCCCTCCGCCATACTCTGCCATCCTGCCATCCCTCCACCATACTCTGCCATCCTGCCATCCCTCCACCATACTCTGCCATCCCTCCACCATCCATCCCATCCACCCCCAGCCATACTTGGTGATACCCGGCCGTACCCAGCCATACCCAACCATACTCAGCAGTACCCAGCCGTACTCAGCCTCTGTATGTGGCCAGGCTGTGGAAGTCTCCCACATGTGGTATCACCATACTCAGGAGAAGTAGGCAAATCTATTTTGGGGTGTCATTTTTGCTATGTACATGCTATGTGTTCGAAATATTGTATGAATGGACAACTTTGTGTAAAAAAAAATAAAAAAATCCAAAAACTTTTAGAAAAAAATGACATGTTCAAAAGACTCATGCCTCCTAGATTATACGTTGTGGTGTTTTCCATGGGGTCATTTTTGGGGTATTTCCGTTGTCCTGGTGCTCCAGGGCCTTCAAAAGTGTAATAGGTAGTCAAGAAATTGGATGTGTAATTTATGCTCCAGTACGCCTGAAGATGCTCCCTGCATGTTGGGCCTCTGTATGTGGCCATGCTGTGTAAAAGTTTCACACATGTGGTATCACCATACTCAGGAGTAATAGCAGAATGTATTTTGGGGTGTAATTTGTGGTATGCATATGCTGTGTATGAGAAATGACCTGCTAATATAACAATTTTGTGGGGGAAAAAAACCCTTGATTTTGCAAAGAATTGTGGGAAAAAATTACAACTTCAAAAAAATTCATTGTGCCTCTTACTAAAAACCCAGAGGTGATTTAATACCACCAAAAGAAAGCTCTCTTTGTGGGGGAAAAAAAGGACAAAAATTTCATATGGGTACAGTGTTGCATGACTGAGTAATTGTCATTCAAATTGCGAGAGCACCGAAAGCTGAAAATTGGTCTGGTTAGGAAGGGGGTTTAAAGGGGTTGTAAAGGTAAAAGTTTTTTCACCTTAATGCATTCTATGCATTAAGGTGAAAAAACTTCTGACAGAACCGCCGCCCCCAGCCCCCCCGTTTTACTTACCTGACGCCTCGAAAGTCAGCTTCGCGTTCCCGACATCTGTTCCTCCGCTCACCCTGGCCGCTGATTGGCTGCAGTGGATGGATTGAAAGCAGCGCAGCCATTGGCTCGCGCTGCTGTCAATCACATCCGATGACGCGGCGCGCCGGGGGGCGGGGCCGAGTGATACAGCGAGCGGCTATAGCCGCCGGCTGTATCACGGGAGCGCGCCCGCAAGCACTCACCACCGTGCGAGAGAGCTCGCATGAAGGTGGTAAATGCTTGCGGGGAGGAGCTGAGACAGCCGCCGAGGGACCCCAGAAGACCAGGTTCGGGGCCACTCTGTGCAGAACGAGCTGCACAGTGAAGGTAAGTATGACATGTTTGTTATTTTTAAAAAAAAAAAAAAACACCTTTACAACCCCTTTAAGTGCCTAGTGGTTAATCGTGACCAACTATGTCATATGCCTTTGCTGCGGGAGCTCCAGGAGAATAATCCGGATGATTTTCGGAATTATCTCTGGACGACAGACCCCTGCTTTCACCAACTCTTGGCATTGTTGACCCCCTATATTAAGCAACAGCACACATGCATGAGGCTTTTATTTTATTTTTTTGGTTGAATAATGATTTGGTATATTTTTGGATGCATAGAATGTACTTTCTGGTTAAGTTCTATTGGCAGATAGCATGTCTAATTTTGTTTTCTTTTTTTAATGCATAATAAAAAAAAATTGTGTGGAATAATACTTGGTTATGTGTTTTACTTCAAATGACAGTTTGGGAGTAGGCAATTTTTGAACCACTGATGATCATGCTATAATAGTCAATATTGATTTCATGACCAAAAAAATACAGCGGGACCATGATGGAAAAATGTTGTCGCATTTCATATGAATGATTTTCTAAACATTGTTATGAAGGTTGTCCGTTAAACAATGAAGCATTACTGCGCATGAGCAGAAAATGAAGACGACCAAGAATGACCCACGCACAAATGTGAAAGAAAATCTCTATTTTTGGGTAGTCACCAGAACAGGAATAGAGGGGAATCCCTCCAATGGGGACACTACTTCTGATGATTCGAAAGACAACCAGGGATTTGCTCTCACTTTTTGTTTTGGCTATGGGACAGGAACTGAAGAGACATCTTAACAATGGGACACAGATGAAAAAGAAAACTGACAGGTATTATAACACTTCCTTACTCCAAAATGAAAAAAAAAAAAATGTTTTGCCAGCAGGACAAGCTTCCCTGATTTGAAAAAACCTGGGACTCCTGGATCACCTACCTGACGGGGACAGCCTCGTCAGATCTGAGACTAGCCTCTTAGTGCCATAGGAGAGGCTTGCTGCCTCTTTTCCCTTTTCTTCTTCCTTCATCCCTTTTCTTCTTCCTTCATCCCTTTTCTTCTTCCTTCATCCCTTTTCTTCTTCCTTCATCCCTTTTCTTCTTCCTTCATCCCTTTTCTTCTTCCTTCATCCCTTTTCTTCTTCCTTCATCCCTTTTCTTCTTCCTTCATCCCTTTTCTTCTTCCTTCATCCCTTTTCTTCTTCCTTCATTCCTTTTCTTCTTCCTTCATTCCTTTTCTTCTTCCTTCATCCCTTTTCTTCTTCCTTCATCCCTTTTCTTCTTCCTTCATCCCTTTTCTTCTTCCTTCATCCCTTTTCTTCTTCCTTCATCCCTTTTCTTCTTCCTTCATCCCTTTTCTTCTTCCTTCATCCCTTTTCTTCTTCCTTCATCCCTTTTCTTCTTCCATTTCTTGCCTCTTTCTCTTCTTCCTACTTATTAAACATTTTGATAGTTTGGGGAGCGGTGTGGGACGGCTGTTTGGCTATCGTTGGTCCCACTCCCCGCCTGAGGGCTGTGTATGCAAACACAAAGACCAGCTACCGTGATCAATTCATGGCTGGGATGATCCCTCGTGTTAGATGGGGGCGTCTCCCAGTCATGCAGTTCCTCGTGGGGATGTATTTTTTGTTATTAGGGATTACAGTCATAGCCCAAAATTACGCTATACCGGTACCTTGGCGACCAGTGGTGTATGTCACTAATGGTAGCCTGTACCAGTAATTTTCTATACTGTATTGTTTTATATCTGAATGGATTATAACCGTAATAAAAACTATTGGAAAAGAAAATAAAGTTTTGCCTTTAATTAACTGCAGCAGAGAAAAATCAGGTCTCCAGCCCCAGACAGGACCGGCAGGACCAAAATACAGCTCTCTTATACTGTATGTGTTTCATATGTAAATTAAGCTGTTTGCCTGACATTCGGTTCCTAGATATATAACATTGGCTGTACTACAAATATGGCAAATGTCACTGAAATCCAGACAGTTGAAGAAGAGAAAACACACATTATGAATGAATGCCAGTGAGTAAGCAAGTAAATGCAGCCAGCAAATCTGCAAAGAATGTTGCAACACAAATTAAAGCCAACAGGTTGGTAAATTTAAAAATGTACCGAATTATAGAAAAGTACTATAAATACACGGTCACATAGGGGTTGATTTACTAAAGGCAAAAAGACTGTGCACTTTGCAAAGTGCAGTTGCTCCAGAGCTTAGTAAATAAGGTAACCTTTCACTTTGCCAACATTACCCAATCGCATGCAAGTAAAATAAAAAAAAAAAAAACAGCATTCTTGCTTGCACATGATTGGATAAGGTAAGTCATCAAAGCTTCTGCTCATTTACTAAGCTCTGGAGCAACTACTCTTGCAGAGTGCAACTTCACTTTGCAAAGTGCACAGTCTCTTTGCCTTTAGTAAATCAACCCCACAATGTAGCAGATGTATCCTATTTTTTGTTCCTGAAGTGTTACTAAACCCAGGACTCTGCATTCACTATATCTGGTCTCCCTCAGTACACAGAACATGGAAATGCAAATATTTAAGTAAATATAAACTGCTAAATACCTTTTCTCATCAGCAGTACATAGCAGTCTTGTGATGTCTATCAGTGTCTGCTTAAAGCTGTAGAAGGAGTTTTCATTCTGCACTTACTGTTCTATCAAGATGCATTACCCCTGACCCTCTGAACAGTGCTGATTGGTCCTGTGCTGATCACATGCACCCTCTCAAGAAAAAACTCTCTAGCAATACACACCAAACTGAGCATGTGCAGCCTGTCCCCTGATTCTGTGTTATCAGGAAATATATTGGGGACAGTGGAAGAAGGGGAGGATCAGAGGAGAAAGGATCAAACAGCATTTTTACACAGTGCAGAGTATTAACACATTAGGTTCGACAATGAATATAACAAGCATGCTTTACTGCATGTACAGACTAATATTACCATTGTGGGTTTAGCAACACTTTAACAGTTGGGCTCCATTCACACTGGTGTGAATTCAGATGCAGCCTGAATCGCATGACAATGGAAATCACATTGTTTTCAATGGTGCCCTTTCACATCAAAGAAACTCAGCATAGCACAATTTTGGAAAAGTTCCTGTACTCCTTTTGTGCATTTGCAGCACAATGTTGGCCCCATAGAATATGCACACCACTTCAAAGTTGCATCCAAGTTGCACTACATCATCTCACTGAAAAATCTGATCTCAGCAGTGTGAACCTAGCCTTAAAGACACTGTGCTACCAATAGGGGGCGTACAGTCTCCAGGTCCTATACATCAGTCACACATGTAGGATTTCAACACAGCCTCTAAAATTTGATGGACTATGGCCAATGCCAATCAACTGCCAAAACTGGACCATCTGTGGACCCTGACCTCAAGATTTCCCAATGTCATTCACATGGAGGGTACAAAGGGTCAGAGAACATAGAGACCGCAGCTGATGACACAATGCTGTAGTTCTGCCAATGCAGCGTCACAGCTAATCATATAAAGTGTACCTGTCAACCTTACACATAAGAGACAACCGTTTTTGGGGAAGAACAATATTAAACCAAATTTGTTTACAGACTGCAATGTGTTGTTTCAACCCACAGATATCACTGTTGCTGGTGGTTCCTACAGAAGACAGTTGGTCATTGACTAAGGTCATGTAATGGATTCAGCACCATCTACAGGATAGAATAGAAAATACAACTTTAAAGGCTAAGATTACCTTTTTTAAAAAAAATTATAAATGCACTTTTTTTTGCAGGTGAAAAAATCTATTATTTTTTTTCTGAAGGCTGCAGAGCATTGCACTAATGATCGGAGGCCCCTTACACAGTTATAGGCCTGCCCCCTCAGGGTCCGCCCACTGGCCGTCCCACCAAATCCACCCACTGGCCATCCCACCAAGTCCTTCAGTGCACCCACTTTTATTTTAACACTCTTACAACATAATATATGCAAATAAAAAGTGTATTCCAAGCCACCAGTGCTTTCAAGATTTAACAGGAATTATATTTTGGTCAAAGAGACAGCCCCATATTTTTTGGTCTGCAGGGAGAGTCGGGGTGCAGATGATATCACACTGCCTTCCCCCTGCAGCCAGAATTAATTGAGCCACATCAGCACACTCTGCGTCTACCCTACTTTAGCAATTGCTAGTTACTACAGCAGCATAGCACCCAACTGTCTCTGATTTCAAGGAACTGTCCCTGATTTGGAGCAATGTCCCTCTGTCCCTCATTTGTCCCTCATTTTGGTCTGATCTATATAGTTGTATACAAAATGCACTTTTTATCTTTCAAAAAGTGTTTTCCAGTGCTAAACCTTTCATCCAAATTCTAGATTGTTGCATTTGTACATTTTAAAAGCCAATATAAACTAATTGTAGTGGTAAGAAAAAGCACTTGTGGATTTAATTAACTGTTTTTTGGTTAATTCTACTTTAAGGGGCATGTCAGGAGGCATGTCCTTTGCCTACATACGTTTGGTAGTAGGTGTCCCTCATTCCCATCTCAAAATGTTGGGAGGTATGCAGCAGCAACAGCTCGGTCTCGTTTGTTGGGGCACAGGCAGTGCAATCATAATAGCATCATGGGCCCCTGGGCAAAGTAATGCACTGGAGCCCTTACCAGGGAGATGGTGACCTGCAGTGCATGTAGCATGCTGCAGCAAAAGGTTGGTGTGTCTAAATTATGCTAAATATTGGGTGTGGCTTTTAATCTGATTAAAAAGAACAAATAAACACAACCAGGGAATTATCCCAAATTAAATTCACCCCCTGTACACACTGTCTCACCCTCTCTACACACTGACACCTATACACATTTCTCCCACTCCTTTTTTACACTATCCTCCTCCCTGTACACACTGCTCCCTGTCCTAAATGTTTCTCCCAGCCTATCAACTGCCTGTATTTATGTATGTCTGTACACAGTACGGGGGGTTCAGGAGGGCACAGTACAGGGTAGGCCGGAGGCCACAGTATGGGGTGGGCAAGAGGGAACAGTTTGGGAGGTTCAAGAGTGCATAGTACTGGGCCGGCAGAAGAGCACAGTATGGGGTGGGCAGGATGGCACAGTATATGTTGGATGGGAGAGCACAGTATGGGGGAGTTCAGGAGGGCACAGTACAGGGTGGGTAGGAGAGCACCGTACAGGGGAATTCAGAAGGGTACAGTAAAGTGCAGGCAGGAGGGCACAGTAGGGTGGTTTAGGAGGGCACAGTATGGGGTGGGCAGGAGAGCACAGTATGGGGGGAGGGTTCAATAGGGCACAGTACAGGTGGGTTCAGGAGAGCACAGTAGGGGGGGCCCAGGAAGGCACAGTACAGGGCAGGCAGGAGGGCACAGTACAGGGCAGTCAGGAGGGCACAGTACAAGGTTGGGTTCAGGAGGGTACAGTATGGGACGTGTACAAGGGAACCGTACGGGGTGGGCAGGAGAGCACAGTATGGAGGGGTTCAAGAGGGAACAGTACAGGAAGGGCAGGAGGGCACACTACAGGGTGGGTAGGAACAGTAGAGGGGGGAGGGGGCTCAGGAAGGCACAGTACAGAGTAGTCAGGAGGGAAGTGTACAAGGTTGGGTTCAGGAGGGCACAGTATGGAACAGGTAGGAGGGCACAGTACGGGGTGGGCAGGAGACCACAGTACGGAGGGGTTCAGGAGGGAACAGTACGGGGTGGGCAGGAGGGCACATTAGAGGGGGGGCTCAGGAAGGCACAGTACAGGGCAGTCAGGAGGGCACAGTAGAAGGTTGGGTTCAGGAGGGCACAGTACAGGACAGGTAGGAGGGCACAGTACGGGGTGGGCAGGAGAGCACAGTACGAAGGGGTTCAGTAGGGTACAGTGCAGGCAGGAGGGCACAGTACATACAGTAATACCTTGGATTACGAGCATAATTTGTTCCAGAAACATGCTTGTAATCCAAAGCACTCGTACAGTATCTCACAAAAGTGAGTACACCCCTCACATCTTTGTAAATTCTTTATTATATCTTTTCATGTGACAACACTGAAGAAATTACACTTTGCTACAATGTAAAGTAGTGAGTGTACAGCTTGTATCACAGTGTATTTTCAAAATAACTCAGCACACAGCCGTTAATGTCTAAACCGCTGGCAACAAAAGTGAGTACACTCCTAAGTAAAAATGTCCAAATTGGGCCAAAGTGTCAATGTTTTGTGTGGCCACCATTATTTTCCAGCACTGCCTTAACCCTCTTGGGCATAGAGTTCACCAGAGCTTCACAGGTTACCACTGGAGTCCTCTTCCACTCCTCCATGACGACATCACGGAGCTGGTGGATGTTAGAGACCTTGCGCTTCTCCACCTTCCATTTGAGGATGCCCCACAGATGCTCAATAGGGTTTAGGTCTGGAAATATGCTTGGCCAGTCCATTGTCTTTACTCTCAGCTCCTTTAGCAAGGCAGTGGTTGTCTTGAAGGTATGTTTGGGGTCGTTACCATGTTGGAATACTGTCCTGCGGCCCAGTCTCCGACGGTAGGGGATCATGCTCTGCTGCAGTATGTCACAGTACATGTTGGCATTCATGGTTCCATCAATGAACTGTAGCTCCCCAGTGCCGGGAGCACTCATGCAGCCCCAGAGCATGACACTCCCACCACAATGCTTGACTGAGGAGGACTGTTTGTACTCCTCATCTGGTTGCCACCACACACGCTTGACACCATCTGAACCAAATACATTTATCTTGGTCTCATCAGACCACAGGACATGGTTGTTGCCAGCGGTTTAGACATTAATGGTTGTGTGCTGAGTTATTTTGAGGGGACAGCAAATTTACACTGTTATACATGCCGTACACTCACTACTTTACATTGTAGCAAAGTGTAATTTCTTCAGTGTTGTCACATGAAAAGATATAATAAAATATTTACAAAAATGTGAGGGGGAACTCACTTTTGTGAGATACTGTATATCAAAGCGAGTTTCCCCATAAGAAATAATGGAAACTCAAAAGATTTGTTCCACAACCACTGCTGGTGTATGCAGTACTGTATGTGGCCAGAGGTGCGGGGGCGCTGGTGGCTTCCAGCAATTCCTGGAGAACTCGGAGACGCTTGGAGACACTTGAGAACTGTTGACACTTTCAGGTGCTCCGACGCAAGTTACGCCCGCCCCACCTAGCTGGGAGTGTCTCCGAGCGACTCCAAGTTCTCCACGAAGCACTGGGAGCCACCAGCTCCCCCGGACCTCTGGCCACATGCAGTACTGCATACACCAGCGGCTTTACTACATGGATTGTACTGCTTGTATATCAAGTCAGCACTCGTTTATCAAGTCAAAATTTTTAAAAAATGTTGCTCGTCTTTCAAAACGCTCATATACTCGCAAACTGAGGACTGTATATATCTATAAATGATAAGTAATAAGTGACATAACAATGGTAATCTCACAAGACCATATAACATATGGATATAAAGTGCACAGTGCAAAAAATTGTAAAGAAATATATAATTCATATATCTCAAAGAAAGACCGAAGAGGTTGTAGAAGTTCCAATGTGATCAAAGTGGTTATGGATGGTAATGAAAACAGTCCAAATATAACACCAATACGTGAGCATCCACCACCAAGGACAGGTATTGCGCTTACTGGATCTAATGGACTCAAATACCATAGTACTGAGTCAATAAGGCATTGATAATCCAAGTATTGATTACAGAGGCAGCTTGGAAGGTCTCACTCCACCACCTTGCGACAGGATTGCCACTCCAATGTAAATATCCAAGTCCTATCACGTTATCCCCTCAGAAGTGAAGTTGGGAGGTTACAGGTACATTCTTGAGGTCCGTATGCTTCCTCTGGATTCTGGTGTTCCCAGATTCTGCTTATACAATCCAAATGAAGAAGTTGCAAGGCAGGCAAGGAGCTCAGAGGTGAAGTTTAGTCCAGCAGGGTGTCTTAAAACCCAGGATGGGCTGTGATAGTACACAGTGAGAGGTGCTGAGCTAAGAGGAGGATACATAGTGACAACCCAGCTCATTCATCGGTGTCACTGCAGCACCCAGCAGATAAGAGAAGGGATCTGATCTCCAGACACAGAGCTGTGTATCTCCAACAAACACTGAGGTAGGCACAGTACAGGTTGGCAGGAGAGCACAGAACAGGGAGTGGGGTTCAGGAGGGCACAGTACGGGGGGGGCAGGAGAGCACAGTACGGGGGGTGCAGGAAGACACAGTACAGGGCAGGCAGGAGGGCACAGTATGGGGGAGGGTTCAAGATGGCACAATACAGGGCAGGCTGGAGGGCACAGTACAGGATGGGCAGGAGAGCATAATACAGGGGGATTCAGGAGGGCACAGTATGGGGTGGTCAGGAGAGCACAGTACGCGGGAGTTTAAGGGGGGCACAGTATGGAGCAGGCAGGAGAGCACATTATGGGTGGACGGTTCAAGAGGTCACATTACAGGGCAGGCTGGAGGGCACAGCACAGGGTGGGCAGGAGAGCATAGTACAGGGGGATTCAGGAGTGCACAGTATGGGGTGGGCAGGAGAGCACAGTACGCAGGGATTTAAGGGGGGCACAGTACAGAGCAGGCAGGAGGGCACAGTATGGGGCGGGGGTGGGGGTTCAGGAGTGCACAGTACAGAGTGCAGTAATGTATATTACAGAACTGTTCTGACAAAATTGAGGAACTGGAGGGGGGAGAGTACAGCACAGCGTGAACCTATTCCAGCTCTCTTCTCCTTTGCTGCTGTCCCAACTTTACTGTTCACTGTAGGCGTTCACTGCGGTAGGCTGTCCCCCCTTCCTCCTGGACCTGAGTAAGCTACCCTAAAGTAGGTAAGAGGAGCACATTAGTGTGTTTCTAACTCTACGTAAATACAAACTTCTATGCACACATGTCCAGGCACTGTCTGTGTCCCTCTGCTGATCTTATCCCAGGGGAGAATTCCATTAGGAAATGTTTTAGGAATGCAGAGCTCTGTGACCTGGAAAGGGTATCCAGGAGTAAAGTGTCAGGCTCACCCTGACCTGACAAGAGCAAAGGCATCCACAACTCTTGCATGCAGCTCCAGGTGCTCTGCTCTTACGCTTCTCAGTTGAGAGGGAGAGATAATGCACACGCCCCTGCAACTTCTGATATGTATTTTATCCTGCTTAGCCCCACGGTGTGGTGGAGTATGGCTGGTACAAGGACTTTTGACAGCCTAGGCGAAACCTAATTTTGCCGCCCCCTTGGCTCCACCCATGACTCCACCCCTTTTGCCCTGCCCATGTATATCCCACCTTTTCATTGAAGCGCCCATCAAATGCACCCATCAATGCAGCCTCACCAGCACCCATCAATGCACTCTATTAGTGCCCATCAATGCAGTCTCATCAGTGCCCATCAATGCAGCCTACCAAGGAGGGAGGGGGGACCCGACACAGGATTAGAACTCACGTAAGGGCAGAGAGGCAGAGCTGGCTGTGGTCACGTCACGGACAGCAATCACAGGTCACTGATGACTGATCAAATGCACACAGTGGCGCAGCAGGGGGTGTTTGCTTGCTTCCATTCATTCGGGAGTCAGGACACAGACACGGTCCTTCGCCACCGCTGCGCCTCTGACACTATGTGCGAACGGAGAGGTGGCTGCCTTCTGATGCTGAGTCTTAGTTGCTTGCTGCGGAGAGAGGAGAGTAGTAACACCAGTGGCCGGGCGCCCTAGGCAGCAGTGCGCCCTAGGTGGCTGCCTAGTTTGCCTAGTGGTAGCACGGGCCCTGGTGGGGAGTGGAACCCTCTCAGCGTGCATGCAGTTGTATTTACCTGTGAGGCTGTCATTATTACTGGCAGCTCCCTCAGGTTCACAGACTTTTCACAGAATGCCGGAAACTGCAGGGGCCCCCAATGCACCTGGGGCTGTGGTCGAGCGTTAAGATGGCCCTGGTCCCAGGCCCTTCCTGAGGCTACATATGTATGGGCTGTCCATAGCTCCCAACTGTCCCTGATTTCGAGGGACTGTCCCTGATTTGGAGCAATGTCCTTCTTTCCTCCTCATTTGTCCCTCATTCTGATCTGATCTATATAGTTGTATATAAAATGCACTTTTTATCTTTCAAAAGGTGTTTCCCAGACAGTGCTAAATTTTTCATACAGTTAATATAAGCCAATATAAAGGAATAGTAGTGGTAAATCAAGCACTTGTGGGTTTATCTAATCTTTTTTGGTATAATTCTCTATTAAGGGGCACGTGTCCCTTGTCTACATACTTTTGCTAATAGGTGTCCCTCCTTCCCATCTCGAAAAGTGGGAAGGTGTGGGCTGCCCCACCCCCCTCCCATTGCGGCTCTGCCCGTGATAAGCAGATCACGGGTGCAATGTCAGACAGTTACTGGAGAGCAGTAAGATCAATAAAGTACAAGAGCACCCACCAGCACCCTCACAGTTCATTGAGAACATCAAGCTGTCTGCCATGGCGGAAGACCGTAGTTGTAGTTCATTCATTCACAGATTGGTGTGAATGACTGACAAGGCTATGTGGGCAGGGCCCCGCACGGCTGCGCTCTTTTTATTTTGTGACAGCAGGTGCGGGGAGAAGATCTCCTGTATGCAGTCACAGCGGGGGATCAGAGGGGCACAGGCAGGTGCTCTTTAGTAACATGTTACATGTAACACCCTAAGTATGGGTGTAACATGTAACATGTTACCACAGGTGAACTTGTCCCTTAATACTGAACTCCAGGCAAGTTGGTAGCTAAAGCTAAAATAGAAACATAGTACTCTTTGTGAAACCTTTTTACCTGCCAAAGAATTTGTTATTCTGTCCAGCTAGTCTTGTGATCCAGGCACCCCTCGCAGATAGTGTAGCCAGGTACTGTATTCATTTTGACCTTTCTGCAGACAGCACTACAGTTGAACAATACAGCCTGGCCTGGGACCCACCCAAGTTCATGGTTGGGCAATAAAGGAGCAGCAGATCACTGAGGAGATCTCTCTCAGGAACATCTTAGTGTGGGATGGACAACGTTGATTGACTCCTAGTACAGCCCCTCCGTCTACCAGTTTGAGTGTTGCTGTGCAGTGGATCACAGGAGGCTAATATAAGACATATAAGAAATGAAGGGAAAATTACACAATGAACTACGGCTAAAAAACAAAACTGATGTGTATTCCTTCCTGAATTTATCCTAAAGTGAAAAAGTAAAAACATAATTTTGTCTAGACATGTGCGATTTGTTTAGTTCCGAATTGAAATTCGGACAAATTTTTTGTTATTCGGAGTTTCGGAGGTATCCGAATTTCCGAATTACATTAGTAACGATTCCAAAATAACGAATCAAAATTTCGGCGAAGTTCGAATTCGACTAGTTCTCAAATCGAATTGGAATAGTTTTCTAATCGAATTCGAAATGTTTTCGAATTTCTGAAGAAAATAAAATAGAATAGAAAATAAAGAAATTGAATAGAAAAGATTAGAACAGAATAGAAAAGAATAGAATAGAAAAAAGGGATAGAATGGAAAATAAAAGAATAGAGTAAAACGGAACAAAATTGAATAGAAAATGAAAAAGAACAATATAAAATAGAATAGAATAAAACATAGAGTAGAATAGAAAATAAAAGACTATAACCATTTCCCAAAATGTATAAAATAAATTCAAATGCGAAAAGAATAGATTAGAATAGAATAGAAAATAAAAGATAAGAATTGACTAGAATAAAAAATAAAAGAATAGAATAGAAAAGAATAGGAAGAATATAATCATCTTCCGAAATTCGAATTTGGAATAGGATAAATTTAAATTCAAATAGAATAGAAAATAATAGAATAGAAATGAATAGAAAATAAAATAATAGAATAGAATAAACAATAGAAAATAATAGAATAGAAAGAATATAACAATATAAATGTTTTCCGAAATTCGAATTTCGAATAGAATACATTTTAATTCCAATACAATAGAATATAAAAGAAAAGAAAAGAAAAATAAAATAATAGATTTGAAAAACCATGGAATAGAATGGAATAGAAATCTTCCAAAATTCAAATTTCGATTTGAATAAATTCGAATTTGAATGGAAATAAACAAAACAAATTCAGAAAACAAACTAAACGAATTGAACTAAGCGAATTGATGTAAATAACGAATCGAAATGAAAACTAATTTTTTTTATTCTGCACATGTCTAGTTTTGTTTAAAAAATGCCCTGTAACCACTTAAACACCACCCACTGCATATATACTGCGACAGGGCGGTTCTATTGCGCGAAACGATGTACCTGTATGTCGTTTCATGCAATGGAAAGTGTGGGCGCGCCCCTGCTGCACGGAGGAGGAGCCGATTGCGGTACAGAGAGCCAGAATGGGAATCTGCCTATGCAAACAAGGCAGATCCATGTTCTGACAGGGGACAACATGGAGAGCTGCTGTTCCTAGTGATTAGGAACAGTGATCCCTGTGTTGTTCCTGTCAGCACTTCCCCCACACAGTAAGAAAACACACTGAGGGAACACATTAAGGCTCCATGCACACTGGAGCTCAAAAAAACTGTTTCTGGATGTCAGATTGCTGGTAGAAAACGCTGGTTGAAAAATGTGATTTTATCAGCGTTTTGCATTGCCATTAATGCACGTTCAGCGGCGCTAGCTTTTAGCAGCGTTTCTCTGCCTCTATTCAAAATCAATGGTTCCCTATGGGAGCCCATTGATTTGAATAGAAGTCGCACCAGAAGTCGAATCATCATGATCCGACTTGTGTGCTGAGGATGAAGGGGAACCCCGCCAAAATGAAAAAAAATTGGTGGAGTTCCCCCCCTCGGACGATACCAGACCCTTCGGTCTGGTATGGATTTTAAGGGGAACCCTCTTCACCGAAAAAAACGGTGTGGGGTCCCCCCCAAAAATCCATACCAGATCCTTATCCGAACACGCAGAGAAACGCCGAACGAGGCTTAACGCTCTTTTTACAACGTTAGCCCTTGTTTCACACCTTTTACCGGTGTCTGGCGTTTCCTGCTCTTGAACGCGATTTCATGGCGTTCAGAAAACAGCCCATAAATTCCACTACTGATAAACGTCCAATAACATCCATGTGTGCATGGACACATAGGATAACATAGTGTGGAGTTTATGGGCTTTTAAAAAAAACGCCCAAACTCCAAAAAACGTCCGTTTGTGAGCTCCAGTGTGGAGCCTTAACCTTCTGATTGCCCCTGATGTTAACCTCTTCCCTGACAGTGTCATTTATACAGTACAAAAACAAGGAAGCAGCGCTCTATGGGTAAAGCACAAATACTTGTAGACCTTTGGCTGAGTAAAAAGTTAATTTATTGCACTTCTGAGAAATAAGCAGCAACTGTCAATAATAAAAACTTGCAGAGGTTGCGAAGGCAGTCATAAAAGCATATAGCCAATATAGATACTGATGTAAAGGAATGTTATTAATAAAAACGGTACCACTGTAACATCCGGGTGGGGAAGGGTCATCATCAACCGATCAGCTTGTGGGTTAAACATGGGAAAAGATGTAATAATCCATGTGGATATCGATGGAAGCCCGGTGATTGGAGGGGGATAGTTGTATCACAACCCTTTACTTCTGGCTGGTGGTTAACGTCTTCAGATCCGCACTATAGCCGAATGACGGCTACAGTGCAGACCTACTTTGCCGGGAGTACGTCAATAGACATGCCCCCGTGTCCGAGCGGCCTGTGCGCCCCGTGCAGGGCGCGCGCTCTGTGATCAGCGAGTCTATGAGACTCGGCTGATCACAGATCGGAGTAAGAGGTCGATCCCGACTCCTTACCACATGATCAGCTGTCAGCCAATGACAGCTGATCATGTGATGTAAACAGAGCCGGTAATCGGCTATTTTTTCTCTTCGCGCTGACATCATGAGGAGAAAAAAAAAGCCGATCAACGGCAGCTCTCAGAGGGACATCGGTCCCGATCAAGGAGAGCTCCCGCCAGCTCATCTGTGCCCACCTGTGCCACCTGCTAGTGCCACCTAACAGTGCACAACAGTGCCGCCTACCAGTGTCCACAGTGCCACCTATTACTGCCCACAGTGCCACCTATCAGTGTCACCAATCAGTGCCTTATCAACAGTGTTGCCCATCAGTGTCACCTACCAGTGCTCATCAGTGCCACCTATCAGTGCCCATCAGTGACATCTATCAGTGGTACCTATCAGTAACACCTATCAGTGTCCATCAGTGCCACCCATCAGTGCTACCCATCAGGGCCCATCAGTGCCATCTTATAAGTGGCCATCAGTGCCGCCTTATCTGTGCCCATCAGTTCTGCCTTATCTGTCCCCATCAGTGCTGCCTTATCTGTGCCTATCAGTGCCCACCAGTACCGCCTCATCAGAGCATATCAATGAAGATGAAAAATTTCCTGTTTGTAAAATTTTATAACAAACTATGAAACATGATTTTTTTTTTCAAAATTTTCCAGCTTTTTTTGTTTGTTTAGCAAAAAATAAAAACCCCAGCTGTGATTAAATACCACCAAAAGAAAGCTCTATTTGTGTCAAAAAAATGATAAAAGTTTCATTTGGGTACAGTGTTGTATGACCGTGCAATTGTCATTCCAAATGCGTCAGTGCTGAAAGCTGAAAATTGGTCTGGGCAGGAGGGGGGTTTAAGTGCCCGGTAAGCAAGTTGTCAACTTCTGCTGGTGTCCAGATTGGAAACCGCAATGGCAGAGGACCCTTGTGAAAAGCAGTAGACTCTGTAGCTGGTCGTGAGTGGGAACCCCACTGAGCCGCAGGTAGTATGGTATGGTGTCCACCGCCGAATGGCACTGGATGGTGTCAGCGTCGAGCCAGAAACAAAGAGAACCCGGAAATCCATCTGCCGTGGTGGACCTCAAGCTCTGGGTTGCCGTAGCTTACATGTTTCGCGCGCATGCGCTTTTTCGACTTTGAATATCCCATTATGGCTCCATGCACACTGGCTTAAAAAACATCGCTTCTACAGGAATTTTGTGTTCTACCTGTAGAAACAGCTCAATGTTATCCTATGTGTCCATGCACATTAGGACGATTACAGGCATATTTTGAGCTCAATGTTTAGAGGCAGAAAAAAAAAAACCCTTCTGGTTCGCGTTCCTGATTAGAGCTTTCTGGCAGAAAAAACATAAAACTCTTTTTAACTCGTCTAGACTTTGTACAATATGAGTGTTTTTTACTCCCAAGAGAACAGACATTTTTTTAAGCCCAGTGTGCATGGAGCCTAAAAGGTAAACTGACAAAACCAGCTTTTGCTGCAATGTTCAGCTTCAATCCAGAGATTTCCCAGCAGTACTTTTTTTTTGCCACAAGATGTCCTCATTCTGATGGCCAGCATCATTCAACCCACTTTCTCCAGGTCACCATGGACCCACCCTAGCCTCTTACTGGACAGTGAAAGGAGAAGCAGCACAGTGAAGAGCTCATCTCTCTGTCACTCTGCTACGTTCTGTTATCAGTGTGCATCATGAGCTGATTGCCTTCTTGTACTGCTTCTTTCTTTCACACTCCAGCCCTGCTGTACAGACCTTGCAAAAGGATGATGATGATCAGGTCAGATAGGGGTATTTACACTGCTTCCTTATAAAAAATATATTTAGTAATGCAAATGGGCTGTGATTGCCCAAAAAATGGTGCATGTACCATTTATCGAAGTGCAGAGCATGTTAGTGTATAGTTGCACGTTGAACTGCGCTGTAGTGCAAGTCTGTGGGCAAGGTGCCGTTCGGAATGAATGATACTGCACCAACATGTAACGTGTTGCCGTGCGTTGTGCTAACGCATATATTACTGCAGCACAATAGTGAGAATGGGTCCCTAATGATTACAGAGATGCATTCATTTGTGTCTTTGACAGGGGCAGGCCAATCCTAAAGTCACAGACGCCTGAGTGCAGAAAAAATTCTGGCGCCCCCACATGGGCGTGGTCATCTTACTAACTCCTCCCCTTTACAAATGTTTCTATGGCAATGACTCAAACACAGAGATGCTCCCCAACGGAGTCTTCATTACCCTGGGATCCTCCCATGATCTCTTAACAATACACAAAATACAGGAAGAGAAGCATGTACTCTAATGGGACCTGGATGGGGGGTCTCTCTAATGCAGGGGTCGTCAACCCCCCGCATTAGAGAGGTGACATCATCTCTCACTGCCCACCCTGCATCACCGCTCTCCTGCGGCTTCTCGTTGTGAGAAAACTGAGCATAGAGCTCTCCTTGACCTGCGGCCCAGACAGCTTATCAGGAATGTCCGAGGGTGGAGCCAGATAGTGAGAGCCGAACGAGTCCCGGATCCTCCCTCTGCTAGGTGAGACTGGCTGCAGCATGAGGAGGGAGACATCCTGCTACAGCCAGAGGGGCAATCCCACAGAGATGTGACGTCATCAGTGACAGGTAAGCTGTGTGTGGGAGTACAGGTGGGGTGTGCTGGGACTTGTAGTTCACCCCCTCAGCTGTCTGCCCGACATACCACAAGGGGCGCTCCATTCACAGTGCTGACAGGATGTCTGTTAGTGATCACCCTGAAAATGCTGAGTGCCTGGCTGTCCATGGGGTCTGATCCTCTGTGCCTGGAAGCAGTGTGTAGCCAGTGATGGCACATCTTCAGATCTACTTGGGGGTTCAGACCAGCATGGCAGCCAGGCACCTGGCATTTTCAGAATGAGCAATGACAACCTCCATATTCCTCTCCATTCTACAGCCAGAACCACTGCTGCTATTCTGAATGGGGCGAGGCGAATGCGCCCACCACTGCACAGAGGCCTGCCTCTGTGCTAAATGGACCAGTGCTGCCACCAATGCAGTGATGGCAGGCAGCGTGGCAAGTGACATTCCACATCTGATGACAAGCAATGTGGCAGGCAGCGTGGCAAGTGACAGTCTGCATCTGGTGGAAGGCGACTTGGCAAGTGACACGCTCAGGGCTCCCACTGATTCTGCATTATGGCGAGTTGAACGATTTCATTTATTACTACAATGTGATAATAGATATAATGCACTTCAATCACCCTGACACCATATCAAGCCGTGATGATTGAAGTGCTAACACCAGCCATTGCCTGCGAAAAATTGTTTACCCCCTATGGTCCCCGGTGCCAAAAAGGTTGGGGACCGCTGCTCTAATGGACACAGAGAGGGCATCTGTTAGAGAGTCTGTTAGTAAGAGCCTCCAGACATACTGCATAGTACAGGAGATGGTCAGAGACTGCAGACATAGTACAAGAGATGGTCAGAGACTGCAGAACTGATACAAGAGATCAATGCAGCCTCACCAGTGCCCACCAAATGCAGCCTACCAGTGTCCACTAATTACAGCCTACCAGTGCCCACCTGTTGCAGCCTTATCAGTGCCCATCAAATGCAGCTTATTAGTGCCCACCAAATGCAACTTATCAGTGCTTACCAAATGCAGCCTTATCAGTGCTCACCAAATGCAGCCTTATCAGTGCTCACCAAATGCAGCCTTATCAGTGCCCATAAAATGCAGCCTACCGGTGCCCACCAAATGCAGCCTACCAGTGCCCACCAATTGCAGTCTACCAGTGCGAACCAATTCCAGCCTACCGGTACCCACCAAATGCAGCTTATCAGTGCCCACCAAATGCAGCCTTATCAGTGCCCACCAAATGCAGCCTTATCAGTGACCATCAAATGCAGCCTTATCAGTGACCATCAAATGCAGCTTATCAGTGCTCCCCAAATGCAACCTTATCAGTGCCCACCAAATACAGCCTCATCAACGCCCATCAAATGCAGTCTACCAGTGCCTACCAATTGCAGCCTACCAGTGCCCACCAACTGCAGCCTACCATGCCCACCAAATTCAGCCTACCAGTGCCCACCAAATTCAGCCTACCAGTGCCCCTGGATTACACAGAGCGGCAATCTCCTGCTGTCATGGAGCTTGGATTTGAATCAGTTTGACTTATACCATAGGAGCCATGAGCCGGTCTAGGAGGCAGGACTTTGTTAAGCCCCTGCCGGGCATTTCAGGCCAAAGTTTGTGTGGTGTGTGTGACATACACAAGGAGAGAAGGAGGGAGGGAAGCACTCTGGGAGTCAGGGCCGGTGCAAGGATTTTTGACTACATAGGCGAAGATGCATTTAGCGGCCCCCAACCCATCCGCACTGTCCTCTTGCTACTCCTTGTCTAAAACCGAGCTGGTACCTCCTTCACAGTGCGCCTGTAATGTGATGGGGCACAAAGTGAAGGATGTCACATACCACAAAAAATGGAGCTGTGCTCCACTTCCACTAAACGACAGTGTGTAATGAGGGGGTGGGGTTATGCATTCCTCGCTTCCCCTCACTGGTCACAGGCAGCTGGCAGGTGAGGCCAATTAAAACTTCCAATGGCTGGGTTCCCCTCATAAGCAAACTCCCAGATCACCCCCCCCCATATACTCCCACTTTGATCACACCACCCCAGATCCCCCCCAATTATACCCCCATATACCCCCCCGAGAGAGGGGGGCTAAGAGAGAGGGGGAGGGGTTCAGAGAGAGGGGGTCTGAGAGAGAAAGGGATGGGCTGAGAGAGGGGGGCTGAGAGAGAAGGTGGTGGACAGATAGGGGGGCTGAGAGAGGGGGGCTAAGAGAGAGAGGGAGGGGTTCAGAGAGAGGGGGGCTGAGAGAGAGGGATGGGCTGAGTGGGGGGCTGAGAGAGAGGCTGGTGGACACAGAGGGGGGCTGAGAGAGCGGATGGGCTGAGAGGGGGGGCTGAGAGAGAGGGTGGTGGACAGAGAGGGGGGCTGAGAGGGTGGTGGACAGAGAGGGGGGCTGAAGAGAGAGAGGGCAGGCTGACAGAGAGGGAGCAGAGAGAGAGGGTGGGCTGACAGAAAGAGCAGGCTCAGAAAGAGGGTGGCTGAGAGAGAGAGGGGGTCTCAGAGGGAGGGTGGCTGAACAAGAGAGGGGGGGTCTCAGAGAGAGGTGGGTCCGAGTAAGAGAAGGAGGCAGGTGGACAGAGAGCAGAGCTGAGAGATAGAGCGCGGCTGAGAGAGAGGGGGGCTGACAGACGGGGGGGGGGGGAATGAGAGAGAGACCCCTAGCCCTGTCCCTATCCACTGGCCCTCCTCTGCCCCCCCCATCCCAGTCTGTATTTGCATCTTCCTTAAGTTCTGCTTTAGGGCTAGTTTGCAACTAATGTTGTGACTGAAAAGAAGGAAACTGTGTGGTGCATTGAATCTTTCATTGCGCTGCCCCCTCTCATTGCACTGTAACTATAAACTGATGGCTGCCTGTGTGCTAAAATGGAGCATTTAGCATGTGGGCAGTGTAAACAAGCCTTAGGGCCAGTTCACACTGCTGCGGTGCGAATTTTGCGCAAATCTGATCCGATTGCGTTGTGTATTTTTGTTGCAAATTCTTGTTCTGGCAAATCTACTGCGATTCTACGGCAAATATTGTATTGAATTCGCATCGCACACGGATCAAACTCGCACAGGACCCTTTTTGTCCGCAGCTTAGATTCGCAACGCATTGATGTAAATGGCACTAATAGAAAACTGTTATTTAAATGACTTGCGAATTTGAGCGATCGCAGCGGCTCAAGTTCGCAATAGAATTCGCAGCAGTGTGTACCGGCCCTTAAACTTTAGCAAAGAGAGCAAATGTAGCACACATGATATGCGGGCGAGGATACATTGTATACATATACATGTTCCTGGTGGTCGTCTCGGTCATGTTCCGATTGTCACACGTTTGAGGATTATGCTATTACCCTCCCTTGTTTCTGTTCCTGCCACACAGAATCACACATTGCAGGGTCACTTCTAATTTCCTCATTTGTCACCCAATTCCAACTGAAATTCTACTTCCTATTGTTGGTGGCCTGTGGCCTATTCCTCACCCCTCATCCTCCTTGTTGCCTCCCCTGACCCCTGGCTTTTCTTCTGACCTGTCTGACCCCTGGATGTTCACAGCTGCCTGCAACATTCTTTAAGGGCCAGTTCACATCACATGCAGTCCAGTGTGTTTTTTTTTCTGCATCAAAAACGCATGGAATGTAGGTTATATGGTTTCCAATAGCATAGTTCTCACCAGTGCAATCAGTTGCAGGGCTTTCCAGTTCCAGAAAAAAAATAGAACATACTATATTTTTCCTGCACTGGACTGTAATGGAACGCAGTAAAACATATCAAAAATGCCCCGGAATGCACTGGAAGGCATCAAAAACGCACAAGACCCTAATACAGTAAGAAAAAAAAAAAAAAAAAACAGGAAAAAAGAAGAAAAAAAGCATCTGGAATGCATCCAGAAATTCATAAATAATGCACCGGAACACGCCAAAAACACGTTAAAAACTAGCATGCAGAAACGCATGTGGAACGGAACTGGAGCGTGTTTTTGTGGTGTGAACCAACCCTTACCATTCCTGTGCCATCAGAGCAACTACTGGCCCTATTACCAGGTGTTTCTCTCCTGAAATAAATCCAGTCTATTGGCTAAGTATTAGCTGCTTTGTGATAGCCAAGTTATTAGTCTTGTAGAGCAACGACCCTTTCACACAGGCCCCTCCGCTAAGCGGAATCCACTTGCTCAGCTGGTGATCTCTCCGCTGATCCCTGAGCAGGTGGATGACAGGTCCGACAGTCCCACACTTCTCTATGGGGCAGTTGGATGGAAACGGACAGGCTGTCCATTTCCATCTGATCCGATCCACCAGACAGATGGGGAAAAGGACCAAATCCATCTGTTTTTGGCTGACAGGATCAGATCGGATGGCGGACATGTGTCCACAGACATCCGCCGCACCATAGCTGAGACTGGAGGGTCCAAACAGGTCCGCCTAAAAACTGACAGTTCGTGTGAAAGGGGCCCAAAGGCTCTGGTTTCAGTTCCTCTCAGGTAGAGTTCCTGACCTCAGGTCACAAGTTCTCCTAGCAGTCAGGCAGGTCCACACATTACATAGTGGTTGGTAGAGCTAAAGATTTGTACAATTGGCCCTAGTTCACATGAAAATGGAGGTAGTTGCGCGCTAATATGGTGTGAAATGTGAAACTTAGAAAATCATATAATAGTGATAAGTTTTTACTGCAGCTGTCACTAATGTGCTGCCACAGAAATCAGTAAAAAACAATATAGGTGTGACAGCGCTGTAAAAGTGAAATAAACAATTATGGTGATAAACACTGATATTGCAATAATATGAAAAAAGTCCAAAAACATAAAATGAATGAATCCACGTTGTGAAAAAAACAAAAAACAAAACAAAAACAAGCTTGTGTGATATCTTCAGACAACCTTCATGAACGGAGTGCTCCCACCACCTCATGTAATGCTCGTTCCCTTCCTTTAAACGACCCTGCAAGGGGTCAAACACGCCTTGCACCCTGTGCAAACATTCCCTCCCAGGGAACGTCAGACAATCTTGGTGGCTCAAAGGATGAAAGTAATCAAAAGCAGGTAGGTACTCCTTCTACGGTGCTGCTTCAAACTTTAAATCCACAATGACTAACGGTAAGTTCAGCAACACATGAAAAAGAAACGAGAGAAAGTGCCTCCTCTAGTGCAGTATCCGAGGGGTTAAAAATGAAACCACTCCACCCCAGATAGCATTGAACTCACATTTAATGAAATTTTAAAAGCATTAAAAAATGATATGACAGTCTCACTCAGTAGTAGTAGTAGTCTACCGCCAGGCTCCACCTCTACTAGTTTCACCACCTCCCACGTGGCTTCATCTGAAGGAATGAGCCCTGCGGCTATGGCGGGATTCATTTATAGTGTCAGATATAAAAAAATGTCAATTACCTTATTTGAATACAGCTGTGACGTGGGTTCATTTATTTTATGTTTTTGGACTTTTTTCATATTATTGCAATATCAGTGTTTATCACCATAATTGTTTATTTCACTTTTACAGCGCTGTCACACATATATTGGCCCTGGTGCACACTGCTGCGACTTGAACGTTCAAAGTTGCATGACAAGTTATGCCCTGTTAACGGCAATGGAACCACTCGGTGCGACTCAATAAAAAGGTTCTTGCGCTACTTTTGGTGTGGCTTCAATATGACTTGCATTGACTTCTGTTAAAGAAGTTGTATGCAAGCCACGATGAAGTCACGCAGAGATGTCGGATTGAAAGTCACGCAACTTTGAAGTGTGAATCCAGGCTTAGACTGTAACGTGTATGTCCAGCTTTACCTATGGTTTGTATATGGAAAATGTGCAGCGCTAAGCAAATAATGATCAATATCAAAAATAAAATTGATATATGAAAAAAGCAATATAAATAGTGACACATGTTCTTTCAGAATTAATGTCCAAGGTGTAAACAGAAAAAAAAAAGGGGGGACACAGACAAGTCCCAAATGTATTCCAAAAGGGTGAAGTTCAAAACATAAATGGGTGACAGTCATAAAACTCCTGAGTGAACATCCAAAATGTGACAGAGGTAACATAGATGATCCGCCACCAAAAGGACCAGTCGCTTACCAGAAAGGATAGACTCATACAGGTGTACACCTGATGGGTCAAACAGGCTTTACAGGATGACCAGGGAATTCAGGCTCACTAAGTGGATACGGTCTTCAGGCAAACGCTCCAAAACGATGGATAAAGCAGGTAAACCGAATGGGCAAATAAGCCCAACCATAAAGAGAAAAGAGAGGAAGAACAGGGCACATAGCGTAATTCCGTAAGGAATATTTATTGTTGTAAACATAAGAGTTGCACTTACATTTTCCAGAGTAAAAACAAGCGCTTCAAAATAGACAGTAACCGGGGAATCAGCGTAACAACCCGACGGGTTTCGCCTAAATAGGCATCATCTGGGGTCACCTATGGTTTGGTCAGTGACCTGATAACACATTTCGTTGTGAATCTGTAAGACATTCATCTGCCAGAGAGTAAAAAGCTAACTTGGGCAGACAAGCCTTTGTTTCTAATTGTGTGAGTGGTCTAATTGACATTTGTTTTTGACCACTGAGAAGAGAAAATTTGAAGGAGCAGGATGGAAATGGATTTCTTGAACAAACAAATTACTAACAGTATATGTGGTTTTCATTTGGGAAATGCCATTCAATGAAAAATTGAAAGTTAAAAACAAACAAAATTTTGAAGCACTTTCGAATGACATTTCAGTCAGAAAATGTCTTGAGAATTTTCCAAACACACGTTTGCATGAATGTTCATTAGAAAATTTACTGGTATTTGGCCAGCTTTAGCCTGATCTATGTCTGTACCATCTGCCTGATTGTCCTGTATTTTTGATGATCCAATTTTTACAATAAAGAAGATTTTTGAACTTTATCCAGATTCTCTTGTTACAAACCTTGCTTTAGCCTGATCTAGATTGCCTTTTTCAGTCTTGGAAATAAAATTGTTACCTTTCCTATTTTAACCACTTCCAGACCGCCTACCACATATTTACTGCGACAGGGTTGCCTGGCTGCACGAAATCACGTACCTGTATGTGATTTTGTGCACGAGGTCTGAGGCACGCGCGTGCGCTGCCGGCGACCGCTCCCTCTGTGATTGGACACAGCGGGACCCAGTTAACAGGTCCGGTGGCCGCGATGGCTTCCGGCCACCCACGATCGTTCACAGGAGAGGGAGAACGGCGGTCTGCCTGTGTAAAAAAGGCAGATCGCTGTTCTGTTAGGGTGGAAAACGGAGATCTTGTGTTTCTGCTAAGCAGAAACACGGATCTCTGTTTTCCTCCAGTCACAGCATTCTTCCCACAGTTATAAAGCACTCCCTAGGAGCACACTTAAACCTTTGATTGCCCCTGATGTTAACCCCTTCCCTGCCAGCGTCATTTATACTGCGACAGTGCATTTTTTTTAAGCAGTGATCACTGTATTGGTATCACTGGACCTCAAAAAGTGTCACTTAGTGACAGATTTGTCCGCCGCAATGTCGCAGGCCCGCTAAAAAACGCTGATTGCCACTATTACAAGTAAAAACAATAAGAAAAAGTTTAAAGTCCATAAATCTAACCCATAGTTTTCTATAACGTTTGCGCAAACCAATCAATATACGCTTATTGGGATTTTTTTACCAAAAATATGTGGCAGAATACATATTGGCCTAAATTAATGAAGAAATTTGATTTTTTTACATTTTTTATTGGATATGTTTCTTAGCAGAAAGTAAAAAATATAGTTTTTTTTTTTTTTTTTTTTTTTTAAATTGTCAGTCTTTTTTTGTTTATAGCACAAAAAATAAAAACTGCAGAGGTGATCAAATACCACCAAAAGAAAGCTCTATTTGTGAGAAAAAAAGTACATACATTTTATTTGGGTACGGCATCACACTACCGCGCAGTTGTCAGTTAAAGTAAAGCATTGCCGTATGACAAAAAATGGCCTGGTCATATACCCCAGTTGAAGTCTCTTAAGAAGAAACGCGTAGGGTTGTTTTGCTTGCTGAGCCACGATTCATTGCGCTTTTTATTCGTTACTATACCAGTTTTTCATTATAACACCTCTGTTGTTCAGGTGTTTAGATTCATTTTTAGATAAAATTTCCTACTTTTGGATTTACACTATGTGGAGGCCTTCTCTTTTTTTCATTTTATAACATCATTACCAAAGATGATGACCGCTGTGTACAATCATGCTGACTGTTTGTACTAATGTGAGTCCCACCCAGATTTGCAGTATCCTGGTGGTTAGTAAAAGCCTGTGAATACTGGCCTGTTATTATTAGCCTTCTATTTTTGGAGGAGAAGTCTATTCATCATATCGGTCAAGACTCCATCTGCACCATCTTCAATCCGGTTTATTCCGGTACAAGCTCGTTTGACTCACCGCCAACGGCTTGTGAGACCACCACCTCCGGTAAGAGTACCACATCTGTTTACATTTATTCTTGGATGCTGATCTTATTGTTTGGGGCTTCAGTTTGATCGCAACATATATTAGATCTGTTTGCCCATAACATATATATTTATCAGCCAGCCTTCATTTGCTTGAACCTGAATTTCCTACCAACGTGGACTTTTAATTGCCCTGAATCTAGGGTGGTTTCTTTCATACTCCCCTGTATGTCAACTGTATTCAGGGTCACATTATTATTGAGCATCTTGTGCACTGATTTCACTGTTTGTTTTTTATCACATATAACCTTTTGGTCATAGGTACACCTTAAATTGTTGTATCTTACTTCCGGCTTTGTGTACCTCAGTTGGTATTTAATATTCATTCCATATTACTAGTCTATGTTTTGTAGATTTATTATTTCATACATGTCACCTCTCTCCCACTATTTGGATTTAGATTCACATATTATTGTGGATCACTTCATTTTTTCACACATGATTTACTTTTTATATAGTTTTTCGTGTCACTAATCACTACAATTGGTTTATTTGTGAGAGTTCCTTTTATAACACCTCATTTCTTTAATTGTGTTACTTATCACTATATTTGCAGCACATTTTTGCTCCCTGATATGGGTTCTGTTCCAGCATATGTGTAGCATATATATCATCAGCGCTGCACTATCATTTCACATTTAATTTACAATCAGTCTGATTGTTGTGTCGGCTGCTTACGTTTTAAGTTGTCGCAGTATTTTCCCTTCACCTTCACTTAGTGTCAGATTTGTCCGCCGCAATGTCGCAGGCCCGCTAAAAAACGCTGATCGCCACTATTAGAAGTAAAAACAATTAAAAAAAGTTTAAAGTCTATAAATCTAACCCATAGTTTGTAGACACTATAATGTTTGCGCAAACCAATCAATATACGCTTATTGGGATTTTTTTACCAAAAATATGTGGCAGAATACATAGTAGCCTAAATTAATGAAGAAATTCGATTTTTTACATTTTTTTTATTGGATATGTTTCTTAGCAGAAAGTAAAAAATATTGTTTTTTTTTATTTCAAAATTGTCAGTCTTTTTTTGCTTATAGCGCAAAAAATAAAAACTGCAGAGGTGATCAATTACCACCAAAAGAAAGCTCTATTTGTGGGAAAAAAAGTACATCATTTTTATTTGGGTACAGCATCACACTACCGCGCAGTTGTCAGTGAAATTAACGCAGTGACGTATCACAAAAAAATGGCCTGGTCATGAAGGAGAGTAAACCTTCCGGAGGTGTAGTGGTTAAAGAATGGGAGAGCAGGTAGTTGTTTTCAGAGCTGTTAAAAATATAACCAACTGATACTTCATCTTCACCACAGAAGAGCAGCTAACGTGCATTGAGAGGCGCTGGAACGCAGGCGCATTGCCTTAGTTAATTGAGGTGCCATTCAAAATGACTTATGACATGTAATGTGCATTGTCGCAGGTGGTGGCAATACGTATGTTGACAAGGGCCTGAACTTATGGGAGAGATGTGTAAGCTGCCATTGCCAATGTGCCTATGAAAGTTGTCTTTAATGTTGATCCTCTGTCTTCAATAGTTACCTAACTGACCTGGCATAAATAAATAAATAAAGTCTTTGTTCCTGATCTGTATACTTTATTTCGAGTCAATGACACTGCATATATTAAAGTGTACATAAAACCCAAACTTTTGTTTTGTGATACTAAACACACACTGTTTCATTTACATTGTCCCTCTATTTCTGTATGTGGATGATGGCACTGTAATTATTTTGATAATAATATTAATAAAAAAAAAATCGAAGTACCTTTTTTTCTAATCAATATACAACTGACACATAACCCAGATCTTTCCCAGCCTGTCTGCAGGGAAACATAGGCAGGAGGAGCTTCTAGTCCTTTGCTGCTGGTCACATGTTTGAAAAAAACAGCCTTTGAAATACAGAGTAAAAATAAATAATTCATATAAATAAACTGTTTTAAATTGGCATACAAATATATGTATCACCCTCTAGTGTGATAGAATACATTTTTTGTTAGAGTAGGAAAATTGTGTTTTTTTTTCTGGGTCAGGGTGAGTGACTCAGGGAAGGCTGGATAACCCACAGACAGCACTTCTGAGACCTCCCCTACTTCTGGAACTTGCCGGAAACTTCCAGAAGAATGGGAATGGAGGTGAGAAGGAGCTGCCTGGAGTATTCACGAGAGCCCTGACCAATCTCCAACAGATGGGTTGGCAGGGGGCAGGCCCTCTCAAATTCTCTGGGTCAGCCAAGCTGGGGCAGTGGAGTTCGGGTGGAAGCTGGAGGTGGAGTGTTGTTGACCCTTGAGGGTAACCCCCTAGTCTGGAGGGGTGACCTCAGGCCTGGGTTTGGATGCGGAAAGGACCCTTTTCACAACACACAGGGGTGTCCTGACCGGAGGCACAGGAACAAGTGGAGGACAGCAGGAGAACACTGCCGGACAAATCTCCAGGGAGGAAGACAGCCAGGTGGGCTAGTGAGTGTTACAGTCAGAGGACTGAGAGGCATGCCTGAGAGGACTGGGAGGAAGCAGTCTGAGCTGAATGCAGAGTCAGTCTGGGAGGATTGTGGAAGTTTAGCCAAGAGGGTTGGAGAAAGGGGCAGCTGCAGTCAGGTGGACTGGCAGTGCCTGAAGAAGTGGTGCCGGGATCAGTAGCCACAGAAAGACAGCTGGGCATTAGGACTTTGCTACACAAACAAGGGGCCCACGGTCCCTGCCTATAAAGGGCATTTGCTACCTATCCAACAGTACCAGCTGGTCCTGGGAGTTGTAATGCTTCAAGCAAGGTTATGCTGGAGGAAGCTGAGGAGTGTAAATAGCTGTACAGAGGAAGTTTGTCCTTGCAAGTTCAAGGCATCCCGTATTACCCTTCTCCCTATCCAAGTTCTATTCCCTAATAAAAATACAAAACAATACAAACACTGGACTGTTCTGCGCCTCAAAGTGTGCTGTGAAAATGCGGTGTGCCTGGCTGTGCAGGGTGGGGGATCCCTTTCTACTTGTGGCTCCTTAGGGGGTGCGCTACATATATATTTGAAATCAAATCTTTATTATTGTTTGGCAATAACATGGTGTGGGCAGAATTCTGTGTCTTCTGTGTCTGTGTCCTTCCAGCCTGTGTCTTAGAATAACAGGGAGGTGAAGCCACCATTAATCTACATGTAATATCACACCCCCATCATGTTCAACTGGTTAGTGGGCATGGAGGAGGAGGGAGGGAGTGGGCTGTCATTTACCTCTGTGTATACACTCACAGGTGTGACTCTATAGGTACATGGGCTGCTCAGACGTGATAGGCAGAAAATGCTCAGCATAGAAACTCACTGAAAACTGAGCATGTGCAGAGTTGCCACCACATTTGCAAAATCCCTAGATGAAATGAGGACATGGACAGAAGGTGGAGATAGAGAACAGCAGAATCAAACATTTTTTTTGCGGGATACAGTATGAACTGTACAGGAGAAATATTTGAGTGGGGACATCTGTTTCAGTGACAACTGAATCAAACAGGATTCACTTTGGAATGATTTCCTCTGTCCTGCTGGTGTGTCTCCAGGACAGGAAGAAAAGGGAAATCTCACTGTGAAGAAAACTTAAAGTGTTACTAAACCCAGAACCTGCAATCACTATATCTGCTCTACCACAATATACAGAACATGGAAATGCAATTATGTTAGTAAATATAAACTGCTAAATACCTTTTCTCATCAGCAGTATATAGCAGTCTTGTGACTTCTATCAGTGTCTGGTTAAACCTTGTCGGAGAAGTTTTCATTCACCTATGACTGTCCAATTAGGCTGCCCCTCTGCTGGACAGTGCTGATTGGCCCTGTGCTGATCACATGCACGCTTCCAAGAAAACATACCAAACTGAGCATGTGCAACTTGCCCGCTAGACTCTGTGCTATCAGCAGATGGATTGGAGACAGTGGAAGAAGAGGAGGATCAGAGAAGACTGGGTCAAACAGCCTTTTTACACAATGCAGAGGATTAACCCCTTAGGTTTCACAGTGAGTATAACAACCATGCTTTACTGCATATACAGACTGATTTTACTATTGTGGGTTTAGTAACACTTTATCCCTTCCTACTCTTTGCAAAACTAAGGCCCCATTTACACTTGTGATTACCTGCAGGAGATTCAGCTGCAGATAGGAAGTCTCATGTAAAGCAATAGGAGGCTGACAGTGCCTTGACACACATTTTGTCATGTTACAACCAAAAACATAAATGTTATTTTATCAGGATTTTATGCGATAGACCAGCATAAAGTGGCACATAATTTTGAAGTGGAAGGAAAATGATAAATGGTTTTCAAAAATTTTTACAAATAAATGTGTGAAAAGTGTGGTGTGCATTTGTATTCAGCCCCCCTGAGTCAATACTTTGTAGAACCACCTTTCGCTGCAATTAAAGCTGCAAGTCTTTTTGGGGATGTCTCTACCAGCTTTGCACATCTAGAGAGTGACATTTTCGCTCATTCTTTGCAAAATAGCTGAAGCTCTGTCAGATTGGATGGAGAGCGTCTTTGAACAGCAATTTTCAAGTCTTGTCACAGATTCTCAATTTGATTTCTAACACATGAGTATACTTTGATCTAAACCAGGGATATGCAATTAGCGGTCCTCCAGCTGTTGCAGAACTACAAGTTCCATGAGGCATAGCAAGACTCTGACAGCCACAAGCATGACGCCCAGAGGCAGAGGCATGATGGGACTTGTAGTTTTGCAACAGCTGGAGGTCCAAGTTCCATCATGCCTCTATGCCTCTGGGTGTCATGCTTGTGGCTGTCAGAGTCTTGCTATGCCTCATGGGACTTGTAGTTCTGCAACAGCTGGAGGTCCGCTAATTACATGTCCCTGATCTAAACCATTGCATTGTAACTCTGGCTGTATGTTTAGGGTTGTTGTCCTGCTGGAAGGTGAACCTCTGCCCCAGTCTCAGGTCATTTGCAGACTGTAACAGGTCTTCTTCTAAAATTGCCCTGTATTTGGCTCCATCCATCCCCCCATCAATTTGGAACATCTTCCCTGTCCCTGCTGAAGAAAGGCATCCCCACAACATGATGCTGCCACCACCATGTTTAACAGTGGGGATGGTGTGTTCAGGGTGATGGGCAGTGTTAGTTTTCTGCCACACATAGTATTTTGCTTTTAGGCCAAAAAGTTCAATTTTGATCTCATCTGACCAGAGCACCTTCTTCCTCGTGTTTGCTGTGTCCCCCACATGGCTTCTCAGAAACTGCAAACGGGACTTCTTTTGGCTTTCTTTCAACAATGGCTTTCTTCCTGCCACTCTTCCATAAAGGCCAGATTTGTGGAGTGCACGACTAATTGTTGTCCTGTGGACAGATTCTCCCACCTGAGCTGTGGATTTCTGCAGCTCCTCCAGAGTTACCATGGGCCTCTTGGCTGCTTCTCTGATTAATGCTCTCCTTACCCAGCATGTCAGTTTAGGTGGACGGCCATGTCTTGTTAGGTTTGTAGTTGTGACATACTCTTTCCATTTTCAGATGATGGATTGAACAGTGCTCCGTGAGATGTTCAAAGCTTGGGATATTTTTTATAACCTAACCCTGATTTAAACTTGTCCTCAACTTTATCCCTAACCTGTCTGGTGTGTTCCTTGGCCGTCATGATGCTGTTTGTTTGAACTAAGGTTCTCCAACAAACCTTTGAGGGCTTCACAGAACAGCTGTATTTATACTGAGATTAATGGACAGTTGATATCCCTACCTAAAGACATAGCTCAGAGATTTAGAGAGTATTATTCTTCACTCTATAATCTGACAACACCTGCACCCCGGGACATTATGGAGGAATATCTCTCCTCAGCACGTCTCCTTAGATTGTCATCTCCAGACCGTAATAGCTTGGAAGCCCCCATATCGATTGAGGAATTAAGCGCAGTGATAAAAACAGTCAAACATGGGAAGGCGCCAGGCCCGGATGGATTTACAATCCAATACTATAAGAACTTTTTCCCATTATTGGGTATACAGTGGGGACAGAAAGTATTCAGACCCCCTTAAGTTTTTCACTCTTTGTTAAATTGCAGCCATTTGCTAAAATCTTTAAGTTCATTTTTTTCCTCATTAATGTACACACAGCACCCCATATTGACAGAAAAACACAGAATTGTTGACATTTTTGCAGATTTATTAAAAAAGAAAAACTGAAATATCACATGGTCCTAAGTATTCAGACCCTTTGCTGTGACACTCATATATTTAACTCAGGTGCTGTCCATTTCTTCTGATCATCCTTGAGATGGTTCTACACCTTCATTTGAGTCCAGCTGTGTTTGATTATACTGATTGGACTTGATTAGGAAAGCCATACACCTGTCTATATAGGACCTTACAGCTCACAGTGCATGTCAGAGCAAATGAGAATCATAAGGTCAAAGGAACTGCCTGAAGAGCTCAGAGACAGAATTGTGGCAAGGCACAGATCTGGCCAAGGTTACAAGAAAATTTCTGCTGCACTTAAGGTTCCTAAGAGCACAGTGGCCTCTATAATCCTTTAATGGAAGACGTTTGGGGCGACCAGAACCCTTTCTAGAGCTGCCCGTCCGGCCAATCTGAGCTATCGGGGGAGAAGAGCCTTGGTGAGAGAGGTAAAGAAGAACCCAAAGATCACTGTGGCTGAGCTCCAGAGATGCAGTCGGAAGATGGAAGAAAGTTGTAGAAAGTCAGCCATCACTGCATCCCTCCACCAGTTGGGGCTTTATGGCAGAGTGGCCCAACGGAAGCCTCTCCTCAGTGCAAGACACATGAAAGCCCGCATGGAGTTTGCTAAAAAACACCTGAAGGACTCCAAGATGGTGAGAAATAAGATTCTCTGGTCTGATGAGACCAAGATAGAACTTTTTGGCCTTATTCTAAGCAGTATGTGTGGAGAAAACCAGGCACTGCTCATCACCTGTCCAATACAGTCCCAACAGTGAAGCATGGTGGTGGCAGCATCATGCTGTGGGGGTGTTTTTCAGCTGCAGGGACAGAACGACTGGTTGCAATTGAGGGAAAGATGAATGCGGCCAAGTACAGGGATATCCTGGACGAAAACCTTCTCCAGAGTGCTCAGGACCTCAGACTGGGCCGAAGGTTTACCTTCCAAGAAGACAATGACCCTAAGCACACAGCTAAAATAACGAAGGAGTGGCTTCACAACAACTCGGTGACTGTTCTTGAATGGCCCAGCCAGAGCCCTGACTTAAACCCAATTGAGCATCTCTGGGGAGACCTAAAAATGGCTGTCCACCAACATTTACCATCCAACCTGATAGAACTGGAGAGGATCTGCAAGGAGGAATGGCAGAGGATCCCCAAATCCAGGTGTGAAAAACTTGTTACATCTTTCCCAAAAAGACTCATGGCTGTATTAGATCAAAAGGGTGCTTCTACTAAATACTGAGCAAAGGGTCTGAATACTTAGGACCATGTGATATTTCAGTTTTTCTTTTTTAATAAATCTGCAAAAATGTCAACAATTCTGTGTTTTTCTGTCAATATGGGGTGCTGTGTGTACATTAATAAGAAAAAAAATGAACTTAAATGATTTTAGCAAATGGCTGCAATATAACAAAGAGTGAAAAATTTAAGGGGGTCTGAATACTTTCCGTCCCCACTGTATATATGACAAAGGCATTCAATGAGATTGGACGGGTGGCCGCTCTCCCTCCGGATGCACTTATGGCGCATATATCGGTAATTCCGAAAGAAGAAAAAGATCCTGCAGAGTGTGGGAGCTACCGCCCAATTTCATTGTTGAATGTAGACTTAAAGCTTTTCACCAAACTGCTTGCCTCGTGTCTTCAGCCGTTATTGAACCATTTAGTACATTTGGACCAGGTTGGGTTTATCCCCACCCGTGAAGCGAGGGATAATACCATTAAGGTACTCAACTTGGTCCATCATGCTAATAAGACAAAAACCACCTCCATCTTTCTGAGCACCGAAGCAGAAAAAGTGTTTGATAGGGTAAGTTGGCGTTTCATGTTCAAGGTGCTGAGGCATATGGGACTGGGAGAGCATATGTTACGTTGGATTGCTGGGGTGTATGCCTCTCCTCAGGCCCAGGTTGAAGTTAATGGGGTATACTCAGAGCCGATTAAATTTTCAAATGGAATGCGGCAGGGATGCCCACTTTCCCCTATGTTGTTCGCCTTATCTTTAGAACCACTACTTAATAAAATTAGGCAAAACCCAGACATCCAGGGACTTCAAATAGGGGACCGCAATTATAAAATTTCAGCTTACGCAGACAATCTGTTGTTCTCTCTGTCTAGTCCACACGTTTCATTGCCGAATCTGATAAAGGAATTTGAAGGATATAGAGTACTAGCGAATTTAAAAATCAATTAAGTGAAATCAGAGGCGATGGGCGTGGCTCTCCCCTTAGTGGTACAGCAAACCATACAACCTAATTTCAACTTTAAATGGGTAGGGACGGCATTAAAATACCTGGGCACATACATTCCGTCAAGAATAGGGAAGATCTTTGAGGTAAATTTCCCCTCCGTTATATAAGGCAGTTCGCTCTCTACTAGATAAATGGCAACATGGAACCACTCATGGTTTGGCCGTTGTAACATTATCAAAATGAGTATTTTGCCCAAATTTTTGTATTTATTTCAAGCCTTACCGATAGACATTCCAACTGCCTTTTTCTGTCAAGTTGACACACTCTTTACTAAATTTATACGGGCAAATAAGCGACCAAGGATTAGTAGACGTCGTATGATTATACCTAAACAATATGGCGGCCTGGCAGTCCCAGATTTAGCTAAATATTATCAGGCAGTACATATTGGTAGGGTTATTGACTGGTGTAGACATACAGAATTTAAATTGTGGGCAGAATTGGAACAAGAATGTAGTGCGGTACCCCTGCATAGAGCGATTTGTTGCTATGCAGCACTACCGGTCTCCCTTAAAAAACACTCTCTTATAGGCCCACACTGCGATTAGGCTTTAAAATCTGTCAGAATCCCAAACACTCGTCAATACATTCCCCACTGTTTCCAATATTGGGAAACACAAGTTTTGGGCCAGGGATGGAGAAAGGGGCATTCCAGGGAATTCGGGAGAAGGGCTATACTCAGGTATCACATTTTTTGCACTCTGACGCATGGCCTACAGTTGCCTCATTGACGCAACTGGGGGGCCAATTTGAAATACATTTTTGGCAGGCACTACAACTCCGTCACTTTTTTGAGTCATTGAGACCAACGATATACTATAGACAAGAACCGACAAGGTTTGAACTATACTGTGAAGAGAAGGAGCCCCTGGCCTGAACAATATCTAAGATATATACAAAGTTAATTGCTCCCCCAGATAATTTGGGGATGCCAGGAATTGGAAAGTGGGAAATAGGCCTTAATAGGACTTTTACGCCAGCTCGGCGAGGCTTTGTAGGTTTTTCCCTGAAGCTTCAGATCCATGTTGGAGATGCAACAAGGGACGGGGGACTTTATTCCACATATTTCGGACGTGTCCTAAGATTAGCCAGTTTTGGTCAGAAGTACGAAGGATTGCCCAAAAATGTACAACTTGCCCACTTTTGGACGATCCTGCCTTTTTTTTTTTTTAAAACTCGGTCTCATGTCATCTGGTTAACGAGGCCAAGGCGTGTATCGCCCGATGCTGGAAAGATCCCACGCTACCATCGATTACAGTATGGCTTAATAGAGTAAGAAATGTGGGGGCCATAGAAGATCTGGTGCTCTCGGCCCAGGATAGAAAAGAGCAAAACATCAAAACTTGGACAACATGGAACTTGTCTGTATATTCAGAAGAAGGAAAGAGACTGTTTGGGGATACCGCAGGGCAATGAGTCCACCCTGTCTTGGAAGCTTATAATAATATGGAGGTTCCCTACCCTCCACGAAGAGAGGGGATCAGGGAGGGATGGGTAAAGGAGGGGGGAGGGGGATGGGTTTTTTTTTTCTCTCTTTCTTTCCGTTTATTGTTTTGAGTTTGCTTTAAGGGTGGGGATATTTTGTGAAAATGATAAAATTAAAGGGAGGAATGAGTTATACCCTGTTGTCTAGGATAGGAAGAAAAAGAGAACAAAAGGTAAAGAGGTTATGTAGAGAAGGTGATAGGGGTGCTTAAAGTTTAATATGTATATTTTGAAAGTCATATGCAGAGAAATATGTTTACTGTACTTTAATTGAGAGTTGACAAGAAATGCATTATGTTTTTACGTAAATTACAGCATGTAATGTATTATTTGCTCCTCCCTTGGGTATAAATAAAGAATATTTAAATTACACACAGGTGGACTCTATTTACTAATTAGGTGACTTCTGAAGGCAATTAGTTCCACTAGATTTTGCATGCCACACTTTTCCAGTATTTATTGGTAAATTAGTTTGAAAACCATTTATCATTTTCCTTCCACTTCACATTTATGTGCTACTTTGTGTTGGTCTATCACATAAAATTAATACATTTACGTTTCTGGTTGTAACATGACAAAAGGTGGAACATTTCAAGGGGTATGAATACTTTTTCAAGGCACTGTACCTTTCATTACGACTTTTCTTTCAACGCAAAAATTTATACACTGATTTTTGCAAGAGAATGAATACTTTAAAAAAAAAAATGATATTTGGGTTTGTCACAGGTTCAGCAATCGAATTCAGATAAAAATGTCAGAGCGTCTGGCATTGAGTCTGCCGATGGTCACTCACACATGCAGCGAGCAATGTCTGCGACAGGGATGATCCATTCCATACAGTGGCATAGCAATATTCATAGCAGCCTACCTATTTAGATTTTTTGCTTTAGGGCTACATGATTCCTAGTTGTGTCCCTGCATCCATAGTGTGTTGTAATCGCCTCTCTATAACCTCTTAATTAGATGCGCCATATCTCCCTCCTCCTCCCTCCCTCCCTCCCACCCCCTCTGCTTCGTTTTAATAGTCAGTCCAGGGATCCCAAAGGCTGTGGAAGTGGAAGCAGCGCTGGATCCTGTGTCAATGTGACATTTCCCTGTGTGCATCCCATCCTGTGACTCCTGGAACCGTGTCACCGTGCCTGGACTCTTCCTCTGAGGTTAGTGACAGTTAAAGTTCACCAACGAGTTCTGAAAGTTTTACTTTCATGGACATGAGCTATATTTGTTCGTGGGAACATTTTTTGCAAATGCCCTAAAGGAGGACGTGCACACCTGGGAACTTTAAACATTTAAACGTTTGCAGTTTTATTCGGCATTTTTTGGGTGTGTGTTTTTCTTCTTTTTTTTGCATGCTTTTTTGTGAGTGACCATGTTTTTGATGTATTTAAATGTAATTTAAATGTACTATGATTTTTTTTTTTTTGTGGTCATGCACCTACAGTATATACTTGCTCCATCGTTCATTAAAATACAAGGCACACTTATAAGTTGGGTCTCTATGCTGCAGCACGCAGAACGCTTCAAAAACGCAGTGTTCCAAAGTGCATCAGTGTTCAGATATGACTACGTCTGTTTCTATTGCATCTTTGAGGCTGGGTTCATACATAGGCCAATTGGATGTGGCTTTCCCTGCATCCAGTTCGCATGACATGCGAGTGTGATCAGCTCTCAATGGAACCGGTTCACACATGTCCGGGGTGGCCGCAGTCCGAATTGAAAAATTGTCCTGTGCGTGTTTGGGTCCGATTCAGGTGTGAATTCAGGCAAAAATTCTGACCTGATTTGAACTTGCACCAGTGAACAGACACGCACCGGACCCCAGGCACAAACCCGCGGCCGCACATGTATGAACCCAGCCTTAAGCTTTGGAAAATCCAGGTAAAATCAGTGTTAGGCGCTACTACAACCGTTAAAAGGTTTTTCGCTAAGGATCTTTTAATAAACATGTGCTCCAGTCCCTTGAGAATAAATGTTTATTCATATGGGGTGGAGAGGAGTAGGACAACAAGTTTGGGGACAACAGTGAAGCCAATCAATTCTATGCCCAACATTGGGGGATGTCTATCAAAGCATGTCCACTGATGATCAAAGGTATATCCATAGCCACTAAAGATTTTTTGGTTGCATATTGATGGTTCCAATTGCTGTTGTTGAAGGATTATCGGATTGTGTTTGCAAGGATCAGAAAGCACAAAAAAAAAATGCATTCAAATTTGCAGTCACCTTTGGCATGCCATTGTATGCAAGGGGTGATCAGTCTGAAATCTTTATTTTCAAGGAAGGAAATAACAAGGGTGACCAAAGGTCTGCATAACAAATCATTTTATTAATTTGATAGCTGTAACCAGTGTACAAAATAATAATCATAGCAATTGCTGTGTTATTAATACAGTAGATGCTGCTACCACCTGAATTTCAGGAGGAACAGATGTTGAATTGATGCATAAGCAATGCTCAATCTGGCAAGTGGGCAAGTTGTGGGCAGATTTTTTTTAAATGCAGCGAGCAATGCGATGTCCATTTTGTGCACAAAAAGGGACAAATGATAGGTGTGTCCACTTGCTGCTTTATAAAGATGCCCCAAATAGTCAACTGGAGTAGCTGGCAAAGTTCATTGATTCAGTTTATGATTCGGAACTGCATGTGCGGCGATGTCTGAGGAAGGATGCTCGCTTTAGCGATAAGGGTGAGAGAGGGAAGATGATGTGTGCTACCGGTGGCGGTCCATCTGGCCCCCTAATCTACATGTGGGGCGCTAAATGCATGGATTCCAATGGGGGGGGGGTTGTTTTTTTTTGAAGCACGTGATTAGAGCCAGTGGCTTTAAAAAAGGATGGGCCTTGGGGTGCAGAGCACTGCGCTCTGAGCCCACCCATTTGTGTGACAATAGCGAATGAATATTCGCTATTATCACACTGATTCTTCCCCTGGCCAATCAGGAAGTGGGTGAGTCCCGTTTCCCGATTGGCCGAAAGGAGAAGCCACCCTAAGGAGGAGGGAGGAGACATACAGCCAAGGAGACGCCTGGGAAGCCCGACCGACGGAGCCAAGACACGGAGGAGAGGGGAAGCTGCCGCCATCATCACCTGTCAGCACAGGGTGCGGGCTGGAGCAATGGGGGAGGGGGGGTCCATGGTCAGGTCCGTCTGACGCCCCCCCCCGACCGATGGAGCACCAGCCGCCACTGTGTGCCACTTCTTGCTGTTTATGGATAAAATCAGCTAAGGTCGCTCTTGCGTTTAAAGGGTAACTTCACTTTCATGATGTAGCACGGTCTCCTTGAGAACTGCTTTTAATTTATGTGCTCATCTGCATCACCATAACCCTGTAAACCTTCCAACCCACCTGACACTCTGGGTTCAGACATCCTTCCATGGGTACCTTTAAATGTCACACAGATCAATTAGTTTATATTAACTCAGCTTTTACTGGAGTAGCAGAGTAGTATTATTTACAAAGGAGGGCAATAGATCAACCGAGTTCCGATTAACAGCCCAGATTCGGTAAGACACCTTTTAGAACAGTTTAACAGTATGAAGATACAATATACATATATGTACAGGGAGATGCCATCTGAAGCATGACCTGTAGGACAATAAAGGGTTAAGTGTTTAATGCAGGTAGTTACACTCTAAAGGGGAACCCCAGGTTGGCCTATTCAACCTTTAAATCCTAATGAGAGATCCGACAGAATAAGGATAGTGCAGGGCCCTTTAAATAGTAACAACAGCAATGTCCGAGGTGCAGGCCTGATAGTCTTCACTCAAGGGGTTAATATGGCGCACAATGGAGGTAGCCGAGTACATATAACTAAAAATGGTGGCCCGTGACACCCACATCCCCCGAGAGCACGTGGATGAAACTACTTTACATGCTGGTTTTTAGCAACTCAAATGTGAGTGTTTTTATCTATTGTAATAAATATTTTTAACATACATGCTGCACTTAGAGGGCGCCGTCCTTCTTTCTTTTTTACTGATAGTCTTCACTGGCAGTTGGAGCTCATTAGATTATATCCAATAAGGCGCAGTGTTGTATTCAAAGACTGACTGGCTTAAACAGGCTAATGGTATTACTTGAAATGGTTGTAGGTAGAGGTGTCTATGTACAGTGTTCAAATGGCAGTACAGTAAAGTATTCCCAAGGTAAAGGTGTCTGTACACAGTATTCCAATAAAGTAACCAGGGAAAGATTGCAAAAGAGAGGCTGTTGCCCTCTCACCAATGACTGGACCGACTTAGATGCCTTGCAGACAGCGACCCCGGAAGAGACAATGAAGCCACCAGCGATGACCCACAAGCGTTGAGTGTGGACGAACATGTTGTTGAGCTACTGAGTTGGTGCCGTGTAGATGTCTGTCGAACAGCGAGCAGCGTTAGGCCCTCTGTGGCCAGGCTGGAATCACTTGAACACCGCATGGTAGGCCACAACCTCTCTCTCACTGTCACGGAGAGGTGTGCATCACGCAGGGCCCAGGAAAAAGAGGGTGTGGGACGGTTCTCCGGCCTCCTTTATAGTCTCTCCCAGAAGTCCCCTGAATGATGGCAAGGATTTCTGGGATGTGTAGTCCTAGTGTATGGTTATGCAATGGAATTGCTGTTCAGAAAGACTACTAGTCCCACAATCCTTTGAGTTGGGCTCACAAATATGATGACACTCACTGGCGCACAGCATTATATGGATAGGTGAGGAAGGACAGGGAATGCACATAATATTACAAGTATAGTCCACCATCGCTACAATGAAAAAAAAATAATATAGCATATACAATTGTGACTCAAGTCATATTGTAATTGAATGTTACTAAAAATTACCTTTCCTTTTCAATCTGCAGCGCTTTAATTTTCTGTAAAATGCAATGCAATATGGCTACCTGGAGGTGTTCTGTATACAAAATGTGTACAGAACGTCACCCAGAAACATAATTTTCAGCTTGTGTGATTGGCTCACTGATTTTCCCAGAAGTCTGCACTAAGATACAAGTCAGATTTTTGACATTCCCTGCAACAAAAATGTCATTTTTTAAATGGTTTTCAAATTTGTTTACAAATAAATATCTGAAAAGTGTGGCGTGCATTTGTATTCAGCCCCCCTGAGTCAATACTTTGTAGAACCACCTTTCACTGCAATTACAACTGCAAGTCTTTTGGGGTATGTCTCTACCAGCTTTACACATCTAGAGAGTGATATTTTTGCTCATTCTTTTTTGAAAAATAGTTCAAGCTCTGTCTGTCAGATTGGATGGAGAGCGTCTGTGAACAGCAAGTCTTGCCACAGATTCTCAATTGGATTTAGGTCTGGACTTTGAATGGGCCATTCTAACACATGAATATGCTTTTATCTAAACCATTCCATTGTAGCTCTGGCTATAGGTTTAGGGTTGTTGTCGTGCTGGAAGGTAAACCTCCGCCCCAGTCTCAAGTCTTTTGCAGACTAACAGGTTTTCTTCTAAGATTGCCCTGTATTTAGCTCTATCCATCTTCTCATCAACTCTGACCAGCTTCACTGACCCTGCTGAAGAAAGGCATCCCCACAACATGATGCTGCCACCACCATGTTTTATCGGGGGGGATGGTGTGTTCAAGGTGATGTGAAAATTTTGAAAATTTCAAGGGGTATGAATACTTTTTCAAGGCACTGTATTTACTAAAACGGGAGAGTGCAAAATCTGGTGCAACTGTGCATGGTAGCCAATCAGCTCACAACTTCAGCTTGATCAATTAAAGCGTTTGTTACCCCAACACTTCATAGTCCTGATACGTGCCTGCTGTACGATGTACTTGTATGAGAAAGTAATTTGTTCTCTTTGTATGCTTCCTTTGTGTGAAATCCCTGGTGTTCCTGCCAGTACCTCAGCTTTCCTTTTAAAAACTGACCACACTAAGCAGAAGAGCACACCATGGTCAGTTCTCTAGCTAGGAGTATGCTCTCCTCCAATGATCAGATTTGTTCTGACACGCCCCCGCTGCACAGCCATTCACTGGAAAGCTCAGTGTGCTGCTGGTTTTTCTCCCCCCCAGCTCATATGCAGCTGAGAACAGAGGGAATGTGATCACTTATAAAAAAGGGAAAAAAGGTATTTATAATGTTTTTTTATATCTATACAAAAATGTTTTGCAATCCATTTCTATTTTAAACTGAATGGGTTGTTTTACAAGGTGATCGTTTACAATCACTTTAAGCTTTGACAACAAAACCTGGAAGCTGATTGATTTCTATGCAGAGCTGCACCAGATTTTGCACTCTCCAGTTTTAGCAACTCAACCCCATACTGTGTTGTAGTGTGCTACATTGTTATAAAATAACAATGCACATTTTTTTTATCAATTGTAATGCATTGGCAGCTCATTCATAAGGAATGTCAGGCCAAAAATTTGTCCCCAGACATTTCTGTCTTTGGAAGTGGCTGGTTCTGCACTGCTGACCAATATTACTATCTCATGGCATCTTACCTTGTGTAGTCACACAAGTGTGTTTAGTGCAATGGAGTGGGACAAGGCAAGGGAGCAGCACACACACAGTCCTGGTGCCAGGGAACGCTGAAGATTCTCTAACCTTCCAGATACTTTTGTTCCCAGAGAATGCTTGTTTGGAGCTGTAACTGTCCCATTGTTGCACAGTACAACAGCATAAAACAATCCAAATTGGTAGACTGCCATCTAATATCTTAACAGTTTTGGACATGTGAAAATTTGGCAAAAATGATGGACCTCTGTGTGTCCTCTCCTCCTTTTTTTGGCATACCATAGTAGACCAAGGTAAGATCACTTCCATGATGTGGTAGAAGGGCAGGGCACAGGCACAACACTGAGTGTTAGGTCATACAGTACATGTTATCTGTTCTCTAATGCAAGAAAACTGGTAAAGCAACAAACATACGGGAAAGATAAAAACACTTAACTTTAAGAGAGCAAATTTTCCATAGATGAGGGCTACTCTGCAGTACTTAGACTGGGAGGGAATATTAGCATCGATGAACACAGAACAAAAATGGGAATTCTTCAAAAAGACTGTATGCAAACTCACTGCAAAGTACATTCCCATGGGCTATAAGTTTAAAAGGCTAAAACTAAAACCTATGTGGCTCACAGCCAAAGTTAAAAAGGTTATAAGTAATAAGAAAAGAACTTTTAAACAATATAAAAATGAAGGAACACTCTCATCGGTTAAATGTTACAAAGAATAACAGAATATGTAAAAAGGAAATCAAGGATGCAAAAGATAGTAGGACTAACCCCCAAAAATTCTTCAAATATATTAATAGTAAAAAGGTCAGGTCTGAGCATAATCTAGAGTGTGTGACTGGGGACAAAGGGAAATTTATTAAATATTTTCTTTACCTCTATGTGTACAATGGAGCATGGGGAAACTCATGTCCATAATGGGGATGGTATTGACATAGCTCCAAATGATCCACAATGGCTCAAATGTGATATGGTCCAAAAATATTTAGACAGAATAAAGGTGGATAAAGCACCTGGACCATCCTCCAACGGATCCTAAAAGAATTGAGCTCTGTCATTTCAAAGCCATTGTTTCTAATTTTTAGGGACTTGTTAATGACTGGAATGGTACCACTGGATTGGCGTAGGGCCAATGTGGTGCCCATATTTCAAAGGGGATCAAAGTCTTTACCAAGTAACTATAGACCTCTTAGTTTAACTTCTAATGTCGGGAAGATATTGGAGAGTTTAATAAAAGACCACATAGATAAGTTCTTGCTGGAAAAATGTTTTAAGCAACAGACAGTATGGATTCATGAAAGACAGAAGTTGTCAAACAAACTTGATTTCTTTTTATGAGGAGGTAAGTTAAACCTTGGACAAAGGGATGGCTGTGGACATGGTATACTTGGATTCTGCAAAAGCATTTGACACAGTTCCCCACACCCAGCTAATGTGTAAAGTAAAGTCTACAGGCTTGGAAAGATTAGTTTGTAAATGGATAGAAAACTGGCTAAAAGACAGAAGTGGTTAATGATTCTTACTCCGAATGGTCTAAGGTTATTAGTGGTGTACCCCAAGGTTCAATGTTGGGACCCTTAGTTTTTAATACCTTTATAAATTATATAGGGTCTGGGATTAAAAGTACCATTTCAGTCTTTGCAGATGACACAAAGCTGTGCAGTGGAATAACGTATCATAAGCTTAATAATAGCATGCAATGCCAAGCTGCGGTTTCCAAAGCGAGCAAAGTCCTTTCTTTTATTAAGAGAGATATGGACTCCACAGAGAGAGATATAATTTTGCCCCTGTACAAATCATTAGTAAGACCTCATCTGGAATATGCAGTTCAGTTTTAGGCACCAGTTTTCAAAAAGGATATCGGGGAACTGGAGAAAATGCAGAGAAGGGCAACCAAACTGATAAGAGGCATGGAGGAGCTCAGCTATGAGGAAAGATTAGAAGAACTGAATTTATTCTCTCTTGAGAAGAGGAGATTAAGGAGGATGTGATCAACATGTACAAATATATGGTCCATATAGTGAACTTGGTTTTGGGTTATTCACTTTAAGGTCATCACAGAGGACAAGGGGGCACTTGATTGCTTAAAAATAGGCCTGTATTTAATATAACTGGGTACTGCCATTTATAGGTAGAGTTGATCCAGGGAAAATCCGATTGCCTCTTGGGGATCAGGAAGGAATTTTTTTCCCCTGCTGCAGCAAATTGGATCATACTTTGCTGGGATTTTTCGCCTTCCTCTGGATCAACTGTGGGTGAAGGATTGTGTATATGGGATTATATGGATTTTTTTTTTTTCTTTATTGGTTGAACTAGATGGACTTGTGTCTTTTTTTCAATCCGACTAACTATGTAACTATGAATAAACATGCATGTTCAGCCAATCTGATTGAGCATGTTTATCAAAAAGTCATTTATAAGAAAGCTCTTTCAGTGATCAGAGTATACCTGCAGGGCTGACTGCCACCTGATGTCTATGGACGCTGTCAGGCACACGAGCGGACTTCTCGTCGGACTGAACTCCGATGAAACAGACTTGCCTACACACGATGGATCATTTCGAACGTGATGACGTAGGACCGGACTAGAAAAGGAAGTTCAATAGCCAGTAGCCAATAGCTGTCCTTGCGTCGTTTTCGGTCTGTCGGAATAGCATACAGACGAACGTTTTTTTCGATAGGAATCAAGTACGTCGGAAAGATTTGAAACATGTTCTATTTCTAAGGTCCGCCAGATTTTTCGACAGAAAAGGTCCGATGAAGCCCACACACGATTGGAATGTCTGACAGGTTCGTTCCGTCAGACCTTTTCTGCCAGAAAGTTTGGTCGTGTGTACGCGACATTAGAAACAGAAGAGGGCTGACTCTTAGACAGCAGGAGAATGTAGCACCTACCCACAGGCAGCTGATGGTACTGCAGAAAAATGTGTCCTCAGAAAGAAATAACCAAATCTATGAACAGCGTGAAGTGCATTTATATCAGTAGTGTGTATCAGCCCAGCCCTGGAATCTGTTCATTGTAGAAGGTTAATAACCCCACTCGCGGAGGTCGCCTTGCTGCGCACCTTGCTCTCTCTGCTCTTACAACACGAGGAAACAGCCATACAGAGCAATCTACATTATTGCCAATTCTGCAATAAAATGCTGAAATAACCTGACCATGTGACAGCCAGTCAAAGGAAAGTTTGCACCCTAGAAGTACTGCAAGCCAAGGGACTCACAACTAGTAGTCTCATTTAAAGTTATTTAGCCCTTTAACAAGTAGCTGTCAGTATAGAATGGTGCTGCAATTGCTGACTTGTTCTTAAAGGTATAGGCTCTAGGCAGGGGTCTCCAAACTATGACCCTCCAGTTGTTCAGGAACTAAAACTACCATCATGCCTGGTCATGTCTGTGAATGTCAGAGATTTACAATGCCTAATGGGACGTGTAGTTCCGCAACAGCTGGAGGGCCGTAGTTTGGAGATCCTTGCGGAGAGCACCGCAAAACCTCTTTAGTTATTATATGTTAAGCATGCTGGCACTTTTTGTTCCATTACAATTAGCTATGGTAGAGAAAATGAAGATGTAGTCCTGTGATTATTACAACTTCAACCATGCAAGCCAGGCTGGGACTTTTTAGTCTGGAGTACACCTTACCCGAATCTGGAACTATGTTGGAGTTTATTCCGAATGCCCCCTACTTATATTTACCACTTTGTGGAGGAACGCTGAGAGCTGCTGTATATAGTAGGGTTTTTTCCTGTTTTTTTAATGTTAATTGTGTTTAATTGGGAGTTGTCATCTTAAAGGGGTTGTAAACCCTCGCCGTTTTTCACCTTAATGCATTCTATGCATTAAGGTGAAAAACCTCCTGTACTTCAGCAGCGCCCCCAACCCCCCCTTCTACTTACCTGAGCCCCGTAATTCCCACGACGGGAATGAGTACACCAGCTCTGGCTGGTGTCTCGTGTCCTGACCTGATTGGATAGATTGATAGCAGCGCAGATATTGGCTCCCGCTGCTGTCAATGATATCCAATGACACGGGCGCTGGGGGGGGGGGCAGAGCTGAGTCCTGCTGTCTATGTTCCACGGACGCAGCAGCAGGACACTGGAGCGCGCCTTCTCCGACGGGGCACTCGAGAAGAGGAGGAGCCAGGAGCGCCGCGGAGGGACCCCAGAAGGGGAGGATCGGGGGCCACTCTGTGCAAAACCAACTGCACAGCGGAGGTAAGTATGACATGTTTGGTTTTTTTTTTTTGGTTTTTTAAACAAACCTTTACAACCACTTTAACTAATTGATTGTGGAGCAAACCTCTTTGTAATTATAAATGTTGTGATTACTCATTCTCTGCCATTATGGACAAAACATGTTAGCTATTTTGTGCCACTTTTAATGTAGCCTTTTAAAGAATTCGGAACTTGGACCATACCAGGTTGCCGGCTAATTTCTTGGATTGATGCCTTGGGAGCACTCACTCCAACCAGGAGCACCGGCCCTTAGCAATCTATGTGATAACAGACCAGTTGAGCTTGGCTAAAGTTTTTTCAGTATGACAGGGCGGGAACCTCTTCCTGAATTGCACACATCTGGAGAAGATTTTGTTGTTTGTAAGACTTTGGCACACTGTTAGTACAGGAGTGAATCACGTGGAGATTCCACAGATCACAAACAGATGGACATAAAGAAGTACATTACCGAATATGTGAACTTCCGCCTATTTCTGTTTACACCAAATGCTATACAGACTGTAGAGGATTTTATGAAAGGTTTCCCCTAGGGCAGACAGTCGTTACAATTATAAAAAGAAATTCACAAATCACCTAAATGTTTCAAATATGGCCACAAGTCTGCAAATGCCTACCGCTCATTAGGCTTGCCCAAAGGTAAAACAGTTCTGCAAAACCATTGCCCAATATGGTACAGATCATATGGTGAATTAGTGAACCTGCTATTACAAATGGACACTACCAGGAACTTATTTTTTATCATGGAATGACTAACATTTTTGGAAAAAAAACTCTGAATCTGAATTTTAAAGGCAATTTAGGAAAAAGAAATTTGTATTATTTAAAAGAAAAATATTTATTTCTGTATAGATTAAAATTGTACAAAATGGTGGTAAAAAGCTGTCGACAATATAAACATGGTATACCAACATTGTATCATCACACTGCATGAATGCAAATACAAATTTTAAATAATCCTGAAGTGGTATTCCTCAGCTACTTGCTGTTCCTCCATCGGTGAGAATCCCGATGGTGTGTAGTAGATGGGGTAACCAACGTGTTTCGAAATGTACAGCTATAAACAAAATCTTCCTCAGGGATCAATACCACTTCTGAAATATAGGATAATTGCACTTTGAATCAATGTTTATAACTTCTATATATTGCATATGTATATGAATACATTACACATACACTTACAATGTAAACGAACACTCTTAGTGAAAGCACTCCTTTAACTACAGAGAGAACCATATATCGTTCGTGTTATATGCCTTTCGTGACATGCAAGGACCAACAGATAATATCCAACCTTGTGGCACCCAAAAAAGGCGCAACAATTTTACACTATATGAGGCAAAAAAAAAAGAGGAAAAACAAATTAATCCCTGGCAAAATAATCAATAATCATTCCATGGGAAACTGGATCAACCTAAATGATATTCCTCACAAGGAGTCAATCAATGGTTGACCCAGTGGAATCAAACAACCAGAAAGAATACTTACTGGTAAAATCACTGTGTGCCTCTTTCGTTTAGACTGTCCAGTTGCAAACAAACTCCCAAGGGGTCTAGTCCGCTGCCGCCTGCTGTGTGATGTTACTTGGCTGCAGAGACATGTCCACATAAAGAAATGTGGGAGAAGGAATGGCGCCAGCCACGGTCCCCAGCTTCCCTTTGTACTGAGCATGCCCAAATGTTTGACATCATGCGTTGCCGTGTCAGATCAGCGTCATGTGTTGCTACATCATATGTAGTCTCCGCAATGACAACTTCCGGAGACCAGGACAGCGGCCATCTTGGGGACAAAATAGGCCACCGACACAATGGGGGTTATTTAGGAAAGGCAAATCCACTTTGCACTGAAAGTGCACTTGGAACTGCAGTCGCTCTAAATCTAAGGGGTAGATCTGAAATGAGGGGAAGCTCTGCTGATTTTATTATTCAATCATGTACAAGCTAAAATGCTGTTTTTTTATTTTCCTTGCATGTCCCCCTCAGATCTACAGCGACTGCACTTCCAAGTGCATTCGCACTTTTCTTTTTTTTTACATTTTTCTTCACAAATTGATTCACACTGAACAACCCATGCTGAATGGGCTAAACTGCGCAGATGGACAACCTTATGCAAGGAAACATAGACACAACCATTTTTTGAGGTGTGAGAATCAGTTATAGATATTTTACCAACTTTGACCAAGCAGAAAAATATTACAAAGTTTTGAGCTGACTTCTCAGTTCATTACAAGTACATTTTCCAATGATCTTCCAGTTCAACTCCCTCTATACTATTCTTTTAGTGATTTCTTCAGGTCCTTTTTCTGTATGCTGGCAGCTGCTTTTTGTAATTATGTTCTACTGTATCCAAACTGGTACAACTGGTACAAAGGGTTTCCCATTTTTTCCCTTTCCAATAATTAATCTCACATGTTGTACTGTTTTTATTCAATTACAACACTTAGAAAACATTTGATATTCTCTTTAAACAAAAGTGTTTGATGATTTAAAAAAAAAATCGTAAATTGAACCAGTCATACTTCTGGGCACATACATTAGCAGAGATCCCCTTCAGTAAAAACTGCTTGATAAACTGATCAGATATAAGAAGCTGGCGTTATGTGGGGTTTTTTTTTTCAAAATGTTTAGTCTTTCCATTTATTTAGCAAAAAAAAGAAAAAACCCACTGGTGATTAAATACCACCGAAAGAAAGCTCTATGTGTGTGAAAAAAAATTCTAACAATTTCACATGGTTACAGTGTTGCATAACTGCTCAATTTTTGTGACAGCCCTGAAAACTGAAAATTAGCCTGGGCAGGGAGGGGGTGGGTGTCCGGTATTGAAGCGGTTAAAGGTTCTTTCTACCCAATTATGATATTTCATGATTCCACTATGCATGTGGGGGTTGTCATGCATTATGTATCATGAACAATTAAGAAGTAGGAATATTTTGATGTTGTTGGGAAAAAACCCTAATACTCCAAGATGGGCAGGAACAGAGTTGGGAGTTATGGCGAGGAGACATCACCATTAGAGCCCTGAACCTTAATTTACAATTGAAATATGCACATGTATATTATGAAATATATACATTTTATGTGTACATTTTATATATATATATATATATATATATATATATATATATATATATATATATATACAGTATCTCACATTTTTGTAAATATTTTATTTTATCTTTTCATGTGACAACACTGAAGAAATGACACTTTGCTACAATGTAAAGTAGTGAGTGTACAGCTTGTATAACTATTAACTATAGTTAATAGTTCAAATTTACACTATTATATAGTGTAAATTTGCTGTCCCCTCAAAATAACTCAACACACAGCTATTAATATCTAAACCGCTGGCAACATAAGTGAATACTTTATACAATACTTTATTAAATACTTTATGTAATACTTTGGCCTAATTATCCATTTTTGTGACTTATTAGTGTTACAAGGTCCCAGGTGTGAATGGGAAGCAAGTGTGTTAAATCTGGTGGTATCGCTCTCACTCTCCCATACTGGTCACTGGAAGTTCAACATGGCACCTTATGGCAAACAACTCTCTGATGATCTGAAAAAAAGGATTGTTGCTCTACATAAAGACGGCCTAGGCCATAAGAAGATTGCCAAAACCCTGAAACTGAGCTGCAGCACAGTGGCAAAGACCATACAGAGGTTAAACAGGACAGATTCCACTCAGAACAGGCCTCGCCATGGTCGACCAAAGAAGTTGAGTGCACGTGCTCAGAGTCCTATCCAGAGTTGTCTTTGGGAAATAGACTTATGAGTGCTGCCAGCATTGCTGCAGAGGTTGAAGGAGTAGGGGGTCAGCCTGTCAGTGCTCAGACCATACTCCGCACACTGCATCAAATTGGTCTGCATGGCTGTCGTCCCAGAAGGAAGCCTCTTCTAAAGATGATGCACAAGAAAGCCCGCAAACAGTTTGCTGACTAAGGACATGGTTACTGGAACCATGTCCTGTGGTCTGATAAGACCAAGATAAACTTATTTGGTTCAGATGGATTTGTGTTGAGTTATTTTGAGGGGGCAGCAAATTTGCACTGTAATACAAGCTGTACACTCACTACTTTACATTGTAGCAAAGTGTAATTTCTTCAGTGTTGTCACATGAAGGATAATAAAATATTTACAAAAATGTGAGGGGTGTACTCACTTTTGTGAGATACTGTGTGTGTGTGTGTGTATATATATATATATATATATATATATATATATATATACAGTGGGGATGGAAAGTATTCAGACCCCCTTAAATTTTTCACTCTTTGTTATATTGCAGCCATTTGCTAAAATCATTTAAGTTCATTTTTTTCCTCATTAATGTACACACAGCACCCCATATTGACAAAAAAAACACAGAATTGTTGACATTTTTGCAGATTTATTAAAAAAGAAAAACTGAAATATCGCATGGTCCTAAGTGTCCAGACCCTTTGCTGTGACACTCATATATTTAACTCAGGTGCTGTCACATTTCTTCTGATCATCCTTGAGATGGTTTTACACCTTCATTTGAGTCCAGCTGTGTTTGATTATACTGATTGGATTTGATTAGGAAAGCCACACACCTGTCTATATAAGACCTTACAGCTCACAGTGCATGTCAGAGCAAATGAGAATCATGAGGTCAAAGGAACTGCCTGAAGAGCTCAGAGACAGAATTGTGGCAAGGCACAGATCTGGCCAGGGTTACAAAAAATTTCTGCAGCACTTAAGGTTCCTAAGAGCACAGTGGCCTCCATAATCCTTAAATGGAAGACGTTTGGGACGACCAGAACCCTTCCTAGAGCTGGCCGTCCAGCCAAACTGAGCTATTGGGGGAGAAGAGCCTTGGTGAGAGAGGTAAAGAAGAACCCAAAGATTACTGTGGCTGAGCTCCAGAGATGCAGTTGGGAGATGGGAGAAAGTTTACTCTAAAGTCAATAATCATTGCAGCCCTCCACCAGTCGGGGCTTTATGGCAGAGTGGCCTGACGGAAGCCTCTCCTCAGTGCAAGACACTTGAAAGCCCGCATGGAGTTTGCTAAAAAAAACCTGAAGGACTCCAAGATGGTGAGAAATAAGATTCTCTGGTCTGATGAGACCGAGATAGAACATTTTTGGCCTTAATTCTAAGCGGTATGTGTGGAGAAAACCAGGCACTGCTCATCACCTGTCCAATACAGTCCCAACAGTGAAGCATGGTGGTGGCAGCATCATGCTGTGGGGGTGTTTTTCTGCTGCAGGGACAGGACACCTGGTTGCAATCAAGGGAAAGATGAATGCGGCCAAGTACAGGGATATCCTGAACGAAAACCTTCTCCAGAGTGCTTAGGACCTCAGACTGGGCCGAAGGTTTACCTTCCAACAAGACAATGACCCTAAACACACAACTAAAATAACGAGTGGCTTCACAACAACTCTGTGACTGTTCTTGAATGGCCCAGCCAGAGCCCTGACTTAAACCCAATTGAGAATCTCTGGAGAGACCTAAAAATGGCTGTCCACCAACGTTTACCATCCAACCTGACAGAACTGGAGAGGATCTGCAAGGAGGAATGGCAGAGGATCCCCAAATCCAGGTGTGAAAAACTTGTTGCATCTTTCCCAAAAAGACTCATGGCTTTTAATTAAATTAACTTAAATGATTTTAGCAAATGGCTACAGTATAACAAAGAGTGAAAAATTTAAGGGGGTCTGAATACTTTCCATCCCCACTGTATATATATACATATTGTATATCAGTAGCGGCTGGTGCTCCATTTTTTTGGGGGGGGCGGTAAACAAACCCCTCGCCAGGTCCACACTTACCCCATCCAGGTCTTGGCTTCCCCGTCTTCGTTAGCCGGCTAATCCGGTCTTTAGATCCGCCTCCTGTTCCGATTAACCGGGAGGAGAAGCCGGAAGACAATAGCGAATATTGATTCGTTAATGTCACTAGTGGGTGGGTTCGGGGCGTAGAGCCCGACCTTTTTTGAAGCCAATTAGAGCCTCAGGCTCTAATCATGTGCACCCCAAATTGAGATTAGGGGGCGGCGCATGAAGTTTAGAGGGGCGGCTCTAGTCAAAGAATAGGTAGAGAGTGCTGGTTTCACACTATGCGATGGGACGAGACATGCCATCCCTTGCCTAGTGTGTATATTATACATAATACATTAGATATGTTTACAGGGCCTGGATCACAGCTTATCATCAAAGAGAAAATAATGAAAGAGAACTTAGCTGGACAATACCACATCAGAAACTATAACAAATATAACTTCCTTCTGATCTAATATTTATCCCATCTACCTCCAAATTGGGCTCCATGACTCCTACCTGTTGGATGTTCAAAGGGGAGATTAACCACCTGGCTACCAGCGCATTTGTTAAATTTTTCACACACATATTAAACTCCCTATTTTTTTGCTGAAAATTACTTTAACTCATTATATATTTTCTGAAAACAGAGACCCTGGAGAATATAACCGTGCCAGTTAAAATTGTTTATGTGTCTTTGTGCACCTATTTATCAAGCACTAATATTCAGAGAAAAATACCCTAAAATGAATTTTAGTGCAAATAAACAAGAATTTTGGCACAATATAAAAGATGGAGTTGTGTCGGGTAAATAGATACCAAACATGTTAAGCCTAAGGCCTCATGTACACTAAGCTTAAAAACGCCTCTTTTACTGGTGTTTGTCTTTATTTATTTTTTTAGCCTGCGAAAGCACCTATATGTAAGACTATGTGACCATGTAGACATAGGCATTTACAGGCCTGTTAGAAAAATCCCATCAAAAGCACATTCAAGAGACGAGCTTTTGAGCAGAAAAAATGCTTGACCTAAATGCGTGTAAACGCATCTAAAGCATACGGCCACAAAAAAACTATGGTTCCCAACATCTCCATAGTTGATGCTTTGAATACATATATACTGTAGGGTATCGGTTTAGAGTTAAGCAAAAATTATGGCCCTAGAAATATTGCTCTTATTTTATAAAAAAAACCTTAAAGAATACCTAGAATTTTAAAGGGAATTAATTTACTGTCCCAGTGACAAAGGTTCATCCGGACAGAAAGTGAGGGAAAATCACCAACAGGGACACAGACAGAAATAAACATGCTTTTTTCAGTAGCGTAAGGGAAGTTCAGAATTCCTGTAAAGCCAACCATAGATGGACCATTTCTGTAAATTTTTTTGTTGGCTGACTTCTGTCAGGCAAGAGCGGCCATACAAGACAACAATGGAAAGCTAAAGCTGGCCATAGATGAATCAAAATTTAGCAACATCTGCTAAACTGGCCAAATTTCGATCCGACTATGGCCAGCTTTAGCTTACCATTGTTGTCTTGTATGGCTGGTCTTGCTCAACAGAAGTCGGTCTAACAAAAAAAACAAAGATGCCAAAAGCTTTCCATTTTTTCCTCCCTTCCTGTCTGATAAGAACTCAGCAGATGTTCTAAACCTTCCCACTCCATCAAAAACTAAAAGAAAAGTGTATATGAAAACTTTCAATAAAAATGTATTGTTGGGGAAAAAAAAGTGTAAAGTCAAAGTGTTTCTTTCTTTGTTTTGGATACAGCCCCCTCTTTCACTTTTGTGGAGAGGTTGTGTGGCATCCATTTAAATTAGATATCCATTGGCTAGGCGTGTTATGTCCACATAGTACCAGTAATGGCTTTCACATTTTGGATGCTCTTTGTCTGACTTTGGGAGTTTAATAAGTAGTTAGAACTTGCTTTTTGTGAATGTTTATTGACCTTCTACTCCTTGGGTACTCATATTGGCTTTTGAAGATCCTCATATCCCTTGCAGCCCTTTTTTCCCTATTCCTGAATCATGGTTGGATTATGACCCTGTGTAAAAAAATATCATCTATCACCTCCTTTCTCTTGAAGATGCAAATTTAATATGTGGAAAACGCTTTAAGAAGTGGTCTCATCCCTTCACAAGTATTGACTGGAAAATTGAAAGATAATTCGATTTTTTAGATTAACAAGTAAATACAATATGACTTTGTTGTACAATGAAAAAGTGAACTACAGTATGTACTTGCATGTATTTATGTTTTAATGGGAACAGGAATAAAAGTACGTAGATTATTAATAATTCTTTTTCATACTTTTGATTTGATTTGAATATTGGTACCTTTCATGTCATCTATCTATCTATCTATCTATCTATCTATCTATCTATCTATCTATCTATCTATCTATCTATCTAGTATCTCACAAAAGTGAGTACCCCCCTCACATTTTTGTAAATATTTTATTATATCTAAGACCCTGAAACTGAGCTGCAGCACGGTGGCCAAGACCATACAGTGGTTTAACAGGACAGGTTCAACTCAGAACAGGCCTCGCCATGGTCAACCAAAGATGTTATGTGCATGTGCTCAACATCAAATCCAGAGGTTGTCTTTGGGAAATAGACATATAAGTGCTGACAGCATTGCTGCAGAGGTTGAAGGGGTGGGGGGTCAGCTTGTCAGTGCTCAGACCATACGCTGCACACTGCATCAAATTGGTCTGCATGGCTGTCGTCCCAGAAGTAAGCCTCTTCTAAAGATGATGCACAAGAAAGCCCGCATTTTGCTGAAGGCAAGCAGACTAAGGACATGGATTACTGAAACCATGTCCTGTGGTCTGATGAGACCAAGCTAAACGTATTTGGTTCAGATGGTGTCAAGCATGTGTGGCAGCAACCAGGTGAGGAGTACAAAGATAAGTGTGTCTTGCCTCCAGTCAAGCATGGTCTCGAGAGGGTCTGGGGCTGCATGAGTGCTGCCGGCACTGGGGAACTATAGTTCATTGAGGGAACCATGAATGCCAACATGTACTGTGACATAATGAAGCAGAGCATGATCCCCTCCCTTCGGAGACTGGGCCGCAGGGCAGAATTCCAACAAATGGGAGGAAGAGGCAATATATGGTAACATCTGGCCTGACATGCAAGTATACCACAGCTACATAGACGATATCTTGCTGATATGGAGAGGAACTAAGTCTACATTAGATGAATTCATCAACCATATCAACAACAACGTCTCTGGTATAAAAATTTACGGTAAGGCCCCTTTCACACGGGTGGACCGTTCAGGTCCGCCTGTCAGTTTTTTACGGACGTAAAAAACTGACGCTACATGCAGGTCTATGGAGCGACGGATGTCAGTGGTGACATGTCCGCTGACATCCGCTCTGATCCGCTAAATTCAGATGGATGGAAACCCTATTTTCCATCCGTCTGGTGGATTGGAACAGATAAAAATGGACAGGCGGTCCGTTTTCATCCGATCCCCCAAAGAGGAGAGCGGAGCTCTGACAGGTCCATCCCTGCACAGTGTGCAGAGACGGACCTGTCATCTGCCTGCTCAGTGGGGATCAACGGAGCGATCCCTGCTAAACAAAGTGGAGTCCGTACACGGACACGTCCGCGTGAAAAAGCCCTAAAGGTTCATAAACAAAATATAGACTTTCTGGACCTCCATATTTCCATATTTTCACATGATGGTGTGTTGAACACCAAAACATACTTTAAGAACATGGACAGGAATGGTTACATTCCAGTCAGGAGTTACCACCCCAAGTGGAAGATGACCATTTCAAAAGGCCAGTTTATGCGTATAAAGATAAATTGTACCTGTCACGTACCTGGTGATGGAGCCTGATATGCAGAGGATGGCCTCTCTTACAACTCTGACTTGGAGCCCCTGATAGAGCTGACAGGAAGCACCGAGATGCAGAGTCGCCAGAGTACCTGGCGGGATCGCTGAACCTGGAGCTGGATCGGAGCACTCGGGCGGGCTGTAGAGGTGTCTGTAGGAATCCCAGAGCAGTGGTAGACAGGTAGCTGGAGCGAGTAGACAATCGGTCCCCAACAGGCAGAAGTGCAGTTGCAGCAGAAGGGATGGTGGCACCCTCGAGGCTGAAGAGAAGGCAGGTACAGGCAGGCCGGGTAATACACAAATGGGCACGTCAGGAACAGAGGCTGAAGCGGAAGCAGAATCAGATTACAGGCCGGGTCGTCAGCAGACTTGCAGCGAAGTGGCAGAAGGAGCAGGCAGATGCAGAGTAGAGGACAAGCCGGGGTCGGATGCAGGCAGGAAACAGGAACGTCAGGAAGCAAGCAGGGTCGCAACAGGAACGGAAGTCAGGTAGGTAATTGCAGGATACACAGGGAACGCTGTAGAGCAGACAGCACTGAGTCTGGAAACTGACTGAGTTTAAGTAGCCTGTTTGGGTGTCAAAAGCTGTCACAGGGTGTGTGTGCACCAATGGCATTCTGACAGGGGCAGAGGTAACAGGTCATCTTCTTCAGCAGCCATCTTGGGTGCTGGCATGCCCTTCCTGACAGGCAGAGGTAACAGGTCATCTTCTTCGGCAGCCATCTTGGGTGCTGGCATGCCCTTCCTGACAGGCAGAGGTGACAGGTCGTCTTCTTCGGCAGCCATCTTGGGTGCTGGCATGCCCTTCCTGACACTGCGCCCCCCCCACCCCCCAAAGGGCAGCCTCCGGATGCCCAACTTGGCCCACTTGTCAGGATGGGAGTTCTTAAAAGCTTGAACCAAATTTCGGGCATGGATATTACCTTCAGGTTCCCAGGAGTTGTCCTCTGGCCCATACCCTTTCCATTTTATCAGGAACTGGATCTGATTTATTCTCTTCCTGCAGTCTAAGATTGTTTCCACCTCAAACTCTTCCTCCCCGTCAATAATTACAGGTTCAGGCGAGCCAGAACTTCATCCTGGGAAGGGGTCAGGAATGGCAGGTTTCAACAAGGTTATGTGGAACACAGGGTGGATTCTAAATGACTCAGGCAACTCTAATTCATACGCAACCTCATTGATCCGTCTCTTCAGCGGAAATGGTCCTATAAATTTAGGCGCCCAATTTCTTCGAGGGACAGGCCAGTTTCAAATTAGTAGTTGCTAGCCACACTTGGTCACCAGGGTTCAAGATCAATTCTCCCCTTCTTTTCCTGTCAAAAACTTCCTTATTGTATGCCTGTGTCTTGGCCATTGTTTCCTGTAGCAGTTTGTTATTGGCGTTGAAGAAATTTGTAGTTTCGGAAACAGCTGGTACAGGGGAATCTGGAATTGTATTAGACAAAAAAGAAGGGTGGAAACCGTAGTTTGCAAAAAATGGAGATTGCTTTGTAGCAGAGTGTACTGAATTGTTATAAGAAAACTCGGCCAGGGGAAGCAGAGAAGCCCAAACGTCTTGAGAAAATGAGGAGAAACATCTCAGGTACTGTTCGAGGGTTTGATTAGTCCTCTCTGTCTGCCCATTCGTTTGTGGGTGATATGCAGAAGAAAATGAAAGTTCAATCCCGAGTGAATCACATAAGGCTCTCCAGAATCTGGATGTAAACTGCACCCCACGGTCGGACACAATATTGGCCGGAATCCCGTGAAGCCTTACGATCTCCTTGACAAAGGTTTGAGCTGTTTCTCGAGCAGATGGTGTGCCCTTCATGGGCAGGAAGTGTGCCAACTTAGATAGTCTATCGACAACTACAAAAATGGTGCTGTGGCCCTCAGATGGGGGAAGTTCTACAATAAAATCTATTGAGATCATCTTCCAAGGTCTACTGGGGACAGGTAAGGGTTTTAGCAGACCCCAGGCTCTGGATCTGCTGGTTTTATTGCGGATGCAAGTGGTGCAAGATTCCACATATTTCCTACAATCTTTTTCCACCCCAGGCCACCAAAATGTCCGTTGTACTAATTCAGTTGTCTTGCCAATGCCAAAATGACCTGCCAGCACATGATCATGGCATCGCACCAGGATGGCTATTCGGAGGTCTTCCGGCACAAAGACCTTGTCTTCATGCCAAAGTAGCCCACCCTTTGCCAGTAGAGAGACCCCGGCTGGTGAAGGGTTCCTTACTAGAGTTTGTTTAATTTGTTTTATTAACTCTCCTTGAAGTAACAGGAAGTTCCCAGGGGATTAAATGGTATCTGAAGATGAGATTTCTTCAGGTTTGCTGAACATGCGTGATAACGCATCAGGATTTGCATTCTTGGATCTGAATGTTAAGCGAAAAGTGAATCTAGAAAAGAATAGTGCCCACCTGGCTTGTCGGGTTTTCAATCTTTTTGCTGTTCTTAAATACTCGAGGTTCTTATGATCGGTATAGATCAAGATTAGGTGTGCGGCCCCCTCTAGAAGGTACCTCCATTCCTCCAGGGCGGCTTTGATGGCCAAAAATTCACAGTCCCCGACGTCGTAGTTCCTTTCGGCATTTGACAGCTTGCGGGAAAAAAAAGCAACTGGATGCAGTAGAGCCTTAGCTCCCCGCCTCTGAGACAATATTGCTCCAACCGCTGTTTCTGAGGCGTCTACTTCCAAGACGTAGGGCAAGGCTGGGTCAGGGTGTTTCAGGGCAGATGCAGATGTGAAAAGTCTTTTTAGGGTGTCAAAAGCTTTCTGAGCTTCCAGAGACCAAGAGAATCTTGTGCCTTGTTTGGTTAAACTTGTAATGGGGGATATGATTGCAGAAAAATTTCTGATGAATTTTCGATAAAAATTTGCAAACCCCACAAAACGTTGGATACCCTTCTTATCACTGGGAGCAGGCCAATCCAGGATGGCTGTAACCTTCGGGGAATCCATCTGGATGCCTTCGGTGGAAGTGATTAAACCCAAGAATTGGATGCTTTGGCGTTCAAATACACATTTCTCTGGTTTTGCATAGTCCGTGCTGTCGAAGGCGACTCAATACATTCTTGACGTGACTACGGTGGTGATCTAGAGAGGGAAAGAAGATTAGTATATCATCAAGATAAACAACAACAAATAGATCCAGGAAATCTCGGAAAACATCGTTGATGAAGTGCTGAAAGGTAGCTGGGGCATTGCAAAGTCCAAAGGGCATCACAAGGTATTCAAAATGCCCAAACCGTGTGCGGAACGCCGTCTTCCATTCATCCCCCTCTCGTATGCGAACCAGATTATAAGCTCCCCGAAGATCCAATTTTGTGAAAATGGTGGCCGTACCGAGTCGCTGGAATAATTCAGGCACAAGTGGAAGAGGGTAACGTTTTTTTACAGTGCCCTTATTAAGTTCACGGTAGTCCACACAGGGCCGTAATGAGTGGTCCTTTTTTTCTACAAAGAAGATCCCCGCACCGGCAGGAGATGTGGAGGGGCGAATAAACCCCTTTCTAAGGTTGTCATCAATGTAGACTTTCAAAGCAACAAGTTCAATTTCAGATAGAGGAAAGATCCTGCCAAAAGGAACTTCAACCAAAGGAAGGAGCTCAATTGGACAGTCATAAGCCCTATGAGGAGGAAGCGTTTCTGCCCCTTTTTTGCTGAAAACATCCAGAAAGTCGTGATATGCTACTGGAACGACTTGGCGGGTTTCGGACTCCAAATCAACGCACAGCAGGGGAGATTGGTCCTGATGATTCTCTTGCCAACAATGTTGAAGGCAATAGGGGGAAAGAAACTTGATTTCTTCTGTAACCCAGTTAATGTGAGGGTTATGAGCTTTTAACCAAGGCATACCCAGAATGATTGGGAACAGAGGGGAAGCGATTGCATCTAGGCGTAGAAGCTCTTGATGGTTCTCGGCAATGGTGGTAGATAACGGGATGGTTTCGTCAGTAACCAATCCAGACTTAATGGTGGATCCGTCTGCCAGATGTACAGAAAGTCTCTGAGCCTTGGGTAGTAGAGGAATGTGATGTTTGACAGCAAAAGCTAAATCTATGAAACAGCTGCAAGCTCCAGAGTCAATTATAGCAGGGGTCTGGATAGTTCCTCCTGGGAGCTGTAACAAAATGGGAAGAGCAAGATGAGCAGAGTGATTGGGTAGAGATGGAGGAGAAGCGGATGTAACTGAGAGGCACTTGCGGATCTTGACCGGGCAAGACCTCACATAATGTCCTGATCCTCCACAGTACAGGCAAAGATTTAGCTGGCATCTGCACTGGCGTTCTTCTGTAGTCAGAGAAGGACGGAGGAGACCAAGCTTCATGGGTTCAGATGCGTCTGAAGCGGATGCGGCAGGAGCAGGTGAAGCGGGACTGAAAGAACCAGACACTTGTGGAAGCATCCATACTGGACGGGACTGGTCAGTGGCTCATTCCAACCTACGTTCCCTTAAGCGACAGTCAATCTGGATTGACAAATTTATAAGTGTCTCCAAGGTGGAGGGGACACCTGTTCGTGCTAGCTCGTCCTTGAGATTATCAGAAAGGCCCATGCGGAACTGGTAACGTAGTGCAGCATCGTTCCAGCTGGTGTCGGAAATCCAGCGCCTGAATTCTGAAACATAGTCCTCCATGGCCCTGTGACCCTGCTGAAGCGTGTGAAGGGCGGCTTCCGCAGTAGCGGCTTGCTGAGGGTCTTCATATAACAGCCATGGCTCCAAAACAGGAGGCTAAGTCCATCAGAGATGTGGCCTTTTGTTCAAGGAGTCGGTGAGCCCAGGCCTGTGGTTCCCCCTGAAGCAATGAAATGACAAACCCGACCTTTGTGGCTTCCAGGGAGAAGGTTCGTGGTTGTAGCGAAAAATAGAGTTTGCATGCGTTGCGGAAGGCTCTGAACTCATTGCGTTCTCTGTGGAACTTTTCAGGAGTTGGGACTCTGGGTTCAGGTGGTAGCATAATGACTGCGGGAGCTGCTGGCATCCCAGAAGTGGAAGGTGCTTGAGCAGGAGCAGAGGCAGACAAGGTCTGTATTTGGCCTTCCAGCTGGGTATAACCCTTTGGTAAGTCCTTTTACAGCTTGTGTTAATCCGGCTAGGTGTTGGCAGAGTTCCTCCATAGGAGAGGGTCCTTGCACAGGCTCAGACATGGCTGTCTGCTACTGTCACGTACCTGGTGATGGAGCCTGATATGCAGAGGACGTCCTCTCTTACAACTCTGACTTGGAGCCCTGATAGAGCTGACAGGAAGCACCGAGATGCAGAGTCGCACTGGAGCTGGATCGGAGCACTCGGCCGGGCTGTAGAGGTGTCTGTAGGAATCCCAGAGCAGTGGTAGGCAGGTAGCTGGAGCGAGTAGACAATCGGTCCCCACAGGCAGACATGCAGGTGCAGCAGAAGGGTAGGTGGCTCCCTCGAGGCTGAAGAGAAGGCAGGTACAGGCAGGCCGGGTCATACACAAACGGGCACGTCAGGAACAGAGGCTGAAGCGGAAGGAGAATCAGATTACAGGCCAGGTCGTCAGCAGACTGGCAGCGAAGTGGCAGAAGCAGCAGGCAGATGGAGATGAATTACTCGTTTGGCCTATGTCGGATTGCCTATGGATGTGGAAGCCGTGCTGTTATCCCTCTTCCTACTGTATGCTGATGACATTTGACAAGATACATTGCTCAGACCGGTTGGTCAATAAGCCTTTTTGACTTACTGACGTATGTCATTTCAAGTCATTAAGTTCCGGTAAGCCTCTTGATGTTCCCGGTGATGGCCCCGACACCGATCTAGACCCTCTGTTCGTGGTTCCCTCACTGTCTACTTACCTGCCAGATTTGGTGAAATGTATCCACTTGCGAACCTGGGAGTTATATTTCCATGATTTTTAATGTGCAACCTCCATAGACTTTTGGTGGTGGTTTTCTTTCACAATTTTTCTACAAACTTATATTATGGACTGTTATGTTTCAAGATTTTCTCTGCAATATTTTAGGTGTTAGATTTATGGAACCGTCACGGTTCTCTAAATATTAGTTATTGTTTATATTTGCCAATAAGGTTTATTATTCATTGTTTCACCTAATTGTTTTGCTAATTAACACAGTGTAACTTTATTGTGCAATCCATATTTATGGTCATACATGGTGTGATAAGGTTTTTACTTACTGTGTGTATGCACTTATGGGTTGGGTTTTTTTGATTTATACGCCTGTCTAGTATATAGCGCTACACTTTTATTTTTGTTGTTATTTTTTGCCTTGAGTCTATAGGTGTGTTAGCTGCTATCCTAGTGTCCTCTTTGGTCTAGCGCAGCGCTGTACTTATCTTCTTAGATGCAGAGTAGAGGACAAGCCGGGGTCGGATGCAGGCAGGAAACAGGAACGTCAGGAAGCAAGCCGGGTCGCAACAGGAACGGAAGTCAGGTAGGTAATTGCAGGATACACAGGGAACGCTGTAGAGCAGACAGCACTGAGTCTGGAAACTGACTGAGTTTAAGTAGCCTGTTTGGGTGTCAAAAGCTGTCACAGGGTGTGTGTGCACCAATTTCATTCTGACAGGGGAGAGTAACAGGTCATCTTCTTCGGCAGCCATCTTGGGTGCTGGCATGCCCTTCCTGACAGGCAGAGGTAACAGGTCATCTTCTTCGGCAGCCATCTTGGGTGCTGGCATGCCCTTCCTGACAGGCAGAGGTAACAGGTCGTCTTCTTCGGCAGCCATCTTGGGTGCTGGCATGCCCTTCCTGACAGTACCATTCATCGAGACTACATAGAACAAACTGATGTTCTGATAAAAGGTTCAAAGACAAAGGGTATTTCCACGATTTATTACTAAAAGTGAGAGAACAGGTGGGATGTATGGACAGAAATGCACTTTTAACAAAAAAGAAAGAAGAAAAAGATTATGATGTCACCTTTATTACAGGCTTTAATAAACAATTTAAGCATTTGGAACAAAGCATAAAAAAGTATTGCCCCATCTTACAAAAAGATCCCATTCTAAATAAAATATTACCGAGTAAACCCAAATTTATCTATCAAAAGGCCCCAGGCCTAAGAACTAAACTAGTGAAAAATATACCTAACCCCCCGAAAAAAAAAAACAAGTAGCCACTATGTTTAACTTGGAAGGTTTTTACAAATGTGTAAGATGTGGACCCTGTAGGAGCCCACGAGGAGCCCCCAGGAAAAGGACTTCTTTCACTTCTCACCAAACTAATAAGCAGTACACCATTAAACCATTCATAACATGTGGCACTAGACACGTGACTTATGTCCTGGAATGCACCTGTGGCTACCAGTACATGGGTAGAACTTCCAGGACGCTAACAAAACGAGTCAGTGGACACATAACAAATATTGGCAATGGATTCCCAAAACATAGTGAGTCCAACGATTTCAGGATGGCACACAATAAAGATCCAGCTGGACTGTCCTTTTATGCAATTGACACGATTCATAAACTTTGGAGAGGTGCCAATATGATCCAAAAAATATCCCAGAACTAAACAAAATAGATAGTTGAACTCCAAACTTTGACACCACTAGGGTTAAAGTGTTAGTAAGAGTTATTTTTTTTTTTACATAACAAACATATCATACTTACCTCCAATGTGCAGCTCGTTTTGCACAGAGTGGCCCCGAACATCCTCTTCTGGGGTCCCCTCCCGATGGCTCTCGCGGCTCCTCCCCACATCAGATAACCCCCTAGGAGAAGCGCTCTCCTGAGGGGGTTACCTTGCGAGCACGCTCCCGAGTCCAGCTTTCGGTAGCCATAGCCGCCGAATGTATGACTTGGTCCCACCCCCAGTGCCCGCCTCATTGGATTTGATTGACAGCAGCGGGAGCCAATGGCTGCGCTGCTATCAATCTATCCAATCAAGAGCCGAGAACCCCGGGCAGAGACAGCGCGTCCCCGCGGGTCAAGTTCCAGGGCTCAGGTAAGTAAAACGGGGGGGGCTGGGGGCCGGTCACTGCCAGGTATTTTTTCACCTTAATGCATAGGATGCATTACGGTGAAAAAACACAAAGGTTTACAACCCCTTTAAATGTTGAATTAGATCTTAACTGTTTCATCACAGACTATTAATGATTTAATCCAATTCAAATTTTTTTATAAAAAAGTTTTTATTACAATTTTTTTTTTTTTTTTTTCAATTCATTGAATATCTTAAAATATCTACTCCTGCCTTTTAGATTAATTAAAGAGCAATCCAGTTCTTATAGATGTCTGCCAGTAAAGTCATTAATTCACATTCATGAATAATCATGTTTATTTATATTATGACATTATATATTTAAATATAAAAATAAAATAAAATAATCTAAATTTAATTGTGTCACCTAATTCACTGTGTCACATAATATAAATTCAATATTTTTTATGTAAAACGTATAATCTAACTATCACTATAAACTTTATATTCACTTATCTAATATATTTTATTAAATACATTTCATTAAATATATTTTCACAAATTCACCAATTCACAATTAATTGCAAATTTTAATTCTACCACTAGATGGCCACATTTAAAAATTACTATTTTCAAATGTTATTCGCCTTATGACCACTATTTATTTCTCATTTTCGATTCATTTATATATATATATATATATATATATATATATATATATATATATATATATATATATATATATATATATATATATATGTTTTTACTTATTATGTTATGTTAATTATGTTATTTAGTTAATATCATTAATCAGATTTTTGTAAATGCTACTTCGTAGCATGTATAAGATAAATATGCATGTATATTGACGTAACTAACACTAAATGCAGCAAATTGTTTTTGCAGTATTCCAACATGATAACGACCCAAAACACACCTCCAAGATGACCACTGTTTTGCTAAAGAAGCTGAATGTAAAGGTGATGGACTGACCAATCATGTCTCCAGACCTAAACCCTATTGAGCATCTGTGGGGCATCCTCAAACAGAAGGTGGAGGAGCGTACGGTCTCCAACATCCACCAGCTCCGTGATGTCATCATGGAGGAGTGGAAGAGGACTCCAGTGGAAACCTGTGAAGTTCTGGTGAACTCCATGCCCAAGAGGGTTAAGGCAGGGCTGGAAAATAATGGTGGTCACACAAAATATAGACACTTTGGGCCCAGTTTGGACATTTTCACTTAGGGGTGTACTCACTTTTGTTGCCAGCGGTTTAGACATTAATAGCTGTGTGTTGAGTTATTTTGAGGGGACAGCAAATGTACACTGTTATACAAGCTGTACACTCACTACTTTACATTGTAGCAAAGTGTCATTTCTCCAGTGTTGTCACATGAAAAGATATAATAAAATATTTACAAAAATGTGAGGGGTGTACTCACTTTTGTGAGATACTGTATATATAAAACGATATATATATAGAAATATACATTTTATATATATATATATATATATATATATATATATATATATATATATATATATATATATATATATATAAAATGTATATTTCTCACACTCTAAAACTCTGTAATCCTATGCCAACTATAACATTTTGGAGTGTACCTAAAGTTCCACTACGTTTTGGCTTTTGATACACTTTAACAAATATGCTCTAAAAAATTTTTTATCCCATATGTCTTATCTCAGTATGTGTAAGTTGTACTTTATATGTCCAAGTCACATTGTATAGTGTCCTCTCCCATCATCTATTTTGTAGCAGTAAGCGTTCTCTGCCACTGATGAATGATTCAATTCAATCCATATTACTTCTGTCCCCACTGACGTCATGGTGGAGCAGGGCAGCTGATCCAGAATAACGCCCCTCTTGTTTAACCCACAGGGTGATGGGTAGGAAGGACTGCGTGGAAGCGTGGAATGGAGCCGAGAAGTCAGACGCCCTGTGCACCCATTCGGAGAGCCTTGGTTCGGAGGAAAAGATGCAGGATCGAGGGCAATGGAGCAATAAAATCGAGTTTGTCTTGTCCGTTGCCGGTGAAATTATTGGTCTCGGGAATGTTTGGAGATTTCCTTATCTCTGCTATAAGAACGGAGGTGGTGAGTTAATATGTACACATCATAGGCCATAACATCTCCATCCATCAAGAGATTGAAGAGTTATTATATGGGCTTAAATAAGAACACTGCAGAGCATCATCTGCATTAAAATTAACCACATAACATAATCCCAATGGAACTACACAAATCTCTATTTGAAATAAAAAATGATGGTGTTCAAGCTTCTACCAGAGAGAGGCTTGTGTAAAAAGTTAAAACTAAGGACCTTCTTCATAAAACTACTCTTTTTTTTTTTTTTTTTTTTAGATTGTCATAGCATGTAAAACAAATTCCCATGATACACTAGAAGTCCCCTCAACATCCACATTCTGTTATGTATAGTTTGGGCTGATGAGCAGTGAACTGTAGTGATAGGCACTACATTGTTTACGGTATCAGGATCTAGAATGCCAATTTGCTGGTTATTAGGTAATAATGGTTACTATAAGATATTTACAAGCCCTTGTCAATCCAAATCAAAGCCATGGTTTAAGCTGGAGTTTTTTTCTAAGAAAAAAACACTTGGGCAGGAAGTGAGAGGTAATTTCCCCAGTGGGGACACTACAATAAAGGTAAAGCATTATATAGCATCAACAAATGGCACAGAGTCATTTACAGTATTCCCTGTGGCCAGCTGAACTTACATGACATGTGTAAGACAGATAACCTCCAGTCTTGCCCAAACCTGCTAGACCATCCCCTCCAACCCCCCAACTATGCGATAAAAGACGTGACAAGGTTCTTGGAGTAAAATGGCCATCGCAGGCTTTTATTTAACAATTACATAACTTCAAATAAATAAAATACTTAACATAACAATCAGGCAAAAATTGTGAAAATAAAGCTTGGTGGTCTTTGTGGGCAACAACACACAACCTGGTCACTGCGACACACTTTTCTTAGCCACCTAACCGCTTGCCGACCGCCGCACACAGATGAACGTCGGCAGAATGGAACAGGCAGGCAAATGGGCGTACCTGTACGTCCTTTTAAATTTGCCGCCTGTCGGGCACGCGCACGCCCACCGCGGGAGCTCAATTTTCGCCGGCGGCCCGCGATAGCGGTGTGGAGAGGTAGAACGGGGAGAGGCATTTCCCCGTTCTGCCTTGTGAGCAGAGATCTACTGCTCCCTGTCATCGGGAGCAGTGATCGCTGTCATGTCAGTGGAAGCCCATCCCCCCCATAGTTAGAATCACTCCCTAGGACACACTTAACCCCTTGATCGCCCCCTAGTGTTTAACCCCTTCCCTGCCAGTGTCATTTACACAGTAATCAGTGCATTTTTATAGCACTGATCGCTGTATAAAGGACAATGGTCCCAAAATAGTGTCAAAAGTGTCCGATCATAATGTCGCAGTCACGATAAAAATCGAAGATCGCCTCCATTCCTAATAAAAAAAAAAATAATAAAAAATGCCATAAAACTATCCCCTATTTTATAGACGCTATAACTTTTGCGCAAACCAATAAACATACGCTTATTGCAATTTTTTTTTTTACCAAAAATATGTAGAACAATAAATATTGGCCTGAACTGTTTTTTTTAATATATTTTTTGGGGATATTATAGCAAAAAGCAAAAAATGTAGCTTTTTTTTTTCAAAATTGTTGCTTTTTTTGTTTATAGCGCAAAAAATAAAAACCGCAGAGGTGATCAAATACCACCAAAAGAAAGCTCTATTTGTGGGAAAAAAAGGACATCAATTTTGTTTGGGTACAATGTCGCACGACCGCGCAGTTGTCAGCTAAATCGACGCAGTGCCGAATCGCAAAAAATGCTCTAGTCAGGAAGGGGGTAAAATCTTCCGGGGCTGAAGTAGTTAAGGACCAAGCCTCTTTCTGAGATTTGTTGTTTACAAGTTAAAAACAGTTTTTTTTGCTAGAAAATTACTTAGAACCCCCAAACATTATACATTTTTTTCTAACACCCTAGACAATAAAATGGCGGTCGTTGCAATACTTTCTGTCACACCGTATTTGCGCAGGGGTCTTATAAGCGCACTTTTTTTGGAAAAAATACACGTTTTTGAATTAAAAAATAAGACAGTAAAGTTAGCCCATTTTTTTATTTTTTTTATATTGTGAAAGATAAAGTTATGCCGAGTAAATTGATACCCAACATGTCGCGCTTCAAAATTGCGCCCGCTCGTGGAATGGCGACAAACTTTTACCCTTAAAAATCTCCATAGAGATCCGTTTAAAAAATTCTACAGGCTGCATATTTTAAGTGACAGAGGAGGTTAGAATTATTGTGCTCGCTCTACCGATCGCAGCGATACCTCACATGTGTGATTTGAACATCGTTTTTCTATGTGGGCGCTATTCACGCAAGCTCGTCGGGACGGGACGCATTTACATTTTTTTTTTCTTATTTATTTTACTTTTTATTTTTTATTTGTACCCAAACCCAATATATACTGTACAAATGTACTGAGAACCCCTTCACCCCAATGCCACCATGTTCATCTGCCCAGTGCAAAAAGAAAAACCTGTACTTCTGGAGTATGTAACTCATTACCCTTTCTCCAAAAATTCAGTGTGTGAGTGACCAATTGCTGAGCACTGTCACATATCATATACAGACAGAATGACCAGATCTACTTGGACTTCACACAGGGCATTTTTTTCCTGAGCGCTGCAGGCAAACAGATTGAGGGCGGAGCAAAGGGAAGTTTAGGCTGACCTACAAGAAGCACGTATTCCTGCTTGAATCTTGGTGTGCTTTTTGTATTTCTTTGTGTGTCCAGATGTGTGCAGTAATCCATTGTCAAACTTTGCCTCTCTGCAGGTTTTCCTGTAATAAAGTCTGGTCACTGCTGCTCTCTCACCTTGTGAAGGGTGACTGGTCTTGTCTCCGCCCCCTTCTGTAGTTTTCTGCAGGCAGCCTGTAGTGGATGGGGTCCGCTGGGTCCTCCCTACAGCTCTGCTCTCTGCACAGGCTATGTACAGCACAGTGATGATGTCACTGCTACTTTTACAAGTTAAAGGAGAAGTATGGCCAAAGTTTTTTTAGCCTTACTTCTATGGATCACAGGAGTGCAGTTCTTTCTGCACTCCTGTGACCCATTTTCAGCCGTTCCAGGCACTGGATCAATTGTAAATTTACAGCCAGGATTCACCCAGCAGCCTGGGTCGCCAGCTGGCTTACGCACTCAGCGAGCCGCTGGGAGACTGAACCAGTCCCTTCTTCCCCCTGGACATCTCAGCGCTCCAGTGACCTCTGTAGAGACAAAGCAGAGATCTGATGACTGACAGTCACAGCTCTCCACTCAGAGCAGAAGGAAGAACTGAGCGATCAGCGGTGTTTGATCGCTCAGTTCTCAGTGTAGAGGCGGCATGGGAGAGATGTAGCATCAGATCTATGCTGAATGCATCTAGGTGGGTATAATTTTTTTGGGGGGGGGGCATAATTCTCTTTTAACAACTGAGCTTGCAAAGGCAATTGGCGAACACAAAGTTGATTTAAATACTTTGTGGCTGTTGAGGAATATATTTATACGAATGTTTTTGTGCCTGGAGTTCCGCTTTAAGTATATGTGGAGAGAAAAAAGGGGCAAAGCTCAGAGACACTTTAAAGGCTATGTAAGAAACAACCAAACTGCAGCATGCAGTAATTTAAGAGCACACCACTGTATCAATGCTAAATTGCAAGCAGCCTTGTTTTTATACATGGTAGGAATTTAGATATGCTTGCCTGAGTAGTAATTAATGCAGGAAAGTACTTAAAAGTGTAAAAGCCTTAAATCTTGGCCTGTGTTTCAGACATTTGTGAAATTTTTAAGCTCACTCATAAACATTGCATGACTCTCACCATTCTTGCATCTTTTTTTTGTCCCGGGGAAGGGATAGGGGGATTGATACCTCCAAAAGACAATGGCAGCCAAGTCACATTTGTACTGGTGACAGTGGGAGATTTCCCAGCATTTGTCATCCATTCAGATCATGTCGGGGGTCGAGGGTCGTCCGCCCTAGGCACAAAAGTTATTTATAGGATCTATTAATCACCCATCAGTGGGCAGCATGATACGTAATTAATTAACCCATTGCTCTGTTGGGCCTGGCAGCAATGGAAGCAAATATATATGAAGTAGATGAAGGGCTTCTTCTGGAAAAGTTGGTTTGACCCTTTCAGTGTCCGCGGGGAGTCCGCACTCGCGTCACACTTCGTTAGGTGGAAGAATGGGACTCCGGATCGGCTCTCAGGCTGTTTTGTTACAAAGTTTCCGCTGCTTTCAAGGTTGTTCTTTTGGATACTGGAAGCTGAGCCACATTAACCGCCTCCTGGCTGGAGGAGCTTGATGGCGCCACTCCAGAAGGCTTTGCTGGCTGTGCCTCTCTGAAAGCGAGTAGGTTAATACGGCACAATAGGGAACAGAGAGAGGTGGGGTGTTGCTCTGCTGTTTGTTCCAGATTATTAAGAAGCGTTGTGAGTGCTAACACTGAAGATGCACAATGTCTATAGGACGTCACGCTGGGAGGGGCACAATTTATAAAGTTTCAGCACCGTGGGTGGGAAATTATGAGGCTATAAAATCCAGCAAGGGAATTAAAAAAAAAACACATTTAGAGAACGTGCAAACATGCAAAAACATCCACAATAAAAGATCAGGGTGAATACATTTATGGACACACAATGCTCCTTTCATCCCACTGCTTGGATAGAGGAGGATTATTTTTAAAGGGAAAGCATCGTATGTTTACTCCTTAATAATTCTGATGTGACTTTCATATTTTGCACTAGCTTTCTCTCTTAACTATACCTAAAGTATTTTTTTTCCATTTTGAGTTTTGGATACAGTGGAGAATTATGAGAATCCTGTCACCATTTTGTAACCGCAAGGGAGATTCAACCTCTCTGGTGACTTTTGTCTACATGACAGGAAGTGGAAGGAAATCTCTTTCATGGAACACAGATGGCAACAAAAGAACCATTCCCCACTCTATGCAAAATGAAAAAAGTTTTGTCCTTAGATACACATTTAATGACAACTAAAGGCAGTCTAATCAAAAACAAGTTTCTATGTGATTAATATTTACCTTCCTTGAATGGGCCAAATCCCTCTTGATGTGCGTCTATGCTCCCCTCCCAGACACTGCAGCTCACAGTGAGAGGGTTTCTGCAACAGAAGCAGTGCTGTCAATCCAGAAACAGTTAGGGGGGGGGCGACTTGGTGTGGCCAGGTGCTGACTGATTTGCTGGGGGCCCAGGACTTTAGCTGCCATGCAGAAGGATGTTTATGCAGAGTAAACCCGACAAAAAAATAGCTGCCTATAAAGAGCATCTGTAAGAAGTCTGGCTTGCTGAAGAGCGTCAAAGTGGAGCTGGACATTCAAGAAGGAATTATTGCCTATAAATCCTTGACTGCTGTCAAAGGGTAAGGGACCAAATTGATTTGAGAAAGACCCACTACAACTTAAAGGGTAACTCCACTTTCATGGAGAAAAAAAATAGCAAATAAAGAAAAAATAATATAGTGCTTATAATTGCGACACAGGTAATATTGTAATTGAATGCTGTTAAAAATTACCTTTCCTTTTCAATCTGTGGCCGCTGTAATTTTCTATAAATGCAATGCAGTATGGCTACCTGGAATTGTTCTGTACACATTCTGTGTACTGACCACTCCCCAGAAACATCATTTCCTGCTTGTGTGATTGGCTCACCAATTTTCCCAGAAGTCTGCCTAAGATACAAGTCAGATTTCAGGCATCCCATGCAACAAAAATGTAATTTTTTCAGAGAGATACTTTCAATAGGAACATGTCTAAAGGAATGCAGGCCCAGCAGCTTTTGCTCATTAGTGCTCTGCAGCTGCACAGCTGACAGTTAATTATGAAACCACGCCCATTAGACTCACTCAGTACAGAGGCACAAAGAAACACAGAGGGATTTCTTCAGAATAACAAAAGGTAGGAATCTGCAACAAAGGTTGTTAATATCCTTGTAATGTACATAGATCACACAGAGAGGAATGTTTTTAAGCTTTAAAGCTAGCTATACACTGTGTAGATTGTATCTGGTTCCCCAGTCGCTACCTTCCCAAACCCAACCGAACCCAACCCTGAGACTGCCACACTGCTTAGGCTGTTTCCCCAAGAGGAGGAGTGCTACAAGACTAAAGAGGTATTATAGATAATGTAACCTATTACTTTAAAAACCTAAATCACCTTCTGGAGCACAAATTCCAGAAACATGTTCTTTGTCTCCTCAAGCCCAGGGGCTATCTACATTTATAACAAAGTTGGCAGCTGCAGACATGTATTATTGAAACACACAGAGACGTCCTGATGAACCTATATCAAGTCATACACTTTTTGATTTCATTCGTTTAGCCGGATAGGCTGGGATTTCCATTTGCCTAATTCACCATGGTTTCTTCTGGTTGCTTTTTTAATTGTGCCTTACCTTCTGATTAGCACCTAGGGGCTGTGTAAACTCATCTTCCAACAATAGGGCAAAGCCTTCTCAGAATTACAATGCTGTAAGCATTTCTCAGAAGCCACCTTGGGGTACACATCTTTCAGAAAGGTTGTGCTCATGCAGAAAATAAAGAAAATGTCTATATTAATATTAAAAAAACATAACCATGTTGAAGTTTGTCCGTTGCATTCACACTGAATAATCAGTTTCTGCTCTTGAAATAATAATAAATTAAAAACTGACTTTTATACTAACGTAAAAAATCTAATTACGCTAAAGAGGAAATAAACTCTGAAAGCTGTGCCAAAAAATAAGTACACACAAAGAATAGGCTACTGGGGATGAGGTTTAGGTTCATGAGTGTGTGGCAAATCCTCAGGATTTGCAAACTTTTTGCTGAAAACGTCAGAGGTGCCCCCAGAAATAAGGATTACTAAAAATCCTTTACCCCTGGTCAGATGAGTAACAAAAGTCATTTGTTTGAAAGAATGAATAACCCAGCTTCCTTTCATCAAAAGGATGGGCTCACAACAGCCAAAAAGTCAGTGTGTGTTTGATGATTAGGGTTAGGGTTAGGCTGGCCATAGATGGTTTGAATCTTGGCTGGTTCAGCAGGATGGAACCGTGTGTGGGCAAGCTGAATGTACCAAATTGATCGATCAACTTGGGTACAACAAGCCTGTCAGATTCACTTGCGATTATCGCTAGCGGCTGCTATAGTGTCTATAGTGTATAGTGCTGTATACTGTCTTACTGTCTTCTACCGGTGAATTTTGGGGGGGACCCCCACATAATTTTTTTAAATTTTGGTGCAGGGTTCCCCTTAATATCCATACCAGACCTGTAGGGCCTGGTATAGATTTTGGGGGGACCCCCACGCAATTTTTTTTAAACTTTGGTGCGGGGTTCCTCTTATGGACTGGGGGGAGGGAACCCATCCCGTTTTTTTCAATGATTTTTATCTATATTGCCAAAACCGACAATTCATTACAGCCTGCGAGCAGTTTTAAATGACATTTTTTCCTTTAGAAATGTAATTTTGCTGTGGTACTGTTCTAAACACGGGAAAGATGCGCTACTTTACAGGCATACTAAGGACACCCCCCAGGCACGATATTTAAAGGAAAATTTTATTTTTATTGCTTCACTTTAAGCATTATTAAAATCACTGCTCCTGAAAACAAGGCCATTTTTAAAACTTTTTTTTGCATTGATACATGTCCCTTGGGGCAGGACCCAGGTCCCCAAACACTTTTTATGGCAATAACATGCATATAATCCTTTAAAATGAGCACTTTTGATTTTTCATATTTGTGTCCCATAGACTTTAACGGTGTTAGCACAAATTTTTTGCCTGTTCACAAGTTCTGGTGTGAACCAAACCGGGGGGCTCATCCCTAATTGCAAACCCTACTTTATTTTCTGTAACCAACTGGCTGGGGAATACTAATATTTGTTATGTGCCTTATTATTGTATTGACAGTGGATGTTTATCCTAATTCTCTGTACCTCTTTATACGAGAACTCTAGTTTTGGAAACTGTTAATTTCTTTCCTCTGTACCTACGGAAAATTCCCCTTAATTTTTCTAATTTTAGCATTGGTTCATGTCCTCCACAGTAGTGTCCCGCTTCCCATGCCTTTTGTTTGACAATAGCTCACCTATTAGCCCTATAAATGACCAGAATTGAATAAAAAGATTCGCCCCCTTAGACTTCAATTGGGTTAGGTCAAAACTGTGTGCGTATCAAACCCATTTGGTCACAACTACTAGTCACCAGTATTGCCTGTGGTCTCGCTGCAACTGATCTTCTCCCATTACTGACTTGCCATAACTTGTTCTACAGTGTGTCTCTGTGTGGAGGCGGTCATCTCATACTCGCCAACATCTTTGCCTCAGGCCCAGGGAAAGTGTTACCCCACCCAAGACCCACGTAGGTCATGCCCTCCTTCCAGTTGGCCACACCCAGATCACTTTCTCCTTCCAAGTGGCCACACTCAGATCACACCCACTTTCTGGATGGTCCTGCCAAAATGACACCTATGTTCTAGTGGTTCCTCCCCTAATCATGCAGGAACTGCATGTGGCCATTATCCCTTCAGTAAGACTCTTTTTTAAGTTATTGTGCATGCTCATAAACTCAGATAAGAGTTATGATGTGGTCGGGATGCAACATCATCGTGGTAGATGCAGGGCTGTCCTGGCAAATCTGGGGCAGTTGGCATCTATGCCTTCTTGCCTCCTTATTTCAGAACCTCCAGGAGAACTGTGGGGCAGCATAGTAGAAACATCACCAAATCTTACTCTAAATTCCATGCCATCAGAATACACTGAACAGCGTTGTATTCTATAGCCTGCAGCACTGATTGAGTGGGGAATATCCATCAGGGCAGTTTTACAGAACTCGATCAGTAGAATTAATCTGTACAACCACAGTGCACATACATGGATTGAAGTTCAGTTGGTTCCTGCTGAATTAAGTCAGTTCTTGCAGTACCAGCTGAATGTCGATCCATGTATGGCTGGCTTAAATAGGAGCTCCAGTCATTTTATGTTTATTAAAAGTCAGCAGCTACAAAAACTGTAGATGCTGACTTTTAATAAACAGACACTCGCCTGTCCCAGGATCCAGCTATATGTACACCCGAGCCATCTTTCCCATCCCTCTTCTGTCCCCTTCTGTCTTCTGTCCCCGGCGCTGGCATCTCAACTGTGGGCACCCGGCTGTGACAGCTTGCGGCTTCACAGCTGGGTGCCCACTGAACATGTGCGAGCCGTGCTGCACATTGTGAATAGTCCTGCAGTCTTCTGAGACCTGTGACCTGTCCCAGAAGACTGAAGGGAGGAAGGGGGAGAGGAGAGCTTCTGCAAAGATCACCTAGGCAATCAGAGCAGACCCCTCCAACAAAAAAAAGTGCCTTTTAGTGAAGGGGGAGGAGACCTTAAAGTGGAACTTCCCCTTTTGGGTGGAGCTCTGCTTTAAGGGCAGATGATTCATGTAGCATTTCATGTCACATTTACTTCCTGGAATCCATCTGCCAATAGGTCAGGCATGCAAGCAGAAGGGAGTGCTTAGCTCAGAACCCATTCCTTCCTCTACAGAAAAAAAAATACTCATGAAGACTCCTGGGATGTATGACATCCTTTTTGTCCTAGGCCAGAAACCAAGAAGAAACTGAAAAAATGTAAAAAAAATAAATAAAAATATTTAAAACAAGTTATTGTTTATTGAGAGAGTCATGTTCCACTTTAAGCCTCAGGCAATTCTGGGCATTAAGCCAAGCTGTCATGTTGCACCTCATCAATGAATACAAGATAAGATACTCAGTGTGTCTAATGTACCACACCCCTATCATCAAAGAAATCTAGCTTTTATTATTCAACATTTATATTACCTTAAGTCAAACCCTTAAAAAACGTTAGCCAATACATCATGATATAGAGGCAACTGACAAATATGGGCATACTAGTGCCTTTGATTACGTTTTCTATATATGAACTGGTGAGAGAGGTGTTAGGTATAGCAGGATACATCACTGGTCTAATATTACCACTGAGAGGCATCCTTCTTACGATCTCAGAAGGTTGAGAGATGGACCTCTGTGTATGACGCTCCCAAATGAACATGTTTACTGAACTTTAGAATCACTTAGGGCTCATGCACATGGGACATTTTAAAAATGCCAGTGCTACAGCAGCGCTTAGCCACGTTTTTACATTAGCATTAAGGCTCATGCACCCAGGACAATTTTACAGCTGCTGTTAGGGGTGTTTGACGTTTTTTTTAACTGCCTCTAAAAGCCCCATCCATGTGAGCCTATATGACCATGCACACATAAACTGTCAGAGGCATTTGGAGGCATAAGCATTTAGGGGCAGTAGAAAGAGAAAATTGAGTACTGTCCATGATACTTTTTTTATTTGCACTAACATACAATTTTTCAGGACAAGCTTTCGGGGTATGTCCCCTTCTTCAAGGTCCAAGCAGTACTGACGGAAAACACCTAAAAATGCGGCTAAACGCGGCAAGCTGCGTTTGACGTTTTTAGGTGTTTTTACATTTTAGGGAGCGTTTTTTTTTTTACATTTTTTTACGTTTTTGGCGTTTTTTTTCATTAAAAACAGTCCCTATAATGTAAAAATGCCTAAAAACGTCAAATGCGGCTAAACGCGGCTTGATGCTTTTAGCTGCGTTTTTCCGTGTTTTTCGTTTTTATAGCTCATTTTTATTGCTCCTGGAAGCACAGGCTGTCGTTTTTCTCTACTGCCCCTAAACGCTTATGCCTCCAAACGTCTCTGACAGTTTGTGTGCATGGACATATAGGCTAACATGGAGGGGCTTTTAGAGGCAGTTAAAAAAACGTCAAACGCCCCTAACAGCAGCTGTAAAATTGTCCTGTGTGCATGAGCCCTAAATTTGTAATTGTAATTTATTTTTTTTGTTGTAAATATTAGCTTACAGATCTAAAGTAAAAAAATACAGAAGGATTGATGATTCCTCTAATAATCTTTGTCCCTCTGCTAATTACTTCCTCATCGCCAAAGCACTCTGCTGTTGGCTAGATCAATTTGATCACACAGTTTTCTAGCCAAAGACACAGCTGGAAGTGTTAGAATGGGTTATGGGTGATTGTTATCATTTAAAGTGCTGTCTTTCTGTATTCAGCACACCCCAGGAATTCCACTTACAGTTTCTGTGTACTTCCCATGTATGAACAGGTTTCAGGAGAATCTGACATTTTGCCCAATAAGTACAAATAAGAGCTGTGGTTGGCATATCTGAACTGACCTGGAGTGGGGACTGTCCCCCAATCTAACCATCTCTGGGCAAGCATTGTATTATATTTGTAGGCAGATTTATTTTAAAAAATATTTTTTCTCTTTTTTCTATCAATTTTTTTTTTCCTGGAAAAAAGACTTTACCTTTGGCCTATTGCAAAATGACTCGGGACATTTTTGCTTGTAGTTACTTGCAAACTATGCCAGGGAAAGTACAATAGTTATTTTTATTATGGTGACAGATGCTCACATGATTTTGTAAAAAAAAAAAAGTCCTGGAGCATTGGTGTGGTATCTGGTCACGGAATGCAACTTAAGCCTCGTACACAGTAGTAGTTTTTTTTACGTTCAACCCAGAAGGTTGAACTAACATTCCGACATTATTCCCCTGCTGTTCTATTGTGTTCTGGCAGGGGGGCTGTCTAGGAGCCGATCAGCAGACCTTTTCAGTCATGCCCCTTGGACAAAAGCTGGCCGAACAGCCAGCTTCTGTCTGACCGACTCTAGTACACACGGGCCGAATGTCGACCAGTTTCTATTGAACCAGCCGATGCTGCCAAACATTCGGCCTGTGTGTACTAGGCTTTAAAATAAATGTTAACCCAATCATCAAAATCTCATATAAGATTTATCATGTTAATGTAATTTCAAACGTTGCTTTTAGTTCTTTTAGTTGAGCAGCTTAGGGCTTATGTGCGGCTGCGATTTTGTGCCTGGGGTTTGGTGCGTTTCTGTTTACCGGTTCAGGTCAGAATTTTTTCCTGAATTCGCACCTGAACCGGACCCAAAAACGCACCAGACCCTTTTGCAATCTGCTCTGCGGCCGCCCTGGACCTCTGCGAACCGACTCCACTGAGAGCCGGTCACACGCGCCTGTCATGCGAATTTGATGCGTTAAACAGCGCATCCAAATTGCACATATGTGAACCCAACCTTTAAGTGGAACTTAAAGGTGAAGTTTAGGGTACCTAAAAAACAAACATATATGCTCACCCCCATGCTGCAGCATAGCGGCTGATCGCTCAGTTCTCTGTCTTCCCGATGCAGAGAGCGGTGACTCACAGTCACCGCTCTCTGCTCTGCCTTTCCAATGCTTACTGCAGCGCCATGTATGAGAGAGGGAGCAGACACAGCTGGCTCTGGCACTCAGCTGTGCGTTGATAGCTGGAGCCAGCTGTCAGGCAGCTGGGTGGATCCCAACGATATGGTCGGGATCCCTCCAAAGCCTGGAGCAGCTCTTGACATCAGTTGACAGCGTGCTTTACCACACTGTAGACTGACTGCCCATACTTCTCTTTTAAAATATTAGATTGTAAACTATTCTGAGCAGGGCCCTCTTAATCCTTTTGTATTGTATTGTAACTGTATTGTCTCCCTTTTATATTGTAAAGAACTGCGTAAACTGTTGGCGCTCTATAAATCCTGTATAATAATAAATAACTGTATCTGAGCACCACAAACTGAAAAACCAAGTTTAGTTAATTTTTTATATTTACAGCAAATTTACCCATCCATCCACAGCTCCAAGCTTTAGTTTATTGAGAAATCGCTTTGAAAAACACCCTCTAGCTGCAGCTGTCATGAGTATGGGCAAATGATTCATGTCACATTTACTTCCTGGAATTCATCTGCCCTTAGCTCAGCCTCAGCCATGCCGGCAGGTGGGTGTGCTTAACAGAGAAAGCCCTTAACAAAAAAATGACCATGAAGAAATATGACATAATTTTGGCCTAGGCCAGAAAACAGGAAGCAACCGAAGAAATAAAAAAAAAAGGTAGAACAGGTTAATATAATATACCTTTGTATCTATTTACTAATGCTAGCAGCATACGGATTAAAATAGTTAATGTTGTTGATTCAGGGAGTTTAGTTCCACTTTAAATGTTAATCAGACATCTCAAGATGGCTATTACATTTATTAGCCAGAAACCTCTCCCCTGTGTGTCTCTTAGCTTTACTTTGAGGACCTAACTTTGGAGCCAAGCCCTGCGCACAGCCATTTGAGGCACACAGCAGAGTGTTTTCTGGTCAGTAAAGGCAATAGCAAGCAACTTGCTCTCAGCAGTGCGATTTTCACATCGCAAACACATTTGTGGTAAATGGTGTCCCTGCCGCATCACCTAAAGCTATTAACCCTTAGAGCGATCTCTGTAAGTGAAGCCCATTTTAGTTTGGTGTTACTGATTTCTTTCTGCATGTTTTTGTCTCAGGAGCCTTCTTCATCCCTTATCTAATCTTCCTTTTCACCTGTGGAATTCCGGTCTTCTTCCTTGAGACAGCACTGGGCCAGTACACCAGCCAAGGGGGTGTCACCGCCTGGAGGAAAATCTGCCCCCTCTTTGAAGGTCAGTTTGGTTTGTTCCATTGTTGTCCCCCGTTCGCTATTCAGCTCAGTCACCCAGTTTCACACGACCCGATGGGGGAATTTCTGGCCCCAAAGCAGCCAAAAAAAGGACCCTGCCAGTGACTGAGAAACGTTTGTCCCAGCTTCACAATGGCAAGTGACAACAAAACACAACTGCCGACTTTGTATTGTGTGACATGACTCACAGGGTATGCTGGAAAATGCAGTTCTAAACAAATATTAGAAGTTCTTTAAGTTGCTCAGATCACTGTTACGTTACATATCCTGCATAGCTGCCAACATTGTAAAATAATTCCCACAATGACTTTCTTCTGAAGTGTGGCAACTAAATTAGTACAAAGCAAAAGATGCCAGTTGTGCTTGCTTAATAAATAAATAGATTTGTGTGCAATTAAAGCAAACCTGTCAAAAGTCAAGCTGAACATATGATAAAAAATATATAAGCACAGGTTACATTTAGTGAAAACACTCTGTGGGCAGGAAGGTGATCCATCACTTTGAAGGATTGATAGGGAGGTGGAAAAGAGGGAAGGGCAACGCTGACCTTATATAGACGAGATTTGTAAAGAACCTCAGCTGCTTGTATTTTGAAATCTTATGATCATTTTGAATTCTCACTGAACGTAACCCATGCTTATAATTTTTTTATATGCTAAGAATGAATTATTGTTTATAACAATTATACTTTAAATACATGTAGCACTAACTCTCGGTGGAGCTGCTGGTTTAAAGCGGGCTGTTACCGTCACCTTCGTTACCTCTATTTCACCAGAACCGGGTCTAGGGTCTCGTTGAGTTTAATACCAGACAATGTAGGCACCAGACGCTTGAGTATCTTTTCCAATGCTTTAATAAATGTAAATTGAAGGAAGTAGCAGGAAAGAGGTAGAAGAAGAGTTGCAGGGAAGTTCAAATACCTTTTCTTAGTGTAGTATTAGGAATTGAAAGCTTGTAGATGAATGTACTCTCTTTTTAGAGTTGAATCTTTGCCCGCCTGGATAGGTTTCTCTCACTAACCTAGCAGCCAGTACGCAGCACGAACAAAAGTCTCTGCCACAGACTTGATTGGAACAAAACCCGTACGATCCTCTGCCACAGGATGTAATGGTTTACGATGAACAGCAAACACAGCACTAGAACCTTTAAGCCGACCCGGCAGTACTATGCGGTAGGATTACTTTAGGATGCGTCCTCCAACTGAGTCACCAGGCTCCTCTCCAGACCAGCACTCTGCATGATCCTTCCATGACGGGTCCTCCCCTGGGATCTTCTCAGTTGTCCAGCTTCTTCCCTCAGGACAGACAGCCAAGGACCATTCCCTCGCCGCTGTGGTAGGCCCCAGACAGGCTTCTGGGCCCACCCACACGCAGGCAGCGACGTGGGCCTCCTGGTCGGAGGACCACGAGGTAGTACTCCTAGCACATACCTGTCGGCCAGGAGGGCCAGGAGGGCCAGAAGGTGGAACGAAAGACGAACCCTAAAACATGAAGTCAGTCCCATAAATACCCTCTCCCAGAATGCAACTCGGAGGATCACCTCCACCGAGTTATCTCCGGGACAGAGGAGCACTCATACGCTTCAACATGTTGCCTTTCCAACACCGAACCATGGTGACAACGACACCCACAGGCACAGTGTGAAACTACATGCAACTCAGCCAAGCTGGAACAGAGGCAAATCTAACTATGTATAAACAGATAACCCATTAAATTTACCTATAAGCAGTAGATTGAAAATCTACCAGCGCTACATACACATGTAGTGCTACCCCTGCATGAGCCACTGGTGAAAGTTGGTTATCTCCCACCCTGCACAGCCAGGCACATGAATTTCTCAATCACTGACTCAGTCAGATCTACAGCAAATGCCCTTTGCAGGCAGGGACACCTTTTGGTGTAGCAAAAATAAAGGTTTTTGGTTCTAGCTGTCCTCTCCTGTGGCTTCTGCTCCCAGTACCATTCTTCAGGCACTGCCAGCTCACCTGGCTGCAGCTGCCCCTTTCACTAGCCCTCCTGGCTACTTCTTCACAGTCCTCCCAGACTGAATCTGCATCCATCCCTGACTGCCTGTACCCAGTCCCTTTAGGCATGCTTCTCATACCTCTGACTTCAACACTCACCAACCAACCTGGCTGTCTTCCTCTCTAGAGATTTGCCCGGCAGTGTTCCCCTGCTGTCCTCTCCTTGCTCCCGTGCCTCCTGGTCAGGATCCCTCTGTGTGTCACGAGAAGGGGTCCCTGCCACACCCGAGCCCAGGCCCGAGTTCACACCCCCCCTCCAGACTGGGGAGCTACTCTCAAAGGCCCCGTCAGCCTAACACTCCATATACATCTTGCACCCGAACTCCACATTTCCTCTGCTGGGCTGACTCTATTTGAGGGAGCCTGCCCCCTACCAACCCTTCTGTTGGGGATTGGTCAGAGCCCTCAGAATACTTCAGCTAGCTTATCCTAGACTCCTCCTAACTGCTTCTGGAACCTTCTCCAAGTTTCCACCAAGCAGGGAGGAGTTGCCAGAGAAGCTGCTGCTAAATCATCCAGCCTACCTGAGTCACTCACCTGACCCAGAAAAAACACACAGGCTTGGCTTCTAGCCAAGCCTGAAAATTTACCTACACTAACACAAACATCCTACTCTAGCATCTAGCAACGCTATGGGGTGACTAACATGAAGGACTGGATGCTAGCAATGTAAACATTATTTTTTTAAGGAAATCACCTTGTAAGCAGGTGCAATCTGTATTCCCCACTGTAGGTGGCACTTGCCTGAAGCGGCAATACAGAAGGGGGAGGAAGGTGTGAGGAACTTAATTCCTCTATGATTTCCTGCGGTCACAGGGAGACAGCTGTCCAATTGGACACTGGCACTCCATGTGACTTTGGTGGCATCTTGAGTCAGGCAGAGTCTATTTCATATTCCAGCTCCCAGGTTTGGCACGCTTTCTGCGAGTGGCTAGTGTATGGATAGGTTCCCTGTCTGGTAGGGACAGTGCTTAGAGATAGGAAAAGGTTCCTGAGGAGGAGGGACAGTGCAGGGACTAAATCTATCTCGCTTCAGGAAGCCTCCACTTTGGGTGTGGACCAGCCAGACCACATTCTGCTCCTCATTACAGACACTGTTGGCATCTTTCAAGTCTACAGACCGCTGTTACAGTTCATAAGTGGCCCGGATGGTCCTGCCTAGCCTGGGCCTAGTTGTACTTTGCTTAATCCTTCTAAAATGTATTGCTCTTGCCTATTTTGGACACTGACCATCACACCACGCTGCACCTTGCTCACAGTTGGCGGCAGTCAGCAGGACATGCCCCTTTTTTACAGCTGGTGCGGAAAGAGGAGCAGGGACAACTATGGCCCCATTAGGAGTGGCCTTGACCTTAGTGCCTAAGTTTAAAGAGTCTAACACCTCTCTATCAGAGTAGTAGGAGAGACTGGAGAGTGCTTCTTGCCTGTATCAGGGTCCCACCCGGCTAATCGCGGAGCTGGCCATTAACTCCTTAGAGGATAATGCCTGCTGAGTGATGAAGGTACTACTGGAGGATTCCCAGGCCAGCCTAGAACAGATTGTGGTGCACCTGGATGGCCTGTTTCTAGGAAAACGTAACAGTCCTGGAACTGAGATGTAGGTTTTTTGTCTGCAGACAGCAGGACAAAAGCCTCACCCCCTTTACAGGTAGCCCTCCAAAGTTTGTGTTAAAACGCCTGGAGAAGTACATGCACAGCTGTGCTGACAAAGGCACTTCAGATAAGTTACTGAGGAATCAGTTTGTGGTGATGAAGGCCGGGCCCATTAGGAGAGGCCTGCAAGAATGAATAAAGGTGCAACCTTCCCTCGCTTTCAACGATACTGTAGTGGATGCGGTTGTGTGGGAGCAGGTGGATGCTGAAGCAACCGTGGCCGTGACAAAGAGACATGAACCACTACATGTAAGGGAAGAGGCCTTGGCACTGCCTCTCCTGCCAGCCATGCAGACTGCCATCAGGGAATTAATCCAGGACATGGAGACCATGAGGCAAGAAATGTCCACATTCAAGAAAGAGCTGGCCCAACTCTCCAAGGACAAGAATCCGCTGCCGATGGACCTGTATCAAGAATGGAAATACTTGTGGTGTGGACGCTTTGGGCCCCAGAGATCACCATTAAACTAAAGGCTCCTGGGGCAGAGGGAAGACCCCCGGGAACGTCAACACAAAGTACCATTAGGCCAGAGGCTATGGTTGCACCAAGTCCAATAGTCAATGCCCTAATAAATGACCAGATGGTCCCTTGTTTGAGTAACACTGAGTCCAGAGTCACCTTCATGGACCAGTTGGACCCCTCCTGGCTGTCCCTGAAGGCAGCAATAAACCTGCCCATCATGGTGAAAGGAGTTACCTGGGTGAGGATACAGGTAGATGAACAGATAATGGAATGGGTAGGGGTCGTGGAGACCCACAGTCCAGTGGGGCATGAACGTCCTGAAGGACCTGAACCTACTCCACTTGCTGGCCAAGACTGAATAATCGGGCAGGCATGCACGGGGCTGTGGCCTGCGAGCTGTGTGGCTCAATGTAATCCAGGCCTTTGAGGCCTTTCAGTGAGCAGCTAGATGACAGATGGAACAGGTGGGAGATGTCCATACGCCCTCCAAATAAAAGCTACTGCTTGCGTTCCTTCAAGAGATTATCTAGTCCCTGCCTGTTGGGGCCCACAAGAAGCTGCAAGGAGCCACAAATATGGTGGAGCCCTGCAAAGACCTTTGGGTGCTGGGCGAGTGGTTGGCAGCCCCGAACCTTGTCCTAGGTCCACAGGAGTAAGGTGTTAGTCCAGCTCATCAACTTGGGAGCCTCCCAGGTCCCACTTCTGAATCACACCACCATCCCAGACCTCCACGTGGTACCCAGTCACAGCATCTCCTGGGCCCAAACAGGAATGGAATCCATCTATGCCCTGTTGCAAGCTGCCATGACCTCCCTGAATGAAAAATAATACAGACAACTACTGAAACAACTGGCCATCCACTCCAGGACTACCCTCTACCTCAACGTCTTCTCCATCAACTACAAGAGAAACACCTGCTGGTTTTTTGACTAGTCTTGGGGACCTTGGCTGCACTGAGGCTATCTTGACAATATCATTATTTTCTCCAAATCATTCGAGGACCACATACAATACCTGAACCAGGTGTACATCCATCTGGCCCGATACAGGTTAAAATGGAAGCTTAGCAAGTGCCGCCTGATGTGTCAGAGAATCCAATATCTGGGGCACATTGTGAAAAGATGAAAAAATTTTTCTTTTGCAAAGCAGAAGCTACCTAAAACATCAGAGAAAATGTGCCTCTTTGTCTCAGGACAACAAAGTTTGATGTCCTGGCCTGGGATCTGTTCTCCCCCTTTTCTTTGCCGGTGTGAAGGAGGTTCTGTCCGCTCCATAAGGTCCTGACTCGCCATCTTAACTATCGTGGATAAACCCACTATACTCTTGCGCTAATAAGCACCCGTTTCAGTTTAATGGTATAATGCAGGTTAAAATAACCCATGTCTCCCCCTTTCCACAGTAAACAGACATTACCACGTCCCTACGTTCTCATCTCAGCATCACTGCCGCCGAGCAGTTCGCTGCTTCTTTTATTGACACACAAACAGGAAGTCACAAACTGGAAGGCCTGCCTCCAACAGCCAATCGCCTCCTACACAGGAAGTGACCTCACAGGATATGACCAAATAAGGATATGACCAAATAAGGATATGACAACACAGGATGTAAATGTCAACACAGGAGAAATTAATTTATACAACAACCAATGAACAATGACTAGGGGAGTCTTATGGGCGTGTCTGGGCAGGGGCAGCATGTATAATCTCCAGCCCCCTGTCTCTGTCAGCATGATCACAGGAAGCCTGAGATCATGAACACTTCTCCCGACCACAATGATTCAAAGAATCCCCTTCTTATCTTTTGTTCGTGAATCCTTATTCTGCGTTGTTCAGAGAACAACGCATACCCGGACTATACTACTGTCTCTGTGGATGAGAGATTATCTGCAGCTGTATGCTCATGGCACCACAAATATGTTGATCAGGCATACAGGGGTGACACAAGCGCACATCCGCTAAACCAATAATGTCTTTGCAGAGCGAACACATCCCCCCCAGACGATCGTTCTGTGCCTCGCACAGGGCCCCTTCGCTGACGGACATGCCCCCACTCCGCAAACACTTCTCTACATCCCCAAAGAGCTTTCCACTACCAAATGGATCTCAACCAGCATCAGTCTGCCCCAGTCAGCTCTTTAGAGCGGGCTGCAGGAGTACTAACACCAGGAGTCACTTTGACAATACATATTAAAATACATCTTCATAAAATTTTCACAATACAAGCTACGCTCTTTTCTGGGTCTGGTAGGCTATTACCGATGGTTCATCCCCAAGTTCACGCAGATCGTTGCACCTCTCACCCCACTGTTGAGCAGTCATCCTATGCAGAGGAAAGGAGGATCTTCCCCCTCGATCTAGACCCAGTGGCAGGAACCACAACAGCAAGCCTTTGACGCTCTAAATCAAAACCTGACATCTGCATCCCTCATGACCTATGCTGATTACTCTAAACCCTTCTGAGTATACACAGACAGGAGTTTGCAGGGCCTGGGGGCTGTTTTGGCACAGAATGGACGCAAAATAGTGATCACCTACGCAAGCCGCATTCTGCGGCCCACAGAGCGAGACACCTCCCCCCAATTACAGCTCCCTTAAACTGGAATTATTAGCTCTGGAGTGGGGTGGGCCATCACAGAAAAGTTTGTGGAGCATGTCATAGGGGATGATTGAGGACTTCACAGACAATTTCCTACCTAGAAACGGACAAACTTGGGGCACCAGAAAAGAGGTGGATCGCCCGCCTGGCCCGTTTCAACTACAAGATACAATACAAACCTGGGAAGTTCAATGGTGATACAGATGTCCTCTTCCGCCATCCAGTGGAATGCCCAGGTGAGCACGTGAACTTTAGTTGGGAGGACTTGGAGGTGGCCCAAGGCACCCTTACCGAAGACTTCCTGAAGACTGCCAGTACTGCTGACTCTCTGGACTCTTCCAAAGGTTCAAACTGCAGCTAAAGGGGGTGTTGGGGCCCTGATGACCCCCCAACCACCCAAGGCCTTGGAGTCACAGGCAGAAGATTACAACTAAAGGTGACTCCACAGAGGACAGTGAGGTTCGCTGCCCCATGCAGTCCAACCATGGGCACCTCCCTGCAAACTACTCTGTTTATGTTATTTGAAATTTTACTGTCATTGCCTATATTATGTTTTGTGTAGTTATGTGTTATGTTTCATGTAGTTATGTGTTGTTCTCTACTGTGTTGCTATGCTGAAGACAGCATCTGTCAAACACGGGGGGGGAGTGTAGGCAGGTGCAGCCTGTAGGAAGGTGTGAGAAACTTGGTTCCTCTATGACTTCCTGCGGTCATAGTGAGACAATTGGGCGATTGGACACTGATGCCCTATGTGACTTGGGTGGCCATATTGGGTCAAGCAGAGTCTATTTAAGACTCTGGCTCCCAGGTTTGGAATGCTTTATGCCAGTTCATAACATCGTTTCAACATACAGTCAGGTCCATAAATATTGGGACATTGACACAATTCTAATCTCTTTGGCTCTATACACCACTACAATGGATTTGAAATGAAACAAACAAGGTGTGCTTTAACTGCAGACATTCAGCTTTAATTTGAGGGTATTTACATCCAAATCAGGTGAAGGGTATAGGAGTTGCAACAGTTTGTATATGTGCCTCCCACTTTTTAAGGAACCAAAAGTAATGGGACAGATTAACAATCATCCATCAAACTTTCACTTTTTAATACTTGGTTGCAAATCCTTTGCAGTCAATTACAGCCTGAAGTCTGGAACGCATAGACATCACCAGATGCTGGGTTTCATCCCTGGGGATGCTCTGCCAGGCCTCTACTGCAACTGTTTTCAGTTCCTGCTTGTTCTTGGGGCATTTTCCCTTCAGTTTTGTCTTCAGCAAGTGAAATGCATGCTCAATCAAATTCAGGTCAGGTGATTGACTTGGCCATTGCATAACATTCCACTTCTTTCCCTTAAAAAACTCTTTGGTTGCTTTTGCAGTATGCTTCGGGTCATTGTCCATCTGCACTGTGAAGCGCCGTCCAATGAGTTCTGAAGCATTTTGCTGAATATGAGCAGATAATATTGCCCGAAACACTTCAGAATTCATCCTGCTGCTTTTGTCAGCAGTCACATCATCAATAAATACAAGAGAACCAGTTCCATTGGCAGCCATACATGCCCATGCCATGACACTACCACTACCATGCTTCACTGATGAGGTGGTATGCTTTGGATCATAAGCAGTTCCTCTCCTTCTCCATACTCTTCTCTTCCCATCACTCTGGTACAAGTTGATCTTGGTCTCATCTGTCCATAGGATTTTGTTCCAGAAATGTGAAGGCTTTTTTAGATGTTGTTTGGCAAACTCTAATCTGGCCTTCCTGTTTTTGAGGCTCACCAATGGTTTACATCTTGTGGTGAACCCTCTGTATTCACTCTGGTGAAGTCTTCTCTTGATTGTTGACTTTGACACACATACACCTACTTGATCTGGCCAACTGTTGTGAAGAGTGTTTTCTTCACCAGGGAAAGAATTCTTCGGTCATCCACCACAGCTGTTTTCTGTGGTCTTCCGGGTCTTTTGGTGTTGCTGAGCTCACAAGTGCGTTCTTTCTTTTTAAGGATGTTCCAAACAGTTGATTTGGCCACACCTAATGTTTTTGCTATCTCAATGATGAGTTTGTTTTGTTTTTTCAGCCTAATGATGGCTTGCTTCACTGATAGTGACAGCTTCTTGGATCTCATATTGAGAGTTGACAGCAACAGATTCCAAATGCAAATTGCACACTTGAAATGAACCCTGGACCTTTTATCTGCTCCTTGTAAATGGGATAATGAGGGAATAACACACACCTGGCCATGGAACAGCTGAGCAGCCAATTGTCCCATTACTTTTGGTCCCTTAAAAAGTGGGAGTCACATATACAAACTGTTATAATTCCTACACCGTTCACCTGATTTGGATGTAAATACCCTCAAATTAAAGCTGAAAGTCTGCAGTTAAAGCACATCTTGTTTGTTTCATTTCAAATCCTTCATGGTGGTGTATAGAGCCAAAAAGATTAGAATTGTGTCAATGTCCCAATATTTATGGACCTGACTGTATATTGCCCTTGCCTATTTTGTGTGTTTACAGCCCGCCACACCACACTGCACCTTGCTCACAACCTGCCTATTTTTTTAAAACATGTTTCTAAATTGTCCCTTTGTCATATGCAACTCCCTGTGAACCATCCCATTTTCTCTAATCACTAATATGTGATACAAATGAATAGTGTATACTTCCTTTTTCATCTTGATGTTTGCAAAGACTTTGTTAAAGACACACTCAAGGTTTGTTTTTATTACAAAAATAGAAAGACAATCCTGTGAGCCACCAATTCCTAGATGCTAAAACGTAAATAAAATACCTAAAGCTGCTAGCGTTACACACGTCACATATAACGTGCAAAAACAATTATAAATAATAATATATTTATAATATAATAATAATTTATAATAATATAAACACGTATCAATGTAGGGATTACAGATCTATTTCAGGGGGAAATTAAGTAGCTACGTAATCTCTGCATTGATACGCGTTGGGGAGGGGTCAGGACGACACGGCAGGCATCTTGTGCACCGAGGAGGACGCCCACATCGTCCCGATACCACCATTGGTATACACCCGTATAGGCTTACTATAGAGCAGTGCATTGACACACCTAATCTGTGTGAGTACCCCTGAGGGGATCTTTTTTGCTTTATTTAATAAACGGTTCAAACTGTACTTGCACAATCAAGTTTTTCCTGTTTCCTATCCTGGTTGGTGTATGCTGAGGAATCCAGGAGCCCAATACCATCATAGAGCCCAGAGGCGGTTCACATGCATGTTTTGACTTAGCTTATTCGTAAAGCCACACGCTCCAAGGTGAGCATTTATTACCTAATCGGGGCACCTGAGTAAAGACACCTTAGCACGGCTTGGATCACAGCTTTTGGATTACACGGACCTTTATCAATACTGGATTAGTGACGCAATTGGTCGCTACTTACATGCACATGAGCACTTTGTTATATGATTTAAATCACTTACAGCATCGTTTTTCAGCATGGTCATTATTGACATGTTTGGACACTGTATGAAAGCACTTTGATATATTGCTGCTTTTTTAATATATATATATTTATTTTTTGGCTTGTAATACACAGTTATGCACTAGGCACTTAACTATATCCATAGTATGATATATGTGTATTAACATTTAAAATTCACTGGGTCATTATTTATTTAATTTCAGATCAATTATTTACTGTGCATTTCTTATACATGCCTTTTAGTGCAGCGTATATATATTTATATTTGTTTTTATTACATTTGATTTCAAGTATATAATTGCTAGACTAGCCATATTCAGTCTTAATTCTCACTCTAATTTAATTCTAACCTAATTGAGCGACACCCGTTTCCTATTTGCAATCAGACAGCACCTTCTAGTGGATTATTTTAAGAATGCAGACAGCTGTATTCATTATTGTGCCCAGTGGATAAAATGAATCCTTAGTTATAAAACTGCCAGAAGGAACCTGCCCTCTGCAAGCAGCTAGACTGAAACCTACAATGGAAAATTACATTTGAAGGCTGAACGTGCATTTCTGTTCTCTGGGAATAAGGGCAAACTGTAAAGCCGCGTACACACAAGCGGAAAAAGTCAGACGGAAGCTTTTCATCGTCTATTCGGATTGGTGTAAAGGCCTCATCGGGCTTTTTTTTTTTTCGAAAATTCTGACGGACCTAGAAATGGAACATGTTCTATATTTTTCCGACGGAACCAATTCCTAACGGGAAAACCGTTTGTCTGTATGCTGTTCCGATGGACCAAAAACTACGCATGCTCTGAAGCAAGTATGAGACGGAAGCTATTGGCTACTGGCTATTGAACTTCCGTTTTCTAGTCCCGTCATACATGCTGTACGTCACCGTGTTCTGGACGGTCGGACTTTGGTTTGACCTTGTGTAGGCAAGACCGCTAGAATGGAATTCCGTCGGAGTTCCATCGGAGAAACTTTCGGAGTTTATTCTGACGGCAAAACCGGTCGTGTGTATAGGGCATTAGAGGCTTTCATGTTTACATGTTCGTGGTTACCACATATGAATACAGCATTCCTGATTGGCTCCCAATCCTGTCCCTCCCTCCCCCACTCTGAGTTCTAAAGAGCAGGGACTGCAAGAGGCTAATGCCAGGTCAAATTACGGTGCCTACACTGCTTGTAATAAAAATTAAAAAATAACCACATTTAATGATTTATTAATAAATACAGATCTTGTTTAATTTATGCCTTTTATATCTGCTTAGAGATCAGCTTGCAACGGTATTGAGGGATGGTGTTTTCCCAAAAAATTTAGCACTGAAAGCGTACATTTTATACCATTTCAAAATGTTGGGAATACATAGTAGGTCTTCAAAAAAAGAATTTTTTTTTGTTTTCATGAAAACTACCAGTGCACATGAGACTGAAGATAATCACAGCTCTTTTTTTTTTTTTTTTACAGGCATCGGCTATGCCTCGCAGGTGATTGAGTCCTACCTGAACATCTATTATATTGTTATTCTTGCCTGGGCTCTCTTTTATTTGTTCAGCTCATTTACAGCCGACCTGCCTTGGGCTTCTTGCAACCACACCTGGAATACAGGTAAGAAGGGGGGGGGGGGGGGGGGCATATAGTTGCCTTGTATAGTGCATTGTAGGTGCTGTACTATCGATGCACTTTCACCTAAGTTCTTATAAGAAAGGAAAGGAAGAGAGCACTAAACCATAGTGATTGGTTCAGATGTGAATTTTATTTTGCTACAATAGAAGGGTCCATCAAAAGCTGACAGGCAACTCTTTTCAGTGGTCATATGCAAATCCCCCTTCATCAGGGCTTGGATTTATTGTGAAAGAGCAATCTGGATAGCTGGTCAATCCTGTTTTTTATTTTACAATGTCGTTTTTAAGCATGATCTGTGCAGTTATCTTGCACCTTCTCAGCCCTGACACTTTTGTGTTACTTGACTGGCCTTGAGAAGTAGATTTTCCCCCGCCCACGCAAAAATATGCGTTTGTGTCTTTTTCAGTCATCTATGTCTATCTATGTCTCTTTACTCCACAGAAAACTGTGTTGATGACATCAAATATTCCCAGAATTATACAACATCTCCAAATGCTACCTCTCCAGTGGTGGAATTTTGGGAGTAAGTAAACTACCCATGAAACTTAAAGAAATGTGTCTTTTTTTACTTACAGTATTATGTGAAGCTGGATCTCTGTGCCCGATTTCTGTTCTTTGTTTGTTGTATGCCAAGTTTTATATACACTCTCCGACCATTTTATTAGGTACTGTACACCTGTTCAATTGTTGGTAACACAAATTGCTAATAAGCCAATCACATGGCAGCAAGTCAATGCATTTAGGCATCTAGACGTGCTGAACACGAATTGCTGAAGTTAACACTGAGCATCAGAATGAGGAAGAAAGGGGATTTAAGTGACTTTGAACATGACATGGTTGTAGGTGTCAGACGGGCTGGTCTGAGTATTTCAAAAACTGTTGATCTATTGGGATTTTCACACACAACCATCTCTAGGGTTTACAGAGAATGGTTTGAAAAAGAGAAAATATACAGTGAGCGGCAGTTGTTTGGACAAAAATGCCTTGCTGATGTCAGAGGTCAGAGGAGAATGGGCAGACTGGTTTGAGATGATAGAAAGGCAACAGTAACTCAAATAACCACTTGTTACAACCAAGGTATGCAGAATAACATCTCTGAACGCACATGGAGGAATGGGAGATTTGCATCATGGATGTGCAGCCGACATACCTGCAGCAACTGCATGATGCTATCATGTCAATATGGACCACAATCTCTGAAGAATGTTTCCAACACCTTGTTGAATCTATGCCACAATTAAGGCAGTTCTGAAGGCCAAATGGGTTCCAACCCAGTACTGCCGTAGTAAGGTGTACCTAATAAAGTGGCCGATGAGTATATATATATATATATATATATATATATATATATATACACAGTCAGGTCCATAAATATTGGGACATTAACACAATTCTAATCTTTTTGGCTCTATACACCACCACAATGGATTTGAAATGAAACAAACAAGATGTGCTTTCCGTTACTCTGCCTCTCAACCCTAATAACAGCCTCATCCCCCTCTGGCACACCTGGAAATAGTGTAAGTGCAATGAGCAATGAGAAACACACACGTTATGATAAAACACAGAAATTGTCTTTACTGCAATATTTCTGTGGAAGGATAACAGACAGTGTTTAGTTATTTTGAGGGGACAGTAAATTTACACTGTTATACAAGCTGTACACTCACTACTTTACATTGTAGCAAAGTGTCATTTCTTCAATGTTGTCGCATGAAAAGATATAATAAAATATTTACAAAAATGTGAGGGGTGTACTCACTTTTGTGAGATACTGTATATACAGTATACACTAATAAATTATATTGATCTAGTGCATACAGATATAGCTTCAGTCGCATGTGATAGTAAAATTTGTTTGCGAATTTTATAGGCACCACAGTACATCAATTTGTTACAAAAATACATTTTATTACAATTATTCTAAAACTTAGTAGTGCGTATTAAAATCTCACAGTAGCCTGCTACCCAAATTGTACTAATGACACCAACAAGAACAGCAAAAGACCCCATCCTAGTCTATGGTATGTGCGCCAATAGAGTTTGGCTGCCAGTATCCAGGTGGGCTTGGTGTAAGTTGATGTGGCTTGTTCAGGCTCTACATGTTTCGCGCCGTTGTGCTTCTTTAGGAGCTTTAGATAAGTATTAATTTATGATAGCAAACTGTGGAACTGTAGCAGTTGATTAAAAATCAGCTGGAGGAACAGTAGATGCAGAGACAGCCATCCAAAGTATCAAATATCCAAGAGAAATAGAAGGCAAAGGTAGTGGGGTGATATCGCAGCCTTGGTGTAGATTACAGGTTCATATAGACAACATAGGGTTCAAATAGAGAATTCAAATTAGACACATGTAAGTCCTGAGGTGCAAGGCAAACAATCCCTTCATGGGCTTTCCCAAGTCACCTAGACCAGATTTTCCAGTAGAAAGGTGTCCCAGAGGCAAGCCAGCTACATCTCAGCACCTCCAATTAAATCATCTGCAGCCTCGCAGAATATTCGCCCCGATGGCATTTTCCCCCGATGCATGTGATAGTAACTGCTGTTTTCAATATGTGCAATATGTTATCGATCAAGAAAACTGTTTGCTGGATCAGGTGATGGATATCATAGTACAGTATTTGGAATATTTACCTTTGATGGATTTTCAATGAACTTTTTATGGACTTAATTATTAGCTTCTTAGACATATCTGAGGATCATCAAGCAATTAAGTATCACAGGATTGGTAAGATTGCCATTTAGCAGGCCATGAGTTTCTGTGTGTCCTTGACAACTCCGAGTCTATTTAATATTGGTTTCACATGTATAAAGTTATGTTCAAGCCTAAGGCTGTCCATGATGCCTCAAGCAGGATCCAACTCAACAAAACTAAATTAAAAACATCAACTAAGCCATGTGGGAAATTATCAGTTGAACAATGCCTTTAGGACCAGGGTCACACTATATTTTTTTAAATACAAATCCAAAATCTCTTTTGGAGGGCTGAAAATGCCAACAAATACCGATAGTATATTTGAATTATAAATCAGAAAAATAGTGTCGTTTTTGGTGACTCTTTCACTGAACCCTTAATAATAAGATCATGTGTCTATGTATTATCAGGAACCGAGCACTGGGCTTGTCCTCCGGGATCGAGCACCTGGGATCGATCCGCTGGGAACTGGCACTGTGTCTCCTCCTTGCCTGGATCATCTGTTACTTCTGTATCTGGAAAGGCGTCAAATCCACTGGAAAGGTGAAACTGTCATTATCATTTATAGACCATGCAGAGCCTCGGGGTAACCTAATAAGGTCTTACAGTGGGGACGGAAAGTATTCAGACCCCCTTAAATTTTTCACTCTTTGTTATATTGCAGCCATTTGCTAAAATCATTTAAGTTCATTTTCTTTCCTCATTAATGTACACACAGCACCCCATATTGACAGAAAAACACAGAATTGTTGACATTTTTTGCAGATTTATTAAAAAAGAAAAACTGAAATATCACATGGTCCTAAGTATTCAGACCTTTTGATCTAATATAGCCATGAGTCTTTTTGGGAAAGATGCAACAAGTTTTTCACACCTGGATTTGGGGATCCTCTGCCATTCCTCCTTGCAGATCCTCTCCAGTTCTGTCAGGTTGGATGGTAAACGTTGGTGGACAGCCATTTTTAGGTCTCTCCAGAGATGCTCAATTGGGTTAAAGTCAGGGCTCTGGCTGGGCCATTCAAGAACAGTCACCGAGTTGTTGTGAAGCCACTCCTTCATTATTTTAGCTGTGTTCTTAGGGTCATTGTCTTGTTGGGAGGTAAACCTTCGGCCCAGTCTGAGGTCCTGAGCACTCTGGAGAAGGTTTTCATCCAGGATATGCCTGTACTTGGCCGCATTCATCTTTCCCTTGATTGCAACCAGTCGTCCTGTCCCTGCAGCTGAAAAACACCCCCACAGCATGAAGCTGCCACCACCATGCTTCACTGTTGGGACTGTATTGGACAGGTGATGAGCAGTGCCTGGTTTTCTCCACATATACCGCTTAGAATTAAGGCCAAAAAGTTCTATCTTGGTCTCACCAGACCAGAGAATCTTATTTATCACCATCTTGGAGTCCGTCAGGTGTTTTTTAGCAAACTCCATGCGGGCTTTCATGTGTCTTGCACTGAGGAGAGGCTTCTGTCGGGCCACTCTGCCATAAAGCCCTGACAGGTGGAGGGCTGCAGTGATGGTTGACTTTCTACAACTTTCTCCCATCTCCTGACTGCATCTCTGGAGCTCAGCCACAGTGATCTTTGGGTCTTCTTTACCTCTCTCACCAAGGCTCTTCTCCCCCGATAGCTCAGTTTGGCTGGACGGCCAGCTCTAAGAAGGGTTCTGGTCGTCCCAAACATCTTCCATTTAAGGATTATGGAGGCCACTGTGCTCTTAGGAACCTTAAGTGCAGCAGAAATGTTTTTGTAACCTTGGCCAGATCTGTGCCTTGCCACAATTCTGTCTCTGAGCTCTTCAGGCAGTTCCTTTGACCTCATGATTCTCATTTGCTCTGACATGCACTGTGAGCTGTAAGGTCTTATATAGTCAGGTGTGTGGCTTTCCTAATCAAGTCCAATCAGTATAATCAAACACAGCTGGACTCAAATGAAGGTGTAGAACCATCTCAAGGATGATCAGAAGAAATGGACAGCACCTGAGTTAAATATATGAGTGTCACAGCAAAGGGTCTGAATACTTAGGACCATGTGATATTTTCAGTTTTTCTTTCTAAAAAATGAACTTAAATGATTTTAGCAAATGGCTGCAATATAACAAAGAGTGAAAAATTTAAGGGAGTCTGAATACTTTCCGTCCCCACTGTATGTCAATGGGAAAATGCATTATGCTTTTGGGTTCATCAAGGTTGTATTTGGGATCACTTTGACACATTTCTGAGTTTAATCTGAGAACATTCATACAGTGCCTTGAAAAAGTATTCATACTCCTTGAAATGTTCCACATTTTGTCATGTTACAACCAAAACGTAAATGTATTTTATTGGGATTTTCTTTCACGTAGTTTTTATTGAAAAAAGGCAACATGAGCATAAAACCAGTATACGTTAAATTTGTATCCTTTTTAGGCTGGGTTTTTTGGGTGTCATTAAAGAGGATCTCCAGGCTCCATCAGAAAAATTAAAAGTCAGCAGCTACAAATACTGTAGCTGCTGACTTTTAATATTAGGACACTTACATGTCTATGAATGCAGCGTTGTCCTCACCTGAACCGATTTTTCATTCTGTTCTCATGTCCTGCCTCATCAACTGCACTCACCGGAGGGAGGAGCCGGATGTGGGCGTCAGGCAGATGCCGAGGCTAAGCCCGTGAGGTCGGCCGTATCTCTCCCCGTGATGCGAGTCTAGGCGTCAGCCCCCTTATCCCCCGTGTCTTCCAGCGTCCCCCCCACGGATCAGCATGGGATCAGCCCAGCGCCGGTGTTCCCGGGGCTCCCTCGTATCTAAAGTGCCCTATACCCTGATAGCAGCGGCGGGCTTTACCTGATCCGCAGTGTCAGTGTTTGTGTCTCCATGTGTCTCGCGGCAGCCTCCCGCGGCTTGTAGCTTATCCCGGCTGGCGATAGCCTCTCCGCACCCTCCGTGTCTCTTTCTCTTCCGCTGCTCCTCGTATAGGTCTGTGAGTCTGCGAGTGGGGCCGGACCGGGGTCGGAGCGTGGTTGGGGTGTGGAGGAGTCCTGGAGACAGCCAGTAGTCTCCATCCAACGCCATACACAGCGCCGTGAGCGGAGTGGGCTCCCGGTCCTTCGGAAGAAGCAGAGAGACAGTCTGTCACTGCAGGTGAGAGGAGATCTCGTGAGCGGCTGTAAGAAAGAACAGAAGGACACAGAAGGACACAGAGGGCTTGGTCAGGATACGGAGGAACAGACATAGAGAACGGAAGGACACCGAAAGATCAGAGGTAACATTAAAAAATAAAAAAAAATATACAAGGAAGAGGTGGGACCCGTCAAGAGCAGCCAGTGGGGTAAGTGAAAAAAAAATAAAAAAAAAATAAACATACACATATCCCAATAGTGATGCTTGAAGTGACGTCTGAAGTGGTGGACTGTATCCCCTGGCTGTGAAAACCCGCAATTTGTAACAGCAATAGTAAGCAATAGTAAGAAACTGAACGCATATCTAGTATAGCCTAATGGTGCCCGGGTGGCGTTGGAGGCGGAGGATTGACCGGGACTTTGCGATTGGAGCGTCTGAGGCACAGCCGCAGTTTTTTCTTTTTTTTTGGTGGGTGAAACGAAGTTTAAAGTCTCCCTGTAAATCTCTGTAAATCTCTGAAAGCTCTCACCCAGCGCTATTTATTTATAATAATATATACATATATATATTATCCACAGAGGAGCGACATCACCACATAACAACATATACGGATGCATAACACAGAGGGGAGGAAAAAAAAAAAATGCTTAAAGGGGGTAAAAACGGAGTCTGCACACAAGGCTTTTGCTGCCCCTACCATATCAGCTCTAGCTCTGTCTACCATTCAGTTCTATACTAACTGTCTGTGTTGCTACTTTGTTGTACTTTTGCACTTTTTTTTGTGCTGAACTGTGTCCTGAATCGAATCTGTATACCCGAACACCCAAATATCCATAGGGTACGGGGGGGGGGGGTGGACGTCAGGAGTGGACTTAAGACATATAGAGAACCAAGTATCAACTGGAGGGGGGAGGAACGGAGGAACGGAGGGGGTTCGGAGAAACTGAACGCATCCGGTTTACAATTACAGGTGCAAACCTATATTTATAACTATACCTGATAGTATCACCCCCCCCACTAATATCAAGGAACAAAAAGGAAGGCATGAGAGGTAAATCAACAAAAGGGATGACAGCTAATCCACCTAGAACAAGCACAAGCCCGGGAACTATCAGGAAGTACATGGTACAGGATAGTAGTAGAGAGAGCACGGGTAAACAAACGGGAGCTAAGAGTAAAGCTCCGGAGAGCTTGCCAAAGATGGGGACAAGAAGACAAATAGCAGAGATAGAGATTCATGCAGCAAGTGGTGAGATTCAGGAGCCAGAAATAGAAGATTCCCAAGAAAAACAACTACCAACTAAAAGCGAAATGGCAGAGATGTTCGCGAAGCTGGAAACCTCAATAAAAAGAGAAATCGATTCCTTACGAGAAGACATGAACCAAACACTAAAAAGGGTGGAAGAGGCAGAAACAAGGCTAGATCAACAGGGAGAAGAGCTGGAAGGTGTCAAAAAACAGATAGAGGAGGTTATAAAAGTACAGAGAAACATCCTGTATAGATTGGAAGATCAGGAGAATAGGAGCAGAAGAAGGAACCTGCGAATAAGAGGTCTCCCAGAGATTCAGGGAGAAAAAGAGGATCTTCAAGGAAAAATGGACGCAATCTTCGGGGGAATGATTACCCCACCCAACATAAATGGTAAAATAAAATTTGACAGAGTTCATAGGATTCGCAAGCCCCCAGAGATCAAGGGGGACGTCCCAAGAGACGTGATCGCGAGATTTCACAACTTTCAGGATAAAGAACTGGTGAAGACGTGCATAAAAAAGAATCAACATGTGCGGTATGGAGAGACGAACTTACAAATTTTTGCGGACCTGGCGGCAGAGATGCTGACCAGGAGAAGAGTGTTGAAACCGCTGCTGGCCCAGCTTCAAGCGCACGAAGTTAGATATTCTTGGGGTTTTCCTGCCTGCCTGAACGGATTCAAGGAAGGCCGCTCGGCAACTTTAAGATTTCCTGAAGAAACTCAGAAATTTTGTGACCGCTTGGGGATCCTTTTAGTCGAAGTCCCAGGATGGTGGGAAAGAACAGGAAATCGGGATCCCACTAAAGAACAGCAGGCCTGGCAGCCAGTTCTCAAGATAAAACTGAGATAAACTGAGATAATTAGATCTATACTTGTAAAGCAATAGAAAAACATCACGCAGACACATGGGGGGAGGGTGGGGGGGGCGGGGAGCTGAGGGGAAGGGGGAGAGGGTGGACCCGGGCAACCCCCAATAAAGGGGGGAGCATAGGATCTGGAGACGCCTAAGCCGATCTTCACCTCAAGGGGGATAACCAGTGGGCCAGGTGGGGGGGTAGGGCCCATGGTTTCTCAGGTCACGGGGAGACCAGATTACCCCAACCGAGGGGGGGAGGGGCGGGAGGGAGGGAGGATTTGCGGGGTAGGAGGGGTTGGGACGGGGGAGAGGGGGGAGGGAGGGAGGTGATGGGGGGGTTGAGGGAAGAGGGAGGGAGGGGGAATCTACCAGTAATAATAGGGAAGAACAAGGACGTGGCCCTCGCTCTCGCAAAGTGGTGCGACCAAAAACCAAAAAAAAAAAATAGAGGGCCTAAAGATAATTACTTATAATGTACGTGGCATAAATGCTCCCAGGAAAAGAGCGAATATTGTGGGCGAGTTGAGACTCCTGAAGGCGGACGTGGTCCTACTTCAGGAAACCCACTTCGCTATAGCAAACAACAATAAGATAAGCTCAAAAGACTACCCCATATGGTACTATGGTGATTCCCCACTTAGCCGAGCAAAAGGAGTAGCCATAGGGTTTGCCAGAGGTGTAAAATTTGATCTAGATGAGAGACTAGTGGACCCTGATGGGCGATTCTTGTTCTTAAGAGGAAAATTAAATGGAGTAGAGTGCACCCTGGCAAACATATATGGCCCAAATAAGAACCCCATTGGCTACCTTCTGAGGCGGTTAGCTGATCTAATGGAATTTAAGAAGGGGGGCCTTATAATGGGGGGTGATTTCAATTTCTGCCCGTAACCAAAGGAGGATAGTACGTCGAGTGCACAGGGGACTGGAATGAGATGGAGGAGTAAATTAAAACAGAAACTTCACCAATATCAATTGGTAGACGTATGGAGGCTACAACATTCCAAAACAAGAGACTTCACATTCCACTCCTCTGTCCACTCGTCATACTCTAGACTTGATTACTTTTTAATAGAGCATAGGTGGTTAGAGGTGGCTATTCGTACAAACATCGGTATAACAACGTTCTCTGACCATGCGCCGGTAATGTTACAACTAAAGATAGGAGAGGCAAATACTAGGAGCAAGGGCTGGAGATTAAATGAGGAACTCTTGCATGATAAAGTTATATACGAACGAATGAAAAAAGAATTAGAGATTTATTTTAAAGAAAACAACACAGAAGGGGTATCTGAAATGACGGTGTGGGAGGCTCATAAGGCCTACATAAGAGGCATCATGATAAAAGAGGAGGCGGAGAAAAGAAGGCGCACTAGAGAGAAAACCATTGCCCTGAGAAAAGAAATTAACACACTAGAATAGCTCCATAAGAACAAGAACGACAATGAAACTTTGTTAAAACTCAGCCGAAAAAGGGAGGAGATGAGAGAACTTATAGAGCAAGAAACAAGAATGATGTACAATAAAGTAAAAAAAGTAAGGTACCTATATGGGAATAAACCGGGGAGATATTTAGCGCAGGCTCTAGCAAAAAAAAAATCAGCAAATTACATAGACAAAATACAAACAGGTAACGGGGAATTCGCACACAAATCAGTGGAAATCGCCAAGACGTTCAAGGAATACTACGCAAGTTTATATGATATAGGTACCAAAGATGAGGTCGAACAGAAAAGGGTTAAAATAAACACATACCTGAGAGAGAGTGGTCTAAAGAAAATCACAGAGGAACAAATCAGTCAGTTAGAGACACCCATCACTGAGGAAGAAATAACAAAAACCATAAGAGAAACACCGATGGGGAAAAGTCCGGGGCCTGACAATTCTCTATTACAGAAAGTTTAAAGACATCCTGATCCCAAAAATGTGTAATCTCATTAATAGGATTGGGGATAAAGAGGAATTACGTAAAGAAGCCCTAGAAGCTACTATTATTGTTATCCCTAAGGAAGGGAAGGATGGAACGCTATGTTCAAGTTACAGACCGATCTCCCTCTTAAATCTAGACACCAAAATTTACGCTAAAATCCTCGCGGACAGGCTGAAAAAAGTTATGCAAAAAATAATACATCCAGACCAAGTCGGCTTCATCAAGGAGGGAAGGGAAAGATAATGGTACCAGGACCCTGTTAGCAATACAGGAGATGAAAGGTAATGGGGCCCCAGGACTACTCCTGTCGATAGATGCAGAGAAAGCATTCGACAGGGTAGACTGGGGCCTCATGCAAGGTACATGGGAAGAAATAGGACTGGGTGAGAAAATGAGAAAACGCATAAAGGCCCTATACATTAGACCTACAGCAAGGGTAAAGATAAATGGGATAGTTTCAGATCCATTTGAAATGTTCAATGGAACGAGACAAGGGTGCCCACTATCCCCCTTGCTATTCGTGTTGGCATTGGAACCACTCTTAGCTAGGGTAAGACAGAATCCAGATATAAGGGGGATAAAGCTGGGGGAGGAAACACACAAGCTAGCCGCCTAAGCGGATGATATCCTGTTCTATGTAACCAGACCAAAGACATCTCTCCCAAATGTAATGAAAACCTTAAAAGAGTATGGTGAGGTCTCAAACTTCAAGTTAAACCCATCGAAGTCTGAAACCCTCACATTTAATATTCCAAAAAGTGAGGAACTTTTACTTCAAAAGAGTTTCGCATTTGTTTGGGGTAAAAAAGAAATAAACTACTTAGGGGTTAAGATGACCAAAACCAACGTAAGTCTATACCAAGTAAATTTCCTTCCACTACTAGATGAGATTAAAAACGAATTAAATAGAATAACAACAGGAAATATTTCGTGGGGGGGAAGAATAAATATTATCAAAATGGTCATCCTCCCCAAAATCATATATAAAATGCAGATGCTACCGATCCCACTCCCGGACGCCTTTTTTAAAACAATACAAAAGCTTTTCATAAGTTTTATTTGGAAAAGGAAAAAAGCAAGAATAAGCATGGCACAATTAATTAAAGATAGAATAAGAGGGGGTTGGGGCGCACCGGATATTAGAAATTACTACAATGCGGTAATATTGTCACGGGTAGTAGACTGGGCTAAAGAAAATAGAGAAAAGAGATGGGTGAAGATGGAAGGCACAATAAGCACAGTTAATTTAGGTAAAATAATTTGGATACCTCCACAATACAGAAAATTAGGTACAGACACAAACAACATCACTAGACACGCACTAAAAATATGGGATCACATACACAGAAAGGAAAAATGGGAATATAACTCACCACTAACACCCCTTACAAATACAGAATATTTTATACCGGGAATTGAGGCCTGATTTGGGAAATGGATAACACTAGAAAACGCACAACTGAAAGATGTTATGGACCAAGGTAAAATCTACACGTATCAAGAACTAAAGAGCAAAAGGGAGTGGAGATCGATAGATGAATGGCAATACAATCAATTAAAACACTTTACAGAGTATTTGCCCCAGCCAATAAGATCGGAAGCAAATTTGCTTCCCTTAGAAAAAATTTGCGTGGACAAGGGGAAGAAGAGGGTGATCTCAAAAATATATAGAGCACTAATAGAAAGGACTGGCCCGGATATTCCACCGTATATTATTAAGTGGGAAAATGAACTAGGGATTTGCCTGAGGAAGGAAGAGATTAGCCAAATAATGCGTCGGGTACACACCACTACAGTAAACAGTAATATGAGGGAGATGAACTATAAATGCTTGGTGGGATGGCATATCACCCCCGATAAAGCGCATAAAATTCAAAAAGAAAAATCACAATATTGTTGGCGAGGGTGCAAAGAGATTGGGACGATGGCCAATGTCCGGATGCCAATGGTGGCAATGTCCGGAAATTAAAAAATATTGGGAAGGGATCAGGCAAATAATAGGGGAAATAACCAACACAATGCTTCTAGACGATCCATGGAGTTGCTTATTCCACGGGATAAATATCCCGAACAAACAATATCTCAAAAGCCTACTGCCGCCACTCCTAAACGCAGCCAAAAGTCTTATCCCCAGACATTGGAAGGAACCAATGAGACCCACAATGAGGAACTGGTGCAATAAAGTTAACGAGATCCAAAATCTAGAGTACTTAAGGTATAGCGATGGGGAATGTCTGGAAGCCTATGAGGTAAAATGGCAAGAATGGGATAAATTCAAACGAACGATGAGATATGCCGAAGCTATGGGAGCCTAGGGAGTAGTTGAACGACTGTACCAAAGGAATAGGAGAAAAACAGAGGTAGTTGACAACCCAATCGGAATACAGAAGAGCAACTGAGAGAAAGGCCCGGGAAAACGACTGGTAGATAGGGGGGATGAGGGGATGGTGATGGGTGGGAAGGATATGGGATAAGGTGGGTCCGGCATTTATTTATGATATAAATCATCGAAATATATACAGAAGGGGGAAAGGGAAGACTGCAGGGAAAAAATAGGGGAAAAAAAAAAAAGAGGGAAAAGGAAAAAAAAAAAAAAAAAAAAAAAAAAAAAAGCTACTATGATGTAATGGTGAGGGAAATAAATGAACGGAAAAGTTGATTTAAGTACCTCAAAATAACAAAAAACTGAAGTAGCTAAAAAAAAGAAAGAAAAAAAAAAAATGTCCTGCCTCCGCCATTTCGGGTAAGGGGAAACCGGCAGTGAAGTCTTCACAGCTGGTTCCCTACTGCGAAGCACCAGTGTGAACCTAGGCTCAAGCAACTTTAGCATTCCTTTGGAATTGTATGGGAAGAAAAGCAATTCTGACGCAAATAATGAGCTTATGTACACAGGCCTTTGAAAAGAAAAGGATACAAATTTAACGTATACTGGTTGTATGCTCAAATTGCCTTTTTTCAATAAAAACTAAGTGAAAGAAAAGCAGTACTGTTAATGCTACAGAATTCAAAAACATTTTAGACCACTGTGCGCTTCCAACCTTGTGGCAGTTTGGAGAAGGCCCTTCTCTGTGACTACACCCCTGTGCACAAAGCCAGCTCCATAAAGACATGGTTTGACCAGTTTGGTGTGGTGAACTTAGGTGTCCTGCACAGAGTCCTGACCTCAACCCTACTGAACACCTTCCTTTGGAATGAATTGGAATGCAGATCGCAACCCAAGTCTCCTCATCCAACATCAGTCTTTAACCTCACAAATGGCTGGATAGACAGAGATTCCCAAAGACACACTCCAGAATCTTATGAAAAGCCTTCCCAGAGGAGTGAAGGCTGGAATAATCTCAATGGTGGGGCCAACTCCATATTAGTGGCTATGGTTTTGGAATGGGATGTACACCAAGTTCATAGACGTGATGGTCAATTGTAGAGATGGTCCTGATATTCGAGTCGAACGTAAGTTCGACTCAAGCATCGGGTGTTCGCCTGTTCGCCAAATAGCGAACAATTTGGGGTGTGCGTGGCAAATTCGAAAGCCGCGGAACGCCCTTTAAAAGTCTATGGGTGAAATCAAAAGTGCTAATTTTAAAGGCTTATATGCATGGTATGGATTTTGAGGGGGACCCCCACGCCATTTTTAATAAAAATTTTGGCGCGGGGTTCCCCTTAATATCCATACCAGACCTGAAGGGCCTGGTATGGAATTTGGAAGGACCCCCATGCTTTTTTTTTTTTTTAATTTTGGTTTGGGGTTCCCCTATGGGGGAATACCATGCCGTTTTTATCAGTGAACTTTTATGTGTATTGCCGAGAAAGTTCCCTCGGCGGATAAGGACCCCCCCTGTACTGCGCAGGCGCAGTGCCTGCACAGTACGAACTACTGTCAGCCACCGGAGATAGCCGAAGCTCAAACTTTTCAATCAGCTGTACACGGCGCCTGCGCCCTAGGTCCAGGTTCCTTCCCCACCATCCAAGTGGACCTAGAGGGGGAATCAAAAAGAGCCGAGCGAAGCGAGGCCGTGCCCGAAGCGTGGCGAGCGAAGCGAGCCCGCGAGGGGCCCTCTTACAGGCGCCGTGTACCGCTGATTTTCAGCTATTCACCTTCAGCTATTTCCGCCTGCGCCTGCGCAGTACAGGGGGGTCCTTATCCGCCGAGTGGAACTTTCTCGGCAGAACACCGGGACCGACAATTCATTATAGCCGCAAGTACTTTTTTATGACTTTTTTTCCTTCAGAAATCTAATTTTGCTCTCAGACTGTTGTAAACACAGGAAACATGCGCCACTTTACAGGCATACTATAGACACCCCCCAGGTACGAAATTTAAAGGAATATTACACTTTTATTGTTTCACTTTAAGCATTATTAAAATCACTGCTCCCGAAAAAAATGGCCATTTTTAAAACTTTTTTTGCATTGATACAAGTCCCCTGGGGCAGGACCCAGGTCCCCAAACACTTTTTAAGACAATACCATGCATATAAGCCTTTAAAATTAGCACTTTTGATTTTTCATGTTCATGTCCCATAGACTTTAACGGTGTTCGTGTGTTCGAACAAATATTCTGGTGCGAACCGAACCAGGGGGTGTTCGGCCCATCCCTAGTCAATTATTCACAAACTTTTGGCCAGTGTAGTGTATGCTGTGTGTTTGTTTTATTATACAGTTATTTATTTTTTTGTCTGTTGTCTAACACTTTCCCCTCGTGATAGGTTGTATACTTCACTGCTACCTTTCCATACGTGATGCTGTTCATTCTATTGATTCGAGGAGTGACGCTCCCTGGAGCCTACGAGGGGATTGTGTTTTATCTGAATCCAGACATCAGCCGGTTGAAGGACCCTCAGGTGAGGTGGGTCATGGGCAGCATATAAATAAGATTACTGACCAGAACTACAAGTGCAGAGAATGATTGTATATCATGAATGCTTCAGAGGAGGACAGAGACTAAATATTTTGCAGTGCTGCCCTTGGAAAGTATACAGTAGATGAAAACAGGAAATATTGTGTAGTTTTAGTACACATTTATTTGAAAGAACATTACAATTGAACTGACCACAGATTTGACAGGAACTTCTATTAAGGTTTTACTAAACCCACAACAGTAAAATCAGTCTGTATATGCAGTAAAGCATGCTTGTTATACTCACTGTGGAACCTAAGGGGTTAATCTTCTGCATTGTGTAAAAAAGGCTGTTTGATCCTGTGTTCTCTGATCCTCCCCTTCTTCAACAGTCCCAAATCCATCTTCTGATGAAACAGAGCCTTGGGGGCAAGCTGCATATGCTCAGTTTGGTGTCTGGAGAGTTTTTTTTTTTTCTTGGGAGAGTACATGTGATCAGCGCAGGGTCAATCAGCACTGTCCAGATAGAGGGTCAGGGGTCCTGCAGCCTCATAGGACATTCAGGGAAGAATAAAAACTCCCCCTACAAGCTTTAGAAGTCACAAGACTGCTATATACTGCTGCTGATGAGAAGAGGAATTTAACAGTTCATATTTACTAAAATAATTGCATTTCCATGTTTTTGGTACTATGGGAGACCAGATATAGTAAATGCAGAGTCCTGGGTTTGGTAACACTTTGAAAATGCTCCCTCTACTAGCTATTTGAGAGACAGTGCAACCAGCAACTTGGCTTTATTGGTTATTTTGTATTGTTGCTCTCAAAGTTTATAAAAACTTTTAGCTTTGATCAGAGTAGGGAAGGCTCAGAACCTTGGTCAGGTTTTTTTCATGTTGTCTGTGTCCCCTGCTAAGGAGATTCGGCATTGTATTTGAGAGAAAAAGTGATGGCAAATCAAAAATTTTACAGCTGTAACCGAAACAGGTGAGATGAAACCATCCAATGGGGACACCTGGTCAGGTATCAACTGTTTGAGCATGTGACTTTGCCTTACTTTGGCGAGATCTCCTCTTACTTCCTGTTTTGTTGTGTCACCAGGACAGGAATTGAGGAGAACCCTTCCAAATGAGACACGAACAGCAAAAATAAATAAATAAATATATATATATATATATATATATATATATATATATATTAGGCAACAGATGGCTGCCCCACTAATGTTTCCTAGAAATAATAACCATAACACACATTGATTGAAGTGTTGCAGGTATTTATTCATGCTGATTGTGGCGGCATAGAAAAGCTTTGTAAACATTGTTTATTTTGCAGGTATGGATGGATGCAGGGACCCAAATCTTTTTCTCGTATGCCATCTGCCAGGGGTGTCTGACTGCACTTGGGAGCTACAACAAGTACAACAACAACTGTTACAGGTGTGTGTGAGGTGATGATTCAGCCTTAATAAGTTTATTTGACATATGCTTAAAAAAGTGGCAGTCAAATGCAGTCAATGTGTCTTAGGCCATGTTCACAGTGATCTGACACGAAAGTCGCACAACTTCCAATCCAACTTGCCCTGCGAATTCAGGTCCGACTTCCATGCGACTTCAATGAATGAAATCCGACTTTGAGATGATTGTGACTTGTCCTTTGACTGATCAAAACAATTTCTTTGGCTCTGGAATGGATGAAACGCAGTTTTTTTCCCTTTCCCTTTTGGCGTGGAGTTCCTCTTAAAAATCCCTTCAGTATGGTATGGATTTTGAGGGGAAACCCAACGTCAAAAAAAAAAAAAAAAACAGCGTGTGCCCCCCCCCCAAAATCAAGACTAGACCCCTATCCGAGCATGCAGCTCGACAGGTCAGGAAAGGGGGCGGGATGAGCGAGCGCCCCCCCTCCAGAACCATACCAGCCACATGCCCTCAACATGGGGGGGTGGGTGCTTTGGGGCCGGGGGTGCTCTGCCCCCCCCATCCCCAAAGCAGGTTGTCCCCATGTTGACGGGGACAAGGGCCTCTTCCCCACAACCCTGGCCAGTGGTTGTGGGGGTCTGTAGGCAGGGGGCTTATCAGAATCTGGAAGTCCCCTTTAAAAAAGTGGGCCGCTGGATCCCAGGCCCTCCTATGTGAATAAGTATGGGGTATTTATTCACCAAAAAAAAAAGCAGTGTAGTGTTACAAAAAAAAAAAAGGGACGGCTTTTGACAAGTCCTTTATTATAAATGAAGAATGTCCTCCATCATAGCTCCAAGGTCAATCACGACCGAACGCAACATACAGGGATATATGATGTAATACTGACATATAATCACACTCATAGGTTGGACTTGATGGACTTGTGTCTTTTTTCAGCCTCATATGTAACTATGTAACTATGATATCTTCTTTCTCCGCTTCCTCCACCAATGACTTCTTTCTCCGCTTCCTCCGCCGATGTCTTCATCCTCCGTTGCCGCCCACCCTCTGCAAATAAAGAAAACGATCCTCCTCTGATGCTGGCTTCCACCGTTATGGGTGTATGACAGTTCTTATATAGCTATGGGGCGTGGCCATCAGGTGACGTCATTCTGATGCCTCTCCCCTTGTGATACCACAGACCTGGTCCATTAGACATCACAAGGGGGTGGGGTCTCAGGGTGATGTCACCTGATGGCCACGCCCCATAGCTATATAAGAACTGTCAGACACCCAGACACCGGAGCTGACAGAACGGCAGGAGCCAGTGTCGAAGGAGGTGCATTTTATTATTTTCAGCAGGGAAGAAGACATTGGCGGAGGAAACAAAGAAAGAAGACATCAGCGGAGGAAGCAGAGAAAGAAGACATCGTGATTGACGTTGGAGCCCTCCTGCACCAAGGCACGCACCCACCTTTGTTGTGGGCATGTGGCCTGGCATTGTTTAGGAGGGGGGGACGCTCGCCTGCCCCCCACTTTCCTTACCTGCCGGGTTGCATGCGTGGATAAGGATTTGGTATGGATTCTGGGGGGGGGAGGTGCACAGGCTGTTTTTTGTTTTTGGTGCGGGTGTCAGGTTTCAGGTGTGAGGCTGAGTTGCTGAGAGGGCGCCCCTTGCGGCTAAGTACAGCGCACCCCTGGGAGTCAGAAGATTCAGAGTCAGAAACCAGGCCAGGAGTCATACACACTGAATCAGTCAGTGATTGGTTTGGATAGCAGAACTAGAGCAAGCCGGGATCATACACAATAGATAGGAGATAGCAGAATTGTGAGCCAAGCTGAGGTCAAACACGAGGGAACAGGCAGGAGCAGAGTCAGGTTGCAAGCCAGGGGTCAAGCCAGGAGTTCAGAATAAGCAGGTAACAACAAGCTGGGTCGGTAGTGGGAAGTCCAAGGATCAGGATAAACAGAGCACAGAAAATACGGGAAGCTGAAGATAATCCAGCATCTGCATGTGTCAGTGTCAGGTTTAAATAGGCCAGAGGGCGCCAACATCTGTCACGTCATGCATGAGCATCTATGTGCACCCGCCGTCACGCATCTGCCTGCAACCGCTCACGCTGTCACGCATCTGTGTGTGCGCATGCGCGCGGGAATCCGTCTGGCGCGACCATGCTGAATGCTGGTAGGTTTGCCAGTTCTTCGGCCATTTCCCTGTAGGTGGGGTTTCCCCTCAAAATCCATACCAGACCAAAGGGATCTTGAGGGGGAACTCCACACCAAAATTAGAAAAAAAAGCGTCCTGGGGTTCCACGATCCATACCAGACTCAAACAGCTTGGTATGGATTTTGGGGGGCACGCCATTTTTTGGTGGGATTTTACATTGCTAACATTGGATACACTTCATCTCAGTGCAGAAGCCGCATGCCACAAGTTGGATCAGTTAAGATGATGATCCGACTTGGATGCGACTTCCATTCAAATCAATGGGCTAAAATCACACCAAAGTATTGCAGGAACCTTTTTCAAAGTCAGACCAGTTAAGACAGCTCTCATAGGAAACCATTGATTTTGACATGTCGTGAGAATTGTGTTCTCGAAGTCGGAGTGCATGTCAGGCCAGTGTGAACCAGCTCTTAGGCCTAGTTTACACTTGCTTTGCTGTCTAAAGAGCAATCTGCATGTGGAACACATTAGATGTATTGCTTCCTCACCGCCAGCTTTAAACCCCTAAATACCATGGATGCAGCATGGCCCTAGTCACTTAAATGGTCACGCTCAGTGGGCGATATCGACAGAGGGCATAATTCATGTGCAGCCCCTGACTAATGCCTAAGCAGCAAAAGGGGGAGCGGTTAACCACAGGTTTTTACTGCCCCACAATCACAAATGTAAAGGATCCATTAGTGACCAGTTGATTTACTTTTTTAGAAACTAGAAACGTTACTGATTACTAAAATCAGAACTCCAGCTAAACTCATAATTCAACTAATGTGCCTATACATAAGGTTACTATTAATGCCCCTGTTACCAGATAAAATTGTGGAAATCAGCCTTCCCACATCCTATAACAAAATTTGGCATCAGGTGTAATAAAAAGGCTAACACTTAGCAGACGCCATCAATAATAAACTTGCATACATACAGTATATTAATGCATTTTATGCAATGCTTGTTACAAAAGTATAAGATGTTTGCAATTCCATTCAGCATTACCGCATGCCAAATTTTGACCCTGCAGTACTAAAAACATGTCAGCATGACAACATTCTGCAGATTGACTTGCACTTTGGCACTTGTTCTCATATGTGGATTTCTGATTTTTTTAAAGGGTGATAATGTAAAAATAGGTTGTTAGGTACTATTAAACACCTTAATATTGAGCATCTTTCTGTCTCACCATGCTTTTAATGCTCTCATCCTGTATAGGGACTGCATAGCACTGTGCTTCCTGAACAGCATCACCAGCTTTGTGGCGGGCTTTGCCATCTTCTCTGTTCTGGGGTTCATGGCCCGGGAACAGGGGGTTCCTATTTCTCAGGTGGCAGAGTCTGGTAAGTTGAAGGATTCCAATTGCCATGCAGGTGTATAACATATTTTAAAAAGCAAATGAATATGAAACATTCAATGATTTTATTGAAAGGGTTAACGCTGAATGCCAATCAAACCGATAAATACAAAACTGAAATACATTTATTTGAGCTGTATACCAGCTGAAAGTTTCATACTGTTTAGCAGGTCTTGTGTTCAAACAGCTGTATTGATACGTGAGGAGAAGTTTGAAATGCTGCCTAGATAGGGTCTTTTTCAAAGCGCACCTGTGACATCATGTCCAACCACAGCAACTAATTCTCTAATGAATTTGCCAACATAAATTTGGGCTACAGCTACTCTCTATATTTAAAGGAGAAGTATAGCCAAAGATCTCCTTTGGATCACTGGAGCGCAGTTAACGCTGCACTCCTGTGACCCCGAAGCCCGCTGTCGGCTGACATCACAGAGCCGGTCCTTGTTCTGGAAAGACACTTACCATATGGTCGGGATCCACCCAGAGGCCTGAAATGACACCTGGCTTAGCACCTTCAGAAATCTCCTCCTATCCCCTCCACAGCCCAGCACTCTGGTGAGTTCTGGAGGGGAGAGCGGAGAGCCGCTGACTGACAGTTTCAGCTCTCTGCTCAGAGAGGTCAGGAGAACTGAGCAATCAACTATGTTTGATTGCTCAGTTCTCACTGCAGAGCCGTCGGGGAACAGAGGAGGATCAATGCTGCATCCACCTAGGTGAGTATAAAGGTTATTATTTCAGAAAGCCATACTTCTCTTTTAAAGGAGTTTTATAGTCACAGCATACACTTTGATTTTAAACCATCAACATTGTATTAGCAATACAAACAATCGTTTTTTTTGGACAATCCAATTAAATTAGCTTACTTGAAAAATCTCCTTTCATGTTGCGATTGCTGCCTCTCTGCTGGCCATTGCTTTCCACAACTTCTTGGCTTTCCTGTATGCTTTGCAGCTTCTCCGCTTCTTACTTTCAATTCCTGAGAACTACATATCCCATGGTACCTTGCTGCCTGCAATCAGTGATTCCTGTACTGACTCCCCCTCCTGAAACTCCTCCTCTCAGCACCTCTGTAGTTCAGAAGGCACTGAAGTATGTGACATAGCAGTGCCTAGCCAAAGGGTATAGTGAATACATGTCACAGAATTCAAGGAATTATTTGTGTGGGGTCTTCACAAAGTAAGTTTATAACTTCAAGATCATTCAGATTATTAGTAGGATAGAATTTACTCGTACTACCACCAGTAGCACACTAGAGGGTGCTACAATAGCAATATTAAATCAATTGAAATGCACAGTGCAAGTAAATATTCGAGTTGTGTCTATTAAATAACAAGACTGATTAAATAACTAATCTTTATTTATATGTATTACAAATTTAATGCTTGTCCCCTTCAACATATTCCCCATTTGGGAATTCATTCTCACGTCCCTCTCTGAATCTTTTGTGCCACTCAAACACACGTGCACGAGACAGGCCGTCATTCCCATAAGCTGTAGTAAGCATTTGAAAACATTCTGTTGGTGTTTTGTGCAATTTTACTAAAAACTTCAAATTGACACGTTGTACAACCTTTAAACTTAACATTTTTTCGGCACACTACAGAGAACACAACCAAACTAAATTTCGACTTACAGTCAACGAAACGTCATAGAGTGTTGCTGCTTGTCATGCAGGTTCAAACATGTTCAAGGTCACCACGCATGCAGTTATAACCGGTTCTGACTGCTTTATTTACTAGTTAATTTTTATCATGGATACGCTGTAAGTTACGGCAATAAATCTACAGTTTCCAGACAACCATTACGTTTATTCATTATGGTGCTCCGTCCCTCCACCCATCAAAACAGTTGAGTCGAGCAGCCTGAGGAAAACACCCCTTAATCAACATCATTGGGTTTGTAACAAGAATACCATCCAACCAAACAAGTCCAGCGTTACTTCACTAATCCTCACTTCCCAGCCAGAAAGTAAAGCCAAACCAATGACTGTGTTTTCATCACAGTGGGTAAAGGAAACCTGTCATTGCTTATTATATATACACTGTAAATATAGAAAATGTGCTGTGCTACCAAATATTGTAAGTAATTAAATCCAGCAATAAACATATCAAATAAAATAAACCTATCAAATTAGTATCCACATAAAATAACTTTTATAACCATAAGCATACAATGTTGTGATAAAACAGCAAAAAAAACAAGAAGACTTATACTGTGTCTAAGAATCAGCTGTGTCCATGCCACGAAAATATATGAATATACAGGGCTTTTTTTCTCAGAAAATAGGTGCAGGAACTCAACCACAACCCCCCAAAACCCTCGTCCCCCCACACACACATCCTCCAACCTGCAGAGTTCAGAGTTCCGCATTCTTCCACAGCTGCATACCTCTGCATCCTCTATCCACATCTCACTTTCACCCCTCTTCAGCTCTGACCTCTGCATGCAACCCCCCCCCCCTCCACTGCCCCCATTTCCTCCCTCCCTCCTTAAAAGCTCTATCATCTTCCACATGTCTTACGTATGTAGCACCCCCTACCTGAGTTGCTAGAGTGATAGAGTTTATGTGTTAGTGTAGGTAAATTTTCAGGCTTGGCTGTATGTTTTTCTGGGTCAGGGTTTGAGTGACTCTGGGAGAGCTAGATGACTCACAGGCAGCATCACTGAGACCTCCCCCTACTTCTAAAATGTACTGGGACCTTCTAGAAAAATGGGAGTGAAAGTAAGGTAGAGCTGCCTGGAGTATTCTGATGGCCCTTACCAATTCCCAGCAGGCCCTCTCAAATACTCTGGGTCAGCCCAGCTGGGGCAGTGTGGTGTTTGTTTGGAAGACAGAGATGGACTGTTAGGCTGTCAGGGCTTTAAGAGTAGCTCCTCAGTCTGGGGGGGGGGGGGGGGGGGGTGTTTGGCCTGAGCTCAGGTAGGGAAGGGACCCCTCTTCATGACACACAGAAGGATTCTGACCAGGAGGCACGGAGCAAGGAGAGGACAGCAGGAGAACACTGCTGGGCAAATCTCCAGGGGGCAAGACAGCCACATGGGCTGGTGAGTGTTACAGTCAGAGGACTGAGAGGCATGCCTGAAGGGACTGGGTGCAAGCAGTCTGGGATAAATGCAGAGTCAGTCTGGGAGGACTGTGGAGAAGTAGCCAGAAGGGCTAGAAAAAGGGGCAGCTGCAGCCAGGCAGGCTAACAGTGCCTGAAGAGGTGTTACTGGGAGCAGTAGTGACAGAAAAGGACAGCTAGCACCAAAGACCTCTTTATTTTTGCTACACCAAAAGGGGCCTGAGGTCCCTGTCTGTAAAGGGCAATTACAAGGATCTGACTGAGTCAGTGTTGGATCAAAACCAAAGTGCTATCTGGTCCTGGGAATAGTAGTTCTACAAGCAAGTTTGTGCTGGAGGTAGAAGAAAGGAGTGTGTTAATACCGGATGAGTCCCTGAAGAGATCTGCTGATCAAGTGGGCATTCCATATTAACCCTTCCCCCTCCAAGTTCAAATTCCCCTTATAAAAAAAACAAAAAAAAAACAAGATTTGCTTATCTACTTCAGAGTGTATGGAAAATTAATGTGCCTGGCTGTGCAGGGTGGCACCTGCATCTCTATTGTCCCCATCCTGCACTCAGTGGGAGCCGCTCAGGAGATCAGATATCTTTGGGAGCCGTTGGGAGATATGCTTTCACTTGTAAACACAGAAGCAGCACTTGTGTGTTTACAAGTGATAATGGTGAGCAGTGAGCAGGGGGCCTAAGCCAAAGGTTGTTGAACTGAGTTCCACCAAGTTCCAGTTGAAAAAAAGTCCTGTATAAATCTAAATATACTCTTTAATTTTCAGACGGTGCATCTCATTAAATCATTCGGTGTAACCTCCATCATCACCCATGGACAAACTCTCACCTTACTGCATAGACCGACATATAGAAAGGTCAACAGAAGCGTGTTTCCTTTAATGCCTGGTCAAGGCAATCTCCAAGGAAGGAACATTGTACTTCACCTCAGCTGCTAGGATCATCACCCAGATGATCATCACCCAGATGATCATCACCCAGATGGAGGACTCAGAGAAAACAAACACAACCCATAGTGCTCGCTATAGAATCAAGCATTTTATTACTATAATGAAATCACACGCATAAGTATAAAAATCCATCCAGCCTTATGTAACTGTTACCAGGAAGCCACTCGCATCAGATCGATATTTCACAAAGAAAGAGTCCCTGTGCAGACAAGAGCGCTCAGCAGTCTCCTCAATCAGAATAGCGAAACAACTTCCCACCCACGTGGATTACTTGCTTGTCATTGCTTAATGCTGACTTTCTTCTGAGAATACCAGGCTGTCAGACTGACCCTCTTGCTACAAGTCACTGACTTGGAACAAGAATGCAGATAAAATACTTGTTCATGGTCAGATATTCAGAATATACTGAAGCCAGTGGGTAAACATAACAGATGTACAACTAGTATTCTCAGAATACTGAGAACAAGATTGAAAATATCAGCCTCCATATTTCTCTCATGACAGGATTACTTGTAGGATCTTAACTAATCTTTTGGTGTAGTAGGATGATGGCAAACCTAGAGAGCAATTACAAAATCAAAAGATGTAATTTGCTGCCCCATGGGTAATCCCATTGCACCTTCTCTCTGGCAACCTTCTGGACCACATCCTTCCAGACTGCAACAATATCTGAATTTAAAATGATGGTCCAATAAAGGGTCTCTGGAATCATCAAGTGTTTAGTAGTATCATATGTGTAATGATTATATAGATCGAACAGGAGCACCTCAATGAAGAGGTGTAGCAAAGGATCTCAAAATGTAGTAGAGTCCTTGTATTTTAGACTAAAAGATTTATTGAGACTTCTTGGAAGATCCAAGTTGTATTCAGCTTTATGCTCTAGTCAGACCTTGGGGACAGATAAAACAGTAAAGTGAGATGTTGAAAGTACACCTTACGGTAGCAGGATCTTGAAGATCTCACACTGAAGAAAGATCTTGAAGACATTATTATTCTTGAAGATATTATTTGCACTATCGCTTTGCATTTTGGAATTAGTCACACAACAGGGTTTACATTATTGATGTGTTTCTGTTCATTCATTCATTTTTTCATTTACACGTACCACTCCCTTTAGCATCATATTGTTTCTTGTTATAGTTTAATTTTTTACTATTTGAATTTTTTAGTGTACAGTGCAACACCAATTATCTTTCTTAATTTCTGTGTGTATGGGTATGGATTGACCCCTATTCGGTGTTTTCAGCAGTCACATTTTATATATTTACATAGTAGAGCAGGAATATTTTATTATCTTACAATGAAGTTGCCATTTGATGATCAATTTCATCCTCACTCTAGTAATAGACATTGAGGATGGTCCTAAAATATTTAACTGTATGAATGTTATGAGTAATAATATAAAATATATGCCAGCCTTCATACTCACCATGCCCTTTTTATGCACTAAAATCTCTAAACTTTATTGATGCTTCCTTGACGATATAGGTCCTGGACTTGCTTTTATTGCCTATCCAAAAGCTGTAACAATGATGCCCGTGTCACCTCTTTGGTCATGCCTCTTCTTCCTTATGCTCATCTTCTTGGGACTGGACAGTCAGGTATGGAAAGATATGAGGGGGCTGAGAGCTGATTACTATATTATATATATAAATATATTTGCAGGAAAGGGCAGGATATTTTTTTTTACATAAAGGGCAGTAATATGCATAAGGCTAGGTTCACATTTGTGCGGGTGCGGTAGTGTGTGTACATCGCACACGTTCCCACACCTCCAAGCAACCACACAAAAAATGCGCTGCTTTTAAGAAAATATTTGGGGGTGCCATTAACTCTTAATGGCAGCCCTTCGTAGTGACAAACGCGGTAAGTAATTAGTAGTAATAATCATTTTTTTGTAATAGTAACAAGAAGGTTTTTAGAAGCAAGGGCTAAAAAAATTACTTGAAGTAAAGATGAAAAATTATTTGCAGTAAGATCATTAAAGTTTTTTAGCAGTAGTAAAGACTGAAAAATTCTTTGAGACAAGAGCAGGAAAAGTTCAGAGTTTTTTGCAGCAAAAGCAAAAAAGTAGTATAAACTAATGCCGCGTACACACGAGCGGACTTTCCGGCAGAAAAGGTCAGACGGAACAAATCCGTCGGACATTCCGATCGTGTGTGGACTTCATCGGACCTTTTCTGTCGAAAAATCTGACGGACTTTGAAATAGAACATGTTTCAAATCTTTCCGACAGCTCGATTCCTATCAAAAAAGCCATTCGTCTGTATGCTAGTCCGAAGGACCGAAATCGACGCAACGACGCCTCTTCTAGTCTGGTCGTACGTCATCACGTTCGAAACGATTGGACCTTGGTGGGATCGTGTGTAGGCAAGTCCGTTTCGTCGGAACTGTGTCGGAACTCTGTTGAAAAGTCCTTCGGATTTCAGTCTGACGAGAAGTCCGCTCGTGTGTACGCGGCATAAGACAAGTTTTGGAGTAAGAGCAGAAAACATTACCAAAGAAAAGCTTTCTCCACAGTAAAAGATGGAAGGGTTGCCAGTTGTAATGGTAAAAGTATTCCTTGCAGTGAAGGCAAGAAATGTTTTTCAGCAGTAAGGTGCACCAGAAACGTTTGCAGTAAGGGCAGGAAGAAATACTTCCGGTAAGGACAGGAAATTTCTTTGTAGTGCTGGTAAGAACGGGTATCTGCAGTAGGGGAAAGAATTGTTCTTTCAAATATTACCAAGTTTAATTCTTCATGGTAAGGACAGAAATACCTGACTGTTTTGAGAGCATGAAGAGTTGTCTGCTGTTAGAGCAGTTAGAATTCCCAGGTATGATACACTTAGATATATGAATTCTCTCTCTGCAGTTTGTCTGTGTAGAGAGCCTGGTGACAGCCATTGTTGATATGTTTCCTGAGGTATTCCGGAAGAAATATCGGCGCGAATTCCTCATTCTGGCAATAGCCATCATCTGCTATTTCCTGGGACTTATCCTTCTGACTGAGGTACAGTATTATTCCTCCCCATCAGTAGACAAGCTTATAAAATTAGTTTGTATTGTCCTAGGCCCTCTGTGCTGTCCTGATTCCTCTGTGCTGTCATGGGCCTTCTGTGCTATTATGGGTCTTCTGTGCTGTAATGGGCCTTCTGTGCTATTATGGGTCTTCTGTGCTGTCATGGGTCCTCAGTACTGTCATGGGTCCTCAGTACTGTCATGGGCCGTCTGGCTGTTCCGGTAGTGTCCCGTGCTGTTCTGGTCCTTTGTGCCACCCTGAGCATTTTCATGCTATTCTGGGTCAACTGTGTTGTCCTGGGCCCTCTTTGCTGTTATGAGCCCTCCATGGTGCCTTAGATCCTCTGTGCTGCCCAAAGTCCTCTATGTTGCCCTGGGTCTTCTGTACTGTCTTGGGTCACTTGTGCTTTCCTGGGTCATCCTGGGTCCTTTGAGCTGTCTTGTGACCTTTGTCCTGTCCTGGATACACTATGCTATCTTGGGCCTCTGTCTGTCTTTGGTCCTCTGTGTAGTCCTGGGTCCTATCTGCTGCCCTAAGCCCTCTGTCTCACCCAACACACCAGCTGCATCTATCACAGCTGTGTCTTAAAACAGTGAGACATGATATATAATAGCATGCTTATTTTCCTCTCCTAAGATGACATCTCTTTTTACAGGGTGGGATGTACGTCTTCCAGCTTTTTGATTATTATGCCGCAAGTGGGACCTGCTTGCTGCTGGTTGCCATCTTTGAAGTGGTTTGTGTCGGCTGGGTGTATGGTAAGTCATGTTTTTTTTTTTTGTTTGTTTTTTTTTTGTACAAGAGCAAAAGGTCAAGCTGTATAAAGTATAATTCTTCACTTTGTTTCCAGGAGCTGATCGATTCTATGATAATATTGAGGATATGATTGGCTATCGGCCATGGCCGCTGATAAAGTTCTGCTGGTTGGTGGCCACCCCTGCTGTCTGTATGGTGAGTCTTTTAACAGAGAAGATGAGATTGTTGCATGTTTGTTGTATGATTTGTGGTTATTAATCAAAGCCATTTGCCCACAGCAATACAGACAGTACAACTCGTACTAAGGCCTTTTTTTTAAACCTTTCTTTTCCAGGCTTTTCCATTTTATCCCGTAATAATACTTAAAGTGTTTTTAAAGCCAGGACATTTTTTACCTTAATGCATTGTCGACATTAACGTAAAAATTGTCCCAGTATTAGTATTGCTCCCTCACACCCCCTTTTACTTATAAGTTGAGTCCTTGCTCAATCCAGCGATGTGTCCATCTCTAATGGTTCTCCCCTCTCTCCCAGCATTCATAGTACTGAGAGGCAGCAGAGGTAGCCATTCGCTCCTGCTGCTGTCAATCAAATCCTGTGAGAAGGGAAAGGGGGTGGGGCCAAGCTGGATTGTGTGTGTCTATAGATGTCCAACTCAGGAGCGAGCCCACAGTTGTGCCACAATAGGAAGCAGCTTCCTATGTTGGCGCACCAAAAAGAGAAGGAGCCTAACACATTGGCAGGGGACCCCAGAAGAGGAGGTTCATGTCTGCTCTGTGCAATACTATTGCACAGATCAGAAGAGTATAACATATTTGTAATTTTCTTTAAAAAAATGTAAGCTTGAAAGACTAATTACTCGTAAAAGTTGGCTGACATAAAATAGCTATTTCTTGTGAGCTTTCTTATGAAAATGAATGCCTAATGAGAATATTGTTTCATTGTATCTTGAAAATGCTTCCATCTCTGCAGGGCACCTTCCTCTTCTCCCTAATCAAGTATACGCCCCTGAAGTACAATAATCGCTATGTATACCCACCATGGGGTTATGCTATTGGCTGGCTCATGGCTATCTCTTCGATGATCTGTATCCCGGTCTACGCCGCATATATTATCCTAAGGACCAAAGGTCCATTCACACAGGTAAGAATGTTCACAGCTTTTGTTAAAAGAAATCCTGTGCATTGGACCTAGTTTTAAGTTTTCATTTCAAAATAGGATTAATTTTTGTAGCACCCTGGTATTAGGCAGGGTTGCTAACAAATTTAGTCTGCTAGGTGGTAGCTACAGTGCCTTGAAAAAGTATTCATACCCCTTGACATTTTCCACATTTTGTCATGTTACAACCAAAAACGTAAATGTATTTTATTGGGATTTTATGTAATAGACCAACACAAATTGGCACATAATTGTGAAGTGGAAGGAAAATGATAAATGGTTTTCAAAATTTTTTTTACAAATAAATATGTGAAAAGTGTGGCATGAATTTGTATTCAGCCCCCCTGAGTCAATACTTTCTAGAACCACCTTTCACTGCAATTGCAGCTGAAAGTCTTTTTGGGGATGTCTCTACCAGCTTTGCACATCTAGAGAGTGACATTTTTGCCCATTCGTCTTTGCAAAATAGCTCAAGCTCTGTCAGATTGGATGGAGAGCGTCTGTGAACAGCAATTTTCAAGTCTTGTCACAGATTCTCGATTAGATTTTGGTTTGGACTTTGACTGGGCCATTATAACACATGAATATGCTTTGATCTAAACCATTGCATTGTAGCTCTGGCTGTATGTTTAGGGTCGTTGTCCTACTGGAAAGTGAACCTCTGCCCCAGTCTCAAGTCTTTTTCAGACTCTAACAGGTTTTCTTCTAAGATTGGCCTGTATTTGACTCCATCCAACTTCCCATCATCTCTGACCAGCTTCGCTGTCCCTGCTGAAGAAAAGCATCCCCACAACATGATGCTGCTACCACCATGTTTCACGGTGGGGATGGTGTATTTAGGGAGATGTGCAGTGTTAGTTTTACACCACACATAGCGTTTTGCTTTTAGGCCAAAAAGTTCAATTTTAGTCTCATCTGACCAGAGCATCTTCTTCCACATGTTTGCTGTGTCCTCTACATGGCTTCTCGCAAACTGCAAAAGGGACTTCTTATGGATTTCTTTCAACAATGGCTTTCTTCTTGCCACTCTTCCATAAAGGCCAGATTTGTGGAGTGCACGACTAATAGTTGTCCTGTGTACAGTTTCTCCCACCTGAGCTGTGGATCTCTGCAGCTCCTCCAGAGTTACCATGGGCCTCTTGGCTGCTTCAATGAATAATGCTCTCCTTGCCCGGCCTGTCAGTTTAGGTGGACGGTCATGTCTTGGTAAGTTTGCAGTTGTGCCATACTCTTTCCAGTTTCAGACGATGGATTGAAAAGTGGTCCCTGAGATGTTCAAAGCTTGGAATATTTTTTTATAACCTAACCCTGCTTTAACCACTTAAGGACCAGCCTCGTTTTGGATTTTAGGTGTTTACATGTTTAAAACAGGTTTTTTTGCTAGAAAATTACTTAGAACCCCCAAACATTATATATTGTTTTTTTTTCTAACACCCTAGAGAATAAAAAGGCATTCAATGCAATACTTTGTTTTGCACCGTATTTGCGCTGCGGACTTATAAGCGCACTTTTTTTTGGAAAAAATTAACTTTTTTGAATAAAAAAATAAGACAACAGTAAAGTTAGCAAAATTTTTTTTATATTGTGAAATATAATGTTACATCAAGTAAATTGATACCCAACATGTCACGCTTCAAAAATGCGCCCGCTCGTGGAATGGCGTCAAACTTTTACCCTCAAAAATCTCCATAGGCGACGTTTAAAAAATTCTACAGGTTGCATGTTTTGCGTTACAGAGGAGGTCTAGGGCTGGAATTATTGCTCTCGCTCTACCGGTCGCGGCGATACCTCACATGTGTGGTTTGACCACCGTTTTCATATGCGGGCGCTACTGACGTATGCGTTCGCTTCTGCGCGCGAGCTCGTCGGGATGGGGGGTTTTAAAAAAAAAAACTTTTTTTATTATTTATTTTACATGATTTTATTTATTTTTACACAGTTTAAAAAAAAATGTGTCACTTTTATTCCTATTACAAGGAATGTAAACATCCCTTGTAATAGAAAAAAGCATGACAGGACCTCTTAAATATGAGATCTGGGGTCAAAAAGACCTCAGATCTCATATTTACACTAAAATGCAATAAAAAAAAAAAAAAAGTCATTTAAAAATATGACATTGAAAAAATTGTGCCTTTAAGACTGCACGCAAATCGGCTTGTGGTCAAAAGGCGAACCAATGTAAGGTAATGTCGTTTCTCCTAGGGGAGCCAACCTGCCGCAGTACAACTGCGGCGGCTGGTCGGGAAGGGGTTAAATTTCTGCACAACTTTATCCCTGACCTGTCTGGTGTTTTCCTTGGCCTTGATGATGCTGTTTGTTCACTAACGTTCTGTAACAAACCTCTGAGGGCTTCACAGAGCAGCTGTATTTATACTGAGATTAAATTACACACAGGTGGACTCTATTTACTAATTAGGAGACTTCTTAAAGGCAATTGATTCCGCTAGATTTTAGTTAGGGGTATCAGAGTAAAGGGCGCTGAATAAAAATGCATGCCACACTTTTCAGATATTTATTTGTAAAAAAAAATCTAAAACATTTATCATTTTCCTTCCACTTCAAAATTATGTGCCACTTTGTGTTGGTCTATCACATAAAATCCCAATAAAATACATTTATGTTTTTGGTTGTAACATGACAAAATGTGGAAAATTTCAAGAGGTATGAATACTTTTCCAAGGCTGGCTGCTTGTTAGGGAGATTTACTGACTTTCCCTAAATTTGGATTTGGTGCATCTCTCTCTTCTGTCAATAGGTGGCACTGGTTCCTTTGGCATTAGAATGACAAGATCAAAGTGAGTTCAGGTTATGAATAGATATAAGTTCTCAGCCAATCAGAGTAGCTACTTTGCATGCTGGGATAGTCTAGTTAGGTGAATGAGTCAGGTGATCAGTTTTCTTTTAGCCCCAGACGGAGGCCTTAGGGCTGTATGTGAAGCAGCAACTGTAGGTTAGCATAGTTGCCAACATTGTAAAAAAAAATTCCGGGACACTTTCTTGGCTGTAGGCGGAGTCACACTATAATTAGGGGGCGGGGCATGCATTTGTAGGCGTGGCATAGGAAAAAGAAAAATGTGGCACGCAAAGCTCGCCATGCCAAAAATGGGCGTGGTTTAAATGAAATAATGGGCGTGGCTCAAAAGGGGTGTGGTTAGAGTCTGAGATGAATGAGGGATGGAGAGGGAAAGGGGGGTAGAGGGAGAGGGATGGAGGGACAGCAGACCCAGATCCTACACCACAATAGCAATGTGTATTCCAGAGTTTAACAATCAGCAGATAAAGATAATCATCCCAGCACAATGGTTGTTATGGTGTCAGGATGATTGAAGCGCATTATTTCTATTATTACATTGTAATATAGATTGAAATCATTCAACTCACCATAATGCAGAATCAGTGGGACCCCTGAGCGTGTCACCTGCCACTAGATGCCATCAGGTGCCCCCAGCAGAGTCCATCCTTACATCAGGTGCCCCCCGCAGAGTGCCTCCTTACATAAGGTGTCCCCAGGACAGTACCTCTTACATCAGGTGTCCCCAGGACAGTACCTCTTACATCAGGTGTCCCCAGGACAGTGCCTCTTACATCAGGTGTCCCCAGGACAGTGCCTCTTACATCAGGTGTCCCCAGGACAATGCCTCTTACATCAGGTGTCCCCAGTACAGTGCCTCTTACATCAGGTGTCCCCAGTACAGTGCCTCTTACATCAGGTGTCCCCAGTACAGTACCTCTTACATCAGGTGTCCCCAACAGAGTGCCTCTTACATCAGGTGTCCCCAGCAGAGTGCCTCTTACGCCAGGTGTCCCCAGCGGAGTGTTGACTGCAGATGGAGTGTTGGCTGCAGTCTAGCTACATTTCCTCAAGAGTGGTGACAAGGGGGGAGAGGTGTGTGGGTGGAGGCATGGTGACTTGGGGTGTTACAGGCTGACTTGGGGAAGGGTGGAGGCATGGTGGTGATTTGGGGGTGCAGGCATGATGGTGACCTGGGGGGTGCAGGCATGGTGGTGACTAGGCCGGAGGGGGTGCAGGCATGGTGGTGACTAGACCGGAGGGGGTGCAGGCATGGTGGTGACATGGGGGGGTGGATGCAGGCATGATGTTGACATGGGGAGGAGGGGGTGCAGGTATGGTGGTGACATGGGGGGAGGGGGGAAGCAGGTATGGTGGTAACACGGGGGGGAGGGGGGAAGTAGGTATGGTGGTGACACGGGGGGGAGGGGGAAGCAGGTATGGTGGTGACATGGGGGGGGGGGAACAGGTATGGTGGTGACACAGAAGGAGGGGGGGAAGCAGGTATGGTGGTGACACGGGGGAGGGGGGAAGCAGGTATGGTGGTGACAGGGGGGGAATCAGGTATGGTGGTGACATGGGGGGGAGGGGGGGAATCAGGTATGGTGGTGACATGGGGGGGAGGGGGGAATCAGGTATGGTGGTGACATGGGGGGGAGGGGGAATCAGGTATGGTGGTGACGGGGGGGGGGGAGCAGGTATGGTGGTGACAGGGGGGGAATCAGGTATGGTGGTGACATGGGGGGGAGGGGGGAATCAGGTATGGTGGTGACGGGGGGGGGAGCAGGTATGGTGGTGACATGGGGGGGAGGGGGGAATCAGGCATGGTGGTGACGGGGGGGGAATCAGGTATGGTGGTGACACGGGGGAGGGGGGAAGCAGGTATGGTGGTGACAGGGGGGGGGAATCAGGTATGGTGGTGACACGGGGGAGGGGGGAAGCAGGTATGGTGGTGACAGGGGGGGGGGAATCAGGTATGGTGGTGACATGGGGGGGAGGGGGGGAATCAGGTATGGTGGTGACATGGGGGGGAGGGGGGAATCAGGTATGGTGGTGACATGGGGGGGAGGGGGAATCAGGTATGGTGGTGACGGGGGGGGAAGCAGGTATGGTGGTGACAGGGGGGGAATCAGGTATGGTGGTGACATGGGGGGGAGGGGGGAATCAGGTATGGTGGTGACGGGGGGGGAAGCAGGTATGGTGGTGACATGGGGGGGAGGGGGGAATCAGGTATGGTGGTGACGGGGGGGGAATCAGGTATGGTGGTGACATGGGGGGGAGGAGGGAATCAGGTATGGTGGTGACAGAGGGGGGAAGCAGGTATAGTGGTGACACAGGGGAGAGGGGGGTGCAGGTATGGTGGTGACATGGGGGGACGGGGTGCAAGGGGGAGCCAAGACCCTCAGTGCACTGTCCCCAGCCAGCGGAGCCCCAGTCCTTCCATCAGGGTGTCTGTGACTATGTCCCTGCTCATCGCAAGGGGGGAGCCAGGACCATGATTGCACTGTCCCCAGCCAGCGAGCCCCGCTCCATTCATCAGTGGTGCTCTGGGACACTGTCACACACAGGGCAGAGCAGAGGGTTGGCGGCGGCGGCGACTGAACATTTCCCTGTGTTCAGTGGAGAGGGGGGAGGGATCGCCAATCCCTGTAGCCAATAGGCTTCAGTGTACAATAGAATTTTCTATTTGTACACTGAAGAGAGAAGCCGATTGGCTGCCCCTTGCCCCTGCACTGAACACAAGGGGGAAATACACTCGCAGAGGCGACGGCGGCCATTTTTGTGGCGCCGTTGCCGTTTTTTCACAAAAACATTCCCGATTTTCTCGGGACAAACCCAAAATCCCGTGAAAACAATCGGGACAAGATTAAATCGGGACGAGGGTCCCAAAATTGGGATTGTCCCAGGAAAATCGGGACTGTTGGCAACTATGGGTAAGGCCTGAAGCCTGAGGCCTAGCCACGTGTGTAGAGGCTCAGCCCGAGTAGTTGCCACAGGTGAAGGAGAAGCAGTTGCCACGTGGGACGACCACTCCTGTTACCAGGGGCAAATGAGAAGCAGAGGTCAGAGATAAAGGGGACACAGTCGCCAGTAAGGGACAACTACTCTTGTTATCAGAGGCCAGGTTTGTGAAGTATGAAGATGTACCAGAGCAGCCTTTTTCACTAGCCGGGGACGGTGAAGAAGTGGGGTAAGCTTCAACAAAGTCAAGCTAGGGACCCAGTGTCGGTGATGCTTGCAGGGGATTCAGCGGGTTAGCTGAAGAGCCAAGTCAGGGACCCAGCAGGACAGTGTGGGTGACACTTGGAAGCCACTGCGGGTGGGATCTGAAGGTCGGGTGAGAGGACTGGGAGCTCAGTGAGAAAATCTACAGTAAGAATATGTGAGATGTGAGTGAAGATCTGCAACTGGCAACACTGCGACTTAAGTGTGCGGATCTACATACATTGATGTTGGAGAGTTCATTTGCCATAGGAGACAGCAGCTCTACAAATACAGTGCTGCAACCAGCTTAACCACTTCAGCTCTGGAAGGATTTGCCCCCTTAATGACCGATATGGAACTGTGTCACTTTAACTGACAATTGCGCAGTTGTGCGACGCTGTACCCAAACAAAAGTATAACGATGGCGGCTGGTCGGCAAGTGGTTAAAGGCCCTCAATCTGTATAGCTTTCTGCCTATTTAGTCTCGGAGTCTGCCAATTGCTATTGCATCTGCCAAAGGGTATCCTGACCCTAACCCTCTCTCCACCAGTTCTGTTTAAGAGACAATAAATCTTTTTCTTGCATCCAAAAAGCGACTGGCGCCCATGTTTCTAACTTGCCTTACACCCACCATGCCTAGTAACCCATACTGTGAAGGGATGTCAGCTCTTCCCGACTCTGGGGGTCACCACTAGGCCTGCAGAGGACGGGGTTATGGCTACATTTTATTGACACATCTTGCCACACAACAAAGAGACAGGGTAAGAAGGAAATTTTTAAGTGAAAATTGGCACATAAACCGATTAGCCATAATTTTATGACCACTGACAGGTTAAGTGATTATTTTGTTACTATTGCATCTGAAAGTACATGGGATATATTAGGCAGCAAGTAAACATGTTGCCTTTGAAGTTGAATCATGTGGATGACCGGGTGCGTGTGCATTGCTTACCTGGGGAGGAGATGGCACCAGGATGCAGTATAGGAAGAAGACAAGCCAGCGGAGGCGGTAAAATGTTTTGGACAATGTTCTGTTAGGATACCTACATAGTAAGTCAGGTTGAAAAAAGACACAAGTCCATCTAGTTCAACCAAAAAAAAAAAAAAAAAAAAAACAATCCCATATACACAATCCTATATCCACAGTTGATCCAGAGGAAGGCGAAAAACCCCAGCGCAGGGAAAAAAATTCCTTCCTGATCCCACTAGAGGCAATCGGATTTTCCCTGGATCAACTTTACCTATAAATGTTAGTAAATTTAGGAAATAATCCAGGTCTTTTTTAAAGCAATTTGCTGAGCTTGCCAGAACCACCTCTGGAGGGAGTCTATTCCACATTTTCACAGCTCTTCCTGTGAAGAAACCTTTCCGTATTTGGAGATGAAATCTTTTTTCCTCTAGACGTAAAGAGTGCCCTCTTGTCCTCTGTGATGACCTTAAAGTGAATAACTCAACACCAAGTTCACTATATGGACCACTTATGTGTTTGTCATGTTGATCATTATCCCCCCTTAATCTCCTCTTCTCAAGAGGGAATAGATTCATTTCCTCCAATCTTTTCTCATAGCAGAGTTCCTCCATGCCTCTTATCAGTTTGGTTGCCCTTCTCTGCAATTTCTACAGTTCCCCGATATCCTTTTTGTGAACTGGTGCTCAAAACTGAACTGCATATTCCAGATGAGGTCTTACTAATGATTTGTACAGGGGCAAAATGATATCTCTCTTTCTGGAGTCCATGCCTCTCTTAATACAAGAAAGGACTTTGCTCGCTTTGGAAACCTCAGCTTGGCATTGCATGTTATTATTGAGCTTATGATCTACCAAAACCCCCAGATCCTTCTCCACCACTGATTCCCCCAGTTGTACTCCCCCTAGTATGTATGAAGCATGCATATTCTTAGCCCCCCCAAGTGCATAACTTTACATTTATCAACATTAAATCTCATTTGCCACATAGTCGCCCAATTAGACAGTGCATTGAGGTTGGCTTGTAAATTGGAGACATCCTGTAAGGACGTTATTCTACTGCACTTTTGAAAGTGCATTTTCATTCTACAGGTGCAGTTGCTCCAGAGCTTAGTAAATAAGGGAGAGCTCTACTGACTTCCATTATCCAATAATGTTGCCATCAAAAATGCTGTTTTTTTTTAATTTTTCTTGCATGTGATTGTTTTTTTTTTGTAAAGTGAAGTTTTACCTCATTTCCTAAGCTCTGAAGCAACTGCACTTTCAAAAGTGCACAGACTATTTGCTTTTAGTAAATGAACCCCTTAGTGTCATCTGCAAGGACAGAAATGTTACTTTTAATCCCAGACCCTATATCATTTATAAAGGTATTAAAAATTAAGGGCCCCAACACTGAACCTTGGGGTATACCACTGATAACCTTAGACCATTCAGAGTAAGAATCATTTACCACTACTCTCTGAATTCTGTCTTTTAGCCAGTTTTCTATCCATTTACAAATTGACCAAGCCTGTTGACCTTACCTTACACATGAGCCGTGAGTGGGGAACTGTGTCAAACGCTTTTGCAAAATCCAGGTATACCACGTCCACCGCCACCCCTTTGTCCAAGGTTTTACTTACCTCCTCTTACAAAGAAATTAGGTTTGTTTGACAACTTCTGTATTTCTTAAATCTATGCTGTCTGTTGCTTAAAATATTTTTTTCCAGCAAGAACACGTCTATGTGGTTATTTATTAAACTCTCCAGTATCTTCCCGACTATAGAAGTTAAACTAACAGGTCTATAGTTGGCAAAGACTTTAATCCCTTTTTAAATATGGGCACCACAATGGCCCTGCGCCAATCCAGTGGTACCATTCCAGTTATAAACCAGTCCCTAAATATTAGAAACAATGGCCTTGAAATGACAGAGCTTAATTCTTTTAGAATCCGTGGGTGGATGCCATCTGGTCCAGGTGCTTTATCCACCTTTATTCTGTCTAAATATTTCTGGACAATATCACTTTTGAGCCATTGTGGATCATTTATGGCTGTGTCACTACCACCCCCACCACTACTTGGTTTTGCCATTGATGTGTATGTTACTTTAACACCTACCTAAACATCACTGCTGACCAAGTACACCCCTTTATGGAAACAGTATTCCCTGATGGCAGTGGCCTCTTTCAGCAGGATAATGCACCTGATACACAGCAAAAATTGTTCAAAAATAGTTTGAGAGACACAAGTTTGAGGTGTTGACATGGGCTCTAAATTCTCCAGATCTCAATCCAATCAAACATCAGTGGAATGTGCTGGAAAACAAACAATCCAATCAACTTACAGGACCTAAAGGATCTACTACTGATGGCTTGGTGCCAGATACCGAAGCAAACCTTCAGAGGTCTAATGGAGTTCATGACATGATGGGTTAGGGCTGTTTTGGCAACAAAAGGGGCTGTTTTAGCAGTCAAAGGGAGACCTACTCAATGTAGCACACTCCAGGTAGGAGCCGCTGGTGAACTGGTATCCCTCACCCTGCACAGCCAGGCACACCGAATGTTCACCGGCTCCCAGAGTCAAGAAACTGTGCAGTAGTGGCGGCTGGTGGGTTTTTCTTTTGGGGGGTGGCAAACAACCACCCCCCTGGGCGGCCGGCGACGCAGCACTACTACCACCTCCCTCCCCCCAGCGGCGCGGCACTACCACCGCCCACGGGCGGCTGGCACTCCAGCACTTACCCGATCTATGTGACGGCTGTGGGGTCCTCCAGCACAGTCCTTGCGGGCGGCGGGGTGCAGGCAGCGGCTCCGGTGTCTGCTCCTCCACCGGCTTCCTCCGCTGTGTGTCTCCTCTCTCTTCCGCCTAAGCGCTAGGCATCCAATAGGACCTGCCTCCCGATTGGTGGGGAGGAATTTTAGTGTGAAAATAGTGGAAATTAATTTGCTATCGTCACACAACTGGGTGGACTCTGAGCGCAATGCTCTGCACTCCGAGCCCACCCTTTTTTTGAAGCCTATTAGAGCCTCTGGCTCTAATCAGGTGCTTCGAAAAAACACACCCCGCATTGGAATCCATAGTCCGGAGCCCTGATATGTAGATCAGGGGGTCAGACGCATGGATAGGCGGGGCAGTGCCCATGCGCCCTCTATGGATGGGCCACCACTGCTGTCCAATGCTTGCTTTTCTATTTTTATTGAGGGTATAAAACTTGGATAGGGAATAGGGTTATATAGGATGCCCACTTGACTTTAGAGAACTCTTCAGGGACAACTTTTCTATATACAGTGGGGCAAAAAAGTATTTAGTCAGCCACCAATTGTGCAAGTTCTCCCACTTAAAAAGATGAGAGAGGCCTGTAATTGTCATCATAGGTATACCTCAACTATGAGAGACAAAATGTGGAAACAAATCCAGACAATCACACTGTCTGATTTGGAAAGAATTTATTTGCAAATTATGGTGGAAAATAAGTATTTTGTCAATATCATAAGTTCATCTCAATACTTTGTTATATATCCTTTGTTGGCAATGACAGAGGTCAAAAGTTTTCTGTAAGTCTTCACAAGGTTGTCACACACTGTTGCTGGTATGTCGGCCCATTCCTCCATGCAGATCTCCTCTAGAGAAGTGATGTTTTGGGACTGTCGCTGAGCAATACGGACTTTCAACTCCCTCCAAAGGTTTTCTATGGGGTTGAGATCTGGAGACTGGCAAGGCCACTATAGAACCTTGAAATGCTTCTTACGAAGCCACTCCTTTGTTGCACGGGCAGTGTTTTGGGATCATTGTCATGCTGAAAGACCCAGCCATGTTTCATCTTCAATGCCCTTGCTGATGGGAGGAGGTTTGCACTCAAAATCGTCCTGTTCCCTTTGCAGAGAAACAGCCCCAAAGCATGATGTTGCCACTTCCATGCTTCACATTAGGTTTGGTGTTCTTTGGTTGCAACTCAGCATTCTCTCTCCTGCAAACACGACGAGTTGTGTTTCTACCAAACAGTTCTACTTTGGTTTCATCTGATCATATGACATTCTCCCAGTTCTCTTCTGGATCATCCAAATGCTCTCTAGCAAACCTCAGACAGGCCCAGACATGTACTGGCTTAAGCAGGGGGACACGTCTGGCATTGCAGAATCTGAGTCCCTGGCGGCGTAGTGAGTTACTGATGGTAGCCTTTGTTACGTTGGTCCCAGCTCTCTGCAGGTCATTCACTAGGTCCCCCCATGTGGTTCTGAGATTTTTGCTCACCGTTCTTGTGATCATTTTGACCCCACGGAGTGCGATCTTGCGTGGAGCCCCAAATCGAGGGAGATTATCAGTGGTCTTGTATGTCTTCCATTTTCTAATTATTGCTCCCACAGTTGATTTCTTCACACCAAGCTGCTTGCCTATTGCAGATTCAGTCTTCCCAGCCTGGTGCAGGTCTACAGTTTTGTTTCTGGTGTCCTTCGACAGCTCTTTGGTCTTCACCATAGTGGAGTTTGGAGTGTGACTGTTTGAGGTTGTGGACAGGTGTCTTTTATACTGATAACAAGTTCAAACAGGTGCCATTAATACAGGTAATGAGTGGAGGACAGAGGAGCCTCTTAAAGAAGATACAGGTCTATGAGAGCCAGAAATCTTGCTTGTTTGTAGGTGACCAAATACTTATTTTCCACCATAATTTGCAAATAAATTATTTAAAAAATCAGACAATGTGATTGTCTGGATTTGTTTCCACATTTTGTCTCTCATAGTTTAGATATACCTAAGACAGGGGTGTCCAAACTTTTTTCAAAGATGGCCAGATTTGATGAAGTGAACATGTGTGAGGGCCGACCATTTTGCCTGACATTCTTTGAACCATTAAAATTCGGTCTAAGTGTGTTCGTTCGAGCACTAATACACTGCCCAACAAGAATTCTCTTGCCTTTGTCGTGCTCGTTCCCGACACACAGACGAATGCACTGCTCTTTAGGGGTACCGTTAATTCTCAGTGCAATTAAAAAAAAAAAAGGTCGGGGACTTCTTTCCCTGCATTTTTGTGGGTAGGGAAGCCCATTGAAATGAATGGGCTGCCCTACACGTAGCACGCAGCCACACAGATGTGAACCAAGGGCTTGTTCACATGTCAGGTTGGAGGGGCCGTAAAACCACATGGTTAAGCTGTTTTTACCACGCCCAACTTCTCCCCCTTTAGCTGCAGAGGGAGCAGCTGGGGGTGTACACATGCTGTGGCTGCAGCTGGAGGTATACCCAGGCTGAATGGGGCTGCACTGCAACTACCCCACAACTGTGTGCATTGCACGGTTGCGGTATAGTGATGCTGCATTTACGGGCTTAAAACAGGTGGTGAGGAGGCAACATAATGCCTCTTTACCACCTGTCAAATGCCTCTGAAAAGCAATCTGTGCATGGATTGCTTTTCAGAGGAGCAGCAATCCTGGCTGCTATCACAAACAAGCCCTACAAAAGCAGTTCTGATGGTACAGGAATTGGGGGGGGGGGCAGATTCAAAGTAACATACACGCATACATACACACAGACACATGCACACACATGCAGACACATGCAGACACATACACACACATACAGACAAATGCACACACATACAGACACATACATACACATACATACAGACATACATACAGACACATGCACACGCACAGACATACAGACATACATACAGACACATGCACACACATACAGGCACATGCATACACATACATACAGGCATACATACAGACACACACACACATACAGACACATGCACACACACACATACAGACACATGCACACACATACAGACACATGCACACACATACAGACACATGCACACACACACATACAGACACATGCACACACACACACACATACAGACACATGCACACACACATACAGACACATGCACACACACACACAGACACATGCACACACACATATACAGACACATGCACACATCCACACAGACACACATGCACAGACACATGAATAAAGCCCTTTTAAAACAAATCTAGCTTCAATCACAGTACTGTACCTTTCCAGGGTCCTCATTCAGCCGGGTACTGCACTGTAGGGGGAAGCAGAGAGCACAGCATACTCCCCTGCACTTTACTTTCACTTTTGAGGCTGATGGAGCTTCTCACAGTGCCGATGTACAGTTCGGCAGGGGATCGGGCTCATCTGACAGCCCTGATCCCGTGGCACACTGGCTGAGAAAGGCTGGTTTAGATAACCAGGCGGGGCCGTTCAAAACCGGACCGCGGGCTGCGATTGGCCCGCGGGCCAGACTTTGGACATGCCTGACCTAAGATGACAATTACAGGCCTCTCTCATCTTTTTAAGTGGGAGAACTTGCACAATTGGTGGCTGACTAAATACTTTTTTTTCCCCACTGTACAGTCTATATACAATCCTCTGCTTCCTCCAGCACACTTGCTTGCAGAAATCCTAGCTGGCACACTGATAGTTAATCCGACAAAAAGGCAACAGTCAGGTTTTGAAGCAAAAGCCTTTTACAGGCGGGGACCCCGAGCCCCTTGGGTTGTGTAGCAAAATGCAGTGTCCAGCTTACATCCCTGTGGCTACTGATCCCAGCACCACCTTTTCAGGCACTGCCAGCCCATCTGGCTGCAGCTGCCCCTTTCACTAATCCACCTGGCTACTTCTCCACAGCCCTTCCAGACTGCAAGCTCACCAGCCCACCTGGCTGACTTCTCCTGGAGATCTCCTGGACATGCTGACTCTCTCTCTCTGCTGTCCTCACACCTGGTCTTGTGCATCCAGGACAGGATTCCTCCGTCTGTTGTAGAGAATCCCTCCAGCACCCCAGCCGCAGGCCCAAGGTCACCCCCCCAGACTAGGGGGTACCCTCAAGGGCCACCGGGAGCCTCCTCAGCACTCCATCTCCATCTTCCACCCAACTGCCCCTGCTGGCACGACCCCAGAGTATTTAAGAGGTGCCTGTCCCCTGCCAGCCCACTTGCTGGGGATTGACTGGGGCCATCCTCAATACTCCAAGCAGCTCCTCCTAACCTCCCACCAATTCTTCTGGAAGCTTCTCCAAGGTTCCAGCAAGTAGGAGGAAGTACCAGAAGTGCTGCTTGATGAGTCATCCAGCCTTCCTGAGTCACTCATCCCTGACCCAGATTTAACCCAGGCCTGGCTCTCAGCCAGGCCAAATTTACCTACACTACAGCTCTAAAAAAATCTATCTACCTAACACACTAAGCTAGAGGGTGCCACGTCAATATCAGGTGGATGGTCATAAAGTTATGGATGGCTGATTGGCGTATATTAATATGTTAATAATAAATAATCATGTCATAATTAGTGGTGATAAATAGCATGAATTCAGAATGGTCTGCAGTTCTGGAGTGAGCAGGGTACCACAAGGCTCTGTCCTGGGACCAATTCTGTTTACTTTATTCTTAAACGATATAGATGTTGGAATAAATAGTCAGTGTATGGTGATGATGCCTAGCTAAGCAGGGTAATAGTTTTAAAGCAGGATGTAATGCACTTAGGAGCTAAAAATATGAACCCAAGATACTTGCTAGGGGGAGAATCTTTGGGGGGATCCAGGATGGAAAAGGATCTGGGGGTCTTACTAGATCACAGGTTCAGCAATAGCGTGTAATGCCAACCTGCAGCAAGCAAAGCCAACAGGATATTAGCATGTGATGAAAAAGGTATTTACTCAAGAGATAAGACTATAATTCAACCACTTACAAAGCTGTCCAGTTCTGGTTACACCAGTCCTTTAGGAAGGGTGTGCTGGAACTATAGAGAGTCCAGAGAAGGGCAACAAAGCTAATAAGGGGACTGGAGGACCTGAGTTAGGAGGAACAATTACAAACATTAAACTTATTCTCCCTGGAGAAGAGATGCTTAAGAGGTGATGTGATAGCGATATACAAATACCTCAATGGAGATTCTAGGAGAAAATGATTCAGTCTCAGGTCACTTAGGAGGACACATGGCCACTCAATGAAGTTGGACAAGAATCGGTTTAACCTAAACTGCATAAGGGCATCTTTACTGTCAGGGCTTAAATTCAGGTTAAGGAACTTCCTTCCACATTTGGTGTTGTCAGCGAGGAGTGTTGATAATTTTAAAAAAGCGCTTAGATGGGCATCTTAGCAAACGCAATATACAGGGATATGGGAAATGGTAGTGACATAAACACACGCACACATATAGGTTGAACTGGGTGGACTGATGTCTTTATTCAGCCGTATCAACAATGTAGCTATAATTAACCATGCATTTATTTCATAAACCTTATGAAGATCACACAACATATCAGACTCCCTGGATCTGATAATGTTTTTAATGTGCTCTTAATGTATACAATAGAATATTTTTTTATATAGTCTCAGCTTGTGAACTTTAATGTTACAGTATTAGTGTTTTTGATTATGGTTGATTTTTGCTTCATGTTTGCTTATATAAACATACATTATAACTAATATAGCCTTTTTGACTGGGTTGAGCTACAAAACGCAGTTTTGTGTGAGTTAATTTTTCTTTTACGAGGGATAGATGTGTAAAATATATGTTCTGTCTCCTGCCAGAGGCTGAAGCAGCTGGTGACCCCTCATGCTGACCTTCCTCAGCCAAAGAAGTATTTGTCAGACTGCGACAGCACTAGGAAATGCGGAGCATTGAGCATGGAAGTCAAGGATGGACTGATTGCTCCTGACAAAGAGACACGGTTCTGATGCAGGAAGAAAAATCCAGTACAGTAATCCAGGGACCGGTTAAGAAGAAGGACTTTACTGCCCAGTCTATACATGGACTTCTAACAGAACCTACAACTCAAACATTTTACTTGTCTCATCCTTTCCCATGCTTTTGTATGTGGGCTGTGTCCCTAAAGGGGGTCCCAGTCTAAAGCCTGGGTTCACCAAATTATCACATATAACTAACCTTCTGTGGGGGTTTAGCAGCCCTGTTTGTTGATGGAAAAGTGGTGGTCCCAGATACATTTGATACTTTTTTGATACCTTTTTTAAAAAAATGTGTAGACCATCCAGTTGGTCTCCAGTTCTAGACCGTGTTGTTCACTGTCCGATCTAGTGGGGCCTATACAGTGTCAGTTTGGTCATGCAGTTTTATTAGTTTGATTGAGTTGAACGTGAGATGTAGGTACAATCATAAAAAAGTGGCTAGGTCATCAGATGCCTCTTTGGAAAAGTTGAATGATGTTGTAATAATCAAAGAGCAATGTCTTTCTCCATTTTAATATTATATACAGCTGTTTGAGTGCTAATCATGCCCATTTTGATGGGGCCGAATGGTACCATCAAAGGATCTTTTGTATACAACAAGCACTCAAATTCAGTCTAATCTTGGGACTATCTGTGGGCCAGTTGTGTGAAATAACCAAAAGCAAGAAACAGTTGTATTCCATGTAAACTTTATTGGATTGTAGAATAGTTCTTATCCATTACCCTGTTTTTTCACCACGCCAATATTTTTTCACTTCCAGTAGATCTTGGACTTAACAGCACATAAAGTATATTGAATTCTGATGGATTTCTGTTACAAATATTTGGCTACCACCAGAAGGCAGTGTGGTGGCATTCCTCCAGCGTGCCCAGTGCCAGTGCTTTGTGTATAACCAGGTGACCAACCCAGAGATATTAGATGTTATAGTAAATAGAAAGTCACATGGTTTTCTGGCAGTCCCTGGAAAAGCTATATTACTAGGTTTTATATTGACTTCATAAATAGGAGTGACTAGTTTCCTAATTGTTTTTTTTTCTTTGTATTATTTTTTTGTATGCTGCTAGTGATTACTCCTTATTGTGAGATCTACTTTGCATCACAATTCTATCACTTCAGTGCATTGTAAGGAGTAGGTAGGTGTAACATTCAAGTGTATATAAAGACAAAACTTTTTATTTTTTTTAGTTTTGGATGGAGTGAGGAAGAGCCTGTATCCCCACTGGTGAGATTCATCCTCTCTATTTGTCCTGGTTATCAATGTCTCCAGTACAAAAAGTGATGGTAAATCCATAATTTTAGGGCTAATTAAAATATTGGCAGAGGTTAATGTGCATGTGTTAACACGTATTACGTTGCCTGATTCTTTTTTTCTTGTGCAACATACTGCAGTGTGCTATTTTACCTTGTAGCATTTTACAACACAGGTGCATTACCTTAATGCATTAGGGTGCCATTCAAAAGTGAATGGCACCACAACGCAGTAAGGCAATTTGTTGCCATGAGGGTTATTTACTAAAGGCAAATCCGGTTTGCACTACAAGTGCAAACTACAAGTGCAAAGTGCACTTGAAATTGCACTGAAAATGCACTTGGAAGTGCAGTAGCTGTAGATCCGAGGTGGACATGCAAGGACAATAAAAAACAGCATTTTAGCTTGCACATGATTGGATGATAAAATCATCAGAGCTTCCCCTCATTTCAGATCTTGCCCTCAGATTTACAGCGACTGCACTTCCAAGTGCACTTTCAGTGCAATTTCAAGTGCACTTTGCACTTGTAGTTTGCACTTGTAGTGCAAAGTGGATTTGCCTTTTGTAAATAACTCCCCATGTGTTTCAAAAAAGTGCACATTACTCAGACACAATGGGGTTGATTTACTAAAGGCAAATCCACTTTGCACTAGTGCACTTGAAAGTGCAGTCGCTGTAGATCTAAGGGGGACATGCAAGGAAAATTTAAAAAACAGCATTTTTGCTTGTACATGATTAGAAAATAAAATCAGCAGAGCTTCCCCTCATTTCAGATCTTCCCCTCAGATCTACAGTGACTGCACTTCCAAGTGCACTTGTAGTGCAAAGTGGATTTGCCCTTAGTAAATCAACCCCAATGTGTGAATGAGCCCTTAGAGTTTTCACAAGAACAAGAGGTAGGGGGAAATCTTTAAAGCCTTGTTCACAGGTGACATACCAATGCGTACACTCATCTAGGGCCATGTTTACCTGCATGAGGACCCAGTAGTGCTCCTTGCAGGCAGTTTAATTGTTGACAATTGGGATGCAGTGGCTGCTCGGACACAGACACATCTCCCAATCTGACATACGTGTGGATGCACGGCCCTGAATGCACACTGTCTGCTTTGGGGGCCAAGCACCCACATGGATGTCAGATTTGGAGCAGTGTCTATGTCTGTCGAGCAGCTGCATCCCAATTAACATCAATGGGATTGCCTGCATGGGGGGATGCATGGAACACTAATGCACCCCTGTATGCGTAAACACAGCCCTCCATGGGAATACGCTTTAGTGCGCTCTGTGTGATTAAGGCCTAAATGGGGACACCTGTTTCAGTGTTAACTGTGTAAAAACTGAGTGAATTTGAGAACTGGGTGACAAGAAATCAAAATTCGGTACCACATCCCATTCGTATATGAATAAAGAAAGAAGGGGCAGGCAGGTCTTTTAAGGTACCAAGATGTAGAATGAACAATCGGTTTGAAAAAACATAAATTTTATTTACACAATTTTTTAAAATCGCAGTAAGCATTTACAAGAGTCACGTATTAATTCTTTAAACATATACAGCCACTTCTTACTCTAAAATGTTTCGCTCAGAGGAGCTTCTTCAGGAGTTTTTGGAAGTGTCCCATGAAGTATTATATACTATAAAGAAAACAACAGTTGTAAATGGATATGCCTAAAAATTGCCATAAGTAAAATCGCATGGCATGTCAATAGGACATACCCATATATGTTTTTATCATACATTTTATAGAGTACATTTTATACAATGTATAAAATGTACTCTATAAAATGTATGATTTTTCTCTATAAAACATATATGGGTATGTCCTATTGACATGCCATGCGATTTTACTTATGGCAATTTTTAAGCATATCCATTTACAACTGTTGTTTTCTTTATAGTATATATTACTTCATTACTTCCAAAAACTCTTGAAGAAGCTCCTCTGAGTGAAACATATAGAGTAAGAAGTGGCTGTATATGTTTAAAGAATTAATACATGACTCTTGTAAATGCTTACTGCGATTTTAAAGAATTTTTTAAATAAATGTTATATTTTTTCGAATTGATTGCTCATTCTACAACTTGGTACCTTAAAAGTCCCGCCTGCCCCTTCTTTCTGTATGTGTAAAAAGGGAAATACCCTAAGTGGGACAGCAAGTAAAAGCAGGGCTGGGTCAAAGGATAGGCAGAAGAGGGGAGATTTTCCAGACAGGACGAAGACAACCAGATTTGGTCTAAACTAAAATAAAGGGTTTTGGCTTTCTATTCACTTTCATGGTATCAGTTTTATGAAATGGGTATAGGGAGAAGTTGAACCTTACTAAGGCTTTCCTATACAATGAATCAACAGCATTGCAATGACTTTCCCAGACTTAGCTCTATTTTAACAGGAGACTTGTTCACACCAGCAGCCGTTGCACAGTGCACTCCCAACACAAGAACAAGGCAATTAACTGTATGTCCTACGGCTTTAGTTCACACCAATGCACTGAAATGTGTTTTAACAACGCATTGCAGCGTAGAATCACAGCGCACACCAGTGCACAATAACATGCGCTGTGTGATGTGAACAAGCTCTCATTCGAAAGGTTTGACCTCAGCCTGTTTATTCTAATGTTGCAATCATTTTTTTGAATTCCAGTCAAAACCTTTGTCTTTGGTCTTGGATCAACATGAGAAGTGAAAATAGTTCTCTCAAGTTTTCTTTGTTGTCTGTGACCCAGTTGAGAGATGTGGCTAGCACTCTGATCCACTCCCAGCTGAAGGAAATGTTTAAGTTTAGAACAATATGGTCCTGTAATTCTACTAATCTACTGCGAAGACATCACTTCTTGTACTCAAAAGGCCAGTTTCACATGGGCTTCATCTTGTATAAAGCAGTACGAACAGTAGGCTTTTATAAAAATTTCTGCAAGCTTCAAGTAGCTTTCTCTAAACTTTTAAAGTTGTTGTAAAGGCTGAAGGTTTTTTTACCTGCATGCATTCTATGTATGCATGCAGGTAAAAAAACCTTCAGTGTGCAGCTCCCCACTCAGCCCCCATTAATACTTACCCGAGCCCAATCCTGATCCAGTGATGTGCACAAGAGCAGCGGCTCTTCCGTGTCTCTCTTGGCTGAGACACAGCAACTGGAGCCAATGTCAATCACAGCCAGTGAGGAGGGAGCAGTGGAAGGGGCAGAGCGGCACTTTGTGAGTCTTATGGGCACACAGAGACAGCTTGGGTGCGAGCATGCCCAAGTTCCCCCATAGCAAGCAGCTTGCTCTAGAGGTACTCTGCAGCAAGGTGCGCCGGCGAGGGACTCTAGAAGAGGAGGATTGGGGCTGCTCTGTGCAAAACTATTGCACAAAGCAAATGAGTATAACATGTTTGTTCTTTTTTTTTTTAAAGCTGGACATTTAGTATGACTTTAAAGCACGCTTTAGCTCCTATTTGGAAATATTATACACAGATCTTAATGGGATGTTGAGTGTCACTTTAAGCAAGCTGCTAGCAGGCTTCAGCAAGCTTTCAATAAGCTTTAAGTAAACAAGCAGCCAGAGAGGCTTCAGTACCAAAGTGGCAATCAGCACTCCCATTAAGATTGGTACTTTAAAAGCTTCAACAAAGCTTGCTGAAATGCTCTGCAAATGCTTTGTAAAAGATTGCTATTCTTATAAAAGCTAAAACATTTGTGAAACAGGCCTTAGAGCAAGACTAATGCCATGTACACACGGGCAGACTTTTCGGCAACAAAAGTCCGACAGTCTTTCCAACGGACTTTCGAAAGAACAGACTTGCCTACACACGATCACACCAAAGTCCGACGGATTCGTACGTGATGACGTACGACCAGGCTAAAATAAGGAAGTTCATAGCCAGTAGCCAATAGTTGCCCTAGCGTCGGTTTTCGTCCGTCGGACTAGCATACAGACAAGCGGATTTTTCGATAGGAACTGGGTCCGGTGGAGTTTCGACGTAAAGATTTGAAACATGTTCCAAATCTAAAGTCCATCAGATTTTCGACAGAAACAGTCCGCTGAAGCCCACACACGGTCGGATTGTCCGCCGGATTCGGTCCGTCGGACTAGTCCGGTCGCAAAGTCCGCTCGTGTGTACAGGGCATAAAACTGAGGAGAGCATTTGTCAGGGGCAAAGGAAATGACCTAAATTACAAGAAATAGCCAGCATACTGCACAAGTATATCAAAAATTGATTGGGATCAAAATGCAAAAATGGTCACAAAAATACTAAAACACTGGCATTTAGAGGCCACAGAGGACCCCTTTCTCCATGTGATATCAAGGTGTGTGCTTGCTAATGCCTGTACTGACAATGATAAACCCATATACAGCAAAAAATGATTGGGTACTAACCTGAAAAACCTACTGATTGCTGTGGTTTCTTCAGACTCCTAAACTAGAATGACAAACACATTGTCAGCGCTTTGTGGCATGATTTTCAGAAACAGCAATAATAACCTGACATAGGTCCTCCCAACCCTTCTCCATTTTACTGAAAAAAGTCTTTTGTTGCAGTCTATTCCCCAATGGACAGATTTTTCCTCTTGACAAGAAATTAGAGAAAATTTCCCCAATGGGGTCACAGACCAAAAATAAAAGAAAATCCCACACCATCCAAGGCAAAAAAAAATGGTTTTATTGAGCTTTAAATCTGAACTCTGAGATAAATAAATATTATCTAAATACAAGAGCCTTGTGTATTGTACATTAAAGGAGAAGTATAGGCAAAGCTATTTTGGCTGTGCTTCACCTACAGATCACAGGAGTGCACTTCGTTCTGCACTCCTGTGACCCATTACCAGCCGACAACGGGCTAAAGCTCACTGTTGGCTCACGTCACTTCAGCCAGTCCAGGCACAGGAAATATCCTGACCATATGGTCGGGATCCACCCACATGCCTGGACCGACAGCTGGCTCAGCCTCTCAGCATGCCACTGAGAGTCTGAGCCAGCCCCTCCCGCCCCCTCCTCAGCCCAGTGCTCCAATGGGCGTTGGAAAGCCAGTGACTGTTAGTCACCTCTCTACTCAAAGGGGGGGAATCTGAGTGATCAGCAATGTTTGATCGCACAGTCCTCGGGGTAGAGCCGGTGGGGACAGCTGCAGCTGGGATCGGTGCTGCAGCCATTTAGGTGAGTATTTTTTTTTTTTGTGGGGAGATTTTTCATACTTCTCTTTTAAAATCTTTGTGTGCTTTGTGTATTTCTTCCAGATCTGTACAATAATCCAGTGTGAGACTTTCCTCTGTTCCGGATTCCTGTAATAAATACCAGTCCAAGCTTCTCTCTCTGCTTGTGCAGAGTGGCTGGTCTTTTACAGGCTATGTACAGCACAGTGATGTGGCCACTGCTACTTTTGCACTGTAATATCTGGGTTTGCAGAGACATTTCATGCACATACAGTGGATTATATCCTTTATGGATATTGAGGAACATATTTGAATTAAAGTTTTTTTGTGCCTGGAGTTCAGCTTTAAAGCATATCTACCAGATTTAACTAATATCAACAAATTCTGTCCCCACATTTAAAAAATGGCTCATTGTTAAGAAAATAATTAACACTTACATATTTGGCAGAGCTACATTGGCTGAACAATTTTCAGTATCCAACATTTCAGAGTCTTTTCGATGCTTGCGTCCCCTGCTGTGTGTTGTGGTTCCACCCACCAGCTGCTTCTATAAGGGAAGTCCTTTATTTTGTAATGTGCCGAAAAAGTCACTCTAAAACAACTTAGTCATCACCCCAAACATTTGGCCAAAGCAGTTCCCTGCAAAGATGACACAGTATATGGACCTCTTTGGCACAAGGTGTCTCCTAATGCCCTTCAGTTTCAGCGCTGCTGTCTCCTTTTAGAATCTTCATCATTTGACGCTTCCAGGAGTGATAGATGCCTGTGCCCCCTGCTTCATCAACACAGGGTTCAGCAGTGATGTAGGGGGATGGAACCACAGCGTACGGCAGGGGACACAGGTATGCAAAACTCCCAGAAATATTGAATGACAAAGGGTTTGTTCACATGTGTGGCTATACTTTGGCCCCCTTCCCCCCAAAAAAAGCAATCTGATCACTTTTCAGAGAGCGTTTGACAGGTGGTGAGGAGGTGATATGTTGCTTACGCATCTTCTGCTTTAACCCTCAAAATGCCGATCCATCACATGGCAATTGCATGCATGCATCGCATGCATGGACCAATTCACTTGAATGTGTCATATTCAGCTGCAGTACTGCCTGCCGAAATCGACACACCGTAACATTTTTGCCACCACTGCAAAGCATCACTGCCACAGCATATGTACAGCCCCGAACGGGTGCATGCCTTCGTTTAGGTAGAGGGTTGTGGGTCGGTAAAAATCATAACTCAACTGTCTGTTTCTACTGCCCCCATGTGAATGGAGGGTAGTAGGAAACATGGGGATATGTATCTTCTTTTGCAGCATACTTCTTTTGCCAAGTGTTTAGATGAGGTTGCTTTAAAGAAAAAAGAAAAGAAAAAGATTTAGAGCCCCCATACAATCATAACTGCATAAAGAGCAGCTCTCCCCCTTGCCTGGCATTCTCTTTTTTGGCACTGTATGTGTACTCCATTGCCTATTTTGCCGTGCCTTTGAGCAGGCCCTGAAAAGGATGCCTATGCCACAATACGCAGATTGTAGACTTTGACAGTAGTAGACCCTGGGAAATATTAAAAAATATATATATATGTATAATTTTTTTTTCTTCTGTGTTTTTATTTCTCTTACACATGGGTAGCTCAGATCATCTTAACTCGTCATGACAGCTGCACTCGAACATTTGTCAAGATGGCTTCTACCCTGCCAGAAAATCGGCGTGTGACCTGTGAAAATCTTTTTGTGCTAATAGCACTTTGTCTCAAACCCTCAGCTATCTTCTATAAATAATATATTTTAACTGAGCTGGGTTCGGCAGTCAGGAAAAACACAGAATTAAGTGGAGATCTTGCAGGAAGAACTGGCAGGCAACAGAGTTCCATCATTACTAAACACGAATCGAAAGGCTGATACATGGGTGGAATACCGAGATGGGAAATGTTTCTGCTGCCGAAAAAGATTTGCAAAGTAGTTACATAGATAGGCTTTAAAAAAAGGCATGTCCATTCTATCGATCAATCAATACAGATGAAAATATATGAACTTGCATTAAAAAAATATTCTCCAGTTTGCATGACTAAGGCATCACAGATGTCATCTGCACCCACATAAAAAATAACCGCTAATCTACCCCGACCCTTTTATCTCAACTAAATTGCAATAACCACCATGACATCATTTTGGAGTAAAATTGGTCATAGCAGCCATTTATTAACCAATAACCAAACATAACAAACATTCCTTAAAACAGGAACAAAAATAATAATGAAATGAAAAATAATAATAATAATAAACAGGAACAATAACAATAAACATAAGGTTGTCAATCTTTGGAGGCCCCAAGTATCCACTTTTGTATTTGCATAACTACTTACATGGTCCCCAGCCGCACCACGCCAACTCCGGGACAACCCCAACGCTCTGCAGATACCTCTCAGTTTAACTTACCAGTTAACCCACCATTAACTGGCATTTCACAGGGGACACCATACCTTAGATGGGTCCCTAATATGTTAATCACAGCAGATTTTAAACGCCTCCCAAGACCCCAACCGCCAGGCCAACATGGCCACTTAAAATAACTGATCCAGTACATGGTGGGTGGACGGGAACATTCTTCCTCTACGTGTCTTCTTCTCCGGATGCCAAGAAGTTTACCGACCCTCCTACAAGACCCTCTGCAGCCCCTCCCCCCACATTGAAACCCACCAATCCAGTAAGTGACCCAACCATTTATTTTCTTCACGTTTAACATTAACCCTCTCTTTCCCTGATTCCACTATACTCCAGTCATACTAGCTTACTCTATTTTTTTTTTGCTTCGGGCTGTACTAATTTTCTATTTATAAACAAGGAAAAAAAAATATTTTTGATCCTCTGATGCAGGTGTAGTACCCTCTAGTGTGCTATTAGACTAGTACATGTAAATTTATTAGTATAACTCATGGTAAGTGTGAGTCTGGAATCTGGGTCAGGGTTTACTGCAGGTCAGGCTGGATGACTCACAGAGGCAGGTCTCTGGTGCCTCCCCCTGGTTCTGGAAGTTTGGAAAAACTTCTAGAAATCAGTGGCTCTCCCTCTCTCCAGGCTGGAGCTCAAGCTGGCTTGGGAGGATCCTGACAGCAGTGCAGTTTGAAAGGAATCTTGCCTAAGGAGCAGCAGGGAGCAAGGAGGACAGTGTGAGTACATCAACACACCCAGGGATTCACAGGGGGAGAGGCTGCCTCATGTAGCAAGCCTTTCTGGAGGACAGCGTTGTGCTTAACCCTTCCTGTCCCTTGCCCTAGGAGGTCTTCACAGCAGCCAGGTGGGCTAGTGGAGAAGCAGCGGGGTGGGCTGGTAATTCTTGCAAGCAGTAGAGCTGGGATCAGTGTCTACAGTGGAGTGGGGGATACTCCAGGATGCTGCTTTCTACACAAAGTGTTACTTTCTAAGGGACTGAGAGTTCCTAGTCCTTAAGGGGCATTTGCATTCCATCTTCAGTGTCCGGAAAGGAAGACAGTTCAAGATCATGTACATAGGGAGGAAGTTGGCCCTGGTTTTTGTTTCAGTCGAGCTGGGCATCCCATATTTCCTATTCCCTATCCAAGTTATTACCCCTAATAAAACAACAAAAAACAAGCTCAAAGACTGTTCCTTGTGTCTGGATGAAAGTGAAAAATACTTGTCGCCTGGCTGTGCAGGAGTTGGGAAACACGTCATCTGCAGCCCCTGCAGAGGTAGTGCTACACAGTGGTCTCCAAACTTTCTAAAGAAAGGGCCAGTTTACCGTCCTTCAGACTTTTAGAGGGCCGGACTGTGGCCACCAGGAGTACAAAATGTCCCAGCATTTGTAAACAATCCCCCATCATTGGTGTCAGTGGGAGGAATTGTGCCCCACCATTGGTGTCATTGGGAGGAATTGTTTCCATTATTGGTGTCATTGGGCCCCATTGTTGGTGTTATTGGGAGGAACTGTACTCCATCATTGATGACATTGGTAGAAATTGTGCCTCATCGTTGGTGTCATTGGGAGGAATTGTGCTCTTCATTGGTTCCAGAGAAAAGCAAGCAAAGAGTCACATCTGGCCCCTGGGTCGGAGTTTGGAGAACACTGCTTTAATGCAAACAGATATTCGCTGGACCAACAATCTATAGTATTATTTCTTATATATATTAAGCACCAGATATATTTTTGTGTATCTAGAAACACATTCAGACATTTAAAAAAAAAAAACTAAGGATTTGGCTATAAGTAGTTCCTCTGGAAGTCTATCCCACTTTTCAGAACTCTTACTGCAAAGAAGCCCTTCCCTATATGAAGGATAAACTTTGTGTATTTCTCCCAGATCTACCCAGTAATCTTCCTCTGTGTAGGAGCTTCCTGTAATAAAGACCGGTCACTGCAGCTCTCTCTCCTTGTACAGGGTGACTGGTCTTGTCTCCGCCCCCTTCTTTAGTTTTCTGCAGGCAGCCTGTAGTGGGTGGGGCATACTGTGTCCCTCCCACAGCTCTGTTCTACAGGTATATAGTGCACACAAAGTGGATTTCTATCCTTGTGGCTATTGAGCAATATATTTAAATAAAGGTTTTGGAGCCTGGATTCAGCTGTAACACAGACCTCCCCAGCATCACGAGGGCAAATCCCAGGTTTGCTGTAGGACTGAATATTCATAATCTTGTCTGAGAATGCTTAAGAGGTTCTTTTTAAAAATAGGCCATCACAAAAGTGTTCTTGGAATTTATTTTACAATTGTTACCGTGGATTTTGGTTCCAGTCATTGCTTTCTATTAACTGTCATCCCAACAGCTGTCAGTATCAATAACCTTAACATCTATTCTTGACTGCTACAACATTTCCTGGAGCCCCCAGAGGTTGGAGCCCCAGGCCAGCTGCCCTCTCTGCTTTCTCAAGCCACTCATGCACATTACATGCAGTAATAGTTGTTTATTTAGAGGTCACAGCCAAGTCTGAATTTCTGAATGGGGAGTGTGGGAGGGTGGGGACAGGCCGGCCCCGTACTGCACATTGTGATTTCCTCTTTGCTACGCTCGTTATTTGCCTTGTGGCAGTAGCTGGGCATTGTGTATTAATAGAACCTCTTGCGTCATCTCTGCCAGCCTGCCAAACTTACACATTTTCCATTAGCCAAGAAGCGTCAGCTGCCTCTAAATTTCCATGAGGACCCAGGACCGTCAGAGGATGCCACAGGATTGGACTCTTCACCCTGAGGCATTCAGCCTCGCAACTGTCTCTCTTTGTTCGGCAATTGTCACCCGTTATGTCACTTTTCCTTCTCCTCACAAGTTGTCTTTCTTGAGGCCTCCTCACTTATGAAGAAGGAAGTCTCGTTACGGCAGTCAGTGACACTCGAGTACTTATCGCTAACACAAAATTATACTTCAAAAACAAATGTCATCCTAATTAAGTTCACAGATTCCAGTACAATGTATTAGTAAATGCCTGCAGGAAACCTCAACAAAAATCTCTTAAAGGCTTAGTCCACCAACAATATACACTGTATATACGGTATATATTTTTGCCACTATTCTATTGCTTTTTCCGTCTCACTGCTGCTGATCTCCTGCAGCCTTTAGGGTGGGTTTCCTGATGGTGACAATGATGGACCATTTTTGGGTAATGTGCATCAGCACAGCTCCTGGAAGTCACTATCGGGAGAGTGTGTGACAAAGTGACAGTGCAGATGAACAATTGGAAGACAGCGATAGAATGTTGTCACCCCATTATGGCAGGTGCCTAATAAAGGGCCTTCATGGCAGGATCACCAGGTATTATGTTTTTGAAAGCTGCAGATTTATAAAGATTGAAAATGATTTTTAAAACTACATGTTAAAATGTATATTACATTTTAGTTATTGGTTTTACATCTACTTTAAATCTCTGACAGTTTCTTCTATTGCTTGGGGCCTCTATTAGTGAGATCTCTGCACTAAGTTCCCAGGTCTGCATGTAGGCAGCTGCAGGCAGTTAGCTACTTTGCCACTAGGTGGCTCTGTAACAGAACAGTTTCTGGTTACACTAAGTGAAGTCTTCAGGTGTTAGGCCCCTTTTAAGTAGAAACCTACCTGCAGTGATATTGGTGAGTCAGTGCCCTGTTGTAAGCCAGGTAGAGAGGGGCACAGTCAGTCATGGAGGCATAGGAGCTGAATACCTCACACTTATGATGATGTAGTCAGCACATGTAGGCCCTGGACAGGGCAGGAGGCCAGGTGGGGTGGACCTGTATGCAGGAGAAGACAGCTGTAGTCTTTCTGTCCCTGTAGAGATGGGGACTAGGATGGATTGCAAAATGCTATTTAGGTGAGGCAGGAGATCCCTGTGTGAGGCTGTTTCTCTGGAGGATTTCCTGGAGGAATTTAACTAGTGAGGAGGTAGCTACAGAGAGCACAGTCCTGTGAGTACTAATGACGCCCCCCCCTCCCCCGGTAGAGATGAGACAGTATGGAAGATGGCTGCTGAGGTGCTACATATGCTTTCACAAGTGACTACTGTGGTCCATCCACTAAATGTGATTAACTGTGTAATGTCTAATGACTTTGGAATGTATAATGTGATGTGACTGTAATGCCATTTCTAGAATACCACCAGTAAAGTGCAGCAAAACTTCTTCTTGTATGAACATTCCCTCCTTGGGGATACAAAGATCTATGGCCAGGAATTTTGTGTGGAGGCCTATGGCAAGGAGCATGGTTCAGCCTCAGCAGGAGGGATAGTGTTGTAGCAGGACAGGAGCATGGGTAGGGATCAGCCAAAATCAGACAACCACGAAGCCCATCTTACATGTACACCTGCTGTAACTATTATAAGGGGTTCCCCCCTATCACTGCACACCTGCTGTGCTAGTTATGAGGATCTCCCACCATACCTGCACTAAATTATCTACACACCTTCTGTGCCCATTACTCCCAGCATTTGTAAACCTGCATTGCACACTATAAGGGGTTCCCACCATCCCTGTGCCAAGTTCCTGGATCTACATGCCTGCTGTGCCCATTTTGAGGGGCTTCTACCATCCCTGTGCAAAGTTCCCGGGTCTACACACCTACTGTGCCAATTTTGAGGGGCTCATATCATCCCTGTGCCAAATTCCTGGGTCTACACCTGTTGTGCCCAATATGACAGGCTCTTACTATCCCTGCACTGAGTTCCTGGAACTGCACATCTGTTGTGCCAATCATAAGAGATTCTCACCATTCCTGAACTGAGTTCCCAGGTTTGCACCCCTGCTGTGCCCATTATGAGGCATTACAACTATCCTGGGAATAGGGTGGGAACACCTAAAACTCTGAGGTGTATAGAAGCAAAGTTGGGAATTATGGGAGGGACATCTCATTGTTGAAGTATCCAAGACAGATAAGAAATTGAATAAAATGGATCAAACATGCCACATACACTAGGTCATCATCAAAAACAATGGGGGGTTATTTACAAAAGGCAAATCCACTTTGCACTACAAGTGCACTGCAAGTGCACTTGGAAGTGCAGTCACTGTAAATCTGAGGGGTAGATCTGAAATGAGGGGAAGCTCTGCTGATTTTATCATCCAATCATGTGCAAGCTAAAATGCTGTTTTTTTCCCTTGCATGTCCCCCTCGGATTTACAGTGACTGCACTTACAAGTGCACTTGCAGTGCACTTGTAGTGCAAAGTGGATTTGCCTTTCGTAAATAACTCCCAATGCAACCTATCTACACCATCTAAATAAAACAATACAATATTTTTAAGTCATTTGTGGTGGGGGCATTGTAACTATTCGGCTGAAGGGTAGGAAAAGCCTTGGCACCAGATGATTGGCCCATTTCAGGTGACACCTACCTGCTGGGCTCGGCTATATGGGTTTGGAAGAGCAGCTGAACACATCCAAGTTCATCACTGTAAGCATTACTCTAAGGCCCCTTGCACACAGGGCCGTTCAGCAATCGTACGTCCCTCCTGGAGCCTTACTGCACCCAGAAGAGACAGGTGCAGCTTCCTGCCCCACAGTAAGCAGCCTGTCAATGTGTATGTCAGGGTGCGGCTGGAGGGGGCTGAATGCTGTACAGAGTGGTACTGGTGTTTAGGGCCTTGTCTGCTCAAGGACAAGGTTCCAGAACACAGGTCTTCTGCTTTTCAGAACCTTGTCCCCGAACCGACAGAGCCATAAACACCAGTATCACTTTTTAAAGGGCTCTTTGATGTTTTCAGGAAGCACCCTGCCAGCCCTTCCCACCAACCATGATTTGCTGCATAGAGAAGCAAGGAGACCCAGTGAATAATCTATGTAATGAAAACAGAAGGTTTTACTTGTACATACTGTATATTACCGTGTTGATGAGAGGGGGGGAGGAAGGAACCAGGGAAGGCAAAATATAAGCAGAATAAACCTTAGCTTTAGGGGAAACGTAAGTTCTGAGTCCTACAAAACTAAATGGGTGCTACGGGCTTTTCTAACAGTTCTTTCTTGACATTTGAAGGGGGTCAGAAAAGTTTAATAGTGACAACATAACTGGTCTGTAAACTGTAAAAAAGGGAGCCCAGTGAGAGGCAGCTGCTTGGTGGGGGACAGGTTAATATTCCCATCCTGTCCTGGTTTTATTCTTTCTGTTGTGTTGGCGCTATAAGAAAAGAAGCTGGTTTATTTTTAAAGGTTTTCCTACTGGTGCAGAAATAATCTGATTTGACAGAGCTGACTGGCTGTGCTGCCGAGCTCCGGCGTGGTAGGAGGGGAGCTCCGGGGGGGTCAGGGGGATATTGTCACACAACACCCGACAGTACAGGGCGGCTCTCCGCCTGAAATTCAGCAGGAACTTTGATATTGTTCAAACCACCACAGAGGTGCAACTAAAATCTGATGGCCAGATGCAAAATTCCTTCCAAATGTATTGATAGAGCCTTGCTGCTAGCTATGACCTCAAATTTGGAAAAATGCTAATTGTCTGGCTGGCATTCTGTTCCAGAGACTTTAGTATTTTCTGAGTCACTGACCAGGAGTCTTCAGATTAGGAGTCACTTTGAATCACCAGGAAATCTAATGAGCAAATATAGCTGCTCGTTTATGTGTGTATTTAGTGAGTACACATAGATACAAGAAATATAAAACTTTCAGGCCCCTTGCATACGAGGCCATCCAGCTGAAGTGCGTCCCTCCTGGCGTTTTAGTGCACCTTGGAGGGACAGGTATCATGTCTATTGCCATTGCAGGCACCCGGCCAAAGTCTATGGCAGGCTGCGGCTTAGCAGGGCTGAATGCTGTACCAACAACCTGCTTTTAGACCTTCACCTTTGAATGCTTAGGACCCTAAATGCTGGTACCACTCGGTGCAGCATTCAGCTCCATCCAGCTGCAGTCTGCCATAGACTTTGACACGCCGCCTGCAACAGGGTAGGACACTGCACATGGCCCCTCTCTTGCCACTAAAACGCTGCAAGGAAGGCACTGCAGTTGGATGTCCACATTTGTACAAGGGGCCTCAAGATTATCTAGAGACAAATTTTTTTTCTGTTTACCAGACCACAGAAATTTTGCCATTTCTGATCACATTTCAGTCATACATAGAGATTATCAATATCTGAATGTGTCTTCCTCTTATTGTATGTGGGAAAACTGTACGCTTTCCTGTCCCAAAAACACAACAGGAAGTAATTCTCAGTAAAGTGAGGGATATTTCCCCTCAGCAGCACCTTCTGTTCTGGTGACCACTTTAAAATGTATTTTTTTCCATACCTTTCTGTCTTGCTGGCATCTTCTGGCTTTGGTATATTAAAGTGGAACTTTAGTCAGAAAATTAAATTCCTAATAGAATACTTCAGGCTGGCCCCTTTTGCAGGTATAGCTATGTAAAACATTAAAACTATGCGCCTGTACTGTAAAAAAAAAAAAAAAAAAAAAAAAAAAAAACCCACAGTATTGCACCCTCACCCTGCTATGCACATGCTCAGTTGTTTTCTATTCTCAGCACTGTTCCTAAAATCAGAGCCATGATAGGCCGATCTGCTGAAAGAATAAAAGATTTTCTGCTGCTCAGGGACTATGGGCTTTGGCAAAATGGCAGCCTCCAGCAAGAAGAAACAAGAGCAATGCTGAAGGCAATTTACAGCAAACACTAATTTTGGTATCATAATTATTAATGTGGAATGTATGTTCCTTGCTAAAGCACATTATTTTGTTATGAGTAAAGTTCCGCTTTAAAGTGGTTCTAAAGGCTCTTCCCAGCCCTTTTAATCCTTACCGATCCAGCAATGTTCACGATAGCCTTGGTTGTATGGGGACTCTCCCTCTTCATTTCATCATTGGCTGAGACAGCAGTGGCAGCCCATTGGCTCCCACTGCTGTCAATCACAGCCAGTGAGGCAATAAGGAAAGAGCGGGGGGGGGGGGGCAGTTGCATATCTAGGTATCCCCAGGGCAAGCAGCATTCTCTGGAGGCACTGCTTGAGAGGGAGGAACCAGGAGCGCTGGTGGGGGTCCCAAAAAGAAGAGGACCAAAGGTGCTCTGTGCAAAACCACTGCACAGAGCAGGTAAGTATAACATGTTTGTTATTTAAAAAAAAAAAATACAAAACAACAAAACTTTAATATGACTTTATAGTTGCACAATGCCTTTAAGGTGGCCACAAACATCATGCTGCAGTCTAAAGCGCGACCTTTCTGTGGGCAAACCATTCAGTCTAACAATTCAATGGGGGACCAGTGCCCTTGTTATGCCAGTAGGCATAGAGAGCCTCATGCCCCAGTGGTGATGCCAGCCCTGAGCGAATCGACAGCCTGCATTCTTCGTTTTGTTCAAAGAAAAGCTTCTTCTCCTGTGTACCCTTGACAGGTACCCTTTAAACAGTCTGTGTGCAGATCAGACGAGGAGCTCAAGTGATGCCACCTCTCATTTCACAGAGGATTGGTGAGCAGGCATTGGTCTGGGAAAAACATCTTCCGGCTATAGGTGTTTTGGTTAAAAAAAGCAAAAGTTGTCTAGACAATTAGTGACATTCTAGTGAAAAGGGCAGAACAGGCAGTGGGGAGAGGGAGAGAGCGGAAAGGTGCTGCGTTGAGTGCAGTCATGGAAATATCAGGGGGGTGGACTGCTGCAGCTCTACTAGAGATAGAGAGGGTCTAGGTGGTGTGTATACTGAACAATGCAAGGTAGAAACTTGGCATTTAATGTTACTTAGAGGACAATGCATACATTTTAGGACCAGTGTCAATAGGCAAATGCAGTGTGCTTTTAGGGGAATTCTACTTGTATCTGACATTCAGTTTATGCTTCTGAAATCATTCACAGCTCGTTGACAGGTACAATCGATCTCCTTCTGACTTGTATTTGACCTCCTCCTCAGCTGCATCAACTTGCGGCAAGCCGTTTTTTTGAATTTCCATTGACTTGCATAGGGAGAGAAGCAGCTCTGCTGCAATCAAAAGCCCATTGACATACAGCCTTAGACCCCTTTCACACTGAGGTGCTTTTCAGGTGCTTTCACGCTAAAAAAAGCACCTGAAAAGCTCATGAAAACTTATTTCCATTAAAATCAATGAATGCTTTCACACTGGGGCAGTGCACTGGCAGGGCGGTGAAAAAACGCCCCTCTCCATTGAAATGAATGGAAAGCTCTTCAAAAGCGCCTGAACAGCTCTTACAAAGCGCTCAGTGTAGCGCAGTTTAGAAGCGCCTCAGTGTAAAAGGGGCCTTAGGCTAGGGTCCCGTTGCTGATGAAATCTATTAGCTGCAAAGAGATTTAATAATTTGTTGGCAGTCAGAATGAGGAGCTTTTACATTATCAAAATTTTGGCAAAAAATTAGGAGGCTTTAGGAAAATGTCACTTTGGCAAAATGTGAGTCTATAAGGAAGGCTAACAAAATAAAATATCTATTTGGGTGGTTTTAATGGTGCTTTTAATGCATCCTGAGGGTTAGATAAGCTCCTTTGGACCTGTTTTTGTGCTAAAAACTGTCCCTCTTTAGCTAATAATACAACCTTAGTTATTGAGGAATGCTAACCCCAACTCAAGCACTAACCCTAATATGAAGCTAAATCCTAAATAGAAATATCTGCTTCCCTTTAAGATGTCATAAATCTCAAACTGGAAAACAGAATTTTTAAAGGACCCACTCTGAAGTAATTGTAAACAATCAATGCAAAATTTGGCCATCCCGCTGCTTCATTCTGACCATCTCTGACCATTTTTCAGGGCACAGTCAGCAGTAAGCAGATTTGTGGATCATAAAGAAAACCCTCACAGATCCAAATTGCCATCCTTTAGGGACACAGTACAAGTCAGCGCTGCCTTCTGACTTGATGGTGATTATATTGGACATAAACTGGAAGCTCATTAACACCCTGTCAATATCTAAGCTAATGATGGAGAGGGGTCCGGTGGGAGCACAGAGCGCTGGTGGGCAACCACTTTGGGTACAGCGTCAGTGAATGGCGGGACACATGGAGGAGCAGTTCAAGGTAAGCTGACAATGGGTGCCATCTTGTTTATTAAGGTGTCTGTAAATCTTATAAATTTAGATATGGGTATAGTTAGATAAAGAGATGAGAAAAGGAAGCCCTCAGAACTATTAATATTACTTTTAGTAAGATATTAACTGAAGTGGCTCAGCTAGAAAATGCACATGGTTTACAACTGCAATCCTGGGTTTGATCCCAGACACCTCCTTACGTAGGCATAGGATACAAAGAATCGTGGGGTACACTGGATCGTACAGTGTGGATTCAGGCAGGCTAATGAGAGTTTCTTTTTTAAATAATGTCCACCTTATATATTGTGGATATATATGTTTTGCTACATGCAGCTTCAAATTCCTGTCTTGTAATCTAAGTGAATGGGCCTGTTCACAGCAGCTGGTGCACATACCATGCACACACTGCCATGTGTTGTTACAACAGGTTACAACACATCACAGTGTTTTTGTTTTGTTTTTTAACTTTATTTAAGTTTAAAAAAGAAAAACTTCATTTAACTCATTGCACAACAGCACAATGCTTTATTTTGCATGACATACTGAATTTTTTTTGCTACACACACCAATGCATGGTGTAAACAGGGCATGTAAAAGCATTTACTTTCTCTGGTTCCTTTTATTGAGTCTGTGTTGATCAATGCAGAATAACAGACCTGTTGGGAACAAGCCCTTAAAGTGACACTAAACAATATCCTTTTTTTCCAAAAATATTCTATACACATCCACTACTTCATGGCTCCGTAATCCATTGTTTGTAAAATTGCATCTTATACACATGAGTGGAATTTCCGTCTGAAAAATCTTGGATGGTTTTTCCGACGGAATTCCGCTCAAGCTTGCCTTGCATACACACGGTCACACAAAAGTTCTCTGAACTTTCGACCGTCAAGAACGCGGTGACGTACAACACTACGACGAGCCGAGAAAATAAAGTTCAATGCTACCGAGCATGCGTCAAATTGTTTCCAAGCATGTGTAGGAATTTTGCATGTCGAAATTTGTACAGACGATCGGAATTTCCGATCTGAACTTTTTCCAACCAAAAAATAGAGAACCTGCTCTCAATCTTTTGCTGGTGGGAATTCAGCCAGCAAAAGTCCGATGGAGCATGCACACGGTCACATTTTCCGACCAAAAGCTCTCATCGGACTTTTGCTGGCCGAATTTCCGATCGTGTGTACGGGGCATTACTGTGTTTTTCTGCCTCCTTTGTAATGTCCTCTGTGAGCTACTGAACTTCTCCTTTTCCCGCTCGCTTCTGTTTGTTTGGACAAGCAGTGCACATTAGTTGTGGCCATGTGCGCTGCTTTATGCACACTTCAAATCCTATAGTCGTGGCCCATAGAGAATGAATTGCGCCATCCTATAACAGGAAAGCAGATCACAGCAGGAAAAAAAGGAAATTTGGAGAGTGAGTGCTATAGAAGGTACTTTTCTGAGTTGGTAATGATTTAGATTATAAAATAGAGATTAAAAAAACATTTTATTTTTTACCAAGATCTGAACTTTTACATATGAATTTGAATTATAACAATACTATTATTTAAAGTGTTTTTAGTGACAGCTGATCCAACAGTACATAGCTCCACCTGTCACCTGTCAAACTTGGTATCTTCAGCTACCTGTTTGTATAGTATCAAACATGTGATCAGCATCTCATAATCAATAAAAAGTTCATATCTTATTATGTATTATGTGTTGAAATCCATAATCCTGATATTGTCTAAAAATCTGAGGATTCAAAATAGTACTGAAACATATCAGATGATTCCATTGCAGGTATGGAGCAGCTGTTTAGATCAATGGCTGCAAAATTCATACCGCATATAAAAAATATTATGCAGTCTCTGTATTTCACCCAAATTCTATGCACACATTTATTTGAGGTTTCACATGCTTGGGATCAAACATTCCTTTGTCGGCAGCTGACAAGTGTAAATCCTCGGAAACAAACTATTACGGATTTCAACCCAAACAGGGTCTGTTTGTCTTTGAGACAAAGGTGTATATCTATACACATATTTTATTGGAGGGAGTAAGGAATGGTTAGAAGAACCCACGGTGGGTAGATTTTGCTGCCTTTGTTCCACTCGAGAGATTTTCCAGAAGGTTGAAGGGAAAGTTGTCAACGGAACAGGTATCCACATTTAAGTTTTCCTTTCCTTTGTTTTAGGCTTAATGTACACGGGACATTTTTACAACCTCTCCTAAATAATTAAATTTGACAAATAGTAACCCACGTTTAAAAAGTCAGTTTTGCAGTGTTTACATGCTGCGTTTAGCGGCGTTTTGGCGCATTTAGAAGTGTTTTAAAAAAATACATTATTATTTTTTTTTTCAAAATAGCCAAAAATGAAAACGAAATGCGGCTAAATGCGTTTAGCCGCATTTTGAAGCGTTTGGTGCTTGAAATGCCTCTAAACTCAGCGTCTGAACTTGTTTTTTTGCTTTCAAAAAAGGCCTCTAATCTCAACTGCCTAGAAATGACTATAAAGGACCCTGTGTACATGTACTGATAAGATAACACAGAGGAGAGTTCAGGAGCAGTTGAAAAAAATGCCCAACTGCTCCTAAACGTCCGTTTAGCAGCAGCAGTGTACGTGAGACTTTAGCGCCAACTATAAAAAAAAAAAAACAAAAAAAAAAACATTTGTGAGATGTTAGTTAATATATTTTAAAGTGGTACTAAAACCTTCCGTTTTTGAAGTACTGTCAGCAACTGCTTTAATCTATGAGTATGCATATTCTTTATCATTTTATCCTAGCCTATATTCCAGTTTAAGCTGGATGATCACTGTCCCAGGTTTCCTGTTTCAGGGAGGCTCCTTTCTCTAGCAGCAGCCTATGGAGCCACCCTTGCATGCAGGAACTAGAGTTGTGCCCCCCACCATGTGCGTATCAATAGAAACACACAGCCCCATTGCCTAAAATAACCAGGCACTCCTGTGCTCCTTCCTCCTCTAAGCCCCCCCTCCCCCATTTCTCCAAGCTGACTCAGGACTGCACTGTTCATTGGTAATACTTTTCTTTGAAGACCAGAAGTTCAGGGGAGCAGCACTGAGAGAGCAGGAGCCAGCAGCATTGAGAATTGCAAACTGCAAGTACTGGGATAAAAATGTTAACAAATAGTTTATTGAGGAATTTTTATTTTATTGTGCTCAATGTATTAAGTGATCACTGAGGATTTAATCCTATTTTAAAGGGGTTGGATTTGATGTTAGGGCATTGGTTTAAGAGTTTGTTTTCAAGGGTTAGGTGCAATATAAGGGTTAGGTTGAGAGTTATGCTGACCATACACAGGGAAGTCTTTTATCAATATTAACCACTTTCAAATGAGTGAACAAGTCAAGGAAAGCTACCACCAGCAGTTTGTAGCAATAAAACTACATTTTTTTGTATATATGGCAGGGAAGTTGGTAGGTTGGCTTAATTGGTTGGGTTAATAAAAATTGGTTGAAAGTGGCAACCATTAAGGTTATGGCTGATTGTTGGTAATGTTAGTGTAGCCAGGTGCTTTTCCCCCACTCTCCCCACTTGTACCCCCGCCCCACACAGCCACAAGAGTGACAGAGCAGAGGAAAGCGGCTCTACGTGTTCCTGCCCACTCGCCCCCCTTCTCCTGTCAGCAGCGGGCCCCTGCCCACCGCCCTCTCTGTTCCTTCCCCCTCCCTCCTGGGTTAGTCAAGGGACCAATCAACACAAAGGAGAAAAGGATGATGGGACATGTAGCCCCAGAGACAGCGCTGCCTATAGAAAATAGTAGTGTAGTGCAGCTCAGAGCCCACTATTACTTATAGGCAGCACTGTCTCTGGGGACTACATGTCCCCTTATCCTTTTCTCCTCTGTATTGATTGGTCCCTTGCCACCGTAACCCAGGAGGGAGGGGGGAAGGAACAGAGCAGGCAGCGAGTGTGGATGACACATATTAATAATAATAATACATTTTATTTAATGGCGCCTTTCAGAACATCGAAGGTCATCTTACGAGGATAGCATCAGAGCTACAGAAAATATCAAATAGAATAACTATTCATTACATAAACATTGAATTACAAAAACAAACCAATGAAGTCAAACAGGGTATGCTAGTTTAAAGAGTTGAGTTTTGAGACGTGGTTTAAAGATAGGTAAGAAGTCAATGTTGTGGATGTCAGGAGGCAGGGTGTTCCAAAGTCGAGGGTCAGAACAGTTAAAGGCTCGCATTCCCATAGTGGATTCCCAACATTGAGATGGATGGAAGAAGACCCTAGAGTGCGGGAGGGTCTGTTGATGTGCAGGAGTTCAGAAAGATAGTTCAGAGGAGCAAGGTTGTAAATTACCTTAAAGGTAAGTAAGAGAATCTTGAACTGGACTGGAAGCCAGTAGAGATGCTGAGGGACTTAGCCCGATGCTGACAGGAGTAGGGGGCGAGTGGACAGGAACATGCAGAGCCAATCTCCTCCTGAGCTCTGTCACTCTCAATCTGGGGCGGGAGGGGGGAGAGCACCCAGCTACACAGGGGCTATTGTTAAGGGCTTATCTCAGTGCTTCTGATCTCCTGCTATTCGCAAGCACTTCCTTCAGTGTGGGCTGCTTCATTCTGCCCTGGCTTGGCTTCCTGACAGCTACAACATTGGATCATACATATGCAATGTGTGTCAGCATAGCGACTTGCAGTCACCACAAGGGGTGCATGTGACTAGGTGATCAAAGAAGATCGCAATTGGGAGAAATTTGTTACCCTATAACAGGAAGTGCCTGAACAAAGACCTTCCTGGCAGGATGACCAGCTGCAGATTTGATTAGATTGAAAATGATTTTTGAAATGACATCATCATGTTTAAACTTATATGATATTTTAGTGATTAGGTTTACATCTACTTTGAAATATATATTTTATCCCAACAGCTTTGACCCAACTCAGCATTCCCTTTTTGGCACCTTTCTAGTCTCTCTGAAGAATCTTGGTCGGTTGGCTCTGCTCTGCCAGTCTTGGTTGTTGTCTTTGTTAAGTTACCCCCTTTTGAGAAGGCCCGATCTCTTCCCCCTCTTTGCTGGACCAGTATGGGAAAGATTGATAGTGACTCTGTGGAGCTAACCTCACCAAGTGAGGTACGGCATGCTTTGCCCATCGAAACTCACTGTTCAGTTCCAGCAGCTGCCAAGAAGAAATCGGACACAGAGGACCGAGGAACGTGGAAAGGGAGATTTGACTTTTTGTTGTCCTGCGTGGGGTATGCCATCGGGCTGGGAAATGTGTGGAGATTCCCATATTTGTGTGGAAAAAATGGAGGAGGTGAGATGGTATCAGTTCCATACATGTTACATGGTTACCTGGGCTGTAAATAAATTTGTACAACAAATCAAGCCAATTTTAAATGCCATCTGATTTGGCAACCCCCCCCCCCCTTGGTCAACAGAGCCCAATTCTGCCACACAGGAAGAAAAGACTGCCTCTTGACCCTGCAAAACTAGTTGTAATCAAAATACTATCTATATTATCCTTTAGTAATTATAAGTGTAAAGCTGGCCATATGTGGGTGGGGCTTACTGCACCCGTGCATGTGGGGGTAACCCTCGAGCGTATAATGTGAATGATCAAACATTAAGGCAATTTTCCATCTTAGAGATGAGCCTTCATTGTGTGTAGTAATAAAGTGCAGAGTTCCTCTGAAAAGCGACTTGTCCCATGTCACTACACACTGTAACTGGTATGTTTGCATTAGGAGGGACTTGCGCCCACTCCACCAGTCAGCATATTACCTCACTCCCAGTAACAGAATGGGGTCCCGCCAAGCATATAGCGCAGACCTCCCACTTGCTCTCACTTGACTCTGTCCTTCCTGTACCATGTGACCAGGCCATGGATCTCCATAACGCTAGTCTGCGCCCGGTTGCCACTGGAGTCATGCTGCTAGGGAGGGAGCCTTCGCCTTCGGAGAACCACACTACATTTAAAACGCTATGGTATTCACACAGCAATGCGTGCCTGAATCCCACTAGAAAGAGATTTCAGCAAGCATATGTATGAACCGGAGTGATGCAGGAAACCGCATGTGATTCAGACAGGGATCGCAACGCATTCCTGTTCAGATCACATGCCATTCTTTGCAGTACAATTTGCGCCCATTAATTTTGTATGGGTTCAAATCACACTGCACGAAAAAGTATCGGTTTTAGTATTGGAGCATTTGCAAGAGTACAAGTACTCGTGCAAATACTTAGTGTCAGCACTGATATCGGTATTGGAGCAATCCTATCACAAACGTCACTTTAGTACTTATCTCAAGAGCTATCAGTCCTGATGCAAGCAAGAAGCTGACTCTTGGAAGGAGTTATGTAAATATCCATATGTCTTGAAGGCTGAATGGTCAATGGAGTGATGGAGTGGTGGGTGTTCCAAGGCAGGCTGCTGACAATCCTAGTGTAGCAAAGTCCCGGGGCCCCTGAAGCCCAATGGTGACCTCCAGAGTTAAGGACAGCTGACATCCTTTAGTGTAGAATGGGCTACAAGGCATGGTGGGTGCAATACAAGATGAACAGGTAGGCGCCAGACACTTTTTTAATACAAAGAGATTTATTGTCTCCTAACCAGAACTGTGGGAGAGAGGGTTAGGGCCAAGACACCCTTAGGCAGAGGCAATGTTAATTGGCAGACTCCGTGACTTCTATAGGTAGACAGCCATATAGGTGTAGGCCTCCAGCCAGACACCACCTCTGTATAGGTAGAACTACTGTCTCCCATGGCAACAATCTTGTAGCTGTTACTAATGGTAAAGGTATTAAACTATCTGCAACACGAATAGTTCTCTTTACCCCACACTCACTCATGGTGGGTCTTCACTCAACGAGCTCCCAGTCTCTCTCTCTAGACTTCAGATCCACTAGCCACCGGATACCCTGAGCTCTTTCACTGTAGCACTCAGTATCTTCCTCAAGCCTCACCCCCGCTTCACTGCTGGGTCCCTGGCTTGGCACTCTAACAGATACTCCTCAAGCTTCACCCTTGCTGACACGTTAGGTCCCTGGCTTGGCACTCCACAAGCGTCACCTCTGCTGTCCCGTTGGGTCCCTGACTTGGCACTTGCTGATGCTTCATAAATAGTAATAAGTGCAGCGCAAAATATATCAAGACTAAAATGTATGCAGAGTCCAATAATCATGGAACAGTAATAAAATTATTAAAATGATAAACTGATCTTCTTCTGCCCCCTTGCTCTTTAATTTTTCCTCTCTCTACATTTATTAGTTTATGTAGGTTCTCCTGTCTGGTGTTATTGCCCTCGCAATATTAGCAAAGAATCAAGAAGCGATAGTAGCATAGCTGCTTGAAAGTGGGGGGGATTGGGGGGTTGGGAGCCTCTCGTCCGCAGAGTAGATCCCATCTGGGGTGGACGGGTGGGCTCCCGGTGCCACAACCTCTCTACAAGGAATACATAAGTGATAAGGTAACGATTCTGGGGCAACTAAAATGTAAGGACAGACAGATGTAGAACTGATATACTCACCAGTAAAAATGTTACATTTTGCTATATGTACTGTGTGTAGGCCATGTTGGCCGAGTTCTGTTCTCTCAATCTCTTCTACATTGTTGTTTATATTTGAGCAATATGTATTGTATATTTTTTATACACTATATTCAATAAAAATATTGGAAAGTAAAATGATAAATGAAAGTCCATAAAAACTGCAAACACAATTCTTCTGGGAACTAACAGATGGCTCTTTCCACCCGATGGATAGGGAGAAGTAAATCAATGTATATGATTGTGCTTACCAGCTCCAGTGGACCCCTTAATTACAGGGGGTCAGAAACAGCATGAATGAACTCAAGGAGAAACAGCTGGGCTACTGGTCATCAGCCAGGAGATATCCATCCAGAGAGCGGGGAATCCCGTCAGGTAGAAGGTGGATCCGTAGTAAACTGGCAAAGTGCTCAGCGGTGGTTTCACCTCGCTGCACAGGCCCGCTCCTGGCCTCCAAACAGTGTTCTCCAGCTCCTTCTTCCAGCAGACTTTCTCCACCCTCCTGGACCCTCTAGCCACCTGTGGTGGTCTCCCAGGTCAGTGTAGCTGTCCCAACTTTCCCAGTCTTTTGGGCAAGAAGTCTCCAAATGGCAGCAAATGAGGTGAAACCACCGCTGAGCACTTTGCCAGTTTACTACGGATCCACCTTCTACCTGACGGGATTCCCCGCTCTCTGGATGGATATCTCCTGGCTGATGACCAGTAGCCCAGCTGTTTTGCCTTGAGTTCATTCATGCTGTTTCTGACCCCCTGTAATTAAGGCCCCATTCACACTAGCGCGTTTTTTGATGCATTTTGCATTTTGCAGAAATGCACGGGAATTTTTTAACATGGGTTCCTATGGAACATGTTCACATCAATGCTTTTTTGTATCTCTGCGTTTTTGGAAAGGGTCGGGGACTTTTTTTCATGCAAAAAGCAGCGTTTTGCATGTAATGGTTTTCAATGGACAAGCATCAAAAACGCAAGTGCACCGTTTTTGCAGCGTTTTTGATGCGTTTTTGGTGCGTTTTTGCCGGTTTTTTTTTGATTTTTTTTTATTTATTTTTTTTTGTAATTTTTTTTTAAGACTGTAAAAAAAAATGAAAAAAAAAAAAAAAAACGCAAAACGCAAATCGCGGCAAAAACGCGGCAAAAACGCCGCAAAAACGCTGCTCAAAAACGTGCCCAGCATGAAAAAAAAACCTCCAAAAACGCTCAAAAGCAACATGCATAGGTGTGAATCGAGCCTAAGGGGTCCACCGGAGCTGGTAAGCACAATCATATACATTGATTTACTTCTCCCTATCCATCAGGTGGAAAGAGCTATCTGTCAGTTCCCAGAAGAATTGTGTTTGCAGTTTTTATGGACTTCAGTTTATCATTTTAATAATTTTATTACTGTTCCATGATTATTGGACTCTGCATACATTTTAGTCTTGATATATTTTGCGCTGCACTTATTACTATTTATGATTTATTTTTGAGGTTGGTGTTACCTTTAGTGTTCAGCTTGCATAGTTCATAATTATTTAGTTTGCGCTGATTGCCCTTTTGTTATATTACTTGCTGATGCTTTCCCCCTTTTTCACTGTCCCCGGTTGGCAAGAAGTCTGCTCTGGTACTGGCCTCAGCTTACTCACAGTGGTCTCTGGTAGCAAGGTGGATGGTCCCTTTGTGGCGACAGCTTCCCCTCTACCGCTGGGAACGTCTGGCTCCCCGGCCGGCGGAACTGTTACTTCTGGTTGGACTACAAGACCGCAGGCCCAACCCTGCACTACTTCTGGATAGGCTCAGATAGCCCAGCAGCCAGATGTCCCCGGGACAGGCCCCAGGTCTCCGGCCCAGCAGCCCGTGGCAACACGACACATGTCCACCCAGACAGCTGTCCAGGTGGCACAGAACCCCGATCACCTGAATCCACCCAAAAAAATATGTTCTTCCAGCAGGCCAAGGGACCCAAGAAAATCCCTGCCTATTGGCTGAGACACCCCATTCATTCCTAATCTGTTCTTGCAATGCCTTCGCTTATCTAATGTCACCAGATACCCGGCCATCTAGTGACAGAAGAGAGAAGTGCAGCAACTCCAGAATTAGGAAGAAATCAATTGACCTCCTAACAATTGGCCAAGGCAACTATCACCTGGCAAATAAATATAATAGCAACCCTGCCTAAACATCAGGGTGCTACATCAGGTAACACCTACATGTGATTATTTTTCAAGCTACAGTCAAGCTAGGGATGAAAGAACTAGATAATTATGGATGTCCTCCAGTTAGGACACATTGGGAGAACTCACAGTGTGCAGTGAAATCATAGTAAGCAATTTCAACACGAGAGGAGCCTGTACAGCTGTGCAAGACTAAAGCCCCATACACACTATCAGATTTTCTGCTGATTTTTGTCTTCAGATTTACCAAAACCATGTAGTACAAGGGCCTGCCTGACTGCATACAAATTGAAACTCCTAAGGCTTGACCTTATATTATATGGTTTTGGTAAATCTGAAGGACAATATCAGCAGAAAATCTGATAGTGTGTATGGGGCTTAAGGATGTTTTTACATAGGCTTTTAGCCATGGCAAATTCCAGCCAAATCTACTGCTGTGAGTGAAAAGGTGCATCAGCCGAGCAATTACCTGTTCACTCACAGCTTCACAATTCCTACTCTGGTATTCACACTGAGGCTAAACACCAATGCAAATGCAGCCTAAAGGTAGGGCTAGAAGTACACTTTAACTAAAGTGTTACTAAACCCAGAACTTGCATTCACTATATCTGGCCTCACACAGCACACAGAGCATGGAAATGCAATCATTTTAGTAAATATAAACAGCTAAATACCTTTTCTCATCAGGAGTATATAGCAGTCTTTTGACTTCTATCAGTTCCTGGTGAAGCTTGTAGGAGGAGTTTTCATACTGCACTGAGCAGTCCTATGAGGCTGCAGGGCTCCTGATCATCTGTCTAGACATGTCTGGACAGTGCTGATTGGCCTGTGCTGATCATATACACTTTCCCAAGAACAAAAAAAACTCTCTAGCAATACACACCAAACTGAGCATGTGCAGCCTGACTCCAAAGGCTCTGTCTTATCCGGACTTGTCCAGGGGGACTGTGCAGGGAAGGGAGCATCTGTGCATACAAGATCAAGCAGCCTTTTTACACAATGCAGAGGATTAACCATTTAGGTTCCACAGTGAGTCTAACAAGCATACTTTACTGCATTTACAGACTGATTTTACTGTTGTGGGTTTAGTAACACTTTAAATTTGTTTCCAACATACCATGACTTTGTTTTATCCAGGAGCATTTCTTATCCCATACTTCTTGACACTAGTCTTTGCCGGAATCCCGCTGTTCTTCCTGGAGACGGCTCTGGGACAATTCACATCTATTGGAGGCCTGGGGGTGTGGAAACTGGCTCCCATGTTTAAAGGTACAGTGTTTGTATTAATAGTGCTCAATACCCTGTTTCCCCGAAAATAAGACCTAGCGTGATTGTCGGTGATGGCTGCAATAAAAACCCTACCCCCCAAATAAGCTCTACCCTGTTTCCCGGAAAATAAGCCCTACCCTGAAAATAAGACCTACAAGGACTTTAACTAGGGCTTATTTGGGGGGTAGGGCTTATATTGCAGCCATCACCGACAATCACGCTAGGTCTTATTTTCGGGGAAACAGGGTATGAGAAAAAACATCATGTGAATGTTAACTGTAAGGTTTTCTGGAAATTGCATTTTTTTGCACTTTTACATGGTTGTCATTCCACATTATTATAAATGACAAAATCTATACATAAAAAGGTATGTATACTGTAAATAAAATGCCTATAAAAGTAAAGCTGGCCATAGTGAATTGTTTTGAGGTGGATAAAGGAATCCTCCCTGGTGCTGACAGCAAGACTCCTCCACTGTCAAAATGCACTGGATCAGGTGGAAATTTTCTAACATTTTCGTTTGAGAGAAGACAGTCATTAGATTGATTTCTTTCAGGTCCATGCTGAACAAGCTGAATTTTGATCCATCTATGGCCAGCTGGCAGTCCCGTCCAGATAAGGTTAATTGGTCACAGTAATTGTTTAAGGCTAGGTTTAAACCTATGCTAATCGAATTGGATGTGGATTTCCCCGCATCCAATTCGCATGACAGGAGATTGTGACCGACTCTCTATGGAGCCGGTTCACATACCTCTGTTGCGTCTGCACAGCTGCTTGCACAGGAGTATTGTGCGTCTTTTGCTCCATTTCAGGACCGAATTCAGGCAAAAATTAAAGTGGAGAACGGGGATGCATCGGACCCTTGCTGTGAGCCACATCCATCGGAGGTGTGAACCCAGCCTAAAAAACAACCATCAATGTTTTGGGAATGCCAATGGGCCCACTTCATCAGGACTTTGTAAAACTGGACTGGAAATGAAGGTCTAGGCAAATTCCTTTTTTCCAAATCCTGGGGTTGAAAAATAACAACATTAGGTCTGCTCTGATTGCTTGTTTAGCAGCTGCCCAAAAATTCCCCAAATAATTTTTTGCTCACACCTTCCTTTCCCACACACCTTGAAACATTGCACTGAGGACCATGTCCGTGCACATCCACCGTGCCTTTGGAAATTAAGGTCTAGGGAAATTCCTTTTTTTCCAAATCCTGGGGTTGAAAAACAATAACATTAGGTCTGCTCTGATTGCATGTTTAGCAGCTGCCCAAAAATTCCCAAAATAATTTTTTGCTCACACCTTCCTTTCCCACACACCTTAGAACAATGCACTGAGGACCATGTCCGTGCACATCCACAGTGCCTTTGGGAGTTTGGTAGCTCTCCTGAGAAAAAGTGCTTTGGAATATTCACTCTCACAGAGGTCTAGCACTAAACTACTCTACTCTATTTTTTTCTCTATTCTTTTTATTGGGTATTTTCATGAAATTTAAAATCTAAAACATTGGTGGCCACACAAAACAGCGCCACCAATCATTTAGGCCACACAGGGCCAAACAATACAGTACAATTGTTAACGATGATACCTAGAGACCACTAATTATTGCTAACAGAGACCTACTAGCTCTACCCTAAAAACCCACCTGTAACCCACCCTCCAACCCCAACTCATCTCCCTTCACCCTAAGTCTATCAATAGAGCAGGATCAATTACACCTATAAAAGAGTGCCAAAGTATGCCCAAAATATGAGGTTTACTTCAAGAGTGTTTAGAAAGCTAGAAGGAGGATAAGTGAGGCCTTAGAACTGCCATATTGTAGGGGGCTAACCTAATGTGGCCACGCCCAGGGGGGCCCTTAAAAATTAAAACAATCCCATATAGTAAGCCCATGGTACAGTATTCATTGAAAAGGTATAATTACCTGATGGCCTCTACTATAAAGCTATTGCGTCAATCTCACCCAGCAGTGGAAGAAGAGACTAACCAAGCTTTTTGTACAACCCCTATAAAATAAGTGACTCTGTATAAGGGGATCATAGAGCCAAGAAGACAGACTGAGACCAACATGGGAATGGGGATAGCAAGTAGCTGAGCAATGCAAGTGGTAACTTCCTACCAAAAAATCTCTGATCACCTGGCATTTCCAAAAAAAATAGTAAAAATTTGCTGGGGGGGGGGGGATGCACTGCTCTATTTTTTAATAGATCTATGCATAAGACTTTGCAGCCAGCATCCTTGCTGAATGACTGTTGCATCACAATCAGCTATGTGATAGGCCACCTTCTCACACTCAGGGGAACACCTTCTTCATGGACATCTAAATGCAAAAAATGGTCATAAGACACTGGTCAGGTCCCATGTCCTTGGAATTGTCATTTTTCAGCATTACCTTTCACACAATGTTAATCAATCATGAACATGTTTGGTTAAGAACAAGCTCTAAAGTCATTAGTCTTATCTTTGCTACATTAATCACTGGCCTGGAACAAGTAGGCAAGTCAAGTGATGGTAGTGAAACCAGGATGGAGATGTCAGGTTCGCTCCACAGCTTGTGCTTTGAAACCCCCTTTCCCAGGCACCCTAAGGCAAGCAACGGGCACAAGACAACAGTGAAATCTTCGCAAATGTAGAGCTGCAGGTCCAGTGAAATTTGAAATTTTTTGTTACATAAATTATCCTGTTTTATGTCTGTTATCTGTTTCCTTCACCCTTCCATGAGAATAGTGCTAATGATGGTTAGGATTATTTGGGACCTTACTGTTGGTCCCTAGAAGTTAAACAATGTGTATAATATTATTGCTACAATATGCTTCTCATTATTTTTACCAAATACTCACTATACTGTGTCCTCATTCCAGGGGTCGGCATGGCTGCAGTGGTGCTGTCATTTTGGCTTAATATTTACTATATTGTAATCATTGCCTGGGCACTGTACTATCTCTTCAATTCCTTCTCCTCGGTAAGTAGAAAATGCCATCATTATTTTTCCTTTTTATTCAGAATGATTGGGTATACATAAAATATTTTCACCCTATCCAACCAGCTGTGTGAAGTTAGCACCTCATATTTGTAAAACCTGAATAAAAATACACCATTCTATCTCCGCAACCAAAGCGGTACAAACGTTTATTTTTGCAGCACAAACCAGCACAAACACGGCACAAACGAATGGCGTGCTTGTTTTTAAAATTCAGCAACATGGGGTGCAAAGTGGGCAAGGCTTGCATTAATTTGAATGTTTAATATCTCAGAAACCGAACTGGCACAAGCGCTCATTTTTGCGGCACAAATCAGCACAAACACGGCACAAACGAATGGTATATTTTTATTCAGGTTTTACAAACATGGGGTGCCAATTTCACACAGCTTATCCAACCTTATCCATTCAATGATCAGTTCTATTGGGTGAAGCCTGAGCTAAGCCAGAGTACTTTCACATTCAAATTCAAACTTCAATTCAAAAGTGCTAAAGCTTACTTAAAGCAAAGAGGGGACTTTAACGCCAACATAACACACATATGGGTTAATGGGAGCAGGGGTTTCTGTGCTGAGAGCATACTTACTGCATACTCCCAGCACAGTGACTGAGCTGTCAAACACAGCTCCTGCTCTCTAGTAATGATCAGGCGCATGGCGGGACTGACTCCCAATCATGCGACCACGGTGACAGCCAATGGTAGTGGTCAAGTGATCAGACAAACTTTCTGGCCCCCCCAGCCAGAATAGCCCAATAAAAGGGACACCAGGGCTGGGCAGGAGGAGAGTAAGACCCCTTTCACACTGGAGGCGTTTTTCAGGCGCATTAGCGCTAAAAATAGCACCTGTAAAGCACCTGAAAAATACCTCATCTGCAATCCCAGTGTGAAAGCCAGAGTGCGCTGTGCTGGCAGGACATTAAAAAAGTCCTGTAAGCAGCATCTTTGAGGCACTGAAATCAATGGGCAGCGCCTGCAAAGCGCCACGCGGGCGCTTTTAATCCTTTATTCGCTCACTAGCGGTGGGTTAAAAGCGTGGGCGCATGAGAGAGCCAGGTGGATCAGAGAAGCGGGCTGGCAAGCAGAGATTACATCATCTCTCTCCACCCACGCCGCATCACCACACTTCTGCCCTCACAGCACAGGACTCGTCAGTGTCAGAGGTGCGGCAGGGAGCAGAGAGATTACATCATCTCTCACCGCCCGCCCGGCATCTCATGCTCTCTGTGGCAGACAGCACTCTGGTGGCAGGCAGGTGACATTCCTCATCCGGTGGCAGGAAGGTGACATTCCTCATCCGGTGGCAGGAAGGTGACATTCCTCATCCGGTGGCAGGCAGGTGACATTCCTTATCTGGTGGCAGGCAGGTGACATTCCTCATCTGGTGGCTTGCAGCATTCCTCGTCTGGTGGCAGGTGACATTCATCATCTGGTGGCAGGCAGTGTGGCAGGTGACATTCCTCATCTGGTGGCAGGCAGCGAGGTGACATTCCTCATCTGGTGGCCGGCGACGTGGCAAGTGACATTCCGTATCAGGTGGCATGCAGCGTGGCAAGTGACAATCTAAATATGGTGGCAGGTGACATTCCTCATCTGGTGGCAATGTGGCAGGTGACATTCCTCATTTGGTGGCAGGCGACATGGCAAGTGACATTCCGTATCAGGTGGCATGCAGCGTGGCAAGTGACAATCTAAATATGGTGGCAGGTGACATTCCTCATCTGGTGGCAATGTGGCAGGTGACATTCCTCATTTGGTGGCAGGCGACATGGCAAGTGACACACTCAGGGCTCCCACTGATTCTGCATTATGGTGAGTTAAACTATTTCATTTTATTTTACAATGTGATAATAGAAACAATGCGCTTCAATCATTCTGGCATCATATCAACCATGATGCCAGGATGATTGAAGCGCCAACACCAGCCACTGCCCCGACAAATTGCTGGCCAAAAATCGCATACCCTTCGCGTGCAGACCCATGCTGCATCCACTTAGATAAGTATTAATCTAAATAAAAAGCCCAAACCCATACTTCTCTTTTAAGGGAGCAGTGATTGTTTGATCTGGTCTGGTCTGTTCAGCGTATCACAGGCTGGGAGTTTGATTGCTTACCCCTGCTACCCCTGCCTTTGGAAGCTGCTTCCAGAGTTTAGGGCAGGAGATTCAAATCAACCAGCCTGAATATTTACTGTATTAGGGTCCAGCCAATCTCTGAAGGTGAAGTGTGCAGAAGGGGATTGGAGTGCAGATAAAAAATCAGAGACACTGGCGAGCAGGGTTCCTTCTCTCCAGGAGGGTTCCAGATATGTAGGGGCTGCTGCTGCCAGGCAGCCCGTGGATGGAACGGGTGCTCTAGGAGGCCTCAGAGGTGCCAAGATCACTGAAAGTGATTTTGCTCAAAGCTGACTTTAAAACCAAACCACAAGGGATCCAGTCCTGGGAGGTGCCTTCTCAATCACTGGGCTGTGTCCGGAAGAAGCTGAGAGGAGGCAGCTGTCCTGGGGACATGTGTGTAGTGACCTTAAGTTAATCCCTGAGACTGTGTGCTGGATGCTGCACTGGGTTCCATTAGTTGCGTTCTGGTGCAGGCTAGCCAGGTGCCCAAAAACATGACCGATGGTCTTCAGCTGTGGGGCCTTGGACTGTTCACTATTACCCACTACTGCTACTGCTAGAAAGACTGTCCTCTGTTCACAATCTACTGCTGAGCATTTTGGAGTATCCCATGCCGCAACCCCTCTACTGTTTAAAATTCTTCAAGCAATAAATATCAAAAAGACAACCACTAGACTGTTTATTGAAGCCGGAGTGAATGGACTGTTGCTTGGGTAGCTCATAGCCTCTGTGCTGTTTGGAGGAGAACCAATTAAAATCAGCAGCACTGCGGGGATAGAGCTACATGTGGGTGCTCATTCCGGGACCTCTCTCTGTGCATACTGCCGCTGCCAATAGCAGCCGACAGAGAATCAACAGTTGGGACACTGTGTGAATTGTCTGGTGCATGGATGTAGAGTAGAGAGTTGTTGTGATCTTCAGTTACTGCCAATAAGAAGCTTTGTCTAGGAAATTGGCTGCCAGTGAGAGGGGCATTTCGAATTGCACATCAAAGACTTAACTGGTGCAACGAGAAAAGTCTGCCCATCGTAAGGCTGTTAAAGGTTGGGGTGCTCCCTCTTCAAGCATGAGGTGGTGACCAAAAAGGCTGGATGCAGAGACCAGGTCTGGTAGGCCAATATCTGATGTTGTTATTCACAAAGTAGGGGATTTTCTCCAAAGTGGGGAAAAGCCAGAGATGGATATCTCCTCAAGGCTTTATGCCGGGCACAAATGGGCCAAAAATCGACCGAAAATGGTCAATTCGTCAGAAATCGGCCAACTTTCGGCCCATATGGGCATGCTGGAAAACCGGCATCGGATCAACGCTGGCAGCCAATGACTGCCAGCATTGATCAGCATGTCCTGGCAGGGGGGCAGTCCCCTTGTCAGAGCACAAAAGCACAGAGGGAGAGACTGCTGTAATAACATTGCTTGTTTTAGTAAAGAGATCTGTCAGTTTTTTCCGTTCAGCCTGCTGTGTACCAGGCTTTAGTCTTAGTCACATGCACCTGCCCACTGCAGAGACTTGGCATCTGCAGCTGTACTGGAAAAGCCAGCTGCTGCTGTCACCTCTACTGCCGTCAGTGTACCGGAGAGACACGTATCCGTATGTATGTACGGTACCTGGACACATGATGGAAGAGGTGGAGGAAAATCATAAGCATTGGTGTGATGAATATGTATGGGAATGCTTGAATGTCCCAAAGCCATGGAAGGGCCCACACTTTCCAGAGTTTCTGAAAGGTTCCTGGATATCAGGGATGATTGAAGTTTGGGGTGCTCCTTGTTCAAGGATGAGGTGGTGGTCAAAAAGGCCGGATGCAGAGACCAGGTCTGGTCGACCAACATCTGGGGTCTGCAAGGCAAGATGATCCTGATTCCGGATCCGCGTTTTTACAGATAAGGTGGACAATGTTCCTTCTTTGCTATTGTTGTTGCTGCTGTTACCAAAAAATGTAACTGTTGCCTAAAATAGGGGCAACTTGCTACACAAGCAACATTACTGTGACGGCAACCCATTTATGCTATATCAGGGGTCCAATTGATTGAAAAGTGCATTTATAAATTGAAAAATGGGGATAGGTCTGTATGGCTTTGGCGCATAATATGTATGTGTTTAGTATGTTTATTTGAATTTAAAAAGGTGTTTTTTTTTAATCTGGCTGGTGGTGAATAAATAACACATAATCACTGTTTAAATGCATGCTGCAATGCAGTGGTTGTTAAAGGTGTTCTAAAATAAGAAATAAACAGAGGGTGCACTGGCATAATGCATTATCCTCAATAAAATGCTTTAATGTATAAAAACAGAGAATTATACTCACAAATGTGCGCTTGAATACAGCATATCAAAGTAATAGCAGCTTTTTGTCCACAGTTTAGCATTACAGATGGAAAGTTCCACGGTAGAAAAACTGGCGCGTTTCAAGGTTTCGTCTCTTCCTCAGAGCCCCAGAGTGGCTACTGTGGAACTTTACATTTGTAATGCGAAACTGTGGACAAAAAGCTGCTATTAATTTGATATGCTGTATTCAAGAGCACGTTTGTGAGTTTAATTCTCTGTTTTTTATACATTGATACATTTTATTGAGGATAATGCACTAGGCCAGTGCCCCCTCTGTTTATTTTTTATTTTCAGTGCATCTAGACATCCCCAGTCTTATGAGGGCAGCAAGGCAGCATCTATCCAGATTTGCCAGGACAAGAGCCTAGATAAACACCACTGTTGGGCCCACCTTCGAGCACAGGAGATATGAGTTGTGTATGTTGTGGTGAATAAAAGTGGTGAAGGATACAATATTTTATACAAAGCTGGAATATGTACTGTAGTGACATGGTTTTGTGGGACACAGAATATATTGTGTAGCTTGACTGGTACCCCTCTGCCCTTTGTAGACCCTGCCCTGGCAGAGCTGTGACAACAGCTGGAACACTGAGCGATGTTTCTCCAACTACTCGCTGAATGACACCACCAACCTGACCAGCACCGTCACTGAGTTCTGGGAGTAAGTAGCACTATTTCCAATCCATTTCACCAGGTGAGGAAATACTGAGAACTGCACACAGGAAGTTGTCCTGACCATTGTAGCTTCTATTGAAAAGAATAAAAAGGCAGCAATAGAAACACTTAAGGAGATTTCCCCTTACTTCCTGTCTTAAAGCGGAACTACGCTGCATCTGAGTACCACAAACCAAAAAAACTATTTAAAACATTTTTAATATTAAAAACAAATTCACCCATCTAGTCATCCATGTCCCCATGTTTTATTTTGCTGAGAAATTACATTATTTACATTATTAAAAACACCCCCTAGTATTTCTGGCTGTGGCCATCTTGAGTAAGGGCAGATGTTGACTGAGAGAGTGAATTTCTGCTTTAAGCTGGCCATACACTGTAAGATTTCTCTTGTTTACCCCCACAAGCTGAACAACAGAAATCTATTGATTCCCCCATTCACACTAAACATTCATGGAGGAATCTCCTGCTACTAGCATCTGCCCAGTTCTTTCCATATTTAGATCAAAGTATGTTGGGCAGGAGGGTGACAACAGTCCCCCCACAGCTAGAATTTTGTCTTGTCTGGTTCATCAGGAACCGGACAAAATTTGCTCTGTGTATGGTCAGCTTTAGTAACGTTGATGTTGTCATTGACAATGTAAGGCAATTTCTTCAAAGTGGGGAAAAGCAGGAGGGATATCTCCTCAAGACTTGATGCACACTTGGGCCAAAAATCGGCAGAAAATAGTCAGTTTGTCAGGAACCGGCCAACTTTCAGCCTGTGTGTACAGCTCCGTGTCTGACAGAGGCCGGTCTCACCGCCGGCTTCTGTCAAATGGCCATGCTGGAAAACCAGCATCCGATCTACATCCGACTGGCATTCATCGCTGGCAGGATTAAGTGCAGGATTGAGCAGTGTGCTGTATAAAGAGTGTAATGTTTAGGAGTGTGCTAGGCACAGTGTGCAAGGTTCAGCTCTTTTTCACAGACTGTCCACATCTCAATTCCACCCTTCCTGGGCTGTGACCTCTGCACCACTCTTCCTTATCCCCCACCTCTGCTCATATCTTCCTCCACAGTCCTTCTCTCTCCCCTCACCCCAAATGCTTCCTCAAATCTCACCTACAACAGTGTGAACGGCTCCGCCTTTCTCTTTCACTTACAGGGAGATAACTGGTTGGCACCTGTGCACCCGGTCACAGATGGGGACCACAGTGCTGCTCACCATGAGATGCCTCATCCCACACTGCACCTGCATCTCCATGCCATGAGTGGATCAGAAGGCTTGTGACAGTGGTGAGCGGGGAGCAGAGAATGAGAGCTGGTGGTGGTGGAATGGAGTTCTGCCACGTTCTGTCCCTGGGTGCAAGGGCCACATGAATTGACCTGGCAGGCAAGATTCAGCTCGTGGGCCTAGTGTTTGACACATGTGCTCTAGGACCAACAGTCCCTAAAGAAAAAAGAACACCCTAGCAGGGCTTCCGAAACATTTATCACCTCCCCAGCCACCTTCTGGATGCCTCATTCCAGGAATTGGCTAAGGCATGATAAATATTCACACTGATCATTTGAATCTCCCTGCCGTATAGTCTCAAAAATTCCTTCAGAGGCAGGTGGGAGGAATCAAACTCTCAGCTCAGGAAACCCTGAACAGACCAAAACAATCAATCACTGCTTCACTCACTACAGTGGAGCCAAAAACTACATTTAACCTAGCAGCCTAACTAGAGAGGGCGCTACAAGTGTATCTGAAGCCATTTTTTTTTTTATAGCATGAGTAAGGGTTAGAACTTTTGTCATGGTTTATTGCTTTTTCCTTGCTGGGGAGATTCACCCTCTCTATTTGCCTTTTGACCATTGAAATCAGTGATGAGAAAATCTAAAATTGTAAGTTTTCACCAGAAAAGAAATAGAGGAAAAGTCATCAAATAGGGACACCTGTTTTGGTGAAACCTGTCTAAGGCTGGGTTCACACTGCTGCGGTGGCAGACATCGTATGTGATTCGCAGCGCACTGCTGTTCACATCACATGCGATGTCTGTGCTGTGCGATATCAGCCATACAGATAGTATGGCTGATATCCCACCGCATTCGGTCCAAACTCGCACAGGACCCTTATTTTTGTTCGGACCAGAATCGGATCGCATGGGTGTTCACACCTATGTGATCCGATACATGTCCGAATTGTCAGTTCGCAGTGCGATATGCGGGCTGAACTGGGGGTGTCGTTAACATTGTATGACACTCCCCAGCAGTTCGCATATGGCAGTGTGAACTGCCGTGCGAGTTGGTGCGATGCGGGAACCCGCAGTAAATTCGCTGCGTTCCCGCACCGCAGCAGTGTGAACCCAGCCTAAGAGAAGATTTCCCTAACTTGGAAAGATCTATTCTAACTTCCTGTTGTTGCTTGAGAAAAGAAGTAAGGGCAAATCTCCCAAATATGACACAAACAGCAAAAAAAAGCTATTTTCAAAACTGGAAATAGCTTTGGCTTTAGATATATATTTTGATATAAAAAAGAGATATAAAAGCTTTGGCTATTGGCATGGTCCTAGTCTTAAACACAGAGATACATCCATTCCTTTTTTTTTTTTTTTGCACCTGCTATACAGGAGGAACATGCATCAGATCACAGGTGGTCTGGGTGAGCCGGGTTCTATCCGTTGGCCACTGGCGTGCACACTGGCGCTCTCCTGGGTCATGGTATACTTCTCCATCTGGAAGGGAGTAGAATGGACTGGCAAGGTACAGTACAGGGGTGACATTGTCTGAAAACTGTCAGATTTATATAAAGAGAACCTGTCTGAATAGAAATACCAAAGAGGTTTTTGCTAATCTGGTACTTAAATTTGCATACTACTGAATGTTTACATTTGGGGCCACTCATTTGTTCTCAACCACATGTAATTACATGTGGACAGCCACGAACAGCTGCAGCTGAGGGTGTCAGCCTGCCATTCTTTTGTACAGGCTGAGCACCCACAGCTAAACATGAACACCTTGCCATAGTGTAAAGTGTAAAGTTGGCTATACACTAGTAGAATTTCATTAAAACATTTTCGTTTTAAAAGTTTGTTTGATTTTTCCGATTGTCGGGTCAAATAGACATTCATTTTCGACCACAGTAATGAGAAAATTCTGAGGTGGAAGATGAAAATTTTTTCTCGAATAAATGGATTTCTAAGAGTGAATGTGGTTTTCGTTCAGAAAATGACATTCATTCCAAAATCAAATGATAAAAGCAAACAAAATCCTGCAGTACTTTTAAATTAAACTTGTCCAGTTATTGAATGTACAATTCATTTTTTTTTACAAACGTTCGAAAATCTACTACTGCTGTATAGCTAACTTAAAGTGATACCAAACACTCACTTTTTAATTGACATTGTCCCTTCTATTTCTGTATGTGGATGATGGCACTGTAATTATTTTAATAAAAAAAAATCTAAGTAAGTTTTTCCTAATCGCCATACTGCTGTCACGTGACCCATATCTTTCCCAACCTGTCTGCAGGGAAACATAAATAGGAGAAGCTTCTAGTCCTCTGCTGCTGGTCACATATTCAATATAAAAAAAAACAGCCTTTGGAATAGAGAGTAAAAATACATAAATAATTTCAATAAACTGTTTTAAACTGGCATACAAATATATATGTGAAATAAAATCTTTATTATTTTGTGGAAATAACATGGTGTGGGCGGATTTCTGCCAGTCACAGGTTGTGTTACGCCCCTCCAGCCAGAATAAGAGGGAGGTGAAGCCACCATTAATCTACATGTAATATCCTGCCTCCATTGTGTTTATCTGGTTAGTGGGCATAGAGGAGGAGGGGGGAGTGGGCTGTCATTTACCACTGTGTATATGCCCACAAGTGTGACTCTATACTCACATGGGCTGCTCAGATGTGATAGGGAGGAAATGCTTGGCATAGAAACTCACTGAAAACTGAGCATGTGCAGACCACCACACCTCACCATAGCCGCAATGAATGTGGAGATAGAAAGAAGCAGGATCAACCAGGTTATTTTCAGAATACAGAAAACAAATCTCATAGTAACTTAGTCAGTATGAACAGCATGTAATACAGCATTTATTGATATTTTTTTATGATGTCGGTCTAATGACACCATAAGGTTTGAAATGACCATTATTAGGTTTTTTTTAAGTCTCGTTTTGTGCTTTGCTCTGCAGGTGGTCTACTTCTCTGCTACCTACCCTTACTTCATGCTGGTAATACTGTTTTTCCGAGGGATCACCCTTCCTGGGGCCATGGATGGCATTCGATTCTACATCACCCCCGACTTCACCAAACTTTGTGAATCAGAGGTGGACTGCTCCGTGTCTTATAGGCGTAGTAGTTATGCCCATGAACCCACCAATACAGTTTTCCTTTTTTCTCGCAGTATTTATTTTCTAGGCATGCATAGCTGAAGTCCTCTATTTTCTCTATTTTCTATGAGAAAAGGCTTTACTTTTTTTTTTTTTTTGATAGAGTAGAAAATGGCTTTAACCCCTCCCAAGAGTCCCCCTCATCTCCTGCCTTGAAAATATATTGCAGTTTACCAATGTAGTGACTGAATTTGTTTGCTTTTTTTAGGCTTTTTTCCTTTTTTAAACCTGGTGATTCTGCCAGTAACATATTTCCTGTCCTATGGTGGCTACACTCAATCCTCCATTGTATGTATGTAGTGTAGTCACCCTTGGACAGAAGCACTGTCAAACAGTGGAGAGCGTAGTGTTAGATGAACTAGTAAATTTAGAAGGACTTTACTTAAAAGAGAACTATGGGATTCACTTTTTTCTGTGAATCATACTTACCTAGATGGATGCAGTATTGGTTTGATGCTGGATTTGTCTCCTTCTGGCTCTAACACTGACAACCGAGCAATCAAACAACGCCGACTGCTCGGTTCTCAGAGCTCCGTGAGCAGAGAGCTGGTGACTGTCAGTCATCTGCTCTCTACTCACCCCCCCCCAGAGCGCTGGACTGTGAAGGGGATGGGAGCGGCCGGCTCAGGCTCTCAATGGCTTGCTGAGGGGCTAAGCCAAGTGCCGGTCCATATGGTCACGAGCCTGGACTGGCTCTGTGATATCAGCTGACAGTGTGCTTCAGCCCGCTGTCTGCTTAAAATGGGTCACAGGAGTACAAAATGAACTGATCCACAGGAGAAGTACAGCCAAGCGAGCTTTGGCTGTCAGTGGTGGCTGGTGCTCCATTTTTTGGGGGGGTGGCAAACAAACTGATGTTACTAGGGAAGGGGAGGCTCAGTACTACTATGTTAATGCAAGTGACAGATTGCATCATGTATGTCACTTTTTGTTTTGCCCATGTTTCTCTTTAGCTCTGGTTCACTCTGATACAATTTCAGATGAGTTCCAGAACACATTGATTCACATGGCAAGTGAAAAAAACATGTATTTCTATAGAGTCTCTTCACACATATGCAGTGCAAACGCAATGCGATTTCAAAAAGGGTCCCATGTGTGCTTGTTGCGCTGCGATTCTGAGCTCCATGTAATTAAATGTAAAGTGTACTGAAAAGCATAGGTGTTCAAATCCAGTGTCCCCAGTGCATTTTCTAGTGCACAGTGCTGTGTTTCCATGGGCCTTTCCAGAGAGAGAGAGAGAGAATCACAGCCTCATCCAAATCACATTGCAAACGCATTGTATATGCTGCTGAACTCGCATGAAGTGGCACTGGCTGTGATCCTTCAAATTGCACTACAAAACTCACTAAAAACTCGTCACATTAGTGTGAACCTAGCCTTAATTATACTTTAGATATCTGTTTGCTTCTGAGTTATGTTAACCGTTCCTGTACCCCACTAGTCTGATATTACAATATGCTTGTTGCTAGCCCTGAAGAAGGGAAACCAAATGGCCTAAACGTGTTGGTATATTTAAAAAACTGGTCATTTTGAAATTTTACTGCCTACTGTGCTTATGTGATGGATTCTGACATTGCTTTCATAAGAAATTAAAGTTCATGACTTCTACACTACAAGTCTCTGTCACTCTATACCAGGGGCCTCAAACTCACGGCCCTCCAGCTGTTGGGGAACTACTAAGTCCCATCAGGCCTCTGTCTGTGGGAGTCATGCTTGTAACTGTCAGCCTTGCAATGCCTCATGGGACTTGTAGTTCTGTGACAGCTGGAGGGCCGCCAGTTTTAGACGCCTGCTCTATACTGTTAATCAAGAAGCCTGTAATTTTTGTCACTTCTCATTTCTTGCATCAATGAAAATATGACAGGGGTTCCAATCCTACCCACTCCAACCAAAACAAAAAAAAATAAAAATACAAATACAAATTCAGGTCTACACACTTCTTATTAAGCCTCAAGAAAAAAAAACACATGTATATTGGCCTAAAAGGTTACTGAAATGTCTAACTGATAAGCACTGAAACAGATAGCAATCCAGCAGCATCTGCTAGTAACTTCCCAGAAGTAATAAATGAATTATAAGCAACCACTGTAGGCTCAGTCTTTTTGGCAGAGGAAACCTCTCAGGGTGTCAGTGGATTGTTTCAGGTCATACTAAGACTGCTTCTTATATTTGTAATGCAAAGACAGGAATTTGAGACCTGACACAGCCAGGGCCGGTGCAAGGATTTTAGTCTATTTGGGAGAAGGTGCATTCGCACAATCGCTGTTTTCATATGTAGGTTCCCTCAACGCACGCATTTTTTGCAGGTGTGGGTTTTTTTATTTTTTTTTCTATGTCTCCCTATGAACTTAAAACATTTTTCCTTTAATTTTTATTTATTTTTACATATAGCCCCCTATGTGATTGCATATAGGTGACAGGTTCTCTTTATGGAGACACCCAGGGTCTATTAGATCCTGGATGTCTCCTTTCTGATCAACTGCAGCTGATGGAACACAGACCATGTTCCATCAGCTGCTTCCCCCCAGCACTGATCCCGGAGAATGACAGCTCCAGGTAGTGACATCATACATGTCACTTCTTGGTCTGTGTACAGGAGGGAGGCTGAGCAGATGGAGCTCCTGCCGCCCTTCCCAGCGACAACCGACCATGACAGCATCAGGCCCGCAGGTGGGACAGTGGCCTGACTGTCATCGTACTACCCATAAAGGGGGTCTGTCACCTACTTACATTACAACTTTTTAGCAATTCCAGTCTCTTTTGTCCCTGTTCACACTGATGCAAATTCTATGCAGATTAGATCTGATCCGAAAGGCGTAGATTTGCATGTCGTCTGAAAAAACATCAATTGTTATGAAAACCATTCACATCTATGCAGTGTGATTCTGGACTAGTTAAAAAAAGGGTCCTGTGCGAGTTTAGAGCAGATTCGGTGCAAATTTTATCTCCAGCTATGCCAAATCTCCTCAGAAATCACATTCATTCACATTAGAATCGAACATGTCACCACAGAAATTGCACTGTGAAATCACATCAGATCCACATTGCATCAGTGTGAACTGAGACTTCCAATTGCAAAGATAATTGAATGGATCAAAATAATCTATGGGCATCATATCGATATTTGGTTGCCTTGATCCATGTGATCATTTTTGTGATGGAAAGTCTGTTAAGAGTGGCTGAAAGTGGTAGACAATTAATTAGACTGTGTATAGGCAGTATGAGAGCTGGTCAGAGAAACTATAAATGGATTAGCATGAACATCTGGTCTCTGTTATAGGTCTGGATGGATGCGGCAACACAGATCTTCTTCTCCTATGGCCTTGGTCTGGGATCTCTGATTGCTCTGGGAAGCTACAATTCCTTCCACAACAATGTATATAGGTACATGCAGGATCCATGTGCTTGTTCAATTTGTGCAATTTTGTACTCTGCCAAGAGAGGTTGCCTTGGCTCACCTCTATTTAAAAAAGCTAGGTGCCTGGATATCTCTGGCTTAAATGCTTTCTTCAGATGTGTTCTGACCTCTGACCTGCCTCTGATCTCTTTCCAAATCTTCTGATCTCCTTCTGACTTGCTTCTGACATCCATTTGTCTCCCTTTTGATCTGCATTTGACCTGCTTTTAAGCCGTGATTGCGCACCTATTGACTTTTATGGGGAAAAAAGCCATTCCGAAGCAAAAAAATACCTGTGAACACAAGGCCTTTAAGTAGCCTTGGCACTGGGTGTCAGACAAAAACTTACATTTCAGAGCAGACCTGGGAACAGATCAGATTAATTAACATTAGAATCCATTGACCCGGGCACCCACAGAATGTGAATTTCACCTTTTTTTCATAAGCCATGTTCAAAACCATCCCCAGCACCCCCTGCAGTTCAGCAATCTCTTTACTTGGTGCTTCACACTGCATTGTGGGATGTACTGGGACCATTCCCTAGTGTGACCCTTATTTCTTTACCTGTGACCACATGAGATAAAACAGTTAACACAACCTCTCAGCACTCTGTGAGGACTGATCTTTGAAAGACTGCTTTGCATATTGAGGGGTCACCATCCATTCACAGCCACAGCCTTAAACACCACTTTTTTTTTCTCTTCCACAGAGATTCCATCATCGTCTGTGTCATTAATTCTTCCACCAGCATGTTTGCCGGCATTGTCATTTTCTCTATTGTTGGCTTCATGGCGAACATCACCAAAAGACCCATCCAGGAGTTGGCGGCTTCTGGTAGGTGCTTCTAATTCTGGCACTGTTAAAGGGACTTCCTTAGATCTTGGTGGGCTGCAGCCATGGAAGGAGTGGAGCTTTGCACAGAAGTGGGCCATAGATACCACACCCAGATAGGTGGATGGGAGCAGGGGAAGATAAGGTGGTGATTCTGATCTGGAACAATCATGCAGTTAGAAAAGTCAGAGTGAACTCAGAACTTCTTGGCATACATGTATCAGATCAGTGAAGCCCTTGGATCAACAATAACAGCAGGGAAATTAGATTTTTAAAGGTTCAGCAATGGTACCCTACATATTATATAAATATTTCATACTCCATATTTCCATGAAGCACATGACACTCCAGGCTTCTTTTCACGTTTACCAGTTTATTCTAAGCTGCTCTGTTTTGCCTAGATCTCATTAGCAGAAACCAATGTACACACAGAGCTAAAAGAGTCAGAACAATGACTCATCCTCTACCCTCCACCCTCTCTGCCTGTAGATATACTGAATGGATTTTCAATCAGAGAGAGACCATGTGAGGGCAAACATCTTCTGCTCTGATCTGCTCTCACTTTAGAAAACCAAGAATTGTATGCAGATCCCGTGTGGTGGTTGCTCCTTATATTTCTAAAACAAAGATTTATTAGAGATAACAAAACAATTATCAAAAACATCAGTTTAGAAATGTAAAATCTGTAAATTGAATTAAAAAAACTGTGCCAAAACCATAACTGTTTCCTTTAAAAGAGAGGTTTTGGTTATAATTTGTTTTATTCTGTTGATTTACTTCAGTTTTACTTGAATTTAAGATAGACTCTAGGCAGAAATAAAGGCAAATGTGCTCGGTAATCACTAATACATCATTAAATGTTATGGCTAGATATAGACGCGCCTCTAAATCTGCCACTCCTCTGAAGAGAGATCTGTCAGATCTGTGTGATCTATTTCAAAGGGGTGTAGCGCTGCCCTCATGAGGGCCGCTGATAGAATCTAGACCCCACTGGTTGCTCCGACTCTGCAAGTCCTCCGACCCCCTAGGTTCAGCCAATTTGTTACCGACTGTCACCGATAAGAAACTTACATAATGCCAGTGAAACAGTTCAAGTTTGTTTACTGTAGTAAAAGGGACACACAAAATGCATAACATAACACTGTAGACCAAAAAGGTATTTTATCTGAACAATATAACATTATTTATGATTTGCTCTTTGGTAATTTAGAACCCTTCAGAAGTAAAGAAAGAATACAAAGTAGGCAGCATGACCCAAATTCAGTCCAGTGGTTCTCAACTCCAGTCCTCAGGACCCACCAACAGGCCAGGTTTGCAAGATAGCTGAAATACATCACAGGTGATATCACTTGCTGCTCAGTGATTGCAGTACTCTAGTCTGCAACTCCCCAAGGTAATACTTAAAATCTGGCCTGTTGGTGGGTCCCGAGGACTGGAGTTGAGAACCACTGAGTTAAACCTTATTTCTGTTACAATAACCTATGTGAACAGGTTGGCAGAAGGGTAGGGAACTGACACTCTGTTTTCTATGTCAGGTTTGCTCCCTTCTATTTCCTCAACCCACAGGCCAGTTCATCAACACAACATGACAAACATTATTCAAACTATAATGTTTAAAGTGGTTGGCTCCTTTAAATAGAGTTCCAGGAAAAGTAAGAGCAGGCTCTTTGTGCTAAAAACACCCTTAGTGACTTTAAGCAAATCAGGAGAGGATAAAAAGGGTTTAAATATTACTCAGTGAAATCCAGCAATCTTCAGCTAGTTTTGAAGTATTATGAATAGGGTGGCCCTTGATGGTATGGTAGAGCAAATTTAGTGGATCTGTGGTTTATCCTTGCTTTACTTCAAACTCTTCCTATATTATTGTATCCAATAAGATTACAGGTAATAGAAACGTAAATAGGGCACAGATGTCTGCATACAGTGTTCAGTGAAAAGAATTAACTGGCTTTACTAGTACTACAAGTAATGGGAAGTTGGGCTGAGTAAGTGATGTCTATATGTAGTGTCTTAAAAAACTAAATGGGCAAATGCACTGGTAACTGTATGGATGATAAGGATGACTCCTTCAGGAACTCCCTCTGGATCCTGGCTCTGGGAATGGCGTCTGACCTCCGTCACACCCCGCAGCGGCCTACCCGGATCTGAAGTGCAGGCATTGCTGGAGGACCCGGATCAGCCTCTGGTCCGCTGGAAATGGGAAGCAATGCTGTCTGCAGGTGTCCCTCTGGATGCAGGGGTGAAGCTACCTTCTGTACAGGCCATGATTCAGCAGCAGCTCTCACTGACACAGAGCTCCTGCTAGTAGATCCAAGCCGGCATCCCAAGAGAGCAAACTAGGCCCCATTCACCCTTTTTATATCCTCTCCCAGCATTCTGTTCTCCTCTCCTCAGCAATCTGGTAGTGGTAGTTACGATTAGTCCCGCTGTGATGGAAACCAGGGTATTCTGAACTACACATCCCATGATACTTTGCTCTGCTCTAAGTTTTGTCTCAAAGGAAATGACACATGAAGTCCAAGCCAACACTGGCTACAGGGGATTGACTGGCAGAGAGGGGACAACATGATCATGGCATGTAAACACCTCCATCTGCTACCATTGCAGTTGAGTTGGGAGCACTAAAAATGCAGCTCAACCGTACATTTTTGTGCCCCCCGCACATCTTAACTTAGCCCTAAATGGAAGCTGTGTAAGAACTTGAATGTGACCTGCTCATGCCAACCACCCCAGTGCCTATACAGCAGGGCTTGAGTGTGAGAGGAAGAAGCAGTACAAGGAGCCAATTAGATTATGTGCTGACAAGAACATTGATAGGGTGAAATACACAGTGAGAGAGAAATGAGCTCATTGCTACGCTGCTTCTACTTTCACTGTCCAGTCATAGGCTCTGGTGGGTCCAGGACAACCTGGGCTTAGTGGGTTGAATGATACTGGCCAAATCTCTGGAATATAGGTTGATTATTGCAGCAAAAACTGTCTTTATTTTATTTTTATTGGCCATTGATTTTTATCTTGTAATTTTTGGCTGGATTTCTGCTATATTTGCTTTTCTATCTGCTGGTTACAGGACCTGGTCTGGCCTTCCTGGCCTATCCGCAAGCTGTCACTCAACTCCCTATGTCTCCAGTCTGGTCAGTCCTCTTCTTCTCCATGCTGGTCATGTTGGGATTGGACAGTCAGGTAAGAAGATTTCTCATCTTGATGGCAGTACACAGTTACTTCCCTGAACTTGGAGATTTGACTTTGAAGATTTTGACATTTTTATGCCCTAACAATTATCATTTTCAATACATGGTCAACTCTATTCCTTTTTTTGGGAATATCCTATTTTTTTGTACAAATGATAGTATCCTATTTAGTTATTATCATTTGTTGTATACTGATTCTTTTTAATAAAAATAAAATGTATTTTATTTTAGGTTAAACAGTGTTATTTGCTTTCCAATGGTACTTTAGGGTTCGTTTATCAGATGCAGTCAAAGGCGGTTTTAACGCAATACAAATGCATATGCAAGAAAAATGTATATATATCAATGAGCCTAGAGTACACCCAGGGCTGGGACAAGGGGTGGGCAGGAGGGACGGCTGCCTTGGGCGCAATGGTTTACTGTAGGGGTGGGGGCGTCTTCCTTCTGTTACAAGGTTGACAGGAGTAGTGGTAGCAGCAGTGATTTTGACAAGGGAGTGACTGCTGGGCGTAGGATTCCCTAAGTTTGCACATCATGAATGGGGGGGTAGAAAAGTACAGCATGCTACATTGTTCACCCATAAACGTAGCAGAACGCACATGAAGGTGGTGTGTTTATTGTGTAACTCACCCAAAACGTTTTTTTTTCAATTTAAAGTTCTGCACTGTGGAAGGTTTTATCACCGCACTGGTTGACGAATATCCACAACTTCTGAGGAGCAGGAAAAAGATCTTCATTGCAGCTGTATGCGTTGTTTCCTACATTATTGGCCTCTCCAATATTACGCAGGTACACACTGAACAGGATCAGTGCCAACCAATAACCAGATATAAGTGTGAGTTTTCAATTATCACGAGAAAGATGAAGGGTTACACAGATATATTGTCTGTGAGGGTATCAGGCAGTAGAGAACACGTTAAAACATACATGTATAGCATTGATCCACAGTGTTCATAAACCATCAACAATAAAGTTCAAAAAATGAATCTCATATATTAATTATATACATAAATAGCCTTAAACTTGTAGTAATCAAGATGGCATTATTGGAATCAGTAATTATTCCTGTAGCGCCCCCCTGAGTCTTCTGGGGGCAAGGAGGTACCTCCAGAGGCAGGGATCGAGCTTACATTCACTCCAGGGCTGAGTCCATAGCTATAATGGGAAGTTAGAACAGAATTTGGGCGCCAGTCACTTTAGATATTTTTCAATGCTTTAATAAGGAACTTGAAGATAGTGATAGGAGAGAGGGTTATGCCCTGTACACACGAGCGGACTTTTCGACCGGACTGGTCCAACGGAACGAATCCGTCGGACAATCCGACCTTGTGCGGGCTTCATCGGACTTCCGACGGACCTTTTCGGTCGAAAATCCGACGGACTTTAGATTTGAAACATGTTTCAAATCTTCCAACCGGAACTCTGCCGGACCCAGTTCCTATCGGGAAGCCCATTCGTCTGTATGCTGGTCCGATCCGACAGACCAAATATGACACAAGGGCAGCTACAGCACCTGCCCGCGAAAATGTTTCCAGCGCGATCCTATCGCGATCCTACAGGGTACTAAACATCTCGCGCTTGCTGCAATAGGAAAAACACATTTTCCTATTGCAGCGAGCGCGAGAAAGAAGCGACAATGTCCCTTAGGTCTGGTATGGGTTTTAAGGGGAACTCCCTACGCTGAAAAAACAGCGTGGGGTTCCCCCCAAAATCCATACCAGACCCTTATCCGAGCACGCAGCCCGGTCAGTCAGGAAAGGGGGTAGGGACGAGCTAGCGCCCCCCCTCCTGAACCGTACCAGGCCGCATGCCCTCAACATGGGGGGTGGGTGCTTTGGGGAAGGGGGGTGCCCAGCGGCCCCCCCACCCCAAAGCACCTTGTCCCCATGTTGATGAGGACAAGGGCCTCTTCCCAACAACCCTGGCCGTTGGTTGTCAGGGTCTGCGGGCGTGGGGCTTATCGGAATCCAGGAGCCCCCTTTAATAAGGGGGCCACCAGATCCTTGCCCCCTGCTCTATGTGAATGAGTATGGGGTACATCGTACCCCTACCCATTCCCCTGGGGGGAAAAAAGGTGTCAATAAAAAACACACTAGACAGGTTTTTAAAGTAATTTATTAGGCAGCTCCGGGACTCTTCTTCGGGGGTCTCTTCCGACTTCTCTGCTCTCTCCGGCCTCTTCTCTCAGTGTCCGGTTCTTCTCCCGCTCTCCGGCCTCTTCTCCACTCTCCGGTTCTTCTCTCGCTCTCCGGTTCTTCTGCCGGGCTCTTCCGCTATCTTCTGCTCTTTTGCCACTCTCTTGCTAGCGGTGGTCTGGTCTTCTCCATCGTCTTCTTCCCTCTTCTCTTCTTCCGATGTTGACACAACGCTCTCTCCCGCTGTAATGCTGTGTTCACGGTGCGCAATGACTTATATAGGCATGGGGCGTGGTCACCGGGTGATGTCACCCGGTGACCCCACCCCTTATGACGTCACAGTCCCGGGGCATGCTGGGACTGTGCCGTCATAAGGGGCGTGGTCACCACCCGTGACCACGCCCCATGCCTATATAAGTCGTTACGCACCATGAACACAGCATTACAGCGGGAGAGAGCGTCATGTCAACATTGGAAGAAGAGAAGAGGGAAGAAGACGACGGAGAAGAACGGGCCAACGCTAGCAAGAGAGCGGCAAAAGAGCAGAAGATAGCGGAGGAGACCGGCAGAAGAACTGGAGAGCGGGAGAAGAACCGGACACCGGGAGAAGAGGCCGGAGAGAGCGGAGAAGTCGAAAGAGACCCCTGAAGTCGGAAGAAGTACGATGTACCCCATACTCATTCACATAGGGCAGTGGGCCGGGATCTGGGGGCCCCCTTATTAAAGGGGGCTCCCGGATTCCGATAAGCCCCCCTCCCGCAGACCCCGACAACCAATGGCCAGGGTTGTCGGGAAGGGGCCCTTGTCCTCATCAACATGGGGACAAGGTGCTTTGGGGTGGGGGGGGCTGCAGGGTGCCCCCCTTCCCCAAAGCACCCACCCCCCCATGTTGAGGGCATGCGGCCTGGTACGGTTCAGGAGGGGGGGCGTTCGCTCATCCCCATCCCCTTTCCTGACCGACCGGGCTGCGTGCTCGGATAAGGGTCTGGTATGAATTTTGGGGGGACCCCCACACTGTTTTTTCAGCATAGGGGGTTCCCCTTAAATTCCATACCAGACCTTAGGGTCTGGTATGCTCTGTGACGGGGCTCGAAAGGTGTTAATCTCGTCGATAAAAGCGGCGAGATTGACTTCCTTTTCTAGTCCCGTAGTACCTCATCACGTTCAAAATGAACGAACTTTAGTCCGTGTGTGGGCAAGTCCATTCGTTCGGAAGTCCGCCGTAACTCTGTCAAAAGTCAGTCAGGAAGACTGTCGGACCTATTTTTTCGGAAAGTCCGGTCGTGTGTGCGCGAATCAGTTCGTTTGGAAAGTCAGTCGGAAGTCCGCCGAAAGTCCGTCGGGAAGACCGTCGGACCTAGTCTGCTGGAAAATCCGGTCGTGTGTACAGGGCATTAGGGGAGATTTCAGGTACCATTTGCAGATCACTTACAGACTCCTTGAATCCAAAGGTAAAACAGCTTTCTCTTTTAGCAGATCTTGAATATGCCTCTCACACAGAGGCAGCAGGTAGAATTTCTGGACAAGCCGCTTTCACAGACTTAGCAGCCAGTAGAACTCCTGGATAAGCCTCGCGCACAGACTTAGCAACTAGAAGCTAGTTACCACGGTTTAGATTGTAAAATAAGATTCAGCTTTCAGAACCTTTAAGCCATCCGGCAACACTGTAAGTGTAGTTTAGGTATAGGTGTGTCCTCCAAACGAGTCACCAGGCCCTGCTGAGAGACCAGTCTGCTTCCTGGCTCTCTCTAGCAAGGGTCCTCCCCTTGATCTCCTCAGCTTGACTTGCTTCTTCTTTACACGCAAAACAGCCTAAGGACCACCGCAGGATTAGTAGGCCCCAAACAGGCTTCTGGGCCTACCTGCGGAACTCACAGCAGAACATCCTCAGGCCAGGAGGGCCTGAGGTAAGAGAGAGAGAGCACATGGATACCCCCTTCCCAGAATGCACACCTCTCACTGGGCTGTTCTGGAAAAAGAATAATTATCACATAGCGCAACCTAGTTGCAAGTCTCATACTGGCCTGTGGCATCAGTGACACCTATTGGCAACAGTGAGAAATGCACAGCTCAATTTAAATTAGAGCATAACCAAATAAACTGTACAATCAGATCTGAGCTGTCTAAAGGCCAGCCAAACTAACCAGGGCTACATTTCCATAATGCCATCTTGATTTCTGCAAGTATACCTCGTTATGCATATGAACTTTGTCTGATTCGTGCATTTACCAATAAAGTAGGAACATTTTAAGCGGTATCACACTATGTGTAGTATGCTTTCCATTTGATCATATGAGCCATACTGGATGTGGCGTGATGGTTGGAGAGGCGGGACCAGAGCGTGTCTCCTGAGGATTCCAGTAGGTATCCAGGAGGTCCCAGTGTGCTATCCTGATACACCCAGGAAATTTTCCATGAGAATCTTGTGAGGTGTCCATGTGAGCCTTGGGAACCATTGGAACAATCATAGAGTGTTTGTACAATAATATACACTTTTTTGACCTCCACTAATACTGGGGTCATATCACATGGTAAGCAGTTTGGCTGTCTCTTCTGGTGGTGGTGATTGGATCGGTTTACTGGTGTTTTGGCACAAGAGAGGCTGGATCTATCTTTAATATTTGCACTTGTATATTGACATTTCTTTGGGACTTTTATTATTATTTGCAATTTTTAAGGAATTCACTTATGAAATAGACATGTGGTGTATATTATATAGGGCTAGCATTCACATTTTCAATTTAAGGCTATTTATGTATATAATTGATATCTGAGATGATTTGTTTGCACTTTATTGTTGATGGTTTGTGAACACTATGGATCAGCGTCATATATGTACGTTTTGAGTTGTCTTGAAATATCTGTATGTGGTTAGTTGTGTTGGCATCTTTTCCTTTTTCTTTACACTAATTATTGTGGTGTGCAACACTGATATATGTTTCATTAGCACGAGATGTTATTTTATTTTTTTTAAGTAGAGAACATGTGTTGAGATAAAAGAATAAGCCAAACAGAAAGTTCACTGTTGGTATCAATCTCAACTATGCCATGGAATTAGACTGAGATCTAAGGAAAAGAATGTATAGAAAGCATGAAATGCGTATGTAATGAGAAATTCTGCCCAGTTCATTTACATATATGATTATCCAGGGTGGAATCTACGTGTTCAAGCTTTTTGACTATTACTCAGCCAGCGGGATGTGCCTCCTCTTCCTGGTCTTCTTTGAAACAGTGTCCATATCATGGTGTTATGGTGAGACCTTGTCAACTTTTCTATTAGGAACACAACTGGAGCAAAACTAAAGTGGAACTCTGGGCAAAAACAATAATAGGGTTACCACCCTTCAAGCCAAACGCAAACACTTTAGCAGCACAGGGCCAATTTTTTTTCTCTATAGTATACACTATAGGATTATAAAAGACCTGGGACACTTTTGGGTGCCCCAAGGAGAGAAGTAACTATACACGCTACAGCGAATAGTGGGTGCGGCCAAACTGCTCTTGCTGATCATCGCCCCTCCCCCCCGGTAATGCCGAACCTCCCCCCAGACAGCCACCCGCAGCTTGACAGCAACAGATTTGTGTGTGACTATCTCAGTTACTTGGGGAGTCACAGCCCAGTCTGAATAATGTGTCTGGGTTTCAGGCAGACTGAAACCTGGACACATGATTCAAAACCTAGACTGTCTGGGTGAATCCTGGACAGGTGGCAACCCTACATATATGCTGCAGCCCATCACTAGCTTTTTCGGTGTCCCCCAGTAACACAGTTGTGATCATCTTTTATTTCTGTAGCTTAAACCTTTTTTTTTTTTACAAAAGAAAACAATAAAAACTGTTGCTGTAACTGCTGAAATGCTAAAATGTTAGCTAAAATTGAGGTTTAATTTGTTTTGTGATGTTGTTGGTACATTAAAATAATCGAATAAGTAAGATTACAATCAATAATCCCTTAGTAGCGTGTACCACATCCCTGATATATATTAAACTAAAAAAACAAAAAAAACAACAGGACTTTTGAGGTACAACAATAAAAAATAATTGGCTTTTATTCTATACACAAGATATAAAAAAGTCTCCTTTTAATCTTTTGTATTGAATAAAAACTAACTATTTTTAATAATATCTTAAAAATTGGGTTCATTGTTGTACCTCAAAAGTCCCATTGGGTTGGTTTTTGTTTTAAAACGTCAAAATAATCCTCTGATGCTCTGTGTTAGGAGCTTTCAGATTTAATTTGTTTGTCTTTTACTTAAAGTGGAATTAAGACACAAATACTCACTGTTTTAGAAAATGTATAATTTAAGCCTGTATTCAAATATGCATCTACAATACATTCATATTCATCCTCTATGCTGTAAGTTAAACTGTATGAGCTGATTATATTGTTAATATTACCCTCTACTATATCATTTATCTATATTAGTGATTCCAGGATAGGCCTGAAGTGGGGTCCTAGCTGGAGAAAACTAATAGTTTCACATCATTTTTACTTTGTTTTCTTGTTAAAGGATAAGTTCACCTTTTGACAAAAAATAATAAATGTGCATTTTTTTTGCAGGTAAATAAATGTGCATTTAATATTTTTTTGTTGCAAGAGCCTGTAAAGCATTGTACCAGAGATCTGCAGATGTGTCAGTGTATCTGCTTGCTCGTACCTCGTACAAGCAAGCCGATACACTCTGACTGGAAGAATCAATGAACTACCACAGTACTCACAGCGCTGTGGTAGTTAATTGATAACTACAAGCAGACAGCCTCTAAGGCACTCATTCACAGAACACAGATGGCCTATCTTATTTTGTGAGAGGCCTTTAACCACTTCCTAACCACAGCATAGCCGAAGGACGGCTACAGCGCGCCCCCCTTGTTCCGGGAGGGCGTCCATGGACGTCCACCCGAAACCGCACCTCTCGCGCACCCTTTGAGGTGCACATTCGGCATGCACTGTGATCGCTGTGTCCTTCAGACATAACTGATCACAGTTCGTGGTAAAGGGTCAATGACAGCGGCTCTTTAGCACATGATCAGCTGTGTCCAATCCTGTAAACAGAGTTACTGGTTATCGACTCTCCTCTCCTCTCCTCACATGCTGTCACAGCATGAGGAGAGGAGAGCCGGGAACTGGCAAACCTGACAGGGCACATGTACGTAGATAAACAGGAAACTGATCATCAGTGCCCTGATTATCAGTGCAGTGCCATCAATACAATTAGTGCCCACCAGTGCCTATCAGTGCTGCAGATCAGTGCTGCATATAAGTTCCCATCAGTACTGCCTATCAGTGCTGCTTAATAGTGCTCATCAGTGCCACTTATCATTGGCTATTAGTGCAACCTATCAGTGCCCATTAGTGTCGTCTTTTAGTGCTTATCAGTGTCACCTAACAGTGCCGCATATCAGTGCAGCCTCATCAGTGCTGCCTCATCAGTGCACATAGGCGTGTGCACAGTGTGTGCCAGGTGTGCCTGGGCACACCCTAATCAGTGTGCATTAGCATTATTGCTCTTTTTTTTGGCAGTGGGGATGGGAACAGTTTCCTCTCTTACTGGCACTGCCATAAGAGAAATGCTTACGAACTTCTCTTTCACTGTGCCTGCAGGGAGCTCAATGTGCCTGGACCATATATACTGTACAGTATGTAGACACACACACATGCATGTGTGTTTGAGCTTTGGGGTGCACACCCTAATGCAATAGGCTGCGCACACCTATGTCAGTGCACATCAGTGCCGCCTCATCAATGCCCATCAGTACCGCCTCATCAGTGCCACTGCCCATCAGTGACGCCCTTTCAGTGCCCATCAGTGCAGTTTATTAGTGCCCATCAGTGTAGCCTCATCGGCACACATCAGTGAAGGAGAAAAATTACTTGTTTGCAAAATTTTATAACAGAAACTAAAAAAAAGTTGTTGTTTTTTAAAAATTTTTGTTTGTTTAGCAAAAAAAAAAAAAACCCAGTGGTGATTAAATACCACCAAAAGAAAGCTCTATTTCTCTAACAAAAATGACAAAAACTATCGATAGCACTGAAAGCTGAAAATTGACCTAGTCAAGAAGGGGGTATAAGTGTCCAATAAGCAAGTGATTAAAATGCCAAGACAGTAAAAATACCCCCCCCCCCCCAAATGTGATCCTTTTTGGAAAGTAGACAGTCCAGGGTATTTAGTAAGAGGCATGACAAGTTTTTTTAAGTTATTTTTTTGTCACTATTTTTTGGAAGACGAAGGAATTAAATATAAGTTGTCACCAGTGCAGTACAATGTCAGCATATGATTGGTGTGGTGGTGATCAGAAATACTGACTGGTGACAGTATGTACAAAAAATAATAATTAAATAATTTTTTATTAAATTATTAGAACCTTTTTTCTTTTATTTAACATTTTTTTTACATGCTTTTATCAGTGTCACTGTACTACTCTGGGGGGGGGGGGGTGATCGGGGATCTTATTTACACATAGTGTCACCAGTACAGTACAGCCTCATCATATGACTGGTGTGGCGATGATCAGGGATACTGACTGGTGACATTATGTAAAACATAAGTGTTTAAATCATTTTTTATTCATTTTTTAAATATTTTCTTTCTTTTTTTTACTATTTTTTTTCTTACATACATTAATCAGAGTACTTTAGTGTCACCATAGTGATACTGTACTACTCTGGAAGGGTGATTATGGATCTTGTTTTTATATACACTGTGATTGGTGTTACAGTGATGAAACTGTAACAGCAATCGTTTGAACTGTCATGAATGGTTTCTATTCATGACAGCTTGCTTTCTGTTGATATGCTGTGATTGGCTACAGCTCATCACATGGTACAGGGTTCTGTGACTGGCCCAGGTACCATGTCCCAGCTGCGGGCGAATCACAGCATCACTACAGAAAGCCCAGCTGTTATGAATGAAAATCATTCGTAACCATACGCATACGAGAACCAGTGTTAATTTTGGCAACAAATTTCGATTTAGTTTTAGTCTTAGTCTTAGGACTAAAATGGCATTTTAAAAAGAATAAGATTATTCCCGCGCTATCATATATGGAGGACGGCTAAAACGAGAAAAGCTGCTAGCACCGATTCGGGTACACACCTAACCTTCAGAGTAAAGAGCATAAAAATAAGTGGTGCAGCGCTGATCCACACTAAACAACCATGTGTAAAAGGGTGAATAAAAAATCCCAGTGTCAAATATTAATATCATAAGAAAAAAATCAAAAGAATATGAGTAAAACCAAAATGGGTGACAACAAGTGACAAAATTGCAAATCTAATAAAAATAATATTAATAATAATCAAAATAATAGGTGAATGTAGATCATTGAAGACTCTAAGTAATTTGATACACCTAACAATAAAGCGATAATAGCATCAGGTAGGCATATATAAATAAAGAGGAATGGTATACACTTTGTGCAAATGACGCTCAAGAAAGTGACAATGTGCAATGAATGTGCAATGAACAATGACAATCATATGGGTCTAAACCCCATATCAATAGGTGACAAATGTGCAAAAAACACCCATCCAAGTGGGTAGGGAATAATAAATAATAAATGTCCCAAACATTAAAGTGCAAACAGTGCTATACACAAAAAGTCCTTCATAAACTGAAATATGTGACAGCAACAGTTTAGCATGCGGCCGTTGTAATAAACGTGCTCAGCGTGGGTTACATCACAAGTGTCTTCGTGTGCAAACACACAAGTGGGTAATGGCCCCTTACCTTAGGGTAATAGGGCATGCGCATATGATCAATAAGCCTTTGGGGTGTCCACCTAGGGGCTCCAGCGTGTCCCTCACGGTCCTGGATCCGGGATGTAATCCCTCAGGTGTGGTGCAGGGGGGGAGTATATATGAAAAGCAGGAAGAGTCCCAATAGTGTGATACCGTTTAATCAAATCAGTTTTATTTAAGAAAGAAAATAGGGTACTCACATCACAATTTTAAAAACAGCGCTTTGTATCCGACGAGCAACGAGCTCGTAAGCCTCTGGCAGTCTCTGCAGCCTGTCTCGTCCCTACGCGTGACGTCACACCTCACGTGACTTCATCAGGGGATGCATACAGGCTAAAACCATGTCCTTAAATAGTATAGTATGGGCGGCCATTTTCCCGAAGTCCAGTGTAATATATTACGGTGGCCATTTTCTTGGGGCCGCGCGGTGCAACTAAAGTATATGGTGTGCTGCAATGTGTGCTGTCAGCTGATTTCTAGAGCCAATGGACAGCAGCAATCCAGTGTGAGCGTCTCACACTGTCAGCAGAGGAAGACGGCAGTAAATTTGGCAAACATCAAACCGCTGTAACAGAGGTTTGAAGAGGCAAAAAAATATAAAAGGATATAAAGAAATAACCTAAAAGCAGGCTAAATTTACAGTGAATCTGGTACATTCACCAAACTAGATGGCATATATAAAAAACACGTGCCAGCGCTTCATACAAAACTCTCTATGGGGGACAGGTCAATGATGTAAAAACGAAAAAACAAAAATATATATATAATAATAAGAAGCTAAAAAAAAGGAGGGGGAAGAGAGAAGCGGTACAGACTGGCAGCAGGCTTCAATAATAATTATAAATGGTAATTAAACATAAGTCTAGAAAAAACTAGAAAAAGACATTAAATAACACAGCGTGAATACATACCAGAGACGTAGTACACAGTAGAATAATAATACATTAAAATCAGGTGAGACAAAAATAGAGAAAAAACAGCATATCCTATAAAAACAACTATTGGTCCGGTATTAGAAAATAAGGGTGCAACTCCTGCCAATGTCAGTGGTAAATTTTAGAACAGGTGCCCCAAAAAAAACCCTGGTCCATCACTTGGCGATTTTAAGAAACGCCAGAGTGTATAGTAAAATCTGAGATATACGAGGCAACAAAAAGAGAAATATTAAGAAAATTAAGAATATAGGAAGTAAAAAAATAAAATAAAAATATATACATAGAGAATATAGACCTATATATGTATATATAAAAAATATAAAGATATAGTTATAGGGCGGAAATGAAGACCCTATAAAAGATGTATAAGCAATTAAGATCATGATGTTAATATAGAAAATAAACAAAAAATTAAGAGAACTTGTTCAGCCATAAAGTAGAGGGGATGTGAAGTCTAAAAGCGGAATTTAAAATCTTAAAAGTCACTCAGGAAACAGTTGAGGTCAAACTCAATATTAAGGCCGCGAGGCCAGAAAGTGTCTAGGGTGAAAATCCATTTTGATTCAAGTTTACTTAGGGTTCTCACCTTATGACCACCCCGCCAGTGCCTGGTATATGGAGTAATGCCCCCAAAAGGTGAGATGGGTGGGATCTTTATTATGGCATGTCAGAAAATGTTTGGACACACAGTGTTTGTCATATCCATTAATAATGTTTTTGACATGTTCCTTAATGCGAACTCTCAGGGGTCTTTTTGTCCGGCCTACGTACTGAAGGCCACAACTACATTCAAGTTCGTATACAGCCCCTTCGGTATTACAACAAATAAAGTCTTTAATATCATGGCTCTCTCCTGTACTAGTTGAAGTAAACTGAAACACCTTTTGATTCGGGAGTTTAGTCCTCAAGCACGCATAGCAACGTTTACACGGGAAAAATCCATTCCCAGTGAAAAAAGAAAACATTTTCTTTGGCGGATCCAGAACATTCTTTGCTACTAAGTCTCTGATTGTAGGTGCCCTTTTGTATATAAACTTCGGGTTTTTTGGAAGGATACTTTGTAGTTGGCTATCTCCCAGTAGGATATGCCAATGTTGCTTAATTATCTTTTCAATTTTCCTGTATTGTACGTTGAAATCCAGGATCAGTGGTATTCCTTCAATTGGGTTTTTTTGGATGGTCTTTTATTTGATTAATTCATTCCTATCAAGTTTAGAGACTTCAGCAATCCGGGTTTTAATGAATTGGCAATCATAGCCCTTTGCCATGAACCTCTCGCCCATTTTTTCGGCTTGTTCGAAGTAGGTTTCTATTTTGGTGCAATTTCTTTTTATCCGCATTAGTTGGCCTTTTGGGATGTTAAAAATCCAATTTTTGTGGTGACAACTTTCAATTGGGAGGTAGCTGTCAAAGGAGTTGATAGGAACAGCTACCTCCCAATTGAAAGTTTTATATTTTTTATATATACATATATAGGTCTATATTCTCTATGTATATAATTTTATTTTATTTTTTTACTTTCTATATTCTTAATTTTCTTAATATTTCTCTTTTTGTTGCCTCGTATATATCTCAGATTTTACTATACACTCTGGCGTTTCTTAAAATCGCCAAGTGATGGACCAGGGGTTTTTTTGGGGCACCTGTTCTAAAATTTACCACTGACATTGGCAGGAGTTGCACCTTTATTTGCTAATACCGGACCAATAGTTGTTTTTATAGGATATGCGTGTTTTTCCTCTATTTTTGTCTCACCTGATTTTAATGTATTATTATTCTACTGTGTACTACGTCTCTGGTATGTATTCACGCTGTGTTATTTAATGTCTTTTTCTAGTTTTTTCTAGACTTATGTTTAATTACCATTTATAGTTATTATTGAAGCCTGCTGCCAGTCTGTACCGCTTCTCTCTTCCCCCTCCTTTTTTTAGCTTCCTATTATTATATATATATTTTTGTTTTTTCGTTTTTACATCATTGACCTGTCCCCCATAGAGAGTTTTGTATGAAGCGCTGGCGCGCGTTTTTTATATATGCCATCTAGTTTGGTGAATGTACCAGATTCACTGTAGATTTAGCCCGCTTTTAGGTTATTTCTTTATATCCTTTTATATTTTTTTGCCTCTTCAAACCTCTGTTACAGCGGTTTGATGTTTGCCAAATTTACTGCCGTCTTCCTCTGCTGACAGTGTGAGACGCTCACACTAGATTGCTGCTGTCCATTGGTTCTAGAAATCAGCTGACAGCACACACTGCAACACACCATATACTTTAATTGCACCGCGCGGCCCCAAGAAAATGGCCACCGTAATATATTACACTATACTACGGGAAAATGGCCGCCCATTGCCGCCCATACTATACTATTTAAGGACATGGTTTTAGCCTGTATGCATCCCCTGATGAAGTCACGTGAGGTGTGACGTCACGCGTAGGGACGAGACAGGCTGCAGAGACTGCCAGAGGCTTACGAGCTCATCGCTCGTCGGATACAAAGCGTTGTTTTTAAAATTGTGATGTGAGTACCCTATTTTCTTTCTTAAATAAAACTGATTTAATTACACGGTATCACACTATAGGGACTCTTCCTGCTTTTCATATATACTCCCCCCCTGCACCACACCTGAGGGATTACATCCCGGATCCAGGACCGTGAGGGACACGCTGGAGCCCCTAGGTGGACACCCCAAAGGCTTATTGATCATATGCGCATGCCCTATTACCCTAAGGTAAGGGGCCATTACCCACTTGTGTGTTTGCACACGAAGACACTTGTGATGTTACCCACGCTGAGCACGTTTATTACAACGGCCGCATGCTAAACCGTTGCTGTCACATATTTCAGCTTATGAAGGACTTTTTGTGTGTAGCACTTTAATGTTTGGGACATTTATTATTTATTATTCCCTACCCACTTGGATGGGTGTTTTTTGCACATTTGTCACCTATTGATATGGGGTTTAGACCCATATGATTGTCATTGTTCATTGCACATTCATTGCACATTGTCACTTTCTTGAGTGTCATTTGCACAAAGTGTATACCATTCCTCTTTATTCATATATGCCTACCTGATGCTATTATCGCTTTATTGTTAGGTGTATCAAATTACTTAGAGTCTTCAATGATCTACATTCACCTATTATTTTGATTATTATTAATATTATTTTTATTAGATTTGAAATTTTGTCACTTGTCACCCATTTTGGTTTTACTCATATTCTTTTGATTTTTTTCTTATGATATTAATATTTGACACTGGGATTTTTTATTCACCTTTTTACACATGGTTGTTTAGTGTGGATCAAAATGGCATTTTAGTTTTAGTCCCATTTTAGTCTTCTGCAATTGTTTTAGTTTTAGTCGTATTTAGTCGACTAAATCTCCAGTACATTTTAGTCGACTAAAACTCATTTTAGTCGACTAAAACTCATTTTAGTCGTCTGAAATTGAATGGGTATAATTAAATTGTAATGCATTAGTTAACATTTCTCTACAATTTCCAAACTCATATACTACTGGAGTGAAAAATCTCATCTGTTATTATTTAAGGTATTGAGGTATGAACAGGCACTAAAGACCAGTGTTAATTTTGAAGTAAAATTTCAATTTAGTTTTAGTCTTTTGACTAAAATGCCATTTTAATTTTAGTCCCATTTTAGTCTTTTGACTAAAATGTCATTTTATTTTAATCGTATTTTAGTCATTTAGTCGACTAAAATGTTTTAGTCATTTTAGTCGACGAAATTAACACTGACGAGAACCATAATCTGCTGTGTCATTAGGGGAGTGGTGAACTGCACGCCCAAGGGGGTGCGCCAGTGCGCGTGTGCGAAGCAACGTATATATACGTTGTTGAGCCTGCCCGTGCCACCCATCCACAGTAAAATTACTGTGGTCGGTTCTAAAGTACTTAATAAAAGCAGCCACCCTCCTGGCTGCAGCCCACCTTCTCTTATACTCATCTTTACTCTCCATTCAGCGGCCTTCACTGTTCAGCCCTGTCATGCGTGTGCATCATTCTGCACATGCATGATGTAGCCCAATTCGTTCCTATAGGGAAAGCCATGCTCTACAGAACTTATCGTTATGAATAAAGCTGTGTAGGCTGAAATGCGTCAACTGTATCTACATGCTGTACACTGTGGTTTCCTAAATAAAAAGCAAGATTTTAGAGCAAAAGTGGCTGTGCGGATCATCCTTATGGACTATTACTCTCAGATGGGCGACTGTGGATCAAGCACCTGTGAGCTCTGCTAATGGTGGACTATATGGGTAGTAGCACTGAAATCTTTGTTTGCATTACTCTACAGAACTGCATGATGCCGCCATGAGTATGGCTTCCTATTGGAATGGAAGCTCAAAGTGATCATCTCCAGAACTTTTTTCATTTTCTAGTTTCAGGTGGTGGGGGAAACTTCTGTTGTATTTTTATGTCTTTGAGAGGGAGATTTTTCTTCATTTCCTGTCTCAGTCACACCTGTACAAATAAAAACTTAATACATTTAATAAAAAATTCACAGGTTGCTAAATAGTAAGTAACAAGGGGGATCCTCCTCCAGGAAGATGACCAGTTCCATGTAGGTACTACATTATGAATGCTAGCCTAGTTACAATTATGCATCAACCTTTATTATTGGTCTATGGCAAACCCAAGCAAGTCATCAGAAAAAAGCTGTCCCCCACATTAGTAGGCAATGTAGAGGTACTTTTTATATATATGTGGCCACTGGGAGAAGGGCCCTCTTACATTAGCGGGTAATGGTAGATGGAACCTTTTACATTGGTAGTCAGCAAAGAAGGGCCCTTACATTGAGGGTAAGTGGGAGAATGGCCCCCTTACATTAAGGGACAGTGGGAGAAGGGCCCCCTCACATTAAGGGGGGGTTGTTGGGAGAAGGGCCCCTCTTGCATTGGTGGTCAATTGTAGAAGGGCTCTCTTACGTAGGGGGTCAGTGGGAGAAGACTCGCTTACACTGGGTGTCGGTGAAAGAAGGGCCCCTTTACATTGGTGGTCAATGGGAGAAGGGTCCCTTACATGGGTGGGCCAATGAAAAATATACCAATATATCTGGGGTCAGTGGAGAAGTGCCCCCTTACAATAGAATCAAATCTGAATTATACACATTCTGCTTTGGGCACTTTCTTCATTGCATACCCAGGCAATAAAAACCTGACAGGGGGTCAAACTCTATACCACTCTATCCAAAACTAAATAAAATATTAGGTTTGGTTTTAACACAAGGTGCAACCATAACAATAGATTTCCAGAGCATTATGGGAGAGAAAACAACAGAAGATCTTTGGCTTCAGACTGCTTAGTCATCTGTGACCGTAGTGTCAAATGCATAAATAATTTTAAAGGAAAATAATGATAGAACCAATATATGTTCATTTTTTATAAGGCAATGTTTTTGACTCTCTTATCCACTTCTCCTCATAGCAGGGTGGGTTCATTATAATTCAAACACTGATTTTAATTTTAATTAGATTTTTCAGTAAAGGTCCACTTAAGAGCCCTTTCACACTCACAGCGCGGCCACATTAGCGGTAAAGCGCCGCTAGTTTTAGCGGCGTTTTACAGTCGTTTTAGTGGCACTTTTCGGCCACTAGTGGGGCGCTTTTAACCCCCGCTAGTGGCTGAAGAAAGGGTTAAATGCGCCTGAAAAGCTTTGCTCTTTGCAGGTGCTTCAGCAGCGGTGCCCATTCATTTCAATGGGCAGGGGCGGTGGAGGAGCGGTGTATACACCGCTCCTAAACCGCTTCAAAGATGCTGCTTGAAGGACTTTTTTCTAACACCTGCAAGTGCACCACTGAGTGCTTTCACACTGGGGCTGCAGGGGAGGCATTTTACAGGCGCTATTTTTATCCCTTTAGCGCCTGAAAAACGTCTCCAGTGTGAAAGGGGTCTTAGAGTGCACCTTTATGTGCACTTTAATAAGGCAATGTTTTCGGCTCTCTCTCTTCCACTTCTCCTCACAGCTCAGGGGGTTCATTTTAATTCCATAACTGAATTTAATTTAATTTGATTCATAAGTATAGGTCCACTTTAGAGCAAACCTTTAATCTGGAATAAAACCCTTAATGAAAATGTAATGCATTTTAAAAGTCTTCACAGGTTGCTAAATAATAAGTATTAAAAGTGGGCTCTTTCTCTAGTTAGGTGACCTGTGCCATAATTTAGGCCATGTATTGTCCTATATCATACGTTGAATGGTAAGCCTACTTACATAGTGCCTCAGCCTTTAATTATCAGCCTATGGCAAGCTTTAGGGTCCGTCAGAAAAAAAAACTGCCCCCTACATTAGCAGTCAATGTAGAATTGCTGTTCTATATTAGTGGTCAGTGATAGAAGGGCCCTTTTTACATTGGTGGTCAGTGGGAGAAGGCTCACCCTTCATTAGTGGTCAGTGAGAGAATGGCCTCCTTACTTTGGGGGTCAGTGGGAGAAGAGCCCCCTTACTTTGGGGATCAGTGGGAGAAGGGCCCTCTTACATTGAGAGTCATTGGGAGAAGGGCCCCTTTTACTTTGGTTTTCAATGGTAGAAGGGCCCCCTTACTTTGTGCATCAGTGGGAGAAGGGCCCTCTTACATTGAGAGTCACTGAGAGAATGGCCCCTTTTACTTTGGTGGTCAGTGGAAGAAGAGCCCTTTACACCGAGGGTTAAGTGGGAGAAGTGACCATGTACACTGGCGGTCAGTGGGAGAAGGACCCTCTTATGTTGGTGGTCAGTGGAGAATTGCCTCTTTACATTGGTGGTCAATAGAAGAAGTGACCCCTTACATTTAAGGTCAGTGGGAGAAGAGACCTCTTACATTGGTTGTCAGTGGAAGAAAAGCCCCCTTAGACAGGTGTTCAGTGGATGAATGTTCCCTTTACACTGGGGGTCAATTGAGGAGGACCCCCTTTTATTGGGGGTCAGTAGAGAGGTGCGCTCTTAATTTGAGGGTAGAGAAGTGCACAATTGCATTGGTGGTAAGTGGGAAGAAGGCCCTCATTACAGACAGCTAAAATGATCATTGCTGATTAGTTATGTGAAAGACAAGCATTGAGACTTCATTTGTCCCATGTCACTAAGACTGTTGAATTACTTTGGTGCCAGAATAATGCAGTCACTGTAAGGTGGGATCAAACATCTGAAGAAACTCTGGTTGAGAAAATCTGTTTCAAGGTTTCAGTGCTGGGCTGATGAGGGCTGCAGAACTACAGAAACCTCTAATTCAAGGGTAGAAGAGAAGTGTTATAACTGGTCATGTGACATTCAATCTTGTATCTTTCTCTGTTTCAGGCGTTGACCGCTTCTACCAGGACATCGAAGAAATGATTGGGTACCAACCTTGCTCGTGGTGGAAACTCTGCTGGGCATATTTCACCCCCTTTGTCTGTTTGGTGAGGGCACATTTATCAGTAATCAGTTTTATGTCAAAGAAAACTAAAACCTATTTTCAGTTCTCAAGTTCTAAGGCCTTGTTCACATAGGCTGTTTGTCTGTGTATTTACCCCCCAACTGCCCACCTCCAAAGGAATGTTGTGGCCTCTAAGATGCTGCACATTGTGGTGGTGTAATCTTAAATTTGGCAAGAGGTGCCACCTACCAAACTCACCTATTTAAGTCAATGTGACGCACGCCAAACTCTTAGTTGTGATAGTTCAATATAAGTTCCCTATTCCTAAAAAAAATAAAAAAATAAAAAAAGACACATTTAGGAGGTGGCAGAATCACCTATAGGAGGCCTGCAAACCACTTCTGAAAAGTGATCCACCATGGATTACTTCTTTTAAGGGGGTCAGTAGGGACTGCTGCCAGACTAAAGCTGACTATACACTAATCGAAACTGGGGAGGTTCGGCATGAACTGGCTGAAATCTGATCAGTGTGGGGCTGTCCATTCTCAGAAGAAGTTGATCATTTGATAGGCTGGGGGCTGGGATTGCGGCGTTGGATTCCTCTATCAACCGCGATTCTGTCCGTTTTTTTTTTGTGTAGCCCAGCTTTAGGGTTTGCATTATCAAGATTGTTAGGCATCCAAAGAACAGAAGCCACAGACAAGCAAACCAATGGCATCCAGTGGTATTGAGTGCACTTACAAAGAACTACAGTGGCAGCTGTTGATGACATGGCTTGGTTTATATATAAGGCCATGTAATCACTATGGCAATGTTGACATGGTGATCACAGGGCTCATATACTGACCTTGGCTCTTCCCGTTGGCCTGGCTTGCCTGCCTCCTGCCCTGACTTTCAGCCTGTTTATTGGATCTGATCAATCTTTGCAGCACCGTTCCAGTCTTCACCAGTACTACCTGTACGCCTCTGTGCGTTTCTGCCAGCTAGTCCTAACACAGTAGAACAGCATGAACCGGGGGGTCATGACCAACCTTTTGTCAATGGGTCCCTGATAAAACACAGGCTGGCACTTAGACTCTGCCCCACAGGACATCCAACACCACCTATTCACATGTGAGCTCACTTCCTTCAGTCCCATGATAATTATTATTCGAAGGATGCTCAAAGGGCTCCAGCATCAATTTTGTATATACTGGAAGACCTGGAATATTTAGCTGTTTAAGGGTATCCTGTGACCCTATCCCTCTCTCTAGAGTTTATTGAGCAAATGAAAAAAGACTAAAGTGACTACTGCCAACTGTTTGTTTTACCCCATAATAAGCCAAGGATCCAAACTGAAATGCAAAAATGCTAGCCCTCTACACTTCTTTGGGGGTCATTCTACACTGCCCAGAGGTGAAGAGTCATCTGCCAGGAGCAGTGTGACCACACACAAATGGGGGGTATCAGAATGGCAGGATCTAAGGAGTCACCTGGTCTTTACCAGAGCCACTGGAGGTGATGATGTTGCACTGCACTAGGGGGAGGATGCAGGGAACAAGGGTGTAGCACAAGAGAGCGGGGAAAGCTGGGTAATATCACAGAGAGAGATGGACACAGCAAGCAGGAAGAAGGGGCAAAGCAAAATGACAAGAAACAAAAATGGTTGTGTAGAGCACCCACAACAACATGAAGGGATACATAGACAGAAACTGAAGGAAACATAAGAGCATAGCAAGAGGGAAAGCACTGAGAACAATAAGACCGAGCAAACACATAGAATACAAGAGTACTGAAGGAACAGCAAATGCTGGAGAAACAGGGAGGTCCAGCTTCAGCACGGAGACACGTTGCTCGAACACTTACCCACAGGGGCAAATGCTTAATAATACTTAAGTTCAGGGAGGATTGGCAGGAACCCGAGCAGCTAGGGCAGGGGGTTAAAATCCGGTGCCGGATTATTGTACACAAAACCGTGACAGTGTGACCAGCCTTAGAGTCATGAGTGAGACAGAGACACTGGGTTGATTTACTAAAACCGGACAGTGCAAAATCTGGTGCAGCTCTGCATAGAAACCAATCAGCTTACAGTTTTTTTGTTAAAGCTTAATCGAACAAGCTGACGTTACAAGCTGATTGGCTACCATGCACAGCTGCACCAGATTTTGCACTCCCCAGTTTTAGTAAATTATTCCCACTATTTGCTAAGTTGGAAGATATCTCACTAGGAGAGGGGTCTGAACCCTACCTTCTTACAGGTATAGGTAACAGCACTGAGAAGCATGTCATAGCCACCAGATTCAAATCTTGGAATGTGATTGAGGAAATTGGACAGCACATGGTTCAGGAAGTACACTCTCAGTGACCATGTGAGGTGCCCCTAGAATTGTGGCTGCGGTATATTTCTGAAAACCCTCATCAAAATAAATTGCCTGATTTTTGCACAGCTGAAGTGTTTGTTGGATAGCATTGACAATTTACTGGTTGGCTACATATATTGTCTAGAGTTGCTCTTTAATCATGTTTTATCTTTAACAATGTATTTACCAAAATATTTAGAACTTCTTTAAAACTGAATGATTTTTTTAAATTTACATACCTATTCTTGTGTATTCTATTACTACATAGGGCGTCTTCATTTTCAGCGCTGTTGAGATGACGCCCCTCACCCTGGGGCGGTACGTGTACCCTACATGGGGACAGGGCATTGGCTGGCTCATGGCTCTGTCGTCTATGGTGCTGATACCCAGTTATATGCTGTACCTGTTTCTCACCTCTTCTGGCACTTTCAGTCAGGTAAAGATGGACACTGATATTTTCATTCCCTTTCTGAACAGCAGCACCATTTCGATTACAATTTCCTGTCTCACTGTAAGCATAAAATGTCTTACCTGGAAATCCTGCCAGTAACAGCACTTCTTATTGCAGCCTGGCAGCACTAAGCAACAGCTTCATAATTGGCAGCAGGATTGGCAGATTACCATGTGCACTCCTTCATTTGCCCATTGGGCTGCCTATCAGTTACAAAAAATATTTAATTTTGCAATCTTTCCCCAAAAATTTTGGCAACATTGCTAATCCCAACTTCACTGCAATGATGTTTTATTATACTTGTGTGGTGGTAGTAACCAATATTGGGTCTATGGGTTGACTAGACAATTTTGTAGAAATATAGAAGATTAATGCCAGCCTTGTCTGTCTATTGTTTATTACTCTGCTCATAATAAACCTACCCATTAGCATCTGTACCCTAATCCTTTGCACTAATTTTTCACCTAAACAATACAGTATTCTAATAATAAGCAATCAGGGTGATTGAAAATAAACACTTTAGCATTTCTCTGGTACACACTAGTAGGTTTTTTCATTCAACCCAGCAGGGTTGTACAGCGCTAGTACAGCGTTCTCCTCTGCTATTCTATTGTGTTTTGACAGGGGTTGGCCATTGGCTGAGAGTGCTGATTGGGAGCCGATCGACGGACCTTTTTCGGTCATGCCCCTTCCCAACTGCAGTACACACGGCCAAATGTCGGTCGGTTTCTATTGAACTGGCCAATGCCACTCGACATTCGAACCATGTGTACTAAGCTTAAGACATGACAAGCTTACAAATCATCACAACATTCAACATTCTGCCATTCCCCTGCATTAACGTTTGCCAAAAAACAATATAGTGCTAATAACATATATGTCACTGTAGAGTGCTTAGATGCTGTGTAGTATTTTGTGATTCCATGGAGGATGAAGCGTAGGAGTGCCAAACAAGAGGTCAAGAATTCAAATTTCTGTGCTTTAATTTGCTTCAATATTCCAAGAATAAACATTCCAATGTGTTTTGGGGGACTTACAATACCCCCTTTTTTAGGGCACACCAACCACAGAACTGTATTCAAGGCAGAATGTTTGACAGCTGGTTTTGTTGACCATAATCGGCTGTTTCTATCCCAAAATTCGACAGGCTACCAGATTTCTAAGCCCTGAATAGAGGGGCAATTTAAAGTGGGAGTCCGGCGAACAGTCTTTTTTTTTTTTTTAGGTCATTGAGACACTTTGCTAATCCCAAAATAATACTCACAGTTTGGGTGTAATATTTCTGCCTCTGTCTGTTTTCGTACTGAAGAATAACTTTAAAAATGTGATGCTGGCTGTTTCCATCTTGCTTGTGGGCATTTGAAGCCCACAAGCATTGATTTCCTGGATGCGGTGAATGCTGTTCATTCACAGCTTGTTCACGCACATGATCATTGTTCCCGCAGTGAATCTTGGGAAGCCTGACACTAAGCTCCCAGTAGACAGTGAGGCGCCGGGGAAAGGCAATAAATACTCCCATGGGAGGAGAGACAGGAAGTGCCACAATAAAGTACAATATAAAGGTAATTAAGCGATAAAAAAAATTTTCGTGCGGCATTTGAACATCTATGCAATTAACTGAAGGGGGTAAGATTAAGTTAAAAATTTGAGTGGAACCCTCCTTTAAGACTCCCAAAACATACTGGATTATTTTCTTCCTTGGAATATTTGAGCAAATAAAAGAACAAATAAACATCTTCTTGACTTTCTGTGTTTGGCAACCCTACAACTCATCCTCGTCAGTTTCACAGAGATCTTCCTAGCTAAAGGTCATTTTGGCTTTGTGAGTAGCCTAAATTGAAAAGTAGGAACTCCCAAAAGTCAATCAACTAGGAACATAATCTATACAGCCAGTAATATATAGAGTGTAGCATTTTGTCAGATCAAGCCTGATATTGTGTTGTTTCACTGCTGATGAGAAGCCCACAAATTGTATGCCTGTTACCAGTAAGATCTCCGGAAACTCATGTTTCTCTGTCCCCCAGCGCCTTCGCGAAATGACGCAGCCACAGATGGAGCGGGTGATGCAGAAAATCGGTCTGCGTCCAAGGATCAGCCTGGATGGGACCTCCAGAGACACCCCAGCAGTGTGATTTTCGGACCCTCATCGTAGAATGCACCCTTCACATATGCTTCCTCTTGGATTCCACATTCACCAACTTTCCGTTAGTTTTTAGGACCCGGAAGGAGGATCACTTGCTAGTCGCAGTGACAGATAAAATCCTCAGTCTTAAGATATGACCTACCTGAGTGCCTTACAGCATCACCCTCTGATCAAAACATTTTATAATTCTGTAATTTACTGTAAACACTAAATAAAATTATGACACAGGTTCTGTACTTAGTTTTTTTTACTGAGTTAAAGTGTATGTCTGGGGGGAAAAAAACTGCTCAGTACATGTCTGCAATACATGCTCATTTCCTCATGACTATGGTATTAACCATGGCTTGTTACCTGCTATGCCAATAAAACCACCCCCTTTCCTCTAATGACCACACCACACATAACTGGGGTAAATTGGCTGTAACAGCCGTTTTATTAACCAAATACAGTGGAACCTCGGATTACGAGCATAACCTGTTCCAGGAGTATGCTCGTAATCCAATGTACTCGCATATCAAAGCGAGTTTTCCCATTGAAGTCAATGGAATCGAAAATAATTTGCTCCGCATTGACTTCAATAGGATGTAATACCGCATGCGGCCAGAGGCGGGGAGCGCCGGAGAGCCTCGGAAACGGCCGAAAAGGACCGAGGGACACTTCGGCTGACCTCGGCAAACCTCGGAAAGACTCCGTTCATGAGCCTTTCCAAGGTTTGCCGAGGTCAGCCAAACTGTCCTCGGGCCTTTCTGTGCATTTCCGAACGGCACTGATCGGCGACTTTCAGCTCTGCTCGGCTCCGGCGCCCCCCACCTCAGGCCAAAAGTGGTACTGCACACCACTTTTGGCCTGAATCCTGCTCATTTTGCGAGACAACACTCGCAAACCGAGTTAGGATTTTTAGAAATACAGTGCTCAGTTTGCTAAATGCTCGTTAACCGCGTTACTCGCAAACTGAGGTTCCACTGTATATAAATAACCAATAATTAACATATCAATAACCTTTTAAACGTAACCTACAGTTTATTAACGATAATGGAGCCCAAGGTCCCAATAGGCATAAACCAGAACTGTACCTGCTAGTCACTTCCAAGGCCTCCAGTCACGAACCCCCAACTCGGAGACAACTAGCAGGTACCCGTACCAACAGGGAGCCGTTGTTCTGCCGAGAAAGGTCCCCCATCGGATAGTGTCCGCCCTATATTGCGCAGGCGCTGCGCTTGCGCAGTACGGAGGACAAAGGAGACGCCAAAAGGGGGAGGATTTCTCAAAGGAGCGGATGTAATATTGAGAAGCGTGTAAACTACACGTCTTTGCAGTTTTACAATGATGGGCAGAGCTGGTAAGGGCGGGTAGTTCAATGTTGATGGGCATCGTATGAGCTCTGGCCATCTTCTGTATGCCTCCGCCCCTACACCTGCCCCTTGCAGAGTTGCACGAGCATCGGGAGCGTGTGGCACAATGTAGTGTTAATTGCGCATGCGCTGTGTACAGCTCATGAATAGCTGCTCATGTTCGTAGACTTTCGGCGTCTCCTTTGTCCTCCGTACTGCACAAGCGCTGCGCCGCTTCATCATTGGCTGAAGCAGAGGACAAATCAGCAGCTCGGAACGGAGGATCCACAAAGGGCAGAATACAGCCCCCAGCTTGCTGACACATGAGAAGAGGAGAGGAAGTGATCCAAGGAAGGGAGGAGAGACCATGAGGCTGCTGGGGAGCAAGGAGAAAGAGGACCATGAGACCAGAAAGCAGGGGAAGGAGCACTTCCCCTTTCCTGCTGGGTGAGACATCGGTGTGTCTGAGCAAGGTGGTGACACTTCCTAGCAGCCAGCTCCACAGTTGGACACAGGTCAGCTATAATAGACATCGCTGTGTCACTGAGTTATTGGGTTGCCAGTCAGGCATCCAGTATCAGCGGACCCTTCAATAGCCTGTTTGAGGATATCAAGCTACCTTTGGGTGTCGATGGGATTGGTGAGTGGGCGGAAGCTCACCTTGTGCACACACATGTAGCACCCTAGAGTTTAGTCAGAGAGCTCCTCACAAATCTACTTGCCAAGAGTAGTTATTTTGATCGATTGATAGGGATCTATTGATTTCTCCCTAAGCTTGGCTTTGTTGCACTTTTCTCTTCTACCACTAGGTGATCGGTTACTTGGTAGTACTAGTACTAGGTAACCCAAGGTCAGGTTATGGGTATGTGGGTGTCCCAGCCAATGGGCAGGGGTTTTCTTGAATCCCTTGGCCTGCTGGAAGAACCTATATATTCGGGTGAGGTCAGGTTATCTGTGTTCTGTGCCACCCGGATTGCCGTCTGGGTGGACGTGTGTCGTCTGTCCCGGGGCTGCTAGGCCGGAGATTGGGGCTATCTCAGGGGCATCTGGCTACCAGGCTGTGTGAGGGGCTATCCAGAAGTAAGAGGGCAGCACAGGGTTAGGACTGCGGCTTGCAGTCCAAACAAAAGTGATGGTTCTGCCGGCCGGAGAACCTGTCAGTGGTCGGAGGTAGAAGGGAAGCTGTCGCCACGAAGGGACCATATTCTCACTGAAGGGCACGGTGGAGAATCTGGAAACTTCAGGTAGTGTTAAAGTCAGGGACCCAACCAGCAGAGGAGACGCTTGCAGAGCAGCCTTGTGTGTCAAGCCAGGGACTGAGACGGTTAGTAGGGGTGAAGCTTGAGGAGTATCTGGAGTGCCAAGCTAGGGACCCAGCAGAGAAGTGGGGGTGACGCTTGAGGGGATACCACTGCAAACCTTGGAGGAGCTCAAGGGAATCATAGTCAGTGAATCAGTGGGTCTAGTGAGAGACCAGGAGCTCAGTATTGAAGAACTACAAGGAGCAGCTGTAGTGGAGCTAAAAGAACTAATACATTTGTGTTAGGAACTGTTAAAGGACTGTTACCATAGGAGGCAGCAATCCTGCACGTACAGATGTGGTTTTATGCTGGGGCCTTTCCCTGCAGGGCTGTTCTCCTACTGAAGTCTCTGAGTCTGCCAATTGAGTTTGCAACTATCTAAGGGTGTCCTGGCCCTAACCCTCTTTCCCCAAAAATATATAAAAAGGACTGTCAAAAGAAATAAAACCTCTTTTACATCCAAGAAGTGTCTGGCACCCAATGACTTTCACCATCTTTACACAAACTATGCCTCACAACCCACCGCCTATTGAAGGATGTCAGCTATCTTTGGCCTTGGAGGTTCTCATTAGACCAAAAGAGGTGTTGCTACACACAAAAGGGACACTGCATGCAGACATCTTTATCCCACCTCCACACATGAGAGTGTTCAGAGGAAAACACTTTACATAAGTTATCCCTTGTTGCTGGGCATCATTGCACAGAAATTCCATCAGACCCTTGTTGAGCTAACTGAAGATGCTGGATATCTGCACTTTCAGGATTTCTTCACTTCTTTCTCCCACAACTCAAGGGACTCAATGGAGTGTAAAATATTAGCACACATTACAGTGCCTTGAAAAAGTAATCATACCCCTTGAAAATGTCCACATTTTGTCATGTTACAACCAAAAACGTAAATGTATTTTATTGGGATTTGAAGTGATAGACCAACACCAAGTGGCAGATATTCGTGAAGTGGAAGAAAAATGATAAATGGATTTCAAACTTCTTTCTACAAATAAATATGTTAAAAGTGTGGCGTGCATTTGTATTCAGCCCCCTTGACTCTGATAACTAAATCTAAAACTAAAATCTAGTGGAACCAATTGCCTTCAGAAGTCACCTAATTAGTAAATAGAGTCCACCTGTGTGTAATGTAATCTCATTATAAATACTGTTCTGTGGAGCCCTCAGAGGTTTGTTAGAGAACCTTAGTGAACAAACAGCATCAGGAGGACCATGGAACACACCAGACAGGTCAGGAATAAAGCTGTGGAGAAGTTTAAAGCAGTGTTAGGTTATAAAAAAAATATCTTAAGCTTTGAACATCTCACGGACCACTGTTCAATCCATCATCTAAAAATGGAAAGAGTATGGCACAACTGCAAACCTACCAAGACATGGCCGTCCACCTAAACTGACAGGCCAGGCAAGGAGAGCATTAATTAGAGAAGCAGCCAAGAGGCCCATGATTACTCTGGAGGAGCTGCAGAGATCCACAGCTCAGGTGGGAGAATCTGTCCACAGGACAACTATTAGTCATGCATTCCACAAATCTGGCCTTTATGGAAGAGTGGCAAGAAGAAAGCCATTGTTGAGGGAGAGCCATAAGAAGTGCTATTTGTAGTTTGCAAGAAGCCATGTGGGGGGGCACAGCAAACATGTGGAAGAAGGTGCTCTGGTCAGATGAGACCAAAATTGAACACTTTGGCCTAAAAGCAAAACGCTATGTGTTGCAGAAAACTAACACTGCACATCACCCTGAACACACCATCCCCACTGTGAAACATGGCAGTATCATGTTGTGGGAATGCTTTTCTTCAGCAGGGACAGGGAAGCTGGTCAGAGTTGATGAGAAGATGTATGGAGCCAAATACAGGGCAATCTTAGAAGAAAACCTGTTAGAGTCTGCAAAAAATGTAAGACTGGGGTGGAGGTTCACCTTCCAGCAGGACAATGACCCTAAACTTACAGCCAAAGCTACAATGGAATGGTTTAGATCAGGGGTCTACAAACATTCTAAGCAAAGGGCCAGTTTACTGTCCTTTAGGCTTTAGGGGGGCATACTGTGGTCAGTGGGAGTACAAAATTCCCTGGCATCATTGGTTCATTGGTTTTAATAGTAGAAAAAGTGCCCCATTGGTGATATCAATAAAAAGAACAGTGCACCATTAATGGTGTCAGTAGGGGGAATAGTGCTCCATCATTGGTGTCAATTGGTGAAATAGTGTCCCAAGGGCCAGATAAAGGCAAGCAAAGGGCCGCAGTTTGGGGACCACTGGTTTAGATCAAAGCATTTTCATGTGATAGAATGGCCCGGTCAAAGTTCAGACCTAAATCCAATTGAGAATCTGTGGCAAGACTTGAAAATTGCTGTTCACAGACGCTCTCCATACAATCTGACAGAGCTTATGCTATTTTGCAAAGAAGAATGGGCAAACATTTCACTCTCTAGATGTGCAAAGCTGGTAGAGACATACCCAAAAAGACTTCCAGCTGTAATTGCAGCGAAAGATGGTTCTACAACCACCTAAATACAAATGCACATCATACTTTTCAGATATTTTATTTGTAAAAAATTTTGAAAAACATTTATCATTTTCCATCCACTTCATAATTATGTGCCACTTTGTGTTGGTCTATCACATAAAATGCCCCCAAAAAATCAATTTATGTTTTTGGTTGTAACATTACAAAATGTGGAAAATTTCAAGGGGCATGAATACTTTTTTAAGGCACTGTAAGCGGGGACTCTTACCTAGAAGTTTAAAGTTGCATTCTCTGCATATTGTTGTCTATTACACTGTGCTGTTTATGTTCTGGATTTGTGGTCTCTGGATTTTAAGGGAGTAGATTGAGAAAAAGGAAGTCATTCTTTCCCCCTTTCATGCCTGAGGCATAAAAGGCGGAAAGAATTAGGTCATAGGTTCTCCAAGGGCCTACCGGTGATTACTGTTTAATTCAATTGTGATTCTTTGCATTGCATGCCTTTTGTGTTATTTACCAAGGATACAATTTTTAACATGGGAAACACCCATTTAAGTCATTATTGTTTTACCTAATCCAAAGAGTGTATAAGTACACAGTACATAAAGAGCTCCTAGGAGAAGTGCAAAGTTCCTTGGTCCATTGAAACTTTCATCTGTATCTGTAGACCATCAACAGGGTAGAGGAATGGATGAGGCAACTGTACATATGGCGCTCCTAGGAAAAGTGCAAAGTCCCTTGGTCCATTGAAACTTTAATCTGTATCTGTAGACCATCAACAGGGTAGAGGAATGGATGAGGCAACTGGATGGATGGATGAATGGATGGCTAAACAGGAGAAGTAACAGAGAGTGGAACCTCTGCAGCTCCCACAGAAGATCTGGGTAGGATCACCTCAATGTAGAAGAAAACAAACAGCAGGGCGCTGAGGTCAGTATCAAATAAAAAACACTTTTTTTTAAAATAAGCAGCACACTTACATTAAAGTTAGCATAAAACAGCATGGATAGGGAACAACTGAGACCAAGCAACTGTAATTGGTGTGAGGCTGTAGGCATCACTGAGCAAACAGAGACTGAGGATGACAGGGAGCCAGCCAGCTCAAAGTATGGATATTAGCGGGGGCATTCTTGACTACACATGAGGATGACAGCTTTCAAAATGCCTGGTGGATGTCCGGAGAGAGGGTGTGCAAGATGCATTTCCAGGGACTTTGCCCTCTTTTTCAAATGCATGGACAGTGAAGGGAAGTGATGGGCTTATAAAGCCAGGAAGGGGAGGAACATGGGAGGGAAAGGAGGGAGAAAGCTGAGTTGCTGCATAGGGCCAGAAGGGCCCAGTGCTTAGTGATGCCTACAGCCTCACACTGGTTACAGCTGCTTAGTCTCAGGTGTTCCCTATCCATGCTGTTTCATGCTAACTTCAATATAAGTGTGTTGATCTGCTACTGTTTGGTGTCCTTTGCAGTCTTGTTTGCTGTGATTTTTCTTTAACTAGGTGTGCCAGAGGGTCTAAGGTTGTTCTTAGGATTGAGGCGCAGAACAGAGAAAAATTACCAAGGTATTTTTTTTTATCTCTAAGTGAGAGCAAAGTACTCCTGCTGACAATGCCTCCATCTGCTCTTCAAAGCCATCTTCTTTCAGGCATCATCCAGGGTCACCATCTACTTCCTAGACTTAGATGACAGTTCAGAGATGACACAATCCTGTAAATTCTGGTGCCGGTGTTCCATCAGATTAGGCAACCTGTCAGAATTGGTAACGAAAGTGACGTTCCGTTGTCGCCATCTTGCTACACCCCACACTCCTACAGTAACGATACACCGAGAAGGGGGCAAGCGGACATCTTATTACACCCACCGGAGTTTTGCATTTCACGGTTATTTTTAACAGGAAACAGAGTATATATGATAAAATACAGTATTTGGAAATCCATCGGACTGTTTACATGTTGAATTATAAAAGCAGTGCTGTTCTGTCACATTAGCAAACCTGTGAGATCAGCATGTTTGCCGCTGCTTTTAAAATTCAACATCTAAATAGTCTGTCAGATTTCTAAATACTGTATTTCACCTTACAAGCTCCTTTTCTGTTAAAAATAATAGTGAAATGCAAAACTTCAGTGGGTGTAACAAGATGTCCGCTTGCCCTTTTCTTGGTGTATAGTTACAGTGGAGTAGTGCAGGGGGTATCAAGATGGCGGCGATGGAACGTCATTTCCGGTACCAATTCTGACAGGTCGCCATATCTGATGGAACACCTGTGCAGTTCTTGGCTTTGTTCACAAATGTCTGATACAGATCAGCCCCTACTACAGTCTATCATCTCAGCTCCCAGTTACAATGTTGCAGTCTGATCACTGGAGGATAGTAAACTGAGAAAATGCTCCCTCCCCCACTATCAGTTTTACCTACATTGAGGGAAAAAAGTACTTGATCCCCCGCTGATTTTGTACGTTTGCAAACGGACAAAGAAATGATCAGTCTATAATTTTAATGGTAGGTATATTTTAAAGTGAGATACTGAATATCAAAAATATCCAGAAAACCGCATTTCAAAAAAGTTTTAAATTGATTTGCATTTTAATGAGTGAAATAAGCATTTGATCCCCTATCAATCAGCAAGCTTTCTGGCTCCCAGGTGTCTTCTATACAGGTAACAATCATAGATTAGGAGCACTCCATTAAAGGAAGTATTCCTAATCTCAGGTTGTTACCTGTGTAAAAGGCACCTGTCCACAGAAGCAATCAATCAGATTTCAACCTCTCCACCATGGCCAAGACCAAAGAGCTGTCCAAGGATGTCAGGGACAAGATTGTAGACCTACACAAAGCTGGAAAGACCATCGCCAGGCAGCTTGGTGAAAGGTTGACAACGGTTGGTGTGATTATTCGCAAATGGAAGAAACACATAGTAACTGTCCATCTCCCTTGGTCTGGGGCTCCATGCAAGATCTTACCTTGTGGAGTTTCGATGATCATGAGAACAGTGGAGAATCAGCCCAGAAATACACTGGAGAATCGTGTCAATGATCTCAAAGCAGCTGGTTCCATAATCACCAAGAAAACAATTGGTAACATACACACTACGCTGTGAAGGACTGAAATCCTGCAGTGCACGCAAGGTCCCCCTGCTCAAGAAATCAAGAAAGTACATTTACAGGCCCGTGTGAAGTTTGCTAATGAACATCTGAATGATTCAGAGGAGAACTAGGTGAAAGTGTTGTGATCCGATGAGACCAAAATCGAGCTCTTTGGCATTAACTCAACTCGCCGTATCTGGAGGAGGAGGAATGCTGTCTATGACCCCAAGAACACCATCCCCACTGTCAAATATGGAAGTGAAAATATTATGCTTTGGGGATGTTTTTCTGCTAAGGGGACAGGACAACTTCAATGCATCAAAGGGGCGATGGACTAGGCCATGTACCGTCAAATCTTGGGTGAGAACCTCCTTCCTTAGCCAGGGCATTGTCATGCTGGAAGACCCATCCACAACCCATTTTCAATGACCCTGGAGAAGCATATTAAGGTCCTGGAGTGGCTTAGCCAGTCTCCAGACCTTAATCCCGTAGAAAATATGTGGAGGGAGCTGAAGGTTCAAGTTACCAAACATTAGCCACGAAACCTTAATGACTTAGAGAGGATCTGCAAAGAGGAGTGGGACAAAATCCCTCCTTAAAATGTGTGCAAACCTGGTGGCCAACTGCATTAAACGTCTGACCCCTGTGATTACCAAAAAGGGTTTTGCCACCAAGAACTAAGTCATGTTTTGCAAAGGGGCCAATTTATTTCACTCAGTGGCCTCACTAGGGTTTTATGTAACCTGGTGTGCTAAAGTATGGTCCCCCCCACCAGTTTTGGAGCTCATTGGCGCATGTTGCGGAAGTCAATAAGGCCTGCAGGCAGTATTAGGGCTAGAGGATAGCAGGTTGGGCAACTCCTAATGGCTCAGTCCCTAGGATCAGTAATGGATAATGGCCGACAGGCCCTCTTACCAGACCAAGTGAAACAGCAGCAGTGATCCCTCTGGCTGGATGTTCGCTCACCCTGTATTGTGTAGCACTCTCTCTGGTGGTGTTGGACAGTGCGACACTCTCTCTGGTGGTGCTGGGCAGCAAGGTGCTTTCTGGTGACGCTGGGCAGCATGAGGCTCTCTGGTGATGCTGGGCAGCATAGCGTTCTCTCTGGTAGTGCTAGGCACAATGGCGCTCTCTCTGGTGATGCTGGGCAGCATGGCACTCTCTCTGGTGGCGCTGGGCAGCATGGCATTCTCTGGTGGTGCTGGGCAGCGTGGTGCTCTCTCTGGTGGTGCTGAGTAGTGTGGCACCATCTCTAGTGGTGCTGGGCAGCGTGGCGCTCTCTCTGGTGGTGCTGGGCAGCGTGGCGCTCCTACTGGTGGTGCTGGGCAGCGTGGCGCTCTCTCTGGCTTCCCCCAGCACAGTCCTCTTTCTTTTTACTGTCTCTTGTTCCTCGCTGCTACAGTGTAACACTCACTCCCTCAGCTTGTTCCCAGGCTCTTTTTCTCTACCCCCAGCAGAGTGCATGCTGAGGGGTGTAGCTTGCTCCCTCTGGAGAACAATGGGGCCGCCAATCTTCTGGGACTACATGTCCCAAGATGCTCCCCTAGTCTCTTTTGATTGGCCTCTGCTGTGACCAATGGGGAGGGGGAAAAAAATGGGCAGGAAGCTGGGTGGAGAACCTGAAAAGAGACGTTTTTTCTTATCCTGCGCTACTGACAGAAGAAAGTGGGGTGAGCGGGGGAAACATTCTGACCGCGACTTGCCTCTCCCCTGTCACAGTGCCGCAGCTGAGTTCTCTTCTGCTGAGAAACTGCGCGCTATCACCACTTCCCTGATGGGGGGTGTTGACAGCACCCGCCACTACAACTGCTTCCTGGATGATGATGATGTCACCCCTCTGGCAGGTGTCACACGGGTGCGGTCTGCCCCCCCATCCCCCCCCGCACCACCATAGCGACCCACTGATTTCATTCATTAAATCAAATCAATTTATAACTTTTTTGAAATGCGTTTTTCTGGATTTTTTTGTTGTTGTTCTGTCTTTCACTGTTAAAATAAACCTAAGATTAAAATTATAGACGGATCATTTCTTTATCAGTGGGCAAAATCAGCAGGGGATCAAATACTTTTTTCCCTCACAGTATGTTCCCCTTTGGGGAGATTTCCGCTCACTGCTTGTGTGGCTGGAACAAAGGTAAATCTACTCAACAGGGACAAAGAATGCAATAGAAACCCTTGTGAGAATTCTGGAACCTGGAATATTTTTTATACGTTTACTTTACTGTATAGTACAGCTGTCATTCAATAGTATGGCAATCATGTAAATCTAGAGAATCTGAATATTTTTCTGGCAGCTTTTGCACACTGCAAGGCTTCCACGACCATCTTGGGTTTTGGTAGGGATGAGTGTATTTGGAATTAAAGTGTCACACCTGTCATTTTCAAGTCCAAGCACGCGTTTTTTCCAGTGATTGTTTCCAAAGCCAATGTGTTTCTGGGCTGTATCCCTGCCCCCTTCATTGGGGCTTGGAAACGTTAAAGCGGTATTAAACCTAAAACCAAAAATATTATATATTGCATATTTTTTTCAGGCTTTCCCCCCTCTGTTTTCACCTGGGGATCTGGCCAGTAAAACACCTCCTGTATTAGAGTGCCCCCACTATGAATGAAGGAGCACAGGGGGCACCTTTGAACAGTAGCAGTGTCAGTCTGGGGGTAGGGGACTAGCAGATTTAGATACACTAACAAGTTGAAGCCAAACTAAAACTCACACTTTATAAGCAGTTACAGCAGGTTTTTTTTTTTCTTTTTGGGATAAAAGTTTTACATAAATAAATAAAGGCTGATAATTGCAAGCACCCCTATCAGTGTTAAATAGTTTATCTCACCCCTATAACTGATACATCTGTGGAGAGCTTGTTCTTTTGAAAAACAACAGACTTACTGGCAGCATCACCAGGTGAAAATAAGAAAAAGGCTATGGATTGTATTTCCAAAATTATTTTCAATATAACTTTTCTTTCTGAGTTAAAAGAAAAAGGAAATTAGAGAAAGAAATCCTAAAAATAGAAAGCAACCACATCTAAGAATTGGTAAGCTGCACTACTAAGAAAATGTTTGCTTTTGGCTTTAATACTGCTTCTATTGCAAAATGTGCAATCAATTAATTAATATTATGTTATTGAAGTGTTTTGAGCTTGCGCAGCATCCATGAGTATGATCACAACACTTCAATAACATCCAAATATATAGATTGATTATTGAATCCTCATAGAAGTTTTGTCTTTATTTTTTTTTTTAAATACACGGCAACCTTCATCTCTGCCCCACCTTAGGCCTCATGCACACTGGACATTTTTATTGCTGCTGTTAAGTGCAGTTGCTCCAGAGCTTAGTAAATGAGCAGAAGCTTTGCTGACTTCCAGCATCCAATCATGTGCAAGCAATACTGCTGTTTTTTACATTTCCCTTGCATGTGATTGGGGATTCTTTACAATAGACATGTGCAGAACGAAAAAATGTGTTTAGTTTCAATTCGTTATTTACATAAATTTGTTTGGTTAAATTTGTTTCATTAGTTTAATTCGTTTTTGGAATTCGTTTCATTTATTTGTTTTGGAATCGATTCGAAAAGTTTTCAAATCTATTTCGAATAGTTTTCAAATTCGAAAAGTTTTCAAATCCGAAGAGTTTTCCAATTTCCAAAAATAAAATAATAGAATAGAAAATAAAGCAATAGAATAGAAAATGTTTTATTTTTTTTTTTCTATTCTATTCCTTTATTTTCTATTCTATTTTATTCTATTTGGAAATTTGAAAACAATTCGAATTCGAATTTCGAATTCGTTTAAATTCGGTACTATTTTAATTTGGAAATTCGGATACATGCGAATAAGGAAAATTTGTCCGAATTTTAATTCGGAACGAAACAGACCGCACATGTCTATTTTACAAAGTGCAGGTTTACCTCATTTACTAAGCTTTGGAGCAACTGCATGTGCAGAGTGCAACTGCCAGTCTATTTGCCTTCAGTAAATCAACCCCTATGTGTCCATGCACACATACTCATTTAGAGGTAGGGGCATTTAACCACTTCAGCTCCGGAAGGTTTTACCCCCTTCCTGGCCATGCCATTTTTTGCCATACTGCACTGCAATGCTTTAACTGACAATTGCGCGGTTGTGTGACACTGTACCCAAATAAAATTGATGTCCTTTTTTCCTACAAATAGAGCTTTCTTATGGTGGTATTTAATCACCTCTGTGGTTATTTTTTGCCCTATAAACAAAAAAAAAAAAATGACAATTGTAAAAAAAAAAAACATTATTTTTTACATTCTGCTATAAAACATACCCAATAAAAAAATTGAAAAAATCTAATTTCTTCATTGATTTAGGTCAATATGTATTCTGCTACATATTTTTGGTAAAAAAATCCCAATAAGCGTATATTGATTCGTTTGCGCAAAAGTTATAGCGTCTACAAACGATGGAATATTTTTACGGAATTTTTATGTTTTTTTTTTTACTAGTGCCAGCGGCGATCAGCGATTTTTAGTGGAACTGCAATATTGCAGCGGACAAATCGGACACTTAACCGACACTTTTTGGATACCAGTGACATTATTACAGTGATCAGTGCTGAAAAAAAAATGCACTGTTACTGTACTAATGACACTGACAGGGTAGAGGTTAACATCAGGGGCGATCAAAAGTTTGTCCCTAGGGGTGCTTTCTAACTGTGGGGGATGTGCTTTGACTGGAGGAAAACAGAGATCTGTGTTTCTGCTTAGCAGAAACACAAGATCTCAATTTTCCCCTCTGGCAGAACGTCGATCTCCCTTGTTCACATAGGCAGACCGCCGTTCTGCCTCTCCTCAGATCAGCGGATCCTGGTGGACATCGCCTTCACCCACGATGCCCTGGAGCCAAAGAAGAAAATCACATACAGGTACATAATTTTGCGCTTAAGGGCCGCCCTGCCGCAGTATATGTACATGGGTCGGTCCTTAAGCGGTTAAAGACAGAACAAAAACCCCACTGTCAGCAGCGTTTTGGCAGAAAAAACGCATAAAGCTTGTAAAAGTACGTCAACACTAGGTGTGTTTAGTGCTTGAGCATTAATTCATTTCAATGGCCAGAATAAATCGTTTTTCTGGCCAATAAAATTAATTAACGCTCAAGTGCTTGGCGAGCCTACATGCGTCTAAACAGGTTATACGCATTTACAAGCGTCAAGCGTTTTTTCTGCCAAAACACTGCTGCCAATTGGAAAGGCGTCTAGGAGAGATGGCCAAACGTCCAGTGTGCATGAGGCCTTATGTATTTTTTTTTTTTTTTCTGTACTATTAAATGCTGAAAAGCAGAACCAGGAGAAACTTTCATATCTTCAATAAAAAATTCTCCCTTCATTCCCAAAACAAAACAGACACGAGACTCGATAAACAGAGGCAACATCATCTCATATAATATCTAGATTTCTATAGAACAGATAAAATATTCACTTTTTTTTGTCAGTTACAAAATTTTACAGGTGTCTGGGTGCTTCATCAAATGTCCACACAGTCCGCCCAGACCACCCCCTCTCCACCCCAGGGCCACTGAAGGGCTTTGAGTTATCAGTTGGCAAAATAAAACAGTCACTGCTGTGCTCTTACTCACTGAGCCTCCTCCATACTGTCTGTCTAACTATTCGGTATGCCAATTATTTATTTATTTTTGCAGGTAAGGAACTGGAAAACAGGAATAAGGTTATGTATATAATACTTGTTTGCAGTGTGCTTTCACATATACACTTGTGCCCAGGCTCACTCGGAAAAGGAACTATGGAAAGCAAAGTTTAAAAACCTGTCGTTTGTGAAACTGACCACCCTGGGAAACGATTACCAAAACGCAGTGGGAGGTGGTCCATAAGGGGCGCAGGGGTGCCGTCCCATCTAGTTTGCAGCGCTGTCCCCCCCCCCCTCTAGTTTGCATGTGCAGGGCTCCGGACTAATGCCTTTCTAGTAGGTCTTTTGTTTTTAAGCACATGATTAGAGCCTGAGGCTCTAATTGGCTTAAAAAAAGGTTGGGCAGTGCCTTGTGCCCCGAACCCTCACACTTGTGACACTAGGGAATCAATTTACGCTATTGGTTTCCGGCTTCTCCTCCCGGCCAATCAGGACAGAAGGCGGATCTAAAGAAGACCGGTTTGGCCGGGGGGAGAAGCCGGGGGGAGAAGCCGGGGAAGCCGCGGCACCATGACCGCTGGAGGGGTGAGTGCAGATCTGGTGGGTGGGGGGGGGTGTTTGCCACCCCCCTAAAAATGTTTAGCACCAGCTGCCACTGCCAAAACATTAGGTGTATTGCGTTCAAATTCACTAAAATGTAATTCTGACATTTTTTAAATGTATTTTATTATAGGTATTCTAAAATCAGCTCCACTGGTGAGGAACATAAAAGCTATTTGCTAAGAAATACTGTGATACAGAAGCCTCAAGCGATTTTAAATAATGGAAAGCATAAATATTCCAAGGACTAACTATAATAATTTGGTGATGCTGTTTTATGCACGATAGTTTGGCATTGACTTCACTTGTGCTTTGTACTGATAAACTTGTTAGATGTGTGTGTATTAGGATATTATTGGTTAAAATTGTATATCTGAGCAAATTCAAAAATAAAAATAATATTCAGTACATCTCTGCAATAAATGCACATTTCCGCATCTTCTGTCCCTAAAAATGCTGCAAATACAACAAACTGTTGAGTCTACCCAGAAATCTAGTGAGCTGCATACTTCCTGTAGTGAGGTGACAACACAGTGCCTCTGCTGCGCTGAAATGAAATGCATTGTTGTTGTCCCTGCCCAGTTTAACCCTGCTGAACTACAAAGCTCATCCCCCTAACATAAAATTAGGGAGGTGGTGTTCTGTAGTTGTCATGGAGGAACTGGGCAGTTCTGACAATACTGCAAAATATATTAAAATGTATGTGAACCCTCACCTTGTAAAAGAAAACATTTGTGTATACATATAAAAAACATTCTAAACACCTTTTTTCCCCTTGTTATAACTGATCACGTTCCCTCTGTTCTCGGCTGCATAAGGAGCTCAGAGAGCTAGGGGAGGAGAAACAGCAGTACACTGGTCATCCCAGTGAATGGCTGTGCAGTGGATTGGGGGGGTGATGGCATGTCAGCACCAATCTTATCATTGGACATTGGAGCAGAGCAGACTGGCTTCCAGCACAGCCAGAGAACTGACCACGCTGTGCTCTCATGCTTGGTGTGGTCAGTTTTTAACAGGAAAGCAGAGGGGCTGGCAGGAACAAAAGGTATTTCATAGAAAGGAAGCAATACAAAGAGAACAGGATATGTTTCCATACAAGTACATGGAAAGTACGGCAGGCACTTATCAAGAATATGAAACGGAGTAAGATATCCTTTAGACCCCTTTCACACTGAGGGCGTTTTGCAGGCTATATAACATTAAAAATAGCGCCTGTAATCCGCCCTCAAACAGCTGCTCCATTGTCTCCAGTGTGAAAACCCGAGGGTTATCACACTGGAGCGGTGCGCTGGCAGGACGTCAGGAAAAGTCCTGCCAGCAGCTTCTTTGGAGCAGTGAAGGAACGGTGTGTTTACCGCTCCTCCACCGCTGCTCCCCATTTAAATCAATGGGGCAGCACTGCGCTACCGCCGGCAAAACGCCGCTATTGTGGCGCATTATGGGTGGTTTTAAACCTTTCTCGCTCGCTAGCGGGGGGCAAAAGCGTCCCCGCTAGCAGCCGAAATGCGCCACAAATCCGACGGTAAAACGCCGCTAAGAATATCGGCGTGTTACCGCTGACGCTATGGGCGGCTCGGTGTGAAAGCCGTCTAAATGCCACATGAGCAACGTTTTCAGCCTACTAAGGGAAGTTAGGAGCTCATTGGATTTCTGGGAACAAGAACAAGTATTTTTCTGCACTTAAAAGGATTTTTAAAGAGACAAAACATGGGGAATGATGTCTGTATTGCTGGGCAAAATGTTTTTATATCAACAGGTCACCATTATAAGGTTCTCCTGCTGCTCCCAATGGCGTTCTAAGATCTGAAATTGCTATACTCAACTATGGAGGCCAGTGATTGAGTAAGTGTGGTACCCAACAAATGCAGAAGTGAGCCGTTATGCTTGTTAAACCTTTTCTATAACAGAGGTGTGCCGAACTTTGCCTTAGTGCTTAGCCTTAGCCCTCATGTGTTTGTAACTATTGGGAATGTGTGAATACTTGGAGGAATCCAAGAAATAGCATGTCCTTGGATTCCTCAAACAGATCCCACATTCTGACTGTTGAGCCAACCATACACAGACAAACATTCCATTGTAAAAAGAATGTTGAATGTCTTGGGCCATAAATTCAAATACAGACTGTAACAAATCTATTCCAGAAGGCAATTATTTGGAATTAAGCAGATTTTGGCATTCGCAAAACACTCTGTGGCTGATGTTATTTTTAAGGGCTTCTGCTAGTGTCTCAATTACTGGCTTATACATTTGCAAATATTCTGATTGGGTTTGGGTATGTTTTTGCACTGTTTAAAAATATGGACTACTATAAGCCCACATCATGTATGTTGTTTCGTGCATAGTACCGGGGCACCATATCAGCGAGCATTATGGAGAAAACTACAAAGCCCAAAATGTGGATTTTATGTAATTAAACCTAAAATTGTTATTTACCCAATGAGTAAGTGTAACAGTCTCTCAATAGATTAATTATGTTATAACAACTAACAGAAACAGGATTATGTTAAATAGGCAATTGCCAAGGGCTTTCTCACTTTCTGAATTAAGGTCAGAAAGTAATATAAAAGGAGCATGGCTCCAGGGGCAATACAGGAATGCTGATAATGGCCTAAATTACCAATTAATATTTAATATTGTATTCCCTTTATCGCAGCTCTTTCTAGGGATGAATGGCATCCCCCAAGTGCTCCACTCACTGATCTGATATATATCTATATATATTTTTTTTAAACAGCTAGGAAGGTATGATTGGTCAGAGTCTGTCCATCAGGGTGGACAGACAGGACCCCCAGGATTGAAGATCACAAGATCCCTATAACCGCAGGAGCTATGGAAAAATATGTGCAACGCAAAAAATATTTGTTTTATTTTGTAGACAAACCTCACTATAGGGAGAAGGAGTTACATGGTAAAAAAAAAATGATGATCCTTACTTAGCCTTTTCCTGGTAATATCAATGGTAGTTTATGTTGATAAACAGTGAAACAGACAGCTCCTCTGAAAAATCTGACCATTAAAAAATAAATTTTTTCTGTACATTTCCAATAGATTTATCATTCTATCTTAAAATTGCCCATGAATGATTTTGCTGCTAAATTACAGTCTGCAAAATTTTGCTGAAGGATAGACTTTAAATTTCCTTCATTGATCTGCTTAGGCAAAATTTGCTAAAAAAATATTTCTTTATTTAGAGAGTTTGGTTTTTTTATGTGGTGTATTCTAGGTAGTTTCGTTTTTTCACTTCGTATTATTAGTATTTGTGTTTGTTCCCTTGTTTGTGTATTTTATTGTATCTGTGTACTGTCTCTTTACTTTTTTAATTTTACTTTTCTCTTTTCAGATTTTTCTGACTGTGAAAAAATGAGGGTAAGGAGGAGCCGTTTTTTACTGCAAGAACAGGTCCAGGAAAGTTGAAAGGAGTTTCCATAAAACTCATGAGCCATTTAAAGCCCTTGCCACCCTTTAAAACCTGTACCACAAACCACCTTAGAAGTAAACCTATTGTTTAATGGTTTCAGAAAACAGTTACATTCCTGGCATGCTGGGATTGTTAACTGTCACGCTTGCTTGTGCTATCAACCAAACTGCCAAACCATCCAATGGCTGGTGTGATAACTGACCACATGTGCAGCATCATGGCAGCTGAAGATTAAACAGAGGCCAAGATGGCAGATTCCTTGGCTGAAATCGATAAGAAAGTTTACTTCTACTTTAAGTTTGACTTTCCCCATTCACTTCTATCCATTTTGCCAAACTAGTAAAATTTTGCTGAAATCTCTGGAATTTTGGGGACATAAAAATTCTCAGATTTGCTCATCCCTACTCAACATCTTTTCACTTAAAGGGAAACTATAGTGTTATATCTGTGGGAATGTGCTGCTTATTAAATGTCTGTCTTCTTGATTAGTGTTAATTCTTTAAAAACCCCTGTTTCTATCTACAGATTGTAAATATTTATATAAATGAATACAGCCATATTTGTTCATTAAATATTCAGGCTCTTCTTCCTAAGTAGGGCTGCACAGTGACTATCCTTTGCCACTCATCCCTCGGGACTATGGATCAGCTCTGATTGATTAAATTCTAGCTATTAGCTAATTGCAGCAGTCCTTAAGCAGAGATGCTAATTGAGTTCCCTAACACAGAGGTGGGTGGTAGTGGAAGCATTTACAAATATGTATAATGAATGCCGCAATTGATATATAGATTATTAAATGTAAAAATTAAGTCACAGTTAAATTATTGGTAAATGTTAAGAAAATAATGCACACTGAGGTGGTTTTACTAACACTGGAGCAGCCAGGATGTGGAACAACTGTGCACAGCAACCAATCAGTTTCAAGCTTTTATTTTTAAAGCCTAACTGAACAAGCTGAAGATACAAGCTGACTGGTTACTATGCACAGCAGCTCTAGACTCTATCTGCTCAAGTTTTAATAAACCCCCCCTTCCCATGTATATTCACTAATGCATGTTCTTCCCATGCCTGCGTGGGTTTCCTCCGGGTACTCCGGTTTCCTCCCACACTCCAAAGACATGCTGGTAGGTTAACTGGCTTCTGTATAAATTGGCCCTAGTATGTGTATGTATGAAGGTGAGTTAGGCACCCTAGATTGTAAGCTCCTTGAGGGCAGGGACTGATGTGAATGTACAAAATATATATATATATATATATATATATATATATATATATATATATATATATATATATATATATATGTAAAGCTCTGCATAATTTGATGGTGCTATGTATGTGCCTGTAATAAAAAATAAACGGGACACTGCAGTTTCCCTTTAAAACAAGGGTACTTCATAGACCTGCTGAGATGCGGGGTGGGGGGGGGTTATAAAAGCCTTAAGTTCTTAAGTTTGACAGTACATATGTCTTAGCTAATTGTATGCTGCTACTCTTCTTTTCTACATCTGCCTTTGCAAAATGGCTAATCATGAATGTGTGCAAACTGCTGAACCCGTGAAAGTAGAATTTGTTCTCGAAGAGAACTGAAGTTTTACAACAATTCCCTTACTGCACAGAACATTACCAAGCTAAAAAGCATTCACATTGAAGGTATGTCCGTAAAGATCTAATCAGTGCATGGCATGCAGTGCATTAGTCCATCTTCTGTCCATTTCACAAATATTCCTGTTTTGGTTTGGTGGCTGATCCGTAGTTTCTCTGACAGGTAGTTGTGTTCTCCAAAAGTGAATTAGAAATGTAGCTTTTTTGCAAACCTTTTCCAGGTCAATCCATTTTCAGCGGAGTGGAGAGGAGGGGCCAGTTTCCACAAGATCCAGGCGTGCAATTTTATACAGGCGCCCTGGGTTAAGGTGGGTGGAAGAAACACGAGGGCAAAACGAAGTGACTTGTCCAGGACAGGCTGATCATACAAAGTTTCCTCCACAATAATAAAATTGTGGAGAGAGCTCAAACCTACTAAAAATACACAAGCTCAACTCTTTTGAGGGGTATAAAAAAGGGTCATAGAAGTGTGCAAGAAATGCCTGTTTGAGGAGAGTATATGAGATCAACATGAGTGTGCAACAATATTTTTTTATTTTTTGTGCAGGAATGGTTCGTGTGCAAGGATGGGTTCTCATGAGGATTTTGTGATTATGGGCAAGTGATAAATGTGCAAGGTTTGGTATGTGTGCAAGCAGATTAGTCCTAGAAGACTGGTAAGTGACCCGTTGCTTAAACAAGACTCCGGGAGCCACTGGAATATCTGCGTTCTCTAAGAAGGACCCCTGGAGGGCAGTATTGATGTGGGTGGTTATAAGGGGGTGGTGGCGGGGGTAATGGGGGTTGGTGGACATTTCCTCCCACGCTACGCAGGGGAGTAGTGGTGCAGGACCCAGACAAGTAGCGGGTGACAGTCTGGTCGGGGGAGGACGTTGCCCGGCCGGGTGTGTCCAGCACAATCACCTTGACAATCTGCTGACACTGCATGAGTTGGTCATAGGGGGCAGCCTGCAGAGTCTCCCACTGCCCATTAGGAGCCGTGCTGCCCGGAGCTCCATTCTCTGGCCCCTGGGGGCCGCTGTGCTGGGACGTCTGAAGCCTGTTGTGAATTGACACCTAGTTTAGAAACAGCCAAAGAAGCATTAAATGTTACAAGACTATTTCCCACGTGCTAGTCCTGGCTGCCCTTTACCCCAGAAGCTAACAGTCCTAAAAGGCTACATCCTCTAGGTGTCTTGGGGGCGGGTGGCATGCTGGAGGTGTTACTATCAGGCCCTGAAGCCTCAAATGTCATTTTGCATTAGAAAATAATGCAAAATCTATATTGCAGACCACCATATCTTCCTCCCCCATAAGCAATATAAAACAGCTTTAGAGTATAGACAAAACAATATTTGTCAAAAAATCATGCAGAATCTTGCAAAATGTTATTCATTTCTGTAAAATTAAAATCAACCATCACAAAACAAATTGCCAGCTATTACCAGTGCTCATTATCTGCAAACAATGCTCATGAAAACATTTTTTAAATGGGGGTGGAACCTATTTTGTGGTCTGCAAAGTAAAGGAACTAGGAATTAAAGTGTACCTGTCACTTTATCACAGTGGAGTTAACCATTTTCTTGATTCAAGCAATAATTGTAACAAAGGCGCTTGCTTGGTACATGCTAACGACATCAAGCATTAAGTTTTGACTTTGTTAAAGGAAGCCTCAATTGAATATGGAGGAAGCCAGTGCTGATCAGTGCTGTCAGTTGCATTGCTGTCATGCTTATCCAATGGCTTAAGTGCTTTCTGAGTTACTGAATGCAAATCAGGAGTCTTGACATCACAATGCCCTCCCAGTTACTGACAGGGCTTCGGGGGAATTCAGACCTAAAAACACCTTACCTATATGTCTATAATTCAGACCACTTTGGTAGGGGCCCAAAAACACATCTGTGGTGACAGAGGAAGTATGGCTAAGGGCTTGTTGGCAAGTACCAACATTTACTTACTAAGCAGCCAAATTTTTTGTTGAGTTATAAACTGACAAAATGGTTTTCAGTTTAAGCTATGGTAATATAAACTATGCTTGGCTACCGGGAAGCTAGAGTTCCAGATGGGTTTAGCCAACCTACAAATTGAGAGAGCGCTAAGTCCTACCTGTGAAGACTGGACATTCTACAATACAATGAGAGGGCCAATGAAAGGGCCTCTATTAGCCATTGAGACTTTTGCGTTGGAGTATTGCAGTCACCAGAGACTGGGGGGCTCTAAATGTAACTTTAGTATACAAAATGGCTGACAGATTTGGTTTTCAAGATGGAGGAGCTATTCCTGGGATATTTTAAAGGCAAATGGAAAAAAATATCTGTGTTACTTGTACAACAACAAAGATTCAATTTCTTGGAAGACTGGCAGCTAGCAGGCAACACAATAATTACATTCCTAAGAAATGCCCTAAAAATATTGGTTTTCTAGATAGCATCATAAGGAATTTATATTTACATCAAAAATGGGTGCTTCCAATGTCTGAGAGCAACAGGTACACTTTAATGAGGGACATTGTGAGGGTGATGGGGTGACTACATCATCATCATGTGTCTATGGGAAAAGGATTAGCCACACAGGGTGTTAGTTTGTTGTCCTGAGCTGAGGAATGGGTGAGCAGCGCAGGATGGAGCATTGTGATTGGTCGGTGTCACAGCCCTGTTGTGTTATAGCCCTACTCACCTCCACCACGCCTCCTGTGTCCTTCTCAGGTGACTCGTGCTTACCTTCAAAATATGAGGTGAACTTAGGTGCAGGAGAGAGAAAGAAAGAGAGAGCGAGAAAGAGAGAGTCAGAGAGAGAAAGAGAGAGTCAGAGAGAGAAAGAGAGAGGTGAAAAGTAGAGAGAAAGAGTAAAAAATAGAAAAGAAGATATAAAAGGAAAGAAAGGAGAAAGAACGATAGATACAAAGAGAGAAGAATAGAAAGAGACAGAAAGAAGATGATTGGTAGATAGAGAAAAAAAAAGAGAGGAGAGGAGAGGAGAGGGGAAATAAAGTGAAGATATAAAAAGAAGAGGGGAAAAGGAAAGATAGAGAAAGAAAGAGAGAAAGAAAGAAAGAGAGAAAGAAAGAAAGAAAGAAAGAAAGAAAGAAAGAAAGAAAGAAAGAAAGAAAGAAAGAAAGAAAGAAAGAAAGAAAGAAAGAAAAGAAGAAAATAGTAAAGAAAGAGAAGGATGAAGATGAACATAGAGATACAGAAAGAGAAGAAATAAAGATACAAAGAAGAGAGAGCGATAGAACAGGGAAATAAGAACAGGGAAATAAAAGAAAGAAAGAAAGTGATAGACAGTGGCAAAAGAGAATGAACGGAGGTGAAAGCACGGGAAAACGGAAAGAAATAGGGTCAGAATGGGGAACGCAGGAAGAAGGGAAGGTGACAGTGACAGAAGACGGATATGGAAAGCAGTAATATGTGATGGTTAGATGACAAGGAGAGTCTCTGTTGGAGAGGAGAACATAAAGGAAGGAAAATGGGTCTGTCTCATATTGTGCTGACAGTTCATGTACTAGTAGCTAAGCCTCCACGATTAATTAGAACTTGCAGAGCTCCAAAAATCTCATTTTACACACTGTGTGACAGTTGATAATAACATTTTAACATAACGATTTATGGATGTAAAACTTTCACACAGACTGAGATATTGGACATTTTTATCATTGGGAAGTCTATCGTTCTGTACTAACTACCAAAGGAGGCAGAAAAGTGACAGCTGCCACACTTGTTCTATCGGAAGGAAGATTATTTTGCCGTAAAAAAATTACCTCCTCTCATTATCCCATCTTCTCTGCATATAATCCCTTGCTTTTTAAAGAACCCCTGTTAGGTTTTTATTTCTCTCTGTGTAGATTTAACCTCATTTGTCCTGGAGGCCATTGTCAGGTCTGCCCATGCATCCCGTTAGGCAGCACAATGGCCAACTGAAGGAGCCTCCATAACAGGTTGACCACAATGCTGCTTATTGGGAGGCAATGCTTTATAGCTGACAGTCTTCAACAGTAAGTGCAAATACTGGCAGGATCGATATGTAAAATGTCTTACTTGTGCTCCTGCTTTGTAATATTCAAGTTGTAATGAACACATCATTATCAATCTATCTATCTATCTATCTATCTATCTATCTATCTATCTATCTATCTATCTATCTATCTATCTATCTATCTATCTATCTATCTCCTATACTTTCCACTCTGTTGACAGAGGTCAGATGAATTGTGTCTTGGCACTCATGTGCACTCATTTGTCTATAGGTACTTACAGAGAGAAGCTCTAAAAAAGGACAGAGAGTGGTTGTGGTTAGCAGACCACCATAGAAAGACAGAAAAGCCTTTCTACAATGATCACTAAAAAAGTTATATTAAAAAGGGGAAAAGGTGATTGGAAACTCTTCCAATGTCAGAGAAAAACTGTAGGGAATGAAAAGGATGGACATACAGACAAGGACAGATGGAGGCCACTAAGGCCGACAAAAAATAGGAGAGCAGCTGGATTGGGGGAAACTCACGGATCAGGAGGAGGGACAAGGCTGTGACACTGCAGGAATATACCACTCACCGATTGGGGACTCCTGCTTAGGCTGAAAGTCCAGCTGGGATCCGTTTGACTTGGCGGGAGTGGTCTTCACCACGTGCTGCTTCTCTAACTCCCCTGCAAACATAAGACATAACAGTCAGCGGAAAAAAAAATATGGTATACAACACTGCAGTGTATAATGCAAGGGGCCACTAGCTGTCCTCAGTCTTCATGGTTGAATAATGTCCAGCATTATTCATTCCCAAAGACCAAGGAAATCCTGTGAGTGCAGATCATCATGGACTCACCCCCCTGAGGGGGCACCACCATGTTGCCCTGTGCTAACATACAATTTTGCAGTGAGTGACACTTCCGTCATCACATCAGCTGCATTATTAAAGACTGCCTACAGTTGGAACATTCCAAAGAGAGCCCTGCAGATCATGTGACTTTCCTGAAGACTGAAAAGGGTAAATGTACATAAAAGAGAAAAATACTGCCAAAAGAAAAAAAAAATTGTGGAGAAAAGTGGGGTGGGCTGGAAAGCACTGTAACCCTGAGCCAGAAGTTGGATTTTAAATTTATTAGCAACTATGATACAAAATGGAAACAGGTGAGAGTCTACAACAAAATCTGCTAGCAGTATACAGTTGAACACTGACCTGACGTTGACCTGGAGAGCATTGTTATATTTTTCCACAAAGCAAAAAAGTTTCACTTTAACTTTTTAAGCAGCTTTTATTGACCAGTATTAGATATTCTTTTTAAAGCTGTGGCCTAATACCAAATACCAAAGCTTAAAAAATAATTTGAAAAAATAAATAAATAAATAAAAGGTGACATGTCCTCTTTATGTAAGAAAAACAAACCAATGTCTTACACTCAATGCGTATCTGTTCCATCTCTGTTACTTCACAAATAGATTCCTTCAGATCCTCTAGAAATTTTTGCAGTTCCTCCGAGCCGAGAGCACAAAAATGCAGAACTAACTTCTTTTCAGATCCCGAAAGAGGACTGACCAAGGTGATCCCATGAGGGTAATCTGGAAGTGCGAGGGAAAGCTTTGATACCAACTCACAAGACTAGGTTGCAGAAACGTTCACGATACTATTCATCTACTGTGCAGATTTTTTCCTGACTCCGCCCACAAGGAGCTTGTTTAGCAATAACGATCAATATACTGAAGGTGGCCATACATTGCTCAGTTTTTTTGTCAGCAGGCTGGCTAAAAGTAGGAATATCCTAAACTCCAGGAAAGCATTCAAAATCTCCTATTATGTATGAGTAACAGGACTATTCTGGTAAGGTGAAAATTTTGCTTACTTTTCTCAGAAGGAGTTAATTTAACAATAATCATTGATATACTTAAGCTCAAAGCAACCAGTAATCTATCGTTCTGAATTTTAACTATATATGAATGCATGAGCATCCAAAACTTTACAAATAAGTAACAGGAATATTCTACGACGGGGTGGATTTTTCTTACTCCACCCAAGAGGAACTCATTTAGCAATAATCATCGATATACAGCAGCTTCTAACATCCAAAGAGATATTGCTGTTATTTTAGGCATATATTAATGCAGGTGTATCCAGAACTCCAGGTAAGCAGTAAAAAAACCTGACATGAATGACTAACTGGACTGAGGGGTGGCTTTAGTTATATATAACATTTTACTCCACTTTAACGACCCTAAAGTCATTAATTCTTCAAAGCAAACAGAAAAAGATATCTCACATTCATTCTCAAAGAGATGAAACTGCATCCCCAGGAGAGGTACAGCTCGGCAAAACGTGTAGGTGGAAGAAGTCTTCTTTTTGGGGCACAGCTTCAAGATCTGAAGGAGAGAGACAGGTATTCTTTGTGAGAACACAGGGTGGCAAATGGTTCTGCCTGACAAGCATAGTAGTGGGATATCTGCTTGTTAATATTTACCAACAAAAGGTCATTGAAGAGAAAGACCTCCCTCTGATGAGCTGCTTGTTTCTGCAGTTTGTTCACATCAGTCACCTCGAAGAGACGACTACAGCAAACCAGACGCCGGTGAGGAACAGAAAGGACCTGCGAGGAACACAAAAGCCAATCTTAGGTTGCCACATTGACCAATTGTAATTCCTCCTGTACCACCTCTTTGACTGTCTTTTAGCAAATAACTGATGAAATCACAGGATTAAAGGGCCAGTCCATTCTGAGCAGTCAGTTCATAGTTCAGTGTATTTTAGAGAGTTAAACCACCTTACAGTGTCTCTGTTTGGGGTTCCCATGTCTGTTGTGCCTATTATGATGGGTTCTCACTATTCTTTCTGGATTTTAAATACATTTTATATTATGAAGACTGTAACAGTAGGAGGGTAGGAACACCCAACAGTCCATACCATATAAGAAGCCAGGGAACAACTCAGTACACCAGACTCAATATAACTATACTAAACTATAACTATAACTAAAATGTCATTGTTGGTTAGACTAATCTTTTAAAATAGAGTGTACCTATTTTTTAAATAATTTTTGTTTGCTATGCTTTGCAAAAAAATAAAAGTCTTTAAATGGGTTTATCACTTTCTGAGAGAGAGTGGTAAATCTGTAAACTTGCCCATTCCATGCTGTTGATTGACAAGGTTGTTCTGCATATAAACCTCACCCACCAGCTGTTTTATGACTTATGATTCTGGATCTATTAGTAGCCAACAACTTTAATCATCTCTCCTTGGACATCTTTAGAAACCCACTCGAAGAAAGCCAAGCAGATCCAAGTAAGATGCTGAAGCCACTTCAAACTTTGGATAATCCAGAAAAAAAAGGAAACGTACACTTTTCATGCCCACGATGGATTTTTCCACCTTTGTCACATAAGTCACATGATCTTCATTGGATTTCAGTTCTTTCTGTTGGATCCGTTCATATATTCCCACGACCATATCTCGAGGAATGTCTGCTCCATCATCCACTCCTGGGAAGATATGTTGAAAAAGGTTCACAAAAGCCATAAGGAGATATCCCCTTTTACTGCTTTTCTGCTATATTTTAAAGAGGAGTTCTAAGTACAGCTGTGACAAAACAAGACACCTTAACCAACAGTAAAGGGCATTTACTAAACCTGAACAACGGCCCCAGGACAATACTATTTTAGCCTGCTGGATCTCATCAGCAAGGACCTAGTGGATTTGGTCGGCATGTGGAGCACTCCATTTTCACTTGAATGGCAGCAGGGAGAATGGAGTCAATGCTGCTTGGGAAGTCTTTTAGCACCATCTTTGATGTCTTTGACAGGCACCAAGGAAGCTGATGCTGGAAGATGTGAAAAGTATTACAATAAACCCTGTCCTTTCACCCACCTCTCATCTAATCACTGTGGCACACTTTGTGTCTTACACCTTTTTTGGCTTACAGGGAACTGTCTCTATCACAAAGTGGTTAACTTGTTGTTTTCGGTCTGCCAGTCCTCCAATGATGGAGAGTATTATTTGTATATATTTCCCAGAAAGCATTGCCTGAACTCTCCCTACTTCTACTCTAATGAAGTTAAGTTAGTGAAAGAAAAAAAAAGCAACTAGCCAGGCACAGTTCTCTGACCTCGTAGGTTACGAATGAAGTCCTCCAGCATCATCTTGCGGTCAGGTTTGATACTGGGGCTATACATGTCCGTGTTGAGCAGGATAACAGCAAAGGCCAGGATGAAGATGGTGTCAGGATTATGGAACTGCTGCACAATGTCTGGGTTACACATACAGTATCTCTGGCTACGGTGGAGAAAATAACTCGATGTTAGTAAAAAACACGATACTTTTAGGGTTTCTGCTCAGGCTACAAGTTATACAGGCCTCACCTGAAGGCTTCTATAAGACGCTCCACTTTCTGAGCCTCACCCTGAACGCGAATGTGTGCTTGAAACTTTCGCAGAGCCTCATCCAGCTCCATGCTGGAGAAATCCATCTCGTCCACAACACAGCTGAAATAGACAAGTGGACAGCACACGAAACACTCAGTATTTTGCAAGGCAGAATCGTGTCGAGAAATTCTTCTTTTTGTTATTCCATTTTTAAAGGAAACCTGTCACCACATCTACTTGTCTTTCAGGCAATTTGGTGCAAAGAACAAAGACTGTGTGCAAACTACTGCAAGCGCTAGCAACCAATGAGATATTTTTTTACTGATCTGGCTGCAGCAAACTAAAATATAATTGGTTTCTTTTTTATTATTGCTTTTTGCAGACTATTTTCTGCCTTATTAAACAATCCTGAAACTGGACATTTCCAATTATTTTCTTTCAATATGTGAATCAAATAATAATAATAAAAAAAATGTCAAGCCCGAATAAAGTTTCTGTTTAAAATAGATTCTTTTGCATTAATGCAAAAGGAGTGTAAAGTCCTATAGTTCATTTTCTTTTAGAAAGCAGAGTAGAGAAGCCTGCTCCTGCCAGCATGCTGCATAGAAAAACTGTTGTTCTCTGCGTGGAAGCAGTGTTCTCTCTGCAGAGGGACAACACTACCCCTGCTGATACAGACCTAGAGCTCTACAATCACCAAAGCACAGACTCCACCTCCCAAAAACACCCTCTAACTAAAATAAAATAAAAATATGTAGAACTTCTTTTTTCAAGTAACCTAAGCAGCTTGAGATTGAGAGTTTACCGATTGCAAAATATGTAATGTTGTAGCCATATTACCGGTGTTTTGCACAAAATGTACTCTACTCATTCCTGGGCAATCCTTGTTACTCCAGTCCAACAATCATGTAACATCTCCAAATGTAAGGTTCAGACACTGAATTCTATTCTGTCATAAATTGAATTATTTTTCAGCTACCCTTGTAATCATTTTTTTTTTACAAAGCTCAGTAAAGCAGTGCATCTCGATGCGTGAGGGCTTGGAGCGTGTAATGTGCGTTGACTAGGCTGACCTAGTTACAGAGCTCAGGTGAGGAGCTCAGAATCAGAGCTATTGTGACAAAGAAGGGCAATGCATATTACAGAAGTCCTCTGCATGGAATCTCATTTTTTTTTGTACATTTTTTTTATGACATACTTTCTCCTAGACTACAAAGAAAAAAATGCAAGACTAATGAATTTTAATAACAATGGGCTTAATAAAAAAAACAACCTATATGCTGCAGTCTGTCAATGGCATTAAAAAAAAAATCAGTTCCTGTTTTCTAAGTGGGTACCCCCCGCACCCACCCCCACCCCGTAACATAGTTTTATTACCTATTGGTCCTGCAATATTTTTCTATCTCTTGTAACAGGGTGACAAGACTGCTCATTGTATTGAAATTACGCAGCAGCATTGTCACCCTGTGCACAGGTAGTTTCAGGTAGACTTTAAGTGACAGATTATAGCCCAAATCTATTTAACACTTTTTAAGCAATAGAATTTTTTTTTTCTTTTTTGAAAAAAAAAAAAAAAGTTTAAACTACAGGTATATGCATGAAAATTGACCATTGTAAGCACTCCTGGTTATATGGTGTGTTCCAACCCCTGCAATTTGACTTGTGTGTAAATGTAGAGAAAACTATAAATAAATGTCTGTGAGATAAAAAAACGAATTCACACACTAAATACTTTTATTACAGATATTAATCACATACCGTTACTAGAATACAATTTTCTTTGCCGCAGAGGGCCTTGAATTGCCATCAATTGTCATGCCTTTTTTCATCTCTTTTTTCCTCATCTCAGTGCTGCTGATCTCCTGCAGCCTCTTTCAGCCACTTTCTGTCTACATGTACTCACAACAGTTGCACGTCACTGCTCTGGACTGGCTTCCTGAAGGTGGCAATGGTAGACCATGCCTGCACGATGTGCATTGGCATGGATGCTTGTTGTCTCTACCAGGGGTGCATGTGACAGGGTGGCAATGGAGGAGCTCAATCAGGACAGGGATAGGGCACTATAACCCAGAACAGTAAGTGCCTGAACAAGAACCTTTATAGCAGGATCACAAGGGATTCATTAAATGAAAGCTGCAGAGTTTTAGAAAACTGAAAACATCTTTTTTGAAACGATATTAACATTGTAAAGATCATATGAGTTTGTAGTGACTGGGTTTAGATCTACTCTAATGCCGCGTACACACGAGCGGACTTTACGGCAGACTTGGTCCGGCGTACCGGATTTCGTCGGACAATTTGATCGTGTGTGGGCTCCAGCGGACTTTGTTTTCTCAAAAGTTGGATGGACTTAGATTTGGAACATGTTTCAAATCTATCCGACGGACTCGAGTCCAGTCGAAAAGTCCACTCGTCTAGGGCAGCTATTGGCTACTGGCTATGAACTTCCTTATTTAAGTCCGGTCGTACGTCATCACTTACGAATTCGTCAGACTTTGGTTGATTGTGTGTAGGCAAGTCCGTTCATTCAGAAAGTCCGTCGTAAAGTCCATCGAAAAGTCCGCCGGGCAAAGTCTGCCGTAAAGTCCGCTCGTGTGTACGCGGTATAAAGGTGCCTTGCCATAGCCCCACTACTTGTAGAAGTAAAGTAGGGGTATAAAATGTAATACTCTCCCTTGATTGACAGAACTAGTCATGGGGCGACCTTTGGCTCTCTAGCATGAAGAATTTTGGAGTATCAGACTATTACTCACTCAAGGACGTCACGGTTGAAGACCTTCTTGCTGTTCCCCAGGAACTCTCCAATCATTTGCCGGCTAAGACCTTTCCTCTGAAGCAGAAAATGCGCCACCCCAATAGGAGTGTCTGGGATAAAACCGCGGGAGATCAAGAACTGGGTGCCCTTGTCAGGATTACTGTGAAGAAAAAAATAGTGAGTTATCCAATTTCTACTAAAAGGAAAGCCGTGATTGGATTGTTTTGGAAATGTTATGTATTATTTTGAGAGGAACTTGGAGGATTAAAAAAGTCTGCACCTCAAATGTTTTTTGTTTCGGATGGAGAGTAGTAAGTAGGGACAGTTAAAGTGGAACGTCGCTCTCTCAACCACCATTGACTATTTTTAATCCTTATGCTACTAGCATTAGTAAATAGATAGTAAGTTATATTATATTTACTTGTTTTAACCTTTATTTTTACATTTTGTCAGTTACTTCCTGGTTTCTAGGCCTAGGAAAATTATGTCATACATGCCAGGAGTCTTCAGGAAGGTAGGAGGGATTTTCTCAGCTAAGCACACCTTGCTGCCTGCATGCCTGACCTAAGGGCATATGGATATGCTACATGAATCACATGTCCTTACTCTAGAGAAATGCTAGGGGGTGTTTTTCAAAGTGATTTCTCATCAAAATAAAGCATGGGCGAGTTTGCTTTAAATAATAAAAATTAATCAAATAGCATTTTTGATTTGTTGTGTGCAGATGCGGTGTAGTTCCACTTTAGGCAGTCCTGCTGGCTGCAGTACATCAGCCACTGGCTTTTGGAAATTTTACAGGTGGTCTTCTTGTGCTTTTAATTCACATGTTATATATTTAACACCTCAAAGAACTTAGATATTCTCAGTAATGGTGGAACCTGACAGATAAAGTCCCCCCCAGACACCATAGTGTGTAAGGATAATTCAATTGTATCTATAAAAATTGGAAGCTCCTTGAGGGCAGAGACTGATGTGAAAGTACAATATATATGTAAAGTGCTGCGTAAATTGACAGCGCTATATAAGCACCTGAAATAAATAAATAAATCTATAAAATAAATAATTCCATCCCACACACATACCTCTAAGTCCTAGCAAAGTCAAGGTTGGTAAGGCCCCTTTCACACGAACGGATTGTTGAGGTCCGCCTGTCAGTTTTGTCGGCCAACCTGAACGGAAAGTCTATGGAGCGACGGATGTCAGTGGTGACATGTCCGCTGACATCCGACCCGGTCTGATCCACTAAAATCAGACGGATGGCCCTACGTTCGCATCCGTCCCTGGAGGATAGGGTGAGATCTGATGAAAACATGCTGTCCGTTTTTGTGCGATCTCGCCATAGCAACCAGCGGCGCTCAACAAGCCCCTGCCCGCTCAGTGAGCTGAGAGGGACCTGTCATCCGCCGGCTCAGCAGAGATCAATGGAGAGATCTCCCGCTGACCTGGTGGACTCCGTAGCAGTGGATCCGCCTCGTGTGAATGAGGCCTTACACTCAGAAACTCTATTCTGGGGAGCTGGCCTTCCCTTCAAATTCTTAGACAATACAATCAGTCCTACAAAAAGAGCATACATGCTCTGATGCAGTGCTCATAAACAGATATTTTCCATTCCAGCTGTCTGAAATCTGGATAAATATCTGTATATCTGTTGGCCTTAAAAAGTAGGGTCAACCAATGCACATATTGATTTTGTCTATCTTTGATTAGGCTGTAAACATTCAAGTACTTACCTATCATCAACAAGCAATAAGTCAGTAATTCCTTTCCCACCTAAACTATGGCCCATTCCTGCTAAATCCAGCCTCAGTTGGTACATCCAGTAATATGGTCAGTATGCCCAGTGCATTTGTTGAGTTTCTGTAGTACAATGAATATTGTATACATTCATTCTGCTGTCAGAAATACCAGTGTTTGGCTTTGGCTGCAGCTCTTTCTATTCAAGAGATGCAGTAGTTGAGAATATTACAGTCACACTTATGCATGGCTAGGCCAGCCTTATTTAAACTTTTAACCCCGTAGTAACCCAAGAAATAATTTTCAGCTCTCAGGGAACCCCTTCCAATAATTATTGTACAGTATTTATATTTCATAGTGCGCTAGCATGATTATTAAGTTAAAATCATGAAAAATTAGAAGTATTTTGTGAAAACTTTACATTGGTGGTCTTGTTGTTGTCCTTTTACTGCTCCTCAGGCAGGATATCAATCTACTACTGCTACAGCTACTACTACTGTGTGAGAATTTAAAATAAAAATCTCCCCAATGGGACAGAGACATAAAAAGAAAAACCCAGGAGGTTGCACATTCTCTACTCTATCCAAAACAAAGATAACTGCTTTGAAGTTATTTATTTCACTTTGTTGCCAAACCTATAGCAAGTTTGCCAATAGCTAATTAGCCCTTGGCCGCTGCTCACATGTTAAAGAGGTTGAGTCCAATGCGGTAGAGTCTTTTCCTCATGGTGTCCGTTGACAAAGTCGGAGAGCGACAGCTGGCTGGATTCTCACAATAGTACCTAGGAAGGCTGAGGATCATGGCTTGCAAGGCCTCCTTAGAAGAGACCTCTGACACAGACTTTGCTGAGGTAGACGTGCTACTGCTGCTCAACTGTTCTGAGAGGTCAGCTGGTTCTGTTTCAGCCTGAACAGGCCCAACTAGCTCCTTCCCCACCCCTTCCCCATTGACCTCCGGGAAGGAGTTCTGAACAAGCAGAGACTCATTTACTGGTACCTCCTGATAAGGAGGCTCTAGAATGCTTTCTCCACCAGCTCGATCTTCTTCTGGTTTTAGATTTTGAGTGCCTGCAAGACAGTTGGACATAGACAAAGAAGTAGATGATGAGACCGAGATATTGTTATTGTCTATTTGAACAGTTACATCTCTGAAAGCCATCATCAATGTACTGCTGCTCTTCGGCAATGTCCCTAACTGTCCTTCCTCATTTTCTCTTTCTTCCAGTTTTGGAGGTTCCAGTTCTGGATTTTGCTGCATGAAAGTCTCTCGGATCTGGTAAGAGCCAGCTTCTGGGAAGGCACACATGGTCTTCAGACTCCACGTGCTAAGAGCATCGTCGATAGATTTGGCCAAAGATTGTACCTGCTCGGTGAAGGAGTCTTCCAGTTCAGTTAAAGCCCCACTGATAGTGGCTGGAAGTGAAGGAGATCTTACCAAGGGAATGCCCATCAGGTTGTAGCTCTCAAGCAGAGCCTTTTCAGCAGAGGCAAAGTTATCGGGGTTGTGCACTCGCACCTTCCGCAGGGAGATACGTCTAGGCAGTCGACTTTGGAGGAGAGAGTCGCGGATCTTTTCAAAGTTCTTACTGAGCTGATACTGACGGAAAGCAGTCTGGATAGTGCACGCGGCTCTTCGGGAAACTAGGTGACCGCCATACTTGTGCTCCAACATTTCAATCTGCAACAAAATAAAAAGTATTGAGATCTCTGTTAATTCAATAATCATATAACGTGGAACAAGAGCCCAAACTTTTTTTGAGAGTTTTAAATTTTGTAGGGAAGGTTTAGAAACCCTGTCAGGTTTTTATTGCTGTTGGTTGGATTCACCCTAACTTTGTGGTTCTATAACACCGTGGCAATAAGTTGCAGTAATGTTTGTCACTGGGACTGGAAGCCACAGCAAACAAAAACATTTTTTTTTGTGCTTCTCTCTGTCCCATAGGACAGATTCCCCATAGCTTTCTGCCCTGAGAGGAAGTGTGGAAAATCTCTACATAGGAAAACAGATGGCAAGGAAAACCTGACAGCGGCTCTAACCCTTCCTGTTCTACATAAATTAAAGTGTTTTAGCTGGAGCTTTGAAGCTGAACTCCAGACTTCCCTTCAGTCTTGCACAGTTGTACAGGATCCTCTTCTGTACTGAAATAGCTTACTCTTTTTTCACTGCACACTGTGAGCTTCTCCCAATGTGCATTAGAAGCTGCAGCAAGTCAAACAGAGCCCGCCTTATTTCCTGGCCTTCAATCATGGAGGCTAAGCCTTCAATCATGGAGGCTAAGCATCACATATGAGCATTACCTAAGGCAGGCTATCATTTTATGTTAGCATTATGAATATTCTTTTGAAATATAAGACATTTGTTGTCTTCTGAAGTGGCAGCTTAAAAACACTTCAAGTGATGACCATGATGGCTAAAAGCTGAAGGGGGAGAAAAAAGAAATTTAATTTCAAAGGGCATGAACTGTAGTGCAGCAAAGACGCAAGAGATACAAATCACATTTTTCTAGATGGCATAGAGAGTTCAGCGTTTCCTTTTGCCATCGGGCTTTTGGAAATTATATTATTCCAGAAGAAAAAGCAAAGAAGGTCAGGAGAGACTATGAATCATAGGCAGAGGTCATCATTGCTTCTGCCTGCACAGAACTCTTTCCAATATCTTTATCCATACTCCATTAAAGCAGACTTAGCATCAGATATAAGTTTTCATGGTACATTTATTCGTGCTAAGTAATGTGTCAGTTTAACACTCCCCTGGCCTGACAACAGCTTCAACTGCTTTTCTCTCCTGCAAGATGGTGCCTTCTTTGTTTAGACATCATCCAGGATCACTAGTTACTTCCTAGACTGAAATGCTTTTTAGGATGATACAGTCATGTAAACACTGGTGCCTTTGTAGTTTTTGGATCTGTTTAGAAAAACTGGACACAGGTCAGCCCTTGCTGTAGCCTCACAACTAATGGCTGATTACAATGTTGTCAGATCTTAGATGAGAAGAGACTGTGGAAATGCTCCTTTCTGCCTGCAGCAGACTGATGACATCATCTCAGCCAAAAGGTGGCGCTTTTCTGAAAAATTATACCAAGACTGTATAATGTTGCTGTCAGTAATGTATTCATGTTGACTTCTTAAATGATGAAAGTCTATTTTAAAGCAGAACTAAAGCCAAAATAAAAAAGGATAACACTTTTTGGTAGAAGAGACTTTGTATGACTCTTTTCCAAAACAACTCATTGTCCATTCTCCTTGCAATTTTGTTTTGTGCATACACTGACTGGAGCCCATATGGAGCGCAGTGCACTGAAAGATGCTGAGTATAGAGCCAGGTGATGCAATAGGAAAGAAGCAAGAAGACAGCAGTGGTATTTGGTAGCATGGACCTGTTGGTGCTAGAGGAGGGCAAACCAAAAGGAGATCCTGACATAATTTGCAAGTATACTATACATACCTGCACATTATGGCAAAAGCTGCCATCACTCCCTAGGTTTTGAAGCAGAACCCTAGTCAAACATAATTAGATAAAATTGAATATCCAATTAATTAGCAAAATAACAAAACCAGCGTTTGCTGTAAAATTCAGCTTAATTTCAGAGATTTTAGTTGTAGTAATGTTTTTCTGCTACTAGATGTCCTCAGTCTGATAGCAAACATCTTTCAACACACTTCCTCAGATCCCAGGTCCTTCTGGACTCAATAGCAGCCTGTGTCTGGGCAGTGTAAGGAGAATTAGCCCAGTCATAAGCTAATTTTCTTGTAATCCTGCTGAAACGGGGTGAAGCGCGTAAGAGGGAGTCAACCAGTGACGTCCGTTGCATGGATTTAGATTTGAACAAAGGGGGATGATATACCATAATTAGGTTTTGTAATGGTTGAATATAAAAAATGTATAAAGTAATTGTGCAGGTGAAGGAAATTAGTAAATAAATATTCACAAAACAGCAGATGGCAATCACACAACAGAACATGCGTGTAAAATAATAGAAAATAAAGATTTCCGCGCTAATGAAACAATATGACCAAAACAAAATATGTGATAAATATAACCGTGATCAGTCCATACAAAAAACAAAAATAAATGAAATATCCTTTGCATTCGTGTCTCAATGGTGTTGGACAACTAAACACCCAGAGTGCACTTTCCACCGTCATAGGAAAAAAGGCTGTGCCTTACCAGATAACTAGACTCCACGTTATAGGAGCCTAGTAAAGCAGGGGTTCATGCAGCACATAGGATCCATCCTCTGGATGTAGACAAGGTGATATGGATATCATCTCCACTGGTTGCTCTCTTTGTCTTTTCGCTCACAGGTGAGGTGCAAAAAAGAGAGGAGAAGAATGCCAACATAGCATAAAACTGTGATGGTTTATTGAAAGTTGCACAAGTCCAACAAGACATAGATAAAAAGTTCCTGGATAAAAACAATCTGCAGATCGCATACAAACTAACATGGTGAGACTAAGCATAGACTCCACCCTACTATTTTCGTCATAACTGACGTCAGCAGGAGTGACGACAATTATCGGGGTGACGTCAGTTATGATGAAACTAGTAGGGTGGAGTCTATGCTTAGTCTCACCACGCTAGTTTGATAAAAAGATAACTGTAAGTGCAAAAGACAGTGTGGGTGCGGGCATACAAGTGGGCAATAGATGAACAATGTTAGTCCATTAGTCCATAGAGGTCAATTCTTAAAACAGGGTAAAAGGCAGCAGCTGTCCTCAGAGAAAATTCAGCTTTGCAAACAGGATGAAAAGGAGAGGAGAACACAGGAAGCGCCACCTGAGTGTAGTATTTAGGGTACAATTTAATTACATGGTAAGTAATGCACTTACAAGATACAAGATAAAAGCAGGCTCATCCCGGATGCCGGGAGGGTAGCTCTCCCGGCATCCAAGACAGGCATCCACGTGTATGGCGAGTTGACAGGGGAACCGTGATCCGTCCTGTGGCCACCAGGAAGTCGGCCAGAACTAGCGTGGAATGCAAGGAAGTGACATCACCAGGAGTGGAAGAACATCAAGGAGGGAACGGCTGGATGGGCAAGGCTACGCCGGTGATGTCACTTCCTTACATTCCACGCTGGTTCCTGCGGACTTCCTGGTGGCCACAGGACATGTACACGTGGATGCCTGTCTCGGATGCTGGAAGAGCTACCCCCCATACCAATATACAGATGAGCCTGCTTTTATCTTGTATCTTGTGAGTGCATTACTTATCATGTAATTAAATTGTACCCTAAATACTACACTCAGGTGGCACTTCCTGTGTTCTCCTCTTCTTTTTACCACGCTAGTTTGTATGCGATCTGCAGATTTTTTTTATCCAGGAACTTTTTATCTATGTCTTGTTGGACTTATGCAACTTTCAATAAACCATCACAGTTTTATGCTATGTTGGCGTTCTTCTCCTCGCTATTTTTTTACACTTCACCTGTGAGCGAAAAAGACAAAGAGAGCAACCAGTGGAGTTGATATCCATAACACCTTGTCTACATCCAGAGAACGGAAACTATGTGCCGCATGAACCCCTGCTTTACTGGCTTCCTATAATGTGGAGTCTAATTATCTATGAGCGAAAAAACAAAGATAGCAACTAGTGGAGTTGATATCCATATCAACTTGTCTACATCCAGAGGACAGATCTTATGTGCCGCAAGTACACCCCATCTTTACTAGGCTCCTATAACGTGGAGTCTAGTTATTTGGTAAGGCACAGCCTTTTTTCCTATCACGGTGGAAGGTGCACTCTGGGTGTTTAGTCGTCCAACACCTTTGAGACACGAATTCAAAGGATATTTCACTTATTTTGGATTTTTTATGGACTGATCCCTGTAAGATTTATCACATATTTTGTTTTGATCATATTGTTTCATTAGCGAGGCAATGGTTGTATATAGGCACCCACACGTTTAAAACACTGAAAAAGGGCTAGCGCTGTGAGTTTTTCTAGTTTTATCATCTGAGGCAATTGTGCCTTTGTGACAGCAACAAACCCGCCACTTTTATTTATTCATTTTCATTTTATTTATATTTTTTAATTTTTAATCCATAACTTTTACACTTTGGTGGGAGTATTAATTTAAAAAGCACGTTACACAATCCTTGTGCGGGTAAATAAAGAGAGATTCAGTAAAAAAAAAAAATATTTTTTTAAAACGTAGATATATATTTCTTGCTATTACCATAACCTACCGCCAGAAAACAACCCAGCACAAACTCTCCTGCTTCTGATGACTGCAGTGATACCACATATGTTTATGTGATTTGTACCCATACTAGGGCCCAGAAACAATAATGTGCATTTTGTTTTTTTTTTATCCTACTTAAAACACACTGACAGTAATTTAAAAAAATGCTTTTTTAATCCTACCAAAAATATACTGACCCTGACCATTGACCCAGAACTTTTAGTCTGATCATGACCTTTGACCCTAACCTTGGCTCTAACCGTGATCAAACCCTTATCTAGCTATTTTTTCTTTCTTTTTTTCTTTTTTTTTTACACACACTTTGTTTACATTTTTCTCCTCTTACAAGGAGAGAAAGATACAATGTATCTTTTTCTCTATTCAAGAGGAGAAGAAAACACAAGGGCCGGCTATACAGTGACTGATCACTGTGACAGCCAATCACAGGCTATCACAACAATCAGGTGATTGGGAACCAGGTCTTCCAGTTGTCTATTGTTAGGCCTCTTGAACACTGCAGCTTAAAAAAGCTCAGTACAGCTTTTTTTTTTTTTACTAAGCTAAAATACAGCCCATAGATTGTAATGCGCCTAGGCACACAGGCATGTAAACAAGCGCCGTGCATTTTTCAGTAAAAAAAAAAAAAAAAAGCTTTTTTGGGTTAGTAATTGGCGCCTCATGTGCGCAAATGAACACAAATGTGCGCAAATGCTCATTTACATGTTTTGCAGGAAGAGAACAAGAGAATACGTTTGCGCACAGTTGCACGAAAACGCGCGCAAATGCATATACATGAAAATGCGCGTAGATACATGCAAATACATACCAAAAAAAAAAAATCTAAAAAAGTAGATGCTCAAACAGGAGTATCATGTGCAAGAGGCCTTAGTGTGGAGCCCGGGGCTCTCGGTGAGAGTCCAGCCTGTGTGCTGGAAGTGCACCATGCAGAATGTTCACAGCACAAACACAATTACATATATATGCGGTCCCATTGATAAAGATCCGGAAATACAGTATGTGTACAGTCGGCAAGAAATTGTTCAAGTGTATCTATGGTCAAAATGTAAAATCATACTGTACATTAATTTCCATATTGTATTTCAACTATTTATAACTCATTCATATTAATCTGAATGATCTTGAAGTTTGTAAACTTAGTTTGTGAAGATTCCCACACATTTACTTCCATGAATTCTGTGACACGTAATCACTATGTCCTGTGAGTAGGCACCGCTGTGTCACCCATTTCACAGAGCCTGTCTTCTGAACTACAGAAGTGCTGAGAGGAGGAGTTTCAGGAGGTGGAGTCAGTACTTACCTGACTCCTGTTCTCAGCTGCAATAGGCGCTTAGAGAGTTGGGGGTGGAGAGTCCTTGTGCCAATAGGGTGGGAGGAGGGGGGTGTGATGACAACAGCTGGAACAGAGCACAGGCACAGTCCTGTGTAAAATGCAGACACAGAAACAGCTGGGCAGGGGGGCATGTCATCAGGAGGTACAGGAGGGTCTGTCAGCACAAGTCTGACCACTAGAGTACAGACATGTTGTGTTCCCAAGTAGAATGCAAAGAAGCAAACTGACCACGCTATGGCTGATGTACTTCTGTGCCTTGCGTGGTCATTTTAAAATAGGAAAACGGGGACTGGTCACCAGGGATTTCACACAACGGAAGGAATGCAAAGAGAACAAGATATTTTGTAATTCAAGCACATGGTACCACAGACACATACCAGGAATATGAAATGTTGGGGTAACATAACCTTTAAGTTTGTTTTCTTTGTATTTGTGTTTCTTTTGTTTGTGTTTGATGATTACTTGTGTACTGTCACTATCAATATTTTTATTTTACTTCTTTTCGCTTTCTGATTTTTTCTTTCTGTGAAAACAAGTAAAATAATAAGTCTTAGTTGAAAGAGGCTTTTGCAGCCCTCAGCAGCCATTTAAAGCCAACTGCACCCATAAAACCACTTACACTTCAACCTTTCCCATTGACACAAAATGGCATTTTTTTTTAGAATTTTTCAGAATCTTGCTGAAATTTTGGGGATACTAAAACTACCAATTTCACTCCTATCACTACCAGTTTCTAAAATCTTTGTTATCAGAGGACTCAGTCTACTGCCTCTTTGCTGATTACTTCACATTGACAATCATTTATATGCAGGAATAAAGTAGGTTGGGTTCACACCTGATGTAGCAGGAACTTGCACACCTGCTCACGATTTTTTGCACATTTTGGAGCATTTCCACACGTCACGCATAGGGCAGGCAATTCACTTGAATGGGCTGCCCTACACGCGACAAACGCCCAAAGAATCTCCAAGACCTTTTTTGGAGCAGAGCAGGACACATTCTTTTCATGTGTTTTGGCACTTTTTTAGCTCTACAAAATGTGCGGCAAATGCTCGCCTGGTACCTGTGCTTGGGATACAAATAGTGGCACCACAAACGATATGCGCGTTTGCTGCATATTCCCTAAAGGAGCGGCAAAACGCGCATTTCTGTGCGCTTTGTCGCACGTTCTGGAAATATCAGGTGTGAATGGAGCCTCGTGACGTGCAACTTTTGCCCATCAACCAGAGCATCTCACCTGTTTGTTCTTGAGATCCAAGGACAGCTCATAGTCGTTGTTATTCCCGTGCGAACAAGTGGCTGCATTTTTCCCTTTCGGCATTCTCACCGGAGAGCCTGTATGGTGCAGACTGGCCTTGGTCACCGCCTCCTCATCTCCAGGCTGCTTCAATGTGGTCCCACTTGTCTGGCTGTCTTCCCGAATGTCCCAGGCTGTGCAGAGCAACGTCTTACCACAGGACTCATCACTGCCACACAAATGAAAATATTTTTTTAGCTGTAATGTATTATCAGAGAGGGGCCATGTCACTGCAAATCGAACATTAAAAAGTAACTTTTATTGCAATTTTAATTTTCATGATTGTTTGTATAAGCATAGTTAATCAACATTTCCCTTCACTCATTCCATTGTGATTGGATTATTCAGCATACATTGTGTGGTTTTTATTTTTTTTTTATTTTTTTTTTTGGCTAAGCCCAACTTTAGTAGCAGTTAAACTTTCATTCTCTCCCACTTAATCCATTTTGCAACCTGATATAAAGTGCCTCATGTTTGCACTACTCTTCCACAGCTCTCCCTTGCACTCCTCATCCACTGCCCAACTTTACACCCCTAATCCACATCTCACCTCTTCACCCTTCACCCACAGCTTACCTTTGCACCCATGCACAGGAGTGATTCATCCAGCACTGGCCAATGAAGACGGCTGAAGACTGGCACCCAGGAGAAGATGCAGGTGCTGGCGAAGGATGGGAACCATTGAAGGAAAGGTAAGTATAGCTCCCTTTAGTTCCACTGTAAGGCTTGGTTCACATCTCTGTATGTGTGGCTGCAGGTGTGGGAATCACAACAATTCCCGCACCCACCCACATTGAAAATACGCTGCTCTGTGAAAATACATGGGGCTGCCACTCATTCTGAATGCCCCCACGCATGTAAAATCCCAGTGTGTGTGGGGGTGCGGGAATCACATGGAAATTGCATGGTCAAAATTGCCATGCGATTTCCCTGTGGGCCACGGTTTAAAAAAGCATGCAACTTTTTCTGTGGAAAACGCAGGCACAGCAGCCCATTAAAATGAATAGGCTGCCGTGCCCATGCAAATGCGGCCCGCAGAAATGCACATATGTGAACCTAGGGTCAATTAATATTTTGTGCCTGGAGTTCAGATTTCAGTTTATCAATGATTTTCAGCACAACTCTTAAAGTGCTGTATATGCAAAGCCAAAACTTTTTGTATAGGTTGAAGGCAGCCAAAAGGCTGCATTAATGTTGTAAACAGATAATCATTACACATTACCCGGGCTTTTTTTCAGAGGGAACTTGGTGGAACTCAGTTCCACCACCTCTGGCTCAGACCCTTTGGTGCCTGCTCACCACAATCACTTGTAAACACAGTAGTCTGGTTTCTGTGTTTACAAGTGACAGCTCTGCATTCGGTATGTAATGCAATCCTGGCATTTAATGCCCCTTTAAGACCCTCCTACTGTTTTTGTGAAATTTGACTGAACACACCCACTATTTGATGTGATTTGGGGTGTGTGTGTAGGGGGAGGGGTTTTGTGGGGCCGTATTGTTTGAGAAAAAAAGCCCTGCACATTACCATTGAACCTTTTGTAACATTAAAGCTGAATTCTGGGAATGTGAAATAAACAACCCTTGCAGTGGAAGCTCTGCACTACAAGGGTTATATGCTCATTTTATTTTTGGGGATCGAAACAGGCATTTTTACTTACCCGATTCCTCACCCCAGTGCTGTCCTTCTCTCCCTGATGCTCCATTCTGTGGGTGGAGACTCAACATCATTATGTGCAATGCAGGGCTAATGACCCTGCATTGTATGTGGTGGGCGAGCATTGCAGCCTAAAGCACTTTACAGAGGAGGCTGCATATTGTGCAATGTGTAGTCTCCACAAAGGATGCATGTGAGAGGGTGGCAGTTTAGGAACATTTGTGGGAGACAGTTGTCATTCTATAACAGGATGTGCCTGTTATAGGAGCGCATGTTGCACCAGTGTGAACCGGGCCTTAAAGCTTATATGAGATTTTAATGATTGGATTAAGATCCATTTTAAGTTTTACAAGTCTGGGCTTGGCACGTGATCCGCAAGTCTTTTTTGTTAATGAGAATTTTATAACTTCTTAACAACCATCAAGACTTCATGAATTGGGCAGGATCTAAATTTAGATATCGGCAGTGACAGTTGGGTTTGGGCACCAGAATTTGCTGACAATTGCTGCATATAACCCTTTGGACGCAAAAGAGTTAAGGTGACAGAATATTTTTAGAAAAGCCAAGGACTTGGATAAGCGGATTAAATTTGTGCCATACCCTCCGTACAAGGCGATGAGCCTGAATATTTTATATGTATTAATATAGCTGCCATCTGGAATTTCGTAATACATGTGTACACAGCCCAGCCTCTCCAGGCTTCGGAATAAAGATGGCTTCTAGTCTAATTTTAATTTTCGAGTTGGCTGACAAAATGCAGCCCCCAGCCTTGAATGGAAATCACAGACAGAGGTCAGAGACACATTATCGAAAATAATTAAAGCGATAATCACGCAAGGAGACACAGGGTAGACTTCCACTTGTAGGAAAATGGGCAGACCACCATTGCCTCAAGGGACACTATAATGCCACTATTAACTGCCTGTCTGTTTAAATTACCACATGTACTTACTGGTACATGGTACATAGCGCACTATGCCCCAATCCTCCCTTGCATTCTTCTGTTTACCTAGAACACAATATCATTTTAGGGCTGCGGTAATACAATACGAATAAAGCATATCTAAACCCAAGACTTTAGCTAGGCAGTCATTTGTTGTGGTGATTGCATTCATTTTCTTTTTTTAAAAAATATAAAGAACCTGTTGATCCTGATCCAAATCCAGTATCCTTAAACTTCCTGTGCACTGAAATAAAATCCTAAACAAAGTTATCAGCTTTCAAAGATCTCTTCTTGTGAGCTACACAATACCTCCGGTAATGGATGATATGGCGAGAGGAAGATGTTTGTATTTCAAATTAAGAGAGCAGCTTGATTGTTTAGGTGTAGCCAGCTGGAGGAGCAGGCTGTGTCTGTTCTTCTCCTTTTCCCCCCTCCGCTGAGGTGTTGAACAGCGCAGGCTCTGTGTGTTCGCTCCTCCTCCCCCCGCCTCCTCATAACTGCAGCAGCGAGGAGCAAATCAGCAGCAAGGGGATGAAGTGGCAGCTGCTGAGAAAACTGGACATGTAGTCCTGTGGGTGCAACCTGGCGCAGGGGCAGTCAATGGGCAGCAGACTTCAATATCCAGGGATCCCCTGCAACTAGAAGAGGAGAGAGAGAGACTTTTCCCCAGCTGTTGAGCTAGAGAGGAGATAGAGCAGTACAGGAACCAGACTGTGCAGGCTCGATTCTGCGTTCTGAGCACCCAGAGAGCTGAGAGATTGAGCCACAGAGAGTCACCAGATCAGGGACCAGAGCAGTGCAGGCCTGCTGCTTGGACTTGCCAGTGCTGCACTAGAGAGACAGCCATGGAGGGCTGGTGAACTGGAACAGGAACAGTATGCTATGTCCATAGAGTCTGAGGACTGAGACACAAAAAGGTCTTTCATTGTGCTGGGACCAGAGCTGGAGAGACCTGTTGCCATGTGAGTGCCTACACTAGTGAGAACAGAACCTTGTGGAGACCTGATCGTGAGGACCGAGCCACCTGGGACATCAGACTGCCAAGCTTTCTGGACCAGATCCGCTGGATACCAGGAGCAGAACCAACTGTGCTTTTCCCATTTCTATCAGCCGTTAATGTCAGTAGAAGCTGTCCTTACTTAGCAGCCCAACTGTCATCAATCGCATATAGTTTAAAGAGACAGTAACATGTGCACCACCGTACGTATGGGCCCCAACGTTAGCTGGCTTAAATTTGTGCATTCAGGAACACTTTTTGACTAGTTATTGCTGAGAGTTACAGTGAAACTTTTTATTGTGCCATATATGCTCTTCACGATTTTTATTGTTCTTATCAGTGCTGTGTATACCAATTTAATTTGGTTCAGCCTTATCGCAATTTAGGTTACTTGCTATAGTTGAGGCTACTATTCCCCTTAAAGTATAACTAAACGCAAGCCTTTTTTTAAAATTTTGGATAGAGTGAAGAGGGATTAGAATGCTTGACAGTTTTTATTGCTGTCTGTGCTTCTGTTAAGAAGTTTCCCCCTCTCTATTTGTCCTGTTTACCGTTATCATTGAAAGTAAAAGTAAACAAAAATCCAAAATGTTGAGTTGTCCCCAGAAAAGTAATAGAGGGTAAATCTTCCAATGGGGACACTTGTTCTGGAGACCTGGGGGTCACTAAGGAATTCCCTTCATTTACATGCATTTCCTCTCACTTCCTGTTTGGCTATGGGACAGGAATTGAGGGGAAATTTCCGCAATGAGACACAGATGGCAAAAAAAAAAAAAAAAAAGAAATAATACACTTTACTACCAAAAGTATTGGGACATCTGCCTTTACATCCACATGAACTTTAATGGCATCCCAGTCTTAGTCCGTAGGGTTCAGTATTGAGTTGGCCCACCCTTTGCAGATATAACAGCTTCAATTCTTCTAGGAAGGCTGTCCACAAGGTTTTGGAGTGTGTCTATGGGAATGTTTGACCATTCTTCCAGAAGTGCATTTGTGAGATCAGGCACTGATGTGGACGAGAAGGCCTGGCTTGCAATCTCCGCTCTAATTCATCCCAAAGGTGTTCTATCTGGTTGAGGTAAGGACTCTGTGCTGGCCAGTCAAGTTCCTCCACCCCAAACTCGCTCATCCATGTCTTTATGGGCTTTTCTTTGTGCACTGGTGCGCAGCCATGTTGAAACAGGAAGGGGTCAAACTTCCTACAAAGTTGGGAGCATGACATTGTCAAAAATATCTTGGTAGGCTGATTCTTTAAGATTTCCCTTCACTGGAACTAAGGGGCCAAGCCCAACCACTGAAAAACAACCCCACACCATAATCCCCCTTCCATCAAATGATTTGGACCAGTGCCCAAAGCAAAGTCCATAAAGACAAGGATGAGCGAGTTTGGGGTGAAGGAACATAACGGACCTGCACAGATTCCTGACCTCAACCCGATAGAACACCTTTGGGATGAATTAGAGCGGAGACTGTGAGCCAGGCCTTCTCGTCCACATCCATGCCTGACCTCACAAATGCACTTCTGGAAGAATGGTCAAACATTCCCATAGACATACTCCTAAACCTTGTGGACAGCCTTCCTAAAAGAATTGAAGCTGTTATAGCTACAAAGGGTGGGCCAACGCAATATTGAACCCTACGGACTAAAACTGGGATGCCATTTAAGCTCATGTGCGTGTAAAGGCAGGCGTCCCAATACTTTTGGTAATATAGTGTAACTTGGACCTCCTGTTCAATGTTTGATTATTCCTCTGCGTTTTAGGATTGGATAATGGAGGACATTCCCAAACCTCCAACCAGCTATGATGGAGTGACTGCAACCCCTTTTTTTTCAGTCTAACCCCTGGCTATCCTCCCTACTTTCCTTTTAAACTGGTATATTCTGAGTCACCTCACTGCCCACTACTGGAAGCTTGTCTTACATACTCGACTACCCCTTTCTATTAATGGTTGCACTTGACCAGTAAGGTGCACCCCCGGCACTATTCTGGGGTGACACAGATTTGGCTGTGTGTTGTCACCCATTTCCTGCATACTCCCGAGTCTGATTTATTGCAACAGTGCCAATGCACAGTGAACTGGCAAGTTCCGCCATAGTCAATGCAGTAAAATTGTGATGTAAAGCTACTGTAGGGGTGCACACAAGTCCACAGGATCTACATACAGTTTACAGGATGTGAAAAGTGTAGGGAGAGAAAATACCTTAGGGAAAAACTGTCTTTTTAATAAAACATAAAGCAGTCTTGATTTACTTACAGTGTTCTTCTAAGCTAGGCTTTCATTTAGGGGTGTTTAGTTGAACTTTATTGAGTGCTGTATTAGACAAAAGGGTTAATACATGAGTATGCAGTAGAGAGAGTTCGTCCTGAGCCTGGCACACAAGTCAGCCTGGCGCTCTGTGCATGGCACAGCAGCTGGCAGGCCGCATTAGTGTTACATTGTTGTGCCTTAGGATACTGGCGGGGTTGAAGGGGGAGGGGAATTTAAACGGAAGCTCTGAAGTCTTTCCTTTCTTGTGCCCGGGGGCAGATCACGATGGGTAGGATTTGCTGACAGGGCATTGAGGCGGAAGATGGAATGCTATAGTAAGAGACCAGGATACAGAACAGATCTGGAAACCCAGTGACACCATAACACATACACAGTTCACTGCATAGCAACTTTCAAGTGAAAGACTGCAAATCTCAGTATCTGTTCTTATCCTGGCCATACGCCATTGGAATTTAGTTTGAATGGAAATTCTGAAAAAATTGTTTATCAGAGTACTTGATTTTGCCATCAAAAGCCCTAAAAATATTATCCAGTCCTACAACTCGAATGGAATTTCAGTGTTTTAAACAGATTTCTTTTGTGCCTAGAACATGCACATATGTACGATTTTTTTATGAACGAAAACTATATTCACAGTTAGAACTTCTTTTGAGAAAAAAAATTCAATGTTCCTTTCATTTTTCTCGTCACCATGGTTATAAACAAACTTTGATTTGACCCTATTAACCATTATGAAATCAAACAAACGTTTCCAAAATTAAAATCTTTCCACAAAATGTGATTGATATATAGCAAGCTTAATTCTGTATGTATGAATGTTACACAGTAGTGCATCTCTTGTCCTGTATGTTGGGTTTAATTCTCAGTATTTCTTCTATTCTGTATATATGGAGGCTACACTGTAGCACCTCTATTGTCCATTATGTTGGGTGTAATTCTCAGTATTTCTTCTATTCTGTATATATGAAGGCTACACAGTAGCACTTCTCTTGTTCATTATGTTGAGTGTAATTTTAAGTATTTATTCTATTCTGTATATATGGAGGCTACACAGTAGCACCTCTATTGTCTATTATGTTGGGTGTAATTCTAATGCCGCGTACACACGGTCGGACTTTTCATCTACAAAAGTCCAACGGACGCCGACGGACTAAAGCTGGCTGGTAATCCGATCGTGTGTGGGCTTCTCCGGACTTTCAGCAGACTTTTTCAGCCTCAAATCCGACGGACTTTAGATTTGAAACATGCTTCAAATCTTTACGTCGTAACTACGACGGACCCCGAAATCCGCTCGTCTGTGTGCTAGTCCGACGGACAAAAACCCATGCTAGGGCAGCTATTGGCTACTGGCTATGAACTTCCTTATTTTAGTCCGGTGTACGTCATCACGTACGAATCCGTCGGACTTTTGTGTGGTCGTGTGTAGGCAAGTCCGTTCGTTAGAAAGTCTGCTGCAAGTCCGCCGGAAGTCCGCCGGAAGTCTGTCGGACAGGCTGTCGGACTTTTGTAGACGAAAAGTCCGACCGTGTGTACGCGGCATAAGTATTTCTTCTATTCTGTATATATGTAGGCTACACAGTAGCACCTCTATTGTCTATTATGTTGGGTATAATTCTAAAGCCTCGTACATGCGATCGGACTTTTCGACAACAAAACCGTGGAATTTTGTCCGAAGGGTGTTGGCTCAAACTTGTCTTGCATGCACACGGTCACACAAGTGTTGGCCAACAATTACGAACATAGTGACGTACTAGATGTACTATGTGGTATTTCAGCTCTTTAGCGCCACTTTTTGGGCTCATTCGGCTAATTTCGTGTTAGTAGGAGTTTGGTGAGTGTTGATTCACGCTTTTCTTTTCGCGTTTTTCGTTTAGCGCTTTTCAGTTTGCGCTTTTCATTTAGTGCTTTTCAGTTTGTTTCTGAACGGCCGTTCGTCAACCAGAAATGTTGCGGAATCGGAGGAGATAACGTGTTATTTATTATTGGCCTTGGAGTTATTGCTTTGACATTTTTTTTTTTTTGGTTGAATAATGATTTGATTTGGTATATTTTCTATATTTTTGGATGCATAGAATGCACTTTTTGGTTAAGTTCTATTGGCAGATAGCATGTCTAATTTTTTTTTAACGCACAATAAAAAAATTGTGGAGAATAATACTTGGCTATGTGTTTTATTTCAAATGACAGTTTGGGAGTAGGCAGGTACATTTAAAAAAAATACAATGTAAAATTGACAAGGGACACCAACATAGTTGTATCTTTGATCTTATAAACTACGGGATAATGGTGTTGTGGTAAAAAAAGCATAATAATATTATTCTTGATATCACTAGAAAAAAAAGCCTTTGAAAATTTGTTTGCAATCACTCCATTAGTGTCACCAGCAAAGTAGCTTCATTATTATCCCATTGAAGAAGAAGAGAATTGTGCACTGCATTTGGAGATTTCATAATGTGCCACCTCACAAATAGTAATTCTCTATTACGAATGCTAGTTTACAAGACTGACCCATTTTGCTTCCGAGCATGCATATTTGTACTTTGGACTTTTGTCCGACGGACTTGTGTATACACGATCTTCCTATTCTGTATCTATCCACTCCTCACAATAACATTTCTTTTGTTCTGTATACTGGCTGTTATTCACAGTATCCATTCTTAAAATATAGGTATAGAGTCTGCACAGTAACATTTCTCTTGCTCGCGGTGCCAGAGGTAATTTTCAGTACACATACCTTTAGGCAGGTGCTGAACTGCAGTTTGTCTGCCCACCTGAAGGTGGCGCTGTTTTGCTTCTTCAGGCTGGCAGGAAACCATTGGGGACTAATTTTCCCCTATTATGGGAACTAGTCATTCATTTTGGGGAGGCCGGCATCTCCTATTATATGCCGAAATCCCTTGAGATCTGGGCAACAATCTTGACACAGAAGTGCTTATGTAGCAGTTTCTGTGTCATTCAGTGCGTTTGCAGGGTTGGAGTAGGTCAGGGATAGAGCCCTGCTTGTTAGGAAGAGAGTAGGGGCAGTGTTAGAGAGTGGTATCTGATGGGGAGGAAAAGAGAAGGTTTCCCCTACAGGGCATCTCTTCTGCCAGCTTCTCGAAACGTTCCCCCACTGCCAGCTGGACAAACTGCAATGACTTGCAGTGGTCTCAAAGTAATCCAGTAATCTTAATACCTTCTCCAAAGGAAGTGTTCCTCAGGCATTCAAGCATCTGTAAGATCATATTATATTGCTGTTGAAAAAGTGCCTTGTTAATGGACATTAGGTCTCTGCCTGATAAAGAGGCACCTGTAATTTATGTGGTGCTATTTTTTGTAAACTGCCCTATTTCTGTTATCATTCAACGTCTACAATATAAAGTAATGATCAATTATCAACGTGTGTTGAATTGACAACTAATTTCTGGCTACCATTCTTAAGCCCTGACCACATTTTGGCATAGTTGGCATGATATAGAAATCCCTTTCACATTACCGGGCATGGCCACAGACATCACTATGGTGCCCTTTGAAGCAGCACTGGTAAGGGTACCAAAGTATAACGGCCCAAGTATTCCCTTGGATGACTGGGTAGAGAGGTTGAAAAGTTCAGCGAACCAGTTCCAGATGCCAAAGGAACATCTCCCTGACCTGCTAATCAACTCCCTAGAAGATGGGGCTAGGAGAACCATACTCATCTTGCAGGGCCAGTGTACTTCGGGGATCCGAGCTAAGTCCCCACAAAGGACTCTGAAAGAGCTGACGCCGCAGTCAAGCTTAATGCTGTTCTTCAGGAGGTAGTAGAATGAGAACAGGAGAAGATGGAGGCCAGAGTGGGGTTTACTAAGGGAGACATAAGACCCATTTTAAGGAAGGAAGCCACTGCCCCCATATTCCGAGTGCCATTAAACCTTTTCCATTTGGCAGGAAATATCTGCTCTCAAGCAAGAATTGGGGACAGGGCCTTCAGGCAGTAATCTGGGGAAGTATTTGTAGTGTAAAAATAAGGGACATATAACAAGGAAATGTGGATGGGGAAAAATAGGCCTTATTGGCGCTTGCCATTAAACTTGAAGTTCAAGCGGGGGACAACCTGTGGGAACTGCTTCATCTTGTCCCAGGCTTAACTCTAAGATGGCTATCAAGCAAACTGCTTAAAGTAGTTGTACAGGCTCAAGGTTTTTTGCCTTCATGTAATCTTTGCTGGTAAAAAAATGTTCTGTGTGCAGCAGAGGAGCCCTGTGCATGAAAGCCAATGAAGAGAGAGAGGGGGTGGGGCCGAGCTGCAGCTCTGTGTGTGAATGGACACGCAGTTTGAGAACGAGCCTGCTTGGGTGCCCCATTGCAAGCTGCTTGATCTGGGGGCACTCAGCAGGAGGGAGGGGCCAAGACATGTTTGTTATTTATTTTATTTTTTTAAATAACCAAACCTTTAATATAACTTTAATTAATATAGGGTCTGAGGTGACTGTCATGGGATATACATTGTACCCAACAGGGCAGTTAAAAAAATGTAAAAAAATATAAAAAGTGAAAAATAAAATAACATTCTAAATAATTATTAAAAAAGATAAGGCCTCGTTTACATGTGCTTTGCTTTCTATAATTTCTGCCATGGCTGAGAAGCTTACCATTGCAGCTGTGGCATGTGTACACCCCTAGCCACTGCCTCTGTTGCTAAAGGGGGTAGTGGCTGGTGGGTGGTAAAAGCGCAGCTCAACCACAAGGTTTTTATTTCCCCCCCAGCCTCACATGTGAATGAGCCCTAAGGACTCTGGCCCTGTGAATGAGTGGATTGTTTATGCGGCAGGAGCTGTCTGTTACTCTAAGGCAGTGATGGTGAACCTTGGCACCCCAGATGTTTTGGAACTACATTTCCCATGATCCTCATGCACTCCGCAGTGTAGTTGAGCATCATGGGAAATGTAGTTCCAAAACATCTGGGGTGCCAAGGTTCGCCATCACTGCTCTAAGGGGACAGCTGTACAAACACAGCCACAGGTCCTAGTTTGGCAGGTGTGTGTTAGTGGCCCTGAATGCACACTGTCTTTGTTCAGGGCCGTACACCTGCACCCACACGCCTGTCAAATTAGGACCTGTGGCTGTGTTCATACAGTTGCTGAGCCTCTGTAGAGTGATATAGGCCGCCTGCACACAGCTCCTACAGCCATATAAACAAACCACTGATTTACAATGTACAGGCTGCAGCACCCATGTGAATGAGCCCCAATATTTGTTCACATGCAGAGCTTTAGAAGGAATTTTGTTGTGTTTATGCCCACTAATAATGATTTTAGTGTAAATATAATTTGATGTTTTTGGGTGGGGGCCTGTCAGGTAGACTGTATGGGACCCCCTGATTTCTAGTAGCAGCTTTTCCCCACCTCTGCAATCTTCCTGTTTGGCAAGAGTTAATAGAACAGAGGATCTGTCACGCGACTATGCTAGCCCTTTCCACCCAGCTCCTCCATTTATGAAATGTGATCTACTTGAGCGACAATGGCGTAAAAAACAAATCCCTGCAGGACTTCACCCTATATAAATCTGCCCTCCTAAAATACAATTCCTGCCTCCATGCTGCCAAACAAACCTACTTTGTCTCTCTTATTAATACCCTGTCATCCAGTCCTCTTTGGCTCTTATAAATTATAAAAGTGGATTGTGCTAACTTCTGTGTATGATACCACTGCTGAAAATATGCAAAAATAGGATATCTATCCTATGTAGCGTGCTTTTCTGTATCAATTAATATTGTGTCAAAAATATACTGTCCACATAGTGTTACTAGTGACAAAATAATATTTAAAAAAACTGCCAAAAAACAGTTTAAAGTGCTAGTGGTAAAAAAATGAAATATGACAAAATATTAAAAAATGTGCAATGTGCCAATATTACTTAGTGACCATCAAATATCACATATCACCATGCATATATACTACATACTGCAAAAAATGTCCTCAACATATGCATAAACACTACAGCCCACTAGATGTCCTCAGTGGGTGATTACTTCTGTGCAATGACGTATGGTGTTACCAAAAACTATTTAAAGTGCTAGTGCTACAAAATATCAAAAAAATAATAATAATAAACAATGTGCCAATATTACTAACAAAATATCACATATCAACATGCATATGTACTACATAGTGCAAAAAAACTATAAATGTCCTCGACATATGCAAAAACGCCACAGTACACTGGATGTCTTCAGTGAGTGATCACTTCTGTGCAATGACGTTCCTTTTCAGTATATTGTGCTCCTAATTCACCGCTTATCGTGACTTCACCACCACCTCATGCAATGGCCACTCACCAGATGTAATAAGAATAAACGTCTTTGGTTCATTAAGGATAATTAATCCGTATGTGATGGATCCAATAGCAGCCTTTCCAAGCAATGTATTAGTACCTCTTGCTCTGTTCAGTGATGTTATGGTGCCGGCACCAAGCAAATCCAGCAGTGCATATGGAGAGCGGTGTCTGAGTTTGTTTCCCCTGACACTGTGTCTCCTCACAGTGGCATGCTTTCCAGGCCTCACTCTTGTTCAACCGGAAGTGATGAGAAAGTTCCCAGCAGCCTCTACGCGTTTCGCAATGTAATTTGCGTCATCAGGAAGCCAACAAACCACTGATTTACAATGTACAGGCCACAGCACCCATGTGAATGAGCCCCAATACTTTGTTCACATGCAGAGCTTTAGTAGGAATTTTGTTGTGTTTATGCCCACTGATAATGATTTTAGTGTATTTTTAGTGAAAATATAATTTGATGTTTTTGGGTGGGGGCCTGTCAGGTAGACTGTATGGGACCCCCTGATTTCTAGTAGCAGCCCTTTCCCCACCTCTGCAATCTTCCGGTTTGGCAGGACTTCACCCTATATAAATCTGCCCTCCTAAAATACAATTCCTGCCTCCATGCTGCCAAACAAACCTACTTTGTCTCTCTTATTAATACCCTGTCATCCAATCCTCTTTAGCTCTTCTCTACCTTTAACTCTCTGCTTTTTCACCTGCCCCCTCTTTCCATTAACTCACTCACTGCCCAAGAGATTGACAATCACTTTAAAGACGAGATTGATGCAATGCATGAGGAAACTTCCACTGTACATTTATCTACCCCACTTAACAAACCTGTCTAACAGCACATTCAATACTTTCCTCTTTTGAACTGGCTATAACTGAAGAGGTAGAAAACTTTTCTCAGATGCCCAACTAACCACTTGTTCCCTGGATCATGTTCCCTTGCAACTACTAGGGTCACCCTCTTATTCTATCCTATGCTCCCTCACTCACTTCTTCAATCTCTCCCCCTCTATGGGAGAACTGGTCCATTTTCTTTCCTGCAACCAAAATCACACTATCTATGGCCTGCCTTACTGTCCTGGGCTGTCAACATGGGTGCAACGAGCTTGTTAGGAGTGCTGAAACTGTGCTCTTCATCAACGACATGATTACAATGTATAGAATGTTTGAACTGTTAACCATGGACTTTCTAACTGTGACAGAGACATCCTCTGGATATCATTATGCTTTTGTGTTTGTAGACCACTTTTACAAGCGTGCCATCATGTTGCCCACACAAGATCAAACAGATGTCACCATAGCCAATCTCTTTGGGCACATGTAATACAGCCATATGGCTGTCCAAAACAGATTCTGTCTGATCAAGGTTCCAATTTTGAATTGCAAATGTTTTTAGAGTTATGCTGCTTGAGCGGTATTCGTAAGTTGCATACAACTCCATACCATCCACAAGGAAATGTGGAGTGCGAGCGCATGAATTGGAATCTGCTGGACATAATTTGCACTCTGGAGCAAGACTATCATGATTGATGACTGCAGCATGTCAGTGATGTGGCTTGGGCCTACAAACAGTTCAAAGGCCACAGGTTATACTCCCTTCTTTTTAATGTTACCCATAGATCTGCCCTTGGACACACCCAAACCCATGTCTTAACAGTCACTTAATGAGTGGGTACAGGAGCATTGGCACTGCCTAACAAAAGCTTAGCAGCTGGTGCTAAAACAACATTTAAACTTAGCAGATAGTAATAGTTGATCTATTACCCCTTCGACCTGGGATAGGTAACAAACTGGAGCCCAGATGGGAGTCCCATCCATACCACATTGAAAAGCAACACTTTCCAGATTGTCCTGTGTGTGATGTTGTTTTGGAAGGACAGGTAGGAATTTGTGGTTTCCCGCATCCAATTCTCATGTCAGGAGACTGTGACCGGCTCTCAATGGAGCCGGTTCACACATCTCCGGGACAGTTGCAGAGCGGTTTGCAGAGTCTTGTGCATCTTCTGGTCCAGGTCTGAATTCAGCCAAAAAATCTGAGCAAATTCAGACCTGAAACGGTGAACAAGGACGCACCGCACCCCTGCTGTGAGCTGCTCCGCACAACAGTGTGTACCCAGTCTTACACTAAAACCTGCTGTGACCTTGTGACTTCGGTGCAGACATCCTTCCATCTCCCTTCATGCCTCTTTTTGGTTCAGGACTAGCAGATTAGCCTCCAACTCCCGAGGCTCCACTGGCGTGATATTTGCCACCAATCAAGACTCTTTTTTCGGATCCATGGGTTTAGGATAGACAGCCTTACCCTGCTTCAGGAGCCTTAGATTCTCCTCTCAAAGATGCTCCATCTTGGACAATGAGGTGGACGATGGGGCCCAAGTACCTGCAAGTGCCACCAGAGAACTTATACCTGCCATTTATTCTGACTGATATTTTGTAATTACTGTTGTTGTTATGTATGTTAGTTTAAATTACTGCTGTTCATACTTTGTATGATTGTTTGATATGTAGAGAACTGCATCCCTTCAAAAGTATCTTCATTCTTCTACCCCCCCGAAAAAAATCTAAAGTCAGCAGCTTCAAATACTGTAGCTGCCGACTTTTAATAAAAGGACACTTACCTGTTTAGGGATCCAGTGCTGTCCTTGCCTGGTCTTCGGGTCCTTGGCATTACCAAGTCTTGTGGCTTTTTTACAGCCGGCTTCCCACTGCACATCTGCGAGCTGCGTCTCCCCCCCCCCAAAAAAAAAGTGCCCAAAAGTTAAGGGGAGGCAGAAAAGTGGAACTTCCCCTTTTGTATAAAGTTTCGCTTTGAGAGGGGAGAATGTAGGCATATGTTGGGCTGCAGTTTGACCATCAACCTGAAGGCAGAGCTGTGCTGCTTATTCAGGTTGAAAGGAAACCAATAGGGACTAATTTGTGCTCTATTATGGGCTCCAGGCATCTATCTTGGGAAGGCCTCTTCTATTGAATGACAAAATTGGGTGGCCATCTTGAAACAGAAGTGTTCAAATACAAATGTTTCTGCTGTGCCCGCATTAAGGGAACAGGTCAGGAATAAATCTTTGTTGTTATGGAGAGAGTATTAACGTCTCTTGACTCAATTTCTGGGTATTATTGATATGCTCTATCTACATATCTGTATAGTCTTTGTATGTATGTCTTAATTTTTTCTGTAAGACGCATGTTATTCTCAGTATCTGTTCCATTTTTATGTTTGTATCCATAATTGCACTTAGAATAAATGCATTTCTGAAATATTTTCTAATATCTGCACAGTGCAACTTCTCACATCATTCTTCCAATTGATATTTATTGATGGCTGCAATATACTAAATGATCACACGACTCAGTGGAGACAATCATTAATGCTCTTCTTCACCCCTCCCCCAGCAGCATTATAAATTCCAATTCTACCAGAGCATTAAGAGCTCTTATTGAGGACCTGTGTGCATATATTGACCGATGAACATAGATCTTTCCATGTTTTTTCTAATGATTCATACATACAGAACAATACTGTACACATGCTTACAAATCAAGTCACAGACGTACAAATGAATACAATGTTTCAATACGCTGATACTTCTATACATTTAGGTACTTAGCGATCACAAAACACACAAAGCATCATTGAACATGCGTTTATTTACATATGTATGCAGCAAAGAAACAAAAAACATGCATATGCAGACATATACAGGTAAGAAAAGACAAACAGAATGAGAAAACAAGAACATCTAAAACATTTCAAACAAAATGGCAAATGTACAATGATATACAATACACAATATGCACACATAAGATACACATTCATACAGCCAAGGAGGCTGTGCTGGTGTCATTAGGATTGCTCTCATTAGACCCTGACTGAGCCTGTGCGGTTTAGGTTAGAGCCTATTCACACTTGTCTGTTTCCAGCCGTATGGCCTTATTCACATAAGTGTACTATAGCATACACCTGTATGAGGGCCATTTTTGCAAGCACAGGGATACACAGGTGTTCCATGCATATGTGTGCAAGCAGTCCCAGTTCTAGTGAATTGGGAAGCAGCAGCTGCATGAACACTGCTGTTAAACCCAACGTGACAGCTGTGTGAGCGGAACCGAGCATGCGCACCCACGCACCTATCAAACTGGAAGCAGAGGCTGTGTCTGTGCAGCCGCTGCATACAATGAAATAAATGGGACTTCATGCGTAGGGATTAAGGATGAGCTGCAGCGTGTTCGCATGCTGCACGTGCAGAGCCCGCCAGGAAGTCGGCACTGCGCAGCGCTAATCACAGGCAGTGAGACATTTCCCGATCTCTGCAGCCGCACATCAGGAAATGTCTCACTGCTTGTGATTAGCGATGCGCCATGGCGACTTCCTGGCGGGCTGGGCACATGCAGCATGCAAACACGCCGGAGCTCATCCTTAGCAGGGATGCACAGAACACCTGTGCGAGCAAACACGGCCCCTTGCCCAAGTGTATGCCATATTACCCCTATGTGAATGAGGCCTAAAGCACATGCATTTTATTGCAAGAAAATTAATTTCAAGAGGAAACTACATTATTTGCTAAGTGGCTTGCTCACATCTACATGTGCAGTTTATGTTGGATTCACACTGTTCTGTGTGCATTGCAGCATATATGGTAAGCAATACGCACAAGTGTGAATGAGCCCATATGATTTCTCTTTGCCTTTCATACTAACCTGCAGTTCATAGATGAACTAACTACACAGGAAAGAAAGGGATTTCAAGTGTGCACAGGCCCTTAAGCCTCGTACACACGATCGGATTTTCCGCAGACAAAACCTCTGACTTTTGTCCGAAGGCGTGTGCCTGGATTTTGTCTTGCATACAAACGGCAAGGAATTGTCGGGCAACAAACACGGACGTAGTGACGTACTACGTGGTTTTTCAGCTCTTTAGCGCCACCCTTTGGGCTCCTTCTGCTAATTTTGTGTTAGTAGAAGTTTGGTGAGTGTTGATTCACGCTTTTCATTTTGCGCTTTTCATTTAGCGTGTTTGTACTTTGGACTTTTGTCCGACGGACTTGTGTACACACGCTCGCAAAATCCGACAACAGACATTTGTCTGCGGAAAATTTTAAAACCTGCCATCCAACATTTGTCCGCGGAAAATCCGACAACAATTGTCCGATGGAGCGTACAAACGGTCGGCTTTTCCCACCAACAGCCTGTCATCACACATTTCCTGTCGGAAAATCCGATCGTGTGTACGTGGCTTTAGTGTGTTTTTAAATAGGAACTATATAAGAGCCCGTTTACACCTAACAGTGTGTTACCATGTGCTTCACAAAGTGCTAAAGTGTGAATGGGCAACAGTGGGATGCTGCCGGAGATGTGCGGCTTACGATAGATAGATAGATAGATAGATAGATAGATAGATAGATAGATAGATAGATAGATAGATAGATAGATAGATAGATAGATAGATAGATAACAGATAGATAGAGAACAGATTGATGAAAGGATAGATAATAGATAGATGGATTGAAGGAGGGATGGATGCCTTCCAATTCTGGGGTCCTCAGTTGAAATTTCGATCAGGAGTGGACACTATCTGCATGGAGCTTGCATGTTCTCCCTGCAGGGCTTGGGCTCCCTTCCACACTCCAAAGACACACTGGTAGGTTAATCCTGTCAAGATTGAACTTGTGTGTGTGTATGTATGCGTACAAAATAGGGACCTTTGTAAGCTTCTCAAGGGCAGAGACCCATGTCAATGTACAGCATGTAAAATACTGTGTAAATTGTCAGTGCTCAAAAAATACCTGTAGTAACTAAATCTACCCAATGGGGATGCTGTCAGCAATAAAACCAGAAGGTTCTAATCCTTCCCTACTCATAAGGTACCATTAACTTGAGATCTGGGAACACAATCACCAATGTCATATAATAGCTTTTAATGACAAATGTTAAAAGCCAGTTGAAAGAAAGAATGGGATGGATGAACAGATGGATAGAAGGAGCGATGGATGCCTCTGGGGTCCTCTGGGGTCCTCAGTTCACATCACACTATCTGCATGAAGTTTGCCAATTCTCCATGCACTTGAGTGAGTTTCCTCCCATATTCCAAAGACTCAGGTCAACTGGCTTCTGTCTAAATTGGCCCTAGTATGTATGTATGTACGCAAACTTGGTATTTGCCCAGCGCTTCGGAATACCTTTTCTCCTGGCAGGATAAAAGCAGTGGTAAAAATGCGCCTAACGCAGCGTTTTGCAAACGCATTTGGGCGCATTTAGGTGTGCAGGCATTTGAGTGTTCATTCATTTACTTGGCCAGAATATTAATTTATTATGGCCGTTGAAATAAATGAACTCTCAAGTGATAAACGCGCCTAGTGCTTAGGTGCGTTTAGACGTGTTCAACGTTTTTTTCTGTCGAAACGTTCCTCTCCCGAACAAGCAAATTATGTTTTTTTTTTCCTACCTCTAAAGCAAGGATATGCAATTAGCGGACCTCCAGCTGTTGCAGAACTACAAATCCCACGAGGCATAGCAAGACTCTGACAGCCGCAAGCATGACATCCAGAGGCAGAGGCATGATGGGACGTAGTTTTGCAACAGCTGGAGGTCCACTAATTGCATATCCCTGCTCTAAAGGCTCCTGCCTCTAAGTGGCTGTAAAGGCCTATGTGCACGTGGCCAGCCACATGGTCTAACATGGAGGGGCATGTAGAGGCAGAAAAAAAAATCCAACACCTTTAGCCAAGGTTAACACTGACAGCGGGATTGAAATCATGTGCGTTACTAGCTACTTCGGGGGGCGATTTCAGAGACATCTGTGTGTGTTCCTGCACAGATGTCTATACAAATCGCACCCCGAAGTCACCAAAAGTAATACAGAAACTACTTATGGGAATCAATGCGGCGCCGCAAAATCAGCATCGCACCTATTCAGACGGTGCCATTGCCGACAATAGCCGCCGATTTGCCATGCGATTTGACTTGTCAAATCGCATACCAAATCGCTGCAATTTGAACCTAGGCTTCAGTGGTGTTTTTGACACCCAGTGTGCATGAGACCATAGGGACCTATGATTGTAAGTTCCATAAGGGCATGGACTGCTATATAAATACCTGTAATAATAAAAACTGCATAAAAAAAGAAAAAACAAAAACTATGCATTACTACACAGAAAATTCTATACACACAAAATAGTAAAGTAAATATTTGTTTATTTTATTGCATACATATATAGTTATATAGAGAATATACCATGCACTGTGTTATATACGATTTATGTATATAGTGAATTTCATATGAATACTTTATAATGATACATATGAACACAATGTTCCTGCATGCAGATACATAAGATAATTAAGATTACAGATCTCAGATGGGAGATGTCATGCGGGGCTCAGATCCTATTTGTTTATTAAATGATGATGGCACTATCAAATAATAACCAACTTCTGTATTCAGTGTAAAAACTGATACGCTCAGTGCATGTGATCTGAGCTGCCAGGGCATGTTGGGACTTATAGTCCCTTTACAAGATGACCCAGCAGGGCTTATTACGCAGAAATGAATTTTAAAACCTCAAGTGAGTGCCTCTGTCAGTTGGTTTTATGATTACTAGATGACTAATATTTTAGCTATGCATGTGGATGACACTAGAGAAAGATCTCATAATCATCTTTCAAGCTGAGCTATAGAATGGCACTGACATACTGACTGCAGCAGCTTCACTACTCTTTCTGACCAGCAGGTGGAGCCTGTGAAACCTCTATCTGCAGCAGTATTTGAGGCTATGCTAGAGAAAGTATAGATAGCTTCTATATACAAAGCATGTCGTGCAATCTGTATTGGTTGGATAGCATACATTGCATATAATGTATGTCAAGAATTTGGCATTTCATTCCTATCGTGCATTGGAAACCCCATTCCCAAAGGGCAAATATTTGAGGTCTTGTGTATTTAGCACCGACAGCTGCTACAATAACACCTACAACACTGCATTGACTTTTTAAAATATACTTGTTGTTTAGTCCTTAAAGTATATATGAAGCCAAAAGTAAAAAGTTATGAGTTTAAATACACTTTAGAGTAAAGCGGATAGGTGAGACTGATCCCTTACATTGCCAATGAGGAAGGTTTTGGTGTTCTTCAGAAGAGTTTGGAGTTTGGAAGAATTAATATATAAAAGATACCCTGAAGGAGGTTAGTTTAAAGAGAAGGTAGGTGTGACCAGTCCACCAAACTACCTCACACACATCAACCCTCTTTTTCATAAAACTGATCTCCAGTCAAAACCACTAAATAAATAGTTAGAACCAGGTTGGTGACTTGACTTATCTCTACTACAGATAAAGAATCCGGGCCTGGTCACCTCCCAGCCATTGCCCTCCAGTGCACAGAGAAAAACCAGCAGTAGACTGATAAGCTCCACTCTCGGCTCACTCTGCTCTCTCCTCCTGTGAGCATTTTTCTTGTTAGCACATGCTTATGCAACGCACATCTTTGGCTCCTAGTGTCATCCCTCCCTCACTATAATATAGATCCCAACTGTCCCTGATTTGGAGCAATGTCCCTCATTCCTCCTCATTTGTACCTCATTTTGGTCTGATCTATATAGATATATATAAAATGCACTTTTTATCTATCAAAAAGTGTTTTCCAGTGCTAAACCTTTCATTCAATTTCTAAATTGCTGCATTTGTAAATTCCAAAAGCCAATATAAAGGTAAAAAAAGCACTTGTGGGTTTAACCAATCTTGTTTTTTTGTACAAGTCTCCTTTAAGGGGGCGTGGCCAGGGGTGTGTCCTATGCCTGCATACTTTTGCTGATAGGTGTCCCTTATTCCCATCTCAAAAAGTTGGGAGGTATGCTATAAGGGTAAATTTCTACATGCTCTAAATCTACCTTTCCTCTGAAGCACGAACCGTGCTCCGATTGCGCCAGGCGTTGAGGAAGCGATGTGACGCCTCCTCACTGCCTGTTTTAACCCCAAGCGCTTGCTTGTTTGTCTGAATGTGTCGCCTTCTGCGGGCTTGCCGCCCACTAATCACTACATGTCTGGGAGACTTTTGCCGAAGGCACGAAGCATAGCGACTGCAGCATGTAAACACCCCCACCTGCTGCCTATAGAAGCTTAAGGGGGACAGTTGGCAGCCGGCAAAAACACGACTCCACCATGCATTTTTACCACCCCCCTAAACGCACATCTAAATGAAGCCTAAATGTTGTTGTACGCGAGGCTGATACAAAAAACAGATTTAGGGACTTACATGAGCTGCATTTAAAGCCGAACTCTGGGGAATTTTTTTTTATAGTAGCCCTCCCCTCCCCAATACAAGAGTTAACAGCTCATTCTGCCTACAAGATGATGAATACGGTGATGTATCTACCTTGCTGCTCACTCCTTTCAGCTTTCTGACACCATCCTGTACAATGCAGGACCAGCAGCCCTCCATTGTTCTGAAGGATGGAGAGGGCTTGTCTGCAATCCAGAGCACAGGCCAGTGGATGACAGCGTTGAGGGATTGAGTACGGTAAGTCTATCTCCTTATTTAACTCCCCCTTGGCAAAACAAGCAGTTAACCCTTGCAGTGGGGAGGGGGACTTATTGCAAGGGTAAATCTTTTTTTTCTTCGGGGTTCATCTTTAAAAACACATTTAAAGTGGTTGTAAACCTCAGACATGAAATCTGAACAAAGCATATCCTTCTATAGTGTGTTTGTGTCCCAATTAAGAGCAACAAGTGTCATTTCTGACTGTTGCTTTGTTCCTCTGCTATCTGCATGACTTCTGAAAAGTTTTCCTGACACCAAGCGAAAAAAAGGTGACAGGGGAGGGAGCTTCAGATGACAGCCTCAGTTCTGTTCATGTGTGCTATGTGAAGGGGATCTGTCCCTTCCCTCCAATCAGTTGTAAGAGCTCTCCTAGATGAGAGAGCTGGGAACACACCGCTCACAAGCTACCTGCAGGATCTCAAATACTGCTGAATGAATACAAGTGCCTGCCTGGTCCGCAGCCAGAGAAATCCAAGTGGAACAAACGAAAATCAATGAATTTTATGGAAGAGCCAAAAAACCATCAGAGCACGACACATAACGATCCAAAAAGTGCTCAGTGGACGCGTTTCACACTGATCACTGATGAGTAAACATGTTTGTGTGAAACGCGTCCACTGAGCACCTTTTAGATCGTTATGTGTCGTGCTCCTATGATTTTATGGAATATTTAATAAAATTCATTAATTTTAATTCCTGGATGTGCCGCCACCCTTCTTTGTTTCACTTGTAAGAGCTCTCCTCACTGAGCTCTGCATAGTGTAACTTTGGCTCTCTGTCCCTTTTTGTGAGAGCTCAGACAAGCTCTATAAATTCTGGACTTTGAAAGACTACAGATAAACAGGTACAACTTATGTAGGAGGATTTCTTTCATGTCTGTGTGTCACCTGAGACCAGTCACTTTGCTGGGTATATGTGAGGGTTTACAACCACTTTAATAAATACAAAGCTGCACTGATTCGTGTTTAGGAGTTTGTATTGGAGCTGCCGCCATTGCTCACTTGCTTTTAAAGGGGTAGGTTAGGCTCTGGGGCTGTCATCCTAGTCATGGAGGGATGGGTGTTTCAGGATAAGAATTCAGAGTTTACTGGCTGCATGCTTGTTCCAAGCCAGAATAAGCAAAATATCTCTAGGGATCTCAGTAATTAAGGCTTAAAGTGACCCTGTCATTATCTATCACGATTTAAAATAGCCATACCTAGAAAAAAAGAAAGTGGATCATAGGCGTGCGCACAGGGTGTGTCGGGGGTGCTCAGGCACACCCTAATCACCCCATGCGCATTAGTGTTATCGCTCTGTGTAGCAACAGGAACATGGGAAAGATCTCCCTCTTATCGGCTCTGCCATAAAAGAAGTGTTTATGCTCTTCTCTTTCACTGTGCCAGCAGGGAGATCAATGTAACAGGGTCATATATATGTAGATACATACACATGCATGTGTGTTTGAGCTGAAGGGTGCACACCCTAATGCTTTAGGTTCCACACACCTATGAAGTGGATACTTACCCTTCCTCCTGCTAGCACTGCCAGAATGCAGCTCTTTCTACAAGAAATCTATGTCTGAAGTCTGAAGGACTCAGTAGTGATGTGGAGACCAGAGGAAGGAACCAGTGACCACTGCAGGGAACCCAGGAGCCCCAAACTCCTGAACTGTTCTTTTCCCTTTGGACTTCAGACAGGGATTTCTCAAGAATGGTGTGGAGTCCAAGCTGTAGCGGCATCGGGAATGGAAAATTGTATCCACTTGTTTACCAGATATGGCTTTTTTTTAAGGGGTCACTTTTGACAGTCTTTCCAAAATAACCAAAACCTTCTCAATGAAAGAAGCACAGTGCACACCTTCCCAACTCTTTGCAACAAAACAACAGGTACACTTTAATCCATATTCCATCAGAGAGCACAGGGTAATATGCACAGTAGTGACAGTTAATACATTTTATTGCAACCTGAGAGACTATTAACCTGAGATTTTCCACAGGGACCCCCCTCTCCTTCTCCGTCCCCGAATGATATTTCATCTGTCACTGCTCTCTGTGTGTTATCATGATGCATCAAAGTTTTGTATACGCTCAGCTCATCCCAACTGCAGTGTTTGCTTTTCTTCACTGGAAACTAATTTCAGTCGGGTGGATGCCAAGGAATTAAATCCCCCCTTGACCTCATAGATACCAGTGATTGCTTTTAATAGACTAGGCAAAGTAGATTCTCTGCTTCTGCAGTGTTCTACATAAAAGTCTTGGACAAGGAGAAACCCATTTGCAATGGGCGGAGCTGGGAACCCCAGTGGGAAAATTTCACTGCTGGGTCCCAAAGCAATATTACAATATAATAAAAACAAATGTAGTGCTAGTAGTAATGATGGTAGGCAAGTCAGTGGTATTAGCCACAAGGACAGAACACATAGGTGTGACTCGTATCACACACTAAACAAAAGGAAATTGATACTGTCCATAGAGATAAAAAATGATAGTCCCAGAATGAACAATGAATGAACAAGTCCAGCATACAAGGAGAATCTTCACATCTGTGTATCATGGGTTATGCAATCTTGTACAGGAAATACGCTTACCGAACAAGGTGGATTCGGATGCCGGTGACACCGAATCAGATGGGCTCAGAGATCATGGATGGAGGGTGATGGATCCAAGGAACCCCAGATCTCAAGGGGAATCCTCCCTCAGAGATCCCATTCGCAACCGCCAGTCCGGAAGTTCCAAGGCGAATCACAGCCACATGGAAAACTCAGATGGATGGGTGGTATCCAAAAAATATATAAAAAAGCGCCAATGGTGCAGATCAAATGGGGTATTTATTGAAAAACACCAATAATCAACAAGTAATATATAAAATAGCGTGATCACGAAAAAAGATAAAATAAAGTGTAGGGAAGAGTGTAGCTCGCCCAAAAAAAATCTGAGTTTTCCATGTGGCTGTGATTCGCCTTGGACCTTCCGGACTGGCAGTTGCGAGTGGGATCTCTGAGGGAGGATTCCCCTTGAGATCTGGGGTTCCTTGGATCCATCACCCTCCATCCATGATCTCTGAGCCCATCTGATTCAGTGTCACCGGCATCCGAATCCACCTTGTCCGGTAAGCGTATTTCATCTGTTTCCTGTACAAGATTGCATAACTCATCATACACAGATGTGAAGATTCTCCTTGTATGCTGGACTTGTTCATTCATTGTTCATTCTGGGACTAACATTTTTTATCTATATAGACACTATCAAATTCCACTTGTTTAGTGTGTGATACGAGTCACAACTATGTGTTGTGTCCTTGTGGCTAATACCACTGACTTGCCTACCATCATTACTACTAGCGCTACATTTGTTTTTATTATATGTTTGGAATACTGGTCATATTTTGTGTAGCAGCTATTTTTTACATACTGGGTTAGCGCAGTGTTATATATATATTTTTCTCTAAATATTACAATATGTTGGGTGAGTTAACCCCATGACACCCAGAAAAACACTTAAAAATTAGTCTCAGGTGGATCCTGCTCAGTATAACAGTTTGGGGCAGCAAAATAAATAGTATATCAAGATAAAACTGCCTGTGCACACAGCATCCAAATAGATTATTTCATGAGAGCCAACTTATACTCACATAAAGCCATATTTACAATCTTGCAGGGCTGGTTACATAAGAAGGGCTTAAAAACTTACCTGTCTTGGAGAAATTGCTGCTTCAGGCTCCCTCCAGTGCAGCTCACATAACCAAAAAAACAGGTTCTTGGTCATGTGATCTTTGCTGCAGAGATATATCAGTTTAGACTAATCCTTCCTTTTCAGTAGAGAATATGTCACCAATGAACTAGGCTTTCTGTCAAGTGACCAGTACTGAAGGGAGCCTGGGGCATCATGTTCTCCGAAGTAATTCAGCCCTCCTGTCTTTATGTATCTCTGCCATAGCTTTAAAATGATAAATAATTATTGATCTGCTTTATATGTTTTGAAAGCTTAAATCTATTTAACTTCTGTGAGTAATATCCCCAGAATTCTTTAGGAAACCTTTCCTGACAGTAACATGGAAGCATCCATTGTAATGAGTAAGAAGGTAAAAAATAAACAGCCAGGCAATTGGCATTTGCAGAATAAGTTATCCATGGAAGCCTGCGTGTTCCTCTCAGGAAAGGCTAGAGAGTTTTTTACAAGAGAGAAAGACATACTGTGACCTGAAAAAAGATTTGTAAAATGCAGCCTGTCAATTTACTGGAAAAGTGACAGGTTCTCTTGTTTAACAACTGGCAGGCTCAGAAAGATACTCATCATGCTGAACAGAGATCAGCGCCATGCTGTAATGCTCTGTGTAGTAATTAGTATTATAATTCTCTGTGCTGGGTTTCAAGGCTCTGAAGGTCGCTGTGCTAATGGATCGGTGTCACAAGCTCTGCTCCGCGGGGGCAGGGACTGTGTGAGCAAATGCCTTGACACGATGCTCCACTCACACACCTGGGGGGCGCTGCTGTAAGGTTGCTTCCCTGGGAGTGGGGCTCCGCTGAGGGGGACGTCACTGTCTGGGCCTGTGCAATGACAAACAGCAGCATGTTAGGGGGGAGGGGAGTGACAGGAGAAAGAAGAAAAACATCCATGTGACCTGAAAGTACAGAAACCAATAACATGCTGATGTTTGTCAGTAACAGTCCAGGGGTCTGCATCTGTCATTTTTTTGTTAGGAGTATTTGCCAAAATTTCCAGGACGAAATCCTGGGGCTACCACCTCCAATAGTACAAAAATTATCCTGACCTTCTTCAAACAAAGCCCCACCCCCACGGAGCTAGGGGAAGTCCTGAGAATTCTTAAAAGGTTAGTCCACCCAAGCCTCAAATTTCAGTTTTAAGTAGATGCTGGAGAAATAAACTACCTAATAGTTTCTTTTATCACTCTAGGACTCCTGAGGGAAGGTCTGCACATTTGTTGCTCCCATTACAACATACTGCACATGCAGCTTACCTTATGACTGATTTACTTAGTTGCAGTTGTTCTGCTTTGTTACTGATTGCGATATCTGACATGCATTTAGCAATAAAGGGCATGCTTGCAAACATTTTACATCATGTATGACTTGGAAATTTGGCACAGAAAGGAAAGGAAAACCATTACAAGGATTTTCACATAAACTTTACAATAACTCAACCCAAAACCATTACAAGGATTTTCACGTAAACTACAATAACTCAACCCAACAGCTATGTAACACGCCCACAGACAGCACAGCCCCAACTCCCGAACTGTGACTTGATTATCCTGAAAACATCAGGAAGTGCATATCGCTTTAACATGAAATTACTGCTAAACTAAATGACAATCTGAAGTTTTATCCAAGCTCAGTAAACCTGGCTGGGCCATGTGTCTGCACATCAAGAATTCTCCAGTTAAAATCAATATTTATTTAACATAATCTGGCAAAGAAAGACTGCCTATAAATTGTAGTCTGGTCCCTTCAAGACAAGGCACCCTATTTTAGATGCGGGGGGGGGGGGGGAGCTCTACTTGTTGATAGCACAGCTGGTTTGTGAAGATGGAATGGCCTTCAAGGACCCTTCTGTTCTCCTGATGAGATGGTCTATAAATCTATGACCTAAAGTGTTATAGTGGCCTACAAGCCAAGTGATCTGCATCTCTATTAGATACAACCTTACAAGGAATGATTTGCAAGGCTTCACCCACTGTCCTGAGATGAAGCATAATCCTCTTATTTTTGGGATATAGGATAGAATTAGACATGTCAATACCTTCTGTTTTAAGAAGGCTTTACTGTGGTACACACTAATTCGGTTGGAAAGCTTCTTGATTCCTTTAGTTCTTACTCACCATAACCTGTATGGTTATAGTGTCTTGTTGGGTCCCAAGCCCTACTGGTTTCCCTAAACTGCACTGATGATAGTCAAAAAACCTGAAACAGCTGTAACTATTTTGGAATAAATGGCTGTATAATTTTTTTAATATATATTTGCAACATACACCAGTGGTTCTAGATGTGCATCTAGTTTAAGGGACATATTGGAATGATTTGGATGGCTCCACTTATGACTCCACAAGAAGAGGGGAGAGCAGAGTGCTGAGAACCGACTTGAACGTCAGTTTTGTTCTCATGAAGGATAAATTGCTCTACAGAGTCTGTAGCTATAGAAGTTAGTGAGGGCTTGTTTAAACACTTATTTACTGCTCATTAAGAATATGAAAATATGTAAAGTGAACCTTTGCTTTGCTAATTCAGGTCAAAGTATCACAGTCTCCAGCTCCTTCCATCTCCGTTGCCTGCCACTTCTGAGCACTCCCTCACCATCCTGTTTGCCCATCAGAGCCAGGGGAAATACATGGTATTTCAGGAATGGGAGAACATGTGAATCTCTTCCAGATGTGAACCTAGAATAGGTGGTCGAAGCACTCCACCCCAGATACAGCCAGGGATAGGCTGTTGTCTGAGTGCATTGAAATATTAGTTCCTCCATTGACACCAATCATTTTTATAGCTGCCTATCCCTATGTAGGGGTTGTGAAAAAAATGTTAAATATGCTAGGTATACCGCTGCTTTCCTCTTGCAACCACAATGCAGTGCTGACTGTTTGAGTAACTAATGATAGTGGGGGGGTGAGTCTTAAAGACCTACTTAAACTTGCAAATGGGACCGTTTATGATTACTTGTGGGAGACTCAGCCAATTGCACGGAACCCTGCTGAGTCTCCTGCAGGTAACTGTAGTCGGCCCTATTTGCACTAGTGCAGGGACCTTAGTCTTAAAACGGTATTAAACTCAAAAACAAAATGTAATTATTTGCCACTTACAAATTTTAAGATGTGGTGGCTGCATTAGTTTCCATTTTTATTTTTTTATTTTTATTTTTTTATTTTATTTTCAAAGTTAGGCCCCTATCACACATGTGGACCGTTTGTTTTTCATCCATCCATTGAAGGATGAAAAACAGACATCAATGCATCTCTATGGAAAAGCGGATGTAAATGGATGATTGTCCATTTACATCCATTTACATCCACTTCTGTCAACATCCGTTTTTTGGAATGGATCAAAGCACTATTTTTCTTCCGTTGAAAAAACGGATCGAACAAAAAATGGATGTAAACAAACAAACGGTCCGTTTTTGCATGAAAAAATGGCTCCGGGACTCAAGTGGTTAAGGACTGGTGGCTGTAAAAAACTGATGATAAACTGATAAAAAAACTGATGTAAACTTCATCCGTTTTTTCTTGAAAACACAAAACTGAACTGATGAAACAGTTCGCATGTGAGAAAGGGGCCTTTTTAGGCTGTTATTTTTCAACTTCCTTTGCCAGACTGCAGTCCAGCAAAAGTGGCAGTCAGAGGGCTGAAAAAAAACATTTAACACTGGCAGTGGTGCTTCCAGTGGTCAGTTTATTTATGTAAAACCTTTATCCCAAAAGGTAAAAAAAGCCACAAAAAAAACTCAGCCACAACATTTCAGGATTGGTAACCTACAATATATTAAAGCTGAGTTCCAAGCAAAAAGACATCTCTGTTTTAAACAATTGACCCCCCCCCCTCCTTTTTGGATAGTTTTTATTTTTGGTACCTTTTTGCCCTTTTTTTGGGGACTTCCGTTCTATGTCGCAGTGGCAAGGTACGTCACTTACGTGGTTGCATCCGGCCCTCCTCCTTCCCCCCGCAGCCTTCTGGGACCTCTGTGTGTCCCAGAAGACGACAGGACCATTCAGAAAGTGCAGTGCAACTTGTGCATGCACAGTAGGAAACCGTCTGTGAAGCCTGAAGGCTTCACAGCCAGTTTCCCTTACTTGCAATGCTGGCGCCTGCACCCGAAGCTGATGGATGGATTGGCTTGGGGTGCCGACATCGTGGGCTCCCTGAACAGGTAAGTGACCTTATATTAAATGTCAGCAGCTAGAGTATTACAGCACTACAAAAAATGACAGGAGGGGATCGATACAAGACCAGTAACCCTTCATAAGGAGAGAGAGCAACCATAACCAGTCTTTATTATAGGCAGTTGTTCCAATGTTTCACATTAGATTACTGCATAGATGTGGAAGAAATACACAAAGTAGACCAAGATTCATGTAAAAATACACAAGGTTCCTATTGTTACACAATATTTGCTTTTCCTGGTTGTAAGCTTCAAGTAAGCTCTGACCGATTTGAGGTGGAACTTACAAAAGGCTTTTTGAATTGGCTCGATTGGACAAATAGACCACCACAAGGAAGATCAATTTTAGCAACAGTGGGGGCTTCCTTAGGGAGCGGTTAGGTCAGGACACTCTCCTTGGACACAAAGATGGCAGTAAGAATTATACAAGGCATTAGAGAAACTCTGGCCACAATAACAAAGTAAAACTAAATTTGAGAGGTACACAAAATAGGTTTTTTCTTTGCTAATACCACTAGACATCTTGTGGTGTGTATTCTTAGATAGGACTTTTATTTTAAGTGTTTAAAATGGAGTACAGATTCATTTGAAGGATAAATAGATTACGTTCAATTAACTTTCCCTTGCAGCTGAAGTCCTCTGTGCCCCTTATTAATTGAGTTGCCATTTCTGAGCATGTTCCAGGAAATCCTTTTCTGTGAACTGGTGGCCAGAACTGAACTGTATGATCAGGATGAAGCTGTACGGACACTTTGTATAGGGCAAATGAGGTCTTCCTCTTTCTCCTTTGTATGGGCTTGATTTGTTCAAGGGAAATGGACAACAGCAGGGACGAATCTCTATGGTACGCTCGCATTGCAGAATCGTGTGACAGCAATGTGCATACTACATATGATCTCTGAGCCTATATATCGTAAAGTAAGACTGCACATCCAAATATCCAAATCATGTTGCATTCTGTTCCATTACGTTGCACACAAAGCAGCATGTCAACATTTTACCTGAAAAAGGCTTTTAATTTTTCCTGTTTTTTTATAGTCGTGTCTATCAGTTTAAAATGATTATACCCATTATGCAGCTTCGCTCTTACATTAGAAGCACGTGTATAATCACTAGTAGTGGGTACATGGGTACATGGACCTAAAACCATTAGAGAAAATCACTTTTTTTGGGGGGGGGGATTGTCACCATTTAGCTAGTGCACTTTCAGACGGTGGAGCGGACACCCAATAGCAAACCACACTATACCTCCACACACTGCTTTGGCATATAGTCTACTCCTCTTAGTCAAAAATGGCTTCAGCTCAGTCTCTTACCTATGAAATAAACCACCTCTAACATGTTTTGCCCATTGTAGATTAAGCCTCTACTGGACGAAACATGTTAGAGGCGGCTCTACCATTGGTAGGATACCAAGCTGAAGCCATTTTGTACTAAGAGGAGCACACTACATGCCAAAGCAGTGTGTGGAGGTGTGCCATTTTGTTGTAGTTCTCGATGTGTCTTACAAGCTATTACCCAAGCAGTACCTGGTTGTTGAGGCAGGGTGAAGACACCTGTCGTTATTCTCAGGTCAAATCCCATTGTGGGTACTATCTGCATGAAGCTTGCATATTCTCCCTGCACTTGTGTTGGTTTCCTCCCACACTCCAATGACATGCTGGTAGATTTATTAGTTCCTGTCTAAATTGGCACTGTATGCATATGAACTAGAAACCTTAGATTGTAAGTTTCTTAATGTGGTAGTAAACCGCTGGGTGTTTTTTGTTTTTTTTTCCAACCTGAAAGGTGATGTCATAATGATGTTAAACTTACCTGAAAACGAAGCCTTCCAACGCCGCACTGTCACTTCCATCTTCACCCAGTCTTCCTTTCGGGTTCCCAGACTCCGGCTGTGTGACTGGCTAGAGCCGCAATGACATCACTCCTGTGCACGCGTGCGGGAGCCGCCATTTACAGGACAGGGCTCTGAAAGAAGAGCCCGGGTGGCCGTTCCTTCAAAGCGCATGCACCGGTGATGTCATTTGTTGCATGTACAGTAAATCTCTCCTAAACAGTGCATGTTTAGGAGATATTTAAAGCACCTATAGGTAAACCTTATTATAGGCTTACCTATAGGTAAAAGTCAGAGATGGGAGTTTACTTCCATCTTAAGGGCAAAGACTGATGTGAATACACAGTATATAAAGCTCTGTTTAAAATGCCTGTAATAAATATCTGGGCACATATTAAATATTGTAATACAGTTTAGTTTCCCATGTTGGCATTTATATGTAAGCTTTATCCCCCTTCTCATCTGCCTGGTACATAGGGGCATCGTATTGTACTGTATTTTGCAATGTTGTTTTGCATTAGGGCATTCCTATCAAAATCTGGATATGCCCCATTTTTTTGTACCACAACACAATGCATGGATGGTTCACTTGGTGCACTGAAACACACATACATTGGAATGCACTGGCAAGGTGTGTTGGGATGCCATTTAAAATAATAATTTATTTTGAATGACATCCCAATGCATTGCATCAGGGATAATGATGTAGAGTGTTGCTGTGGAAACATGCATTACTGCAATGCATTGGTGTACAACCAAGCTATATACTGTAAATTAGGCTGTGTTTTTTTTTTTTTTTTTAATACAATGGAGTATCTTCCTTGTGTGACAGCTACAGGCTGGCACAGAATACTATAGAACAGGGTCACCAGATTGTTCTCCATCATCAATTTACCACCAAATATTCTTTCAACGTTCTGAAATCTTTCTTTAAAGCACATGAAGGTGTGACACAGATCAACCAATTGATTTGGGATCTATTGACTTTCTGAAGTTTGCCGACCCAAGCAATACGATCATCTTGCACCCACTTGAAGGACACCTCCTGTCTTTGCTAGCTTACCAAAATAAAATATTAATTTTAACTGGAGGTCCCCCTTCAGAGGCACCACAAATCTTCAGCAGCTGGCATTCGGCAGACGGTACACAAACCCCTCATGAAACAGAAAACAAGTCATTGTCTTTATGATTTTTTCATAAATGAAAAGTGAAGCGTCCAAAATGAATCTGAAGCAGGGTTTAAATCAATTAGGTGGAACAATGTACACAAATTCTGCATACCAATGTACTAGACGCAGCCAGCAGATGGTCTGCAGGGAATAGACTAAACAAAAAATTGCATTGTTCTGCAGAAAAGAATTCTCGGCTTACTGGAAATTAAATATATAGCGCGTCAGGGATGAGCGCATGCAGGATTGATGATTATGAGTCATGAAATGTTCAGATATACTGCAATTTTCAAGCGGGGCACCGAATAAAGAAGCAAAACGGGCAACATGCAAGTGATCAAAATTGAAATTTACATCAGTCATCAGACTGAAAGTCCATTGCCATGGGTAACGGCACTTAAAGACAAACTTCAGATTCCTCCTCTGCCTTTTAGTTCACCTCTCCTGGAGTACCTCTGCATACATTTTTAAATTTCTTTTTTTTAAACTTACCATTTGCAAAAGTCTTCAGGCTTGTCATGTGAGACATTGAGTTCTTGAATCCTCTCCAGCGGTGGGCAGCAATCAATAATACAGAAAGCACATCTGTGCATTACTACACTAGGATTGTAAGGCATTGAAGTGATATCCCCTCAGGGGGGGGGGGGGTCCCAGAACCACTGCACTCACAGTATCTCCTCAGTCCTCTGGGCTGAATGAGCTGGTCGTCATTCAACCGCAATGACCACAGATATTTTGTGGCACTGAGGGCCACAGAGCTGGGAGGAAGGTGGGTATTTTTTTTTTCTTTCTTGAGGGCATTTAAAAAAAAAAATAAGCCAAAACTCAGGCTTATGGCTCGGTTCACACTGCGTGCCGATGCGGCTCACAGCAGGGGTCCTGTGCGTTCTGGTTCACCGCTTTCAGGTCCGATTTCAGCCCAAATTTTGGGCTGTACTCGGACCTGAAACAGACCAAAAGACGCACAGGGCTCCAGTGCAAATTTGCACTGGAGCCGCATCGAAGATATGTGAACCGGCTTCATAGAGAGAGAGTCACAATCTCCTGCTATTGCGAATTGGATGAGGGGATATCGCATCCAATTCACAATAGTGTGAACCCAGCCTTAAGCAATTGCCAAGGGAGACCTACTGTTACAAGTTTGTTCAACCACCAAAATTCAGTAGATTGTGAAGTTGAAACTAGACAATAAATTGCATTTTAACAGATCAAATTAAAATGGGATAAAAAATTACGGCAATTTTGTATTAAGAGATTGGATTTTTCTGCCACACTTGATGAGGGCGATTTCAATCCGATCTTCTTTCAGTCAGTCAAAACCCCCATTTTGTGTCTTCAATTGCTTTACTATTTTGATGAGAACTAAATTGGAAGTTTGATCACTCTTTTAAATGAATAATAAAACAGAAAATACCGCGCTGTAAGTGAAAATGGCAAAAATATAAATAAATGAATCAAAAATAAAGAAACATCAGAAAAGCCGCTGCTAGAAGTGGGATATACACAATTATAAATAAAGCAAGAAGTAGCAGCGCTAAATGACCACTGGAATAAAAACCACACACCAATAATAAAACAATGTGCAAATAAAAATAATGAAAACTAGAAAAATGAATGAATAATTGTCCGTCTTTGAAAAATATGCTGTGCCTGAATAAATGTATAAAAAGTATGTCTGTCCTCACTACTGCCAATGCGGGACTGAAAGCTTTCAGTCCCGCATTGGCAGTAGTGAGGACAGACAGGAGGACTCATCGCCATGAATGCCATCATTTTCTGACCGTACTTACGATCTATGATTGGGGAGTTTGGCGGTCTCTGCTTTACATGCTGATTACATGCTGACCATCCCGAGGGGCTTTGCCTGGATTTCGTCCTCCATTGATAAAGGTCCTGGCCGGGTATAGGTCGCAAGCCATTCTGAGCTTGCCGTCTGGTAAGCGAGCATTCTGTGTGTTTTTTCACTGGTGGTGCGGTGGAGGATGAACTTTAAGAAGTGAACTACATGCACATTCTGTTTATTCAGGCACAGCATATTTTTCAAAGACGGACAATTATTCATTCATTTTTCTAGTTTTCATTATTTTTATTTGCACTTTGTTTAATTATTGGTGTTTGGTTTTTATTCCAGTGGTCATTTAGCGCTGCTACTTCTTGCTTTACTCTTTTAAATGACCTTGTGTATGAACAGATTTAGTGTGCCCTAACATTGATCAGATAGGATCCAACCACGTAAAAAAAAAACTTTAGGGGCCATATATCTGTTCAATTGATTGTTCCATCTTTACTTGTTTAACAATGTTGAGTCGCAAGCTAGAGTTTGGCATGTGGCCATATAAATTGTGCACAATGGAGTTCTCTTTTAAATAATCCCCATATATCCCCTATGCGGTCTTTTTTTTTTACCCAGAGGGTTTTATATTACCTCCATCTCTCCTGGAATGTACTTCTGAGCGCTCTCCCCACCAGGTGTTTGTGAGAAACTCTCTAGAGGATGCTTAATGCTTCCTTACTGAAGCCTTTTCCAGGTTAATTACATGATATAGCAGCAAAATCAAGTTTAATTTCATGCCAAGAAAATCAGCAAAAGGAAACAGCAACTGATTAACCCCTGAACAGCACACAAATAGTCTGAAGATTATAGCCAGATTAGAAGAAATGAAGGCAATCATTTAAGGTTTATTTCCTATAACATCCCTTCATTACTGTACTGTCTACCCACCTCCTGCACTCTCTCCATCTCTCCTTTGTCTCTTCAACCTTCTACAAGCTCTCCATCTCTCCTACCTCTTACACTCTTCTACCTCCTACACTCTCTACATCTCTTCTCTGCCTCTCCAACCTACTGCACCCCCTCATACCTTCTACCTCATGCACTCTCTCCATCTCTCCTTTATGTCTCCCACTTTCTGCATTCTCTTTATCTCTCCTCTGTCTGCCCAACTTCCTAGCTCCAACTCTCTTCTGTATCTCCCACTGTCTATCTCTTACACACACTCCATCTCTCCACTGTCTCTCCCATCTCCTCCACTCTCTCTATCTCTCCTTTGTCTCTACATTCTGCACTCTCCATTTCTCCTCTGTCTCTCCCATCTCCTACACTTTCTCCATCTCTCCTCTGTCTCTCCCACCTTCTGCACTCTCTCCATCTCTCCTCTGTCTCTCCCACCTTCTGCACTCTCTCTATCTGTCCTCTGTCTCTCCCACCTTCTGCACTCTCTCCATCTCTCCCACCTTCTGCATCCTATCTGTCCTCTGTCTCTCCCACCTCCTCCACTCTCTCTATCTCTCCTCTGTCTCCTCTACCTTCTGTACTCTCTCCATTTCTCCTCTGTCTCTCCTACCTCCTACACTTTCTCCATCTTTCCTCTGTCTCTCCCACCTCCTACACTTTCTCCATCTCTCCTCTGTCTCTCCCACCTTCTGCACTATCTCTATCTGTCCTCTGTCTCTCCCACCTTCTGCACTCTCTCCATCTCTCCTCTGTCTCTCCCACCTCCTGCACTCTCTCCATTTCTCCTCTGTCTCTCCCACCTTCTGCGCCCTATCTGTCCTCTGTCTCTCCCACCTCCTCCACTCTCTCTATCTCTCCTCTGTCTCCTCTACCTCCTGCACTCTCTCCATTCCTCCTCTGTCTCTTAACTCTTACACTCTCTCCAACGCTCCTGCCTCCTCCACCTCCTGCACTCTCTGCATTCCTCATCTGCCTTCACCAGTTTCTCCTTTACTACTCTGTATTCCCTCCACCCCACCTCTGTCTCCCCCATCTCCTGCTCTCTTTCCATCTCTCCTCAGTCCCCTCTACCTCCTGCACTCCCTTCATTATTCCCCCCACTCTATAATGCTGCATTTTTGAAAATTAAGCGAGCACTGTTCAAGCATCTTGAAAGAAATACAAAGACATAATTCCAGGTTTTATCTTACAGTGATTTTTTATTGCAGCAAAGCTTACCTAAACCTACTGTGTAGTACAATTTAGCCAGGGTACGCAGGCTGTATGGTAGCACGACGATGAAGGTTACACAGCGAAATTGCCTGGAATTTATATCAATGGGCTACAATTCTTTTGCAAAACACATTTCTCAACACACAATGGCAAACTAACAGATGGAAGCTAAGGTTCACTAATATCTGCCCACCCTCCACAAAAAACGTACCTCTTTAATATAACAGACCAGGATAACAATTGCAGCAAAATGATTTTATACAGATAATTCTCATGATGGATGCGAAGAGAGTGGTCAACAGAAGCTGCATACTGCGTATTCATCAGAAATGCACATGCAGCATATTTACTCTTAGGTGGCCTGGATTACCCCCAAAACAAATCCTAAAGCCCAGCTTTTCTGCAATCCATCGAAGATGGTGATCTTACCTGGGTGGAGAAGGTTTCTGCTCCGCATCAGCAACAGGGCAGCAGAACTGGTGCAAAACCGTCTCATTCCTAAAAAAGATAATATTTTTTTTTAATACAACTCATAGTATTAGTCTTCAATTACATATTTAGCATTATAACCTCAATTAGATCCACTGTATGTTTTAGTAATGTTATTCTACTATATGAGAGGTGGGGAGGGGGCTGCTCCTTCCTCTAACTCACTTTCCTCTCCTGAAATACCCTGCACTGCTGGAAGGTTCTGCTTCTTTCTCTATCTAACTCTCCTCTCCTAAAATACTCTGCACTGCTGGGAGGTTCTGCTGCTTCCTCTATCTAACTCTCCTCTCCTGAAATACTCTGCCCTGCTGGGGGGCTCTTCTCCTTCCTCTATTGAACTATCTTCTCCTTAAATACTCTGCATTGCTGGGGGGCTATGCTCCTTCTTCTAGTTAGCTCTCCTCTCCTGAAATACTCTGCACTGCTGGAGGACACTGCGTCTTCCTCTATCTAGCTCTCCTCTCCTGAAATACTTTGTGCTTTTGGTGGATTCTGCACTCCTCTATTTAAAGTGGTTCTAAAGCCTCAAGGTTTTTTTAACTTAGCATTCTATGCACAAGGTAAAAAACCTTCTGTGTTGCAGGAGCTCCCCTTATTCTTACCTAAGCCAGATCTGATCCAGCGATGTACACGAGAGTGGCGGTTCTCGCCTTTGTCTCCCTCCTCATTGGGCAGATTGGCATTGGCTCCCGCTGCTGTCAATCAAATGCTGTGACGAGGGAGCAGGGGTGGGGCCCAGTCGCCCGGTCTGTGCCAACAGACACAGAAAGGGCGGCTCGGGAGTGAGCACACGAGTTGTCCCCATGGAAAGCGGCTTCCTATGGGGGCACGCTCCGAAGAGGAGGGGCCTGGATCGCCGGTGGGGAACCCCAGAAAAGGAGGGTCAGGGCTGCTGTGTGCAAAACCATTGCACAGAGCAGTTAATTATAACATGTTTGTTATTTTAATTTAAAAAAACCTAAAGGTTTTATTTTACTTCAACTTTCCTCTCCTGAAATACTCTGCACTGCTGGAGGACTCTACTCTTTCTTCTATCTAAGGCCCCGTTCCAATTAGGTCGGCCTGTAAGTTTTTCAGGCCACACAGACCTGTCATTCACCCGCTCTACTCTGATCAGTAGGGAATCTGTGAGTGGATCCCCTGCTAATGGTAACGGAGTCTGCACATTGTGAAAGGGGCCTAACTCTCCTCCCCGAAATACTCTGCACTGCTGAAAGAATCTGCTATTATTATTATTATATATTTATATAGCTCTGACATATTCCACAGCTCTGTATAGAACCTGCAGATACAGTATGTATTTGTGTTGCAGACTCCAGTCTAGTGAGCTGCTGGGAAATGAACCCACAATCCCGCACTGCAAGGCTACAGGGATAACAAGCACTAAGTTACCGTTCAGAAAAAAGGGATACAGAGAAGGGGTGGAAGCTAAGAGCCCAGCGTGGAAGTTACAGACTGCATGCTGCCCCACCATGAAGGAGAATGTCATGGGGTGACGGAGTTCCATTAGTGTAATGATAGTGCACAGGGTAGTGTGAGAACACGTTGTCCGTCTCCTCCGTCCTCCCAGCTGCGCCCTGCTCTGTAATTAAGTCCAATTTCTGTAACTCCAATCCTAATGAATAAATTACACCTCTCAGCACAAGAGCAGCTCTTCATCTAGATACGTTACCACTGTCACCTTCTGTGCTGCCACTCTGCCCAGTTCTCACAGCTGTATTGTGACCCTATAACTACCACTCCGTGCTGGATGATGACCCTATATTTGCTGAACTGTTACCCTATCTATACCAGTCCCTCAGTACTGTAAAGTCACCCTTTAACACCCTGGTACCCCGGGGGCCACACATAGCCCTTTAGCACTCCTATTGCACTCCTTGGAACACCTGCAGACAGTATATATGTTATGGTGCTTACTCAAGCAATTAAAGAAAAATAATCTTTGGACTGGGTTCTAATAGTTAAATTTGTTGGTTAATTTCTTTCCCACTATCTTCATTTTTTTTTTCTGTCCATTCCTTTTATCTTTTTGTGTTTTTTTCCCTCTGATCTTTTATAATGGATTTTATAAAAGATCATATGTTGAACAAGTAATTTTAAGGAGGCTGCAGGGAGCACAAATGTGGAAGAATTAATTTGTAAAAGGGACTGTAACAGCTGTGATCTCTAGTAGTCTTGTGTATCCTTTTTCTGATGCCCTGTACACACGGGCGGACTTTTCGGCAACAAAGGTACGACAGTCTTTTCGACGGACTTCCGAAGGACTTTCGAACGAACGGACTTGCCTACACACGATCACACCAAAGTCCGACGGATTCGTACGTGATGACATACGACCGGACTAAAATAAGGAAGTTCATAGTCAGTAGCCAATAGTTGCCCTAGCGTCGGTTTTCATCCATCAGACTAGCATACAGACGAGCGGATTTTTCTATAGGAACTGAGTCCGGCGGAGTTCCGACGTAAAGATTTGAAACATGTTCCAAATCTAAAGTCCGTCAAATGTTCGATGAAACAGTCCGCTGAAGGTCCGATGAAGCCCACACATGGTTGGATTGTCCACTGGATTCGGTCCGTCGGACCAGTCCGGTTGAAAAGTCCGCTCGTGTGTACAGGGCATGACTCTCCTTAAGCCTGTCCCCAGTTTCCAACTACTCCTATATAAGGATGGGCTCGGGTGTGTTCGCACACTCCACGTGGAGAGCACGCCAGGAAGTCGGCACGGCGCTGCGCTAATCACAGGCATTGAGACATTTCCCAATCTCTGCAGCCGCACATCGGGAAAATGTCTCACTGCCTGCGATTAGCACAGCACCGTGCCGTCTTGCTGGCGGGCTCTGCACGTGGAGTGTGTGAACATGCCCGAGCCCATCCTTACAGTATGTTTGCAGTCTATGACCATTTCCTAGCATAGGCAGTCCCTAACCATCTCTTATAGTATGTCTGGAGTCTATAACAACCTCCTGTAGCACAGGCCATCTCTAACTATCTCTCGTTGTAGGCCTGCAGTCTTAGATAATCTCTTGCAGCATGTCTGTAGTCTATGACCATATCTTGTAGCACACTCTTATGCCACACGAGCGGACTTTACGGCAGACTTGGTCTGGCGGACCGGACTTTGTCGATATAATTCGATTGTGTGTGGGCTCCAGCTGACATTTTTTCCCCAAAAGTTCGACGGACCTAGAAATGAAATATGTTTCAAATCTTTCCGACAGATTCGAGTCCGATCGAAAAATCAGCTCATCTGTATGCTAGTCCGACGGACGAAAACCCACGCTAGGGCAGCTATTGGCTACTGGCTATCAACTTCCTTATTTTAGTCCGGTCGTACGTCATCACGTACGAATCCGTCAGACTTTGGTGTGATCGTGTGTGTCCAAGTCCGTCCGTTTGTAAGTCTGGCAGACCTAAAGTCCGTCGGAAAGATCGTCGGACCAAGTCTGTCGTAAAGTCCGCTCGTGTGTACACGGCATCAGTCCTGACCATCCCTTGTAGCATGCCCATAGTCCCTGACAATCTCTTGTGAGTTGTGACATGTCTTAGATCTCTGACCATCTCTTATTGTATGTCTGTGGTCTTTCACCAGCTCTAGCAGCATGCATGCCCATAGTCTGACCATCCACTGTTGAATGTTTGTAGTCTCTGACAGCTTTCTGTAGCATTACATTCATTAAATATTATGTGTGGTCCTGGTTGGGGTTCACGCTTGAGGCCCCTTACATCAGCCTTGATCATCACCCTTGTTTTAACAACCAGTCAATTTTGCACTATTCCTTCATCTTGTAATATAGATGCATCACTAAACTCAGCAGATCAGGAATTTGGGTATTTAAGAAGCCTCTGAGCTATTTCTGTGCATTCTGTCTGCAACCAGCAACACACAGCAAGTCTCAGCCCTGAGTCTGCATTCTACTTGGGCCCATCCTCAGTCAGCATCACTAAAGAGCATCACAGAGTCAGCACCATGGAGATTATACTGGAAAAAATTGGCATGCAGCTCAAACTGTCTGTGATTACCTAATAGAAAAATCCTGTGTCAAAAGAAAAGCGGGAGAGTAGGTCATCTGCTGAAAATAACAGACAAACCATTTTTAAAGGGTTGGTCCACCTAAAGTGATATTTTATCTATAGATGGAGGTTGGTGGACTGAGCCAGCCTTTTGACTTCCTATATACTCCAACAGTGAGTTCTCCGTCCTAACTCTTGATTGTACCTGTCTCTGTCTGGGGATTTTGAGTGTTCCTGCCAACTGTGTGTGTTCCAACTCTTCCACTTACATTCTCTATAATAGAAATAATGTAGCAGGGGTGGAGGGAATCCCTCATAATGGGTAGAGCAAGTGTGCAGACACAGGAACTTAGTGCACGGATACTGGGTGACCCTCATAATAGAATCAGCAGGTGTGCAGACTTGGTAACTAACTGCAGGAATGGTGGGAACCCCTCATAATGGGCACAGCAGGTGTGCAGACTCAGTAACTCAGTGCAGGGATGGTGGGAACCCCCCATAATGGGCACAGCAGGTGTGCAGACTCAGTAACTCAGTGCAGGGATGGTGGGAACCCCCCATAATGGGCACAGCAGGTGTGCAGACTCAGTAACTCAGTGCAGGGATGGTGGGAACCCAGGTGTGCCCCAGGTGTGCAGATCTAGAAACTAAGCAAAGGGATGGTGGGAACTCCTTATAATGGACACAGCAGATGTGCAGACCTGGGAACCCAGCACAAGGATGTTGGGAAACCTTTATAATGGACGCAGCAGGTGTAAAGACCCAGTACCTCAGTACCGGGATAATAGGAAGCACTCATAATAGACACATCAGCTGTGCAGACTTGAGAGTATGGTGGCAACCCTTCATAATGGGCACAGCAGTGGTGCAGACCCCATAACTCAGTGCAAGGTTGCTGAGTGTTCCTTAACAATGAGCACAGCAGGTATGCTACCCTTGGAACTCAGCACAGAGATGTTAGGAACCCCTCAGTGCAGACCTGGGGACTCAATGCAGAGGTAGTAGGAGCTCCTCATAATAAGAACAGCAACAGTGCAAACCTGGGATTTCAGTGCAGAGATTGCACCAATAGAATCCACAAGAAATAGAGGAAACTGTCAGGGAGTTTAACTCTCCAGCCTCCACTAAAAATGTAAATACCAGATTTTGGTGGGCTGTCCTTTTTGGGCTAGTTATAAACCGGATGCAGAACCATACTTTTCGCTGTTAGTGATTGCAATTTTTTTCTTACCTAGTCTTCACTGAAGTTCATTCACTGGGCTTTTTAGTTCAAGACATTTATAACATTCTAATAAGCTGAATCTGTACCTTTTTAAATTTTTTTTTAAAGTAAATGCTATTTATTACGCACCATTGCGTAGTCTTTATGCCAAATCCAGCCAATTTAATAAAAAAATTGTGCTCTTCATCCAGATTTGGAATTTCATTGTTCATTGTTTAGACTGATGAATGTATGGCAAATCTTAAGTGAAATCGACATTCATAAACTTTATAAAGATAATTTTACAATTAAATTTTATTTTTTTCTCTTGCAAATCTAGACAAAACTTTTTTTGTTCAGTTTTGTTTAGATGAAAGTGTAACTCTAGGCAATATTTTTAATGTGTTTAATAACTTTGGATAGAGAGTTGAACAGTTACATTTTTTTTTAAGTAAGTCTCTTTGGGTGCCATGTGTCAAAAAAATAGATGATTGTGTGCCCACTTCCATCCAAATACCTTTGAGGTACCATAAACCAGAGATCTAGGGAACACAGGCATGAATATCATAAAATATAGCTTGAAAAGTATAACAAGAAGTAAAACATTTTCTTTTTGTTTTAGATAGAGTGGAGAAGGATTAGAGCACCTGTCAGGTTTTTATTTCTGTCTGTGTCATGGAGATTCATCTTCTTTATTTGTCCTGTTTACCATTACCACCAAGTGAAAGTAAAAAAAAATCCCAAATTTTGGGTTGTCAGCAGAACAGGGATAGAGGGAAAATCTTCCAGTGGTGACAACTAGCGATTCCCTCACTTAGCAAAAATTTCCTCTCACCTCCCATTTTAGCTATAGGACAAGAAGTGAAGAGAAATCTCCCCAATGGGACACAGATGGCAAAAGAAAAAACCCCACAAGGGTTATAACCCTTCCTTACTCTATCCAATATGAAAATAAAAGTTTTGCCTTTAGTTCTACTTTACTGACAAATATTAAAAACTGACAAAACGCCAAACACACAAAAATAAACAAAATATTCTGGTTCTATAGGGATATATGAGAAATGAGAAAAATCACAAAAAAAACATGACACATACTGTATACTAGAGTCTAGTTTATTATGACGCATAAGATCTAATTATACCAAACTGGAACCTTGAGCAAGATGATACCGCTCGCTTCAAATGTCTGTTTTTGGCCTGATCATTACTATGTAAATGCAGTATCTTGCTGTAGCAACTACACAAAGTTTGCAGACTTCACTGTGAACAACATTCCTGGCATATGCACTTTACATGGAATCGCCACATAGGCACTGTAATCTAAGGAATATTGCAGATCTTATGGTTTATGGGGCTAATTCGATATTGCAGTGACAACTGACAGCTCGAAGAATTATTCACTTTACTACTGACATTTTGTGGTCTTTACACCATATCAGGATACCACATCTGGATTTATATTGGGTTTTGGGGTGGGGTCAAAGACCCTACACTGCAACCTTCTTCAGCAATAAAAAATGTGTTTTTGATTTATGGACTATCTTATAACAAGATCCTATGCTTCACAGTATAGTAGACCCTATTATATGTGTCCCATGTGGGAACTGATGCTGGAAAGGAGTGCAATGAAAGTGGATTTTTTATGATATATTGCTTTTTTGTTATTTTTTTAATTGCTAATGTACTGTATCACTGGGGTCCACGAGTATCTATTTTTTTGTATGTCTTTGGCTTTTTGTCCATTCTTTAATATTTGTAATTAAAATCTATTTTATGATATTCGTGATTGTGTTCCCAGATCTCACATTTATGGTACCTTATGAGCAGGAAAAGATTAGAACTTCAGATTTTGGAGCCGGGTTCACACCAGAATCGCAGAGGAACATGATCCGCATTCCTGTGCATTCCCTTGTAGTACGGTTTGGCAGCCCATTCATTTGAATAGCAACAATGGACTGCCTGTTACAAAATACCACCCCAGCAACAATAGATTCACCCCTGCAACAGTAGACCCCCAGCAACATCAACAGATTTCCCAGCGGCCAACAACAATAGACCCTCCAGCAGCCAGCAACAATAGATTTCTCCCTCAACTACCCCCCCCCCACACCACCAACAATAGACATCCTCAGCAGCAATAGACCCCCACACAAAAATAGATTCCTGCATCAATAGACTCTCCAGCATACCCAGTACCCCTTGCCATTACATACATTCAAGGCTGAAGGTGCTGGAACTGCGATCCCCCACGTTCCTGCTAAAAAAAAAAAGCCCTGATGTTATATGAGGCTAGTAGAGGTGAATGCTATTACCGTAATGAATGTTCCCAGTATAGAGTTCTAAGGGTCCGAGGGCCGCACATCATATACCATAGGGCCGCAGGTTGGGCACCAGGTGTTTAGGGTACTTAGAATAAGAATAGAGGTTAAATCATCCAACGGGGACACATGTACTGGTGACAGCTGTCTTATGCCCCGTACACACGATCGGACATTCCGGCAACAAAATCCATGGATTTTTTCCGACGAATGTTGGCTTAAACTTGTCTTGCATACACACGATCACACAAATCTTGTCGGAAATTCCGAACGTCAAGAACGCGGTGACGTACAACACGTACAACGAGCCGAGAAAAATGAAGTTCAATAGCCAGTGCGGCTCTTCTGCTTGATTCCGAGCATGCGTGGAACTTTGTGCATCTGACTTGTGTACACACAATTGGAATTTACGACAATGGATTTTGTTGTCGGAAAATTTGAGATCCAGATCTCAAATTTTGTGTGATGGAAATTCCGATGGAAAATGTCCGATGGAGCCTACACATGGGCAGAATTTCTGACAGCAAGTTCCCATCGAACATTTTCCATCGGAAAATCTGACCGTGTGTACGGGGCATAAGGCTACATGTACACTAGCCTACCCTGACTGCGGCAAAACGTAGCAAAAACACAAACCACGTTTTTTCTGTAATTTTGCCACCTTTTGCGATTTTCCCTGGTCCGTGGTCAAAACATTCCTATCCTGAATGCGATTCTTATGCGGGAGTTTTAACCTCACCTAAACCCGGCAGCTCCTAAACTTTTCTAAAAGCCTATGTGTACATGGACACATAGGCTTTTATGGAGTTGAGTTTAGGAGCTTTGACAAAAAAAAAAAAACACCAAAAGCTCCTAAACTCAAGTGTACATGAGAACTAATGCCACGTACACACGATCGGACTTCTCGTCAGAAAAAGATATGACGGCTTTTCCGAAGGGATTCCGCTCAAGTTTGCCTTGCATACACGCGGTCACACAAAAGTTCACTGAAATTACGACCGTCAAGAACGCGGTGACCTACAACACTACGATGAGCCGAGAAAAGTTCAATGCTTCCAAGCATGCGTCGATTTGTTTCCGAGCATGCGTAGGAATTTTGCGCGTCCGAATTGCCACAGACTATCGGATTTTCGGATAGGAACTTTTCCCAACCAAAAAATTGAGAACATGCTCTCAATCTTTTGCTGGCTGGAATTCGGCCAGCAAAAGTCCGATGGAGCATACACACGATCGCATTTTCCGATGAAAAACTCTCATTGGTCTTTTGCGGGCCGAAATTCCAATCGTGTGCATAAGAGGAGAATTCCCCTCACATTGGGAGATTTCCTCTAACTTCCTGATGCATCTCTGGGACAGGTACACAACAGGAAGTGAGAGGGAATCTCTCCAAAGTAAGGAGAATTCCCATAGGCTCTTGGTTTCAGAGCAGAAGAAAAATTTCACTTCTATTCCTGATCTGGTGACCAATGTAAAATTTTGGATTCCCATCACTTTCTGTCTGAACCACAAACAGAGAGAGAGAATATCCTCAGTTGGGACAAAGACAACAATTAAAAGCTGACAGAGGTTATATACCTTCCACACGCCATCCAAATCTAAAGAAAAAAGGTTTAGCTTTAGATAGGCTTCAGTTCAGAAAGTACCCTGATTTTAGATTGTGTAAAGTTTATATGATCACAGCAACTACCTTTCACTTGTCTAACTACAGTAAACTGCTAGTTGCTATGGATTACAGCTCTTCATCACTCTTATTACTTAAATTTAATGTGTAAGGCCTCATTCGCATGGGCATGCTATACAGCTCTTCATCAGTCTTAATACTAAGGCTACTTTCACACTGGGGCAGGGGTGCGCTGGCGGTAAAGCGCTGCTAGTTTTAGCAACGCTTTATAATCGATTTAGCAGGGCTTTTCGGCCAGAAAGTGTTAAAAGCGCCCTTGTTGCGGCGCTGCTTTGCAGGTGCTTCGGCAGTGCTGCCTACTCACTTCAATGGGCAGGGCGTTTTGGGAGTGGCATATATGCTTGCAGGACTTTTTTCCCATCCCGCGAGAGCACCGCCCCAGTGTGAAAGCACTCGGGCTTCCCAATTGACATGAATGGGACTGCCTGCAGGGGGATATATGGAATACCTGTGTAACCAAGTAGGTAAACATGGCCCTCACATGGGCGTATGCGGTAATATGCCCCGTAAGTGAGGCCTAAAGAAGCTCATTCATAAAATCATCACATGTATATTGAGTTACTAAGTCTAAATGGATTATTTGAGGCAACAGTAAATAAAGTGTAAAAACAACGGGTCTTTAAAAAGAAAAACAGGATACATCGGCTACCCTTCCATCAAAATGGTGCCAAGATTCTCCTGAGAGACAAAATGGAGGCTGTCAGGTAAATCCTGATACCAGAGCCCTTCTCTTAAGACAAGAAGCGTTGGAGGTTAAAATGGAAACCACATCAATTGACCCGGCTCGGATAAAGAGGTCACGCAGACATGAGACAGGTGCCCGCTTGATTGTCTACGTGACCCGCAGAATGAACGCAACGAACCAATACAATATATTGGATGAGGGCCCTGTTGCCATGGCGACCAGATGTACAATGTCATTATTCACACTCAGAGCCTCGGGATCTGCGCAGATGCATTGTGCTGTGCTGGGAATCATATATATGTGTTTATTGCAGTTTTTTTTCCTCCTGACTGTTATTTCACCTCAGAGGGTTTGAGGTGGCCAAGCTAATCTTCTTTAATTGCAGATGGAGGTCCCCATGGTGCAGGCAGGAGGTTAATGAATGCCCGCAAGTCTTGACCTCTCTGTTAGAAGGAGGTGTGGGGGAGAGACAGAGAAGGCAAAGTGCTTCTCTCTTGTCGGAAGAGATGATATTTAGCTGGAGCGAGAAAGACGGGCCAAACACAGCTCCCAGAATGCACTGCCTCATTGCTATTTCTACCAAGGAGACTGCAAAAGCTAAACTAAAGACATAAATATGGAAATCTAATGTCTGCTGCTGCTGTTTGGATGCACAATTTAGGCATGGAATGGGTAATAAAGCTTTTCTCAGTTTTATTCAATAAAGAGCACTAATTAGGTTCAGTAACCAATCCAAAATTTTTCTACTGATACTCAGGGAAATATCTGATTACATTTGGGGATCAGGAAGGGATTTTTCCCACATTAGAGCAAATTGAAACATGTAACGACTCGCTTACACTTGCTGTTGGGGGTGTGGTGAAAACACGTGGTTGAGTTTGCTTTCTACCAGCCCCCCAACCGCCCCTTAAAGTGGAAAAGTACACTCATCTGCCTATTTGCAATCCTATGCAGAATGTACACTGAGCTGTGCAGTTTAGTGTGCCAGTGTACCGGGATGACTGCATTCTTGCGCATGCGTGGTAGTGATGACATCCCATGATGGCCAATCAAAATGGCTGAAGACTAGCACCCGGGAGAAGATGCCGGTGAGGAACCCTGCTGACATTGGACTGTTGTAACTAAAGTATGTATTTGTGTCTTTAGTTCTGCTTTAAACTGCAAAGATGGCAGATGGGGGTGTACACATGACATGGCAAGAATAACCCCCCTGGTTGAGCCTGGCTTGGAGTACTGGCTGCCAAAGGGGCCTTTTCACCTCAACAGAGCCACAATGGTATGGGTTTGTAGGAGTTAAAACAGGCAGTGTGAAGGCAACATAAAGCCTCCTCATCACCTGTCAAACACCCTCAGAAGAGCGATCCACTGTGGATCAGTATTCAGAGGATTAACACTAGTGTAAACTAACCCTAAGTGATTTTTGCCTTCCTCTGGATGAGCTGCAAATTTAGGGTTCTGAGGAAGCAACTTTCTTTTATGTTGCGCCTTGCCCTTTTTTGTAATGCAAAGCGTGGCAACACATGGTAGTTGCGACACGCTACAACATAGGTGTGAGTAGCACCCTGGTGTTTAGGCAGGGTTGCTAATAAATTTCGTTTGTCAGGTATTAATCATCCTGGCTGATTGTTGGAAGATCCACTGATTCCTCTCTAACTCTAGGTTGATGTTCCTTCTCTCTTCTGCCGCTAGGGGGCGCTAGTTGGTGGCATTAGATTGACAAGGGTGTAGCAAGGTCAGACTATGGATGGATGGGGTGTCTCAGCCAATTGGCAGGAGTTTCTTTGGTCCCTTGGCCTGCTGGGAGAGCCTATTTATTTAGGTGGAGTCAGGTGATCGGGGTTCTGGGCCACCTGGACTGCTGTCTGGGTGGACGTATGTTATGTCGTCCCGGGCTGCAAGGCCGGAAGCCTGAGGCCTATCCCGGGGACAACTGGCTGCTAGGCTGCCTGAGGCCTATCCAGGAGCAAGAGAAGCAGCGTAGGGTTGGGACTGCAGGATTAGAGTTCAACCGAGTTGTGAAAGTTCAGCCGGACGGGGAACCAGTTGTGATCGGAGGTAGAGGGGAAGCAGTCAGCACTAAGGGACCATCCACCTTGTTACCGGAGACTACAGTGAGTAAGCTGGAGCCAGTACCAGAGCAGTCTTCTCACCAGCCGGGGATGGTGAAGAAGTGGGAGAGCTTCAGCAGCTGCCAAGCCAGCAGGACAGCAGGGGTGATGCTTGAGGAGCATCGAGTACCAAGCTAGGGACCTAGCAGGTTAGCGGGGGTGACGCTTGAGGAGTATACAGCGTGCTAGCTATGGAAGCGCTCAGGAGATTCAGTGGCGATTGGATCTGGAGATCTAGTGAGAGACTGGGAGCTCAGTGAGTAAAAATCTACAATGAGAGACTGTAACGTAAGAGAAGAACTATTCTGTGTTGCCAATAGTTAAGTACAACTACCGTTAGTGACTGTTACAAGATTTTTTGCCATAGGAGACAACGGTCCTACCTTTACAGAAGTGTTATCTGGCTGGAGGCCTTCCACTGTATAGCTGTCTACCTATAAATTGGCGTCTGCCAATTATCATTGCATCTACTTAAGGGTGTCCTGGTCCTAACCCTCTCTACCACAGTTTTGTTAAGAGACAATAAATCTTTTTTGCATCCAAAAAGTGTCTGGCGCCCATCACTCCATCTTGCATTACACCCACCATGCTTTGTAACCCACTCTACAAAGACAATGTCAGCTATCCCTGACTCTGGAGGTCACCATTACGCCTTTGGAGGTCTGGGACCTTGCTACATGTGTAACTTCAGTGTTTTGGGGTGCTATTCACAATTAACTGCACTGATGTTATGTTAAAGTGCACCGTGGTAATGCGCATGTTAACGTGTACCGTGGTAATGCATATGTTACCACAACATGGAAGTGTGAATGCAGCCTCATTTATTAAATTCTGTTGACATATATTTTTTTTCAGCCTAATTAACTATGAAACTATGATGTCACACAGGCGATTATTGCAATTTTGGGATGCCATTTAAAATGAATGGCAATGAAGTGCAGCAGCGCACACTACATGCATTACCATGCGCAGTAATGCACATGTTAACACAATGGGGAAGTGTGAATCTGACCTATTTATTTTCTTTTGGTTTGTTCTGTTGACATGTCTTTTTTTTCCCAACCTAATTATGACACACTTGCTGATATCACATTGGCACTTTTGCTGCTAGCAACACATCGCCAAAAGCAAAATCAACAGGAAGAGGCTTCCACTTACCTCTATGCAATCACTGGCATGCAATACTGAGCTAGCAAGAGAGATCCAACAGCATTCAAAGCCAGCGAGGAAGGACCGTGCACTGGTCTAACTAGCGAGGGAGTGACTCCATTAAAACAGGCCAATGGTTTGTTAGCGATCCTGGAGAGTTATCAATGACAGGACCACATGAAGTCTGACCAGTAATGGATTATGATTGGCTGGCATGGGTTACAAGCATTACCTTACTACACATATGAGCTCTTTATTAAAGGACAAGAACAATAGGTTAATATACTAAAGCTTATCAGTCTTCAGATGTGATGGCTGCATTAGTTTTCTTTTTGCTGATTCTGCCAGAAAACTAGTGTCTTTATAACTTTGTTTGGAGTGGACTGATATCTCAAACAATGTGATCAACTTTCACAGCTATCTTTTAGGAACTACAAAGCTCTCCTACCTATGAATTGGAAATGAGGAGCGAGGAGGGATTTGTAGTCTAAATGAGGAGAGCAGCCTAGGCTGACAAAGCTGCGCCTCCAAGGGTACAGTGAAATGAGTAACCGTTGTCATCCTAGGTCATCAAGTCTTTTACTGTCAGGAACAGAAAGGAAAAAAGACCTGAATAAAGAAAACAAATGCAGCCACCATGGGATAGGTAAGCTACAATGCATTACATTTTTGTTTTTAGGCTTGGATACACTTTAAAGAGGAAGTAAACCCTGATGGGTTTTACTTCCTCTTTTTTTCCCCTGCAAAGTAAAAGCATAATGGGATAATATGCATTGCATACTAGCCCATTATGTGGCACTTACCTGCAAACAAAGCCCACGCTGTCACTGCTGGTGGCCGCATCCATCTTTGCCCCTCTTCCTTCTGGGGCTGTGGACTCCGGCTCTGTGACTGGCCGGAGCCGAGCGACTTGCGAGTGAAGAAACGTCACGGAGGTCTGTTTCTTCACAGTGCATGCGCCGATGACATCATTGGCGCACTACAAGGTAAATATCTCTCAAACAGCGCACGTTTAGGAGATATTTCCACTACCTATGGGTAAGCCTTATTCTAGACTTACCTATAGGTAAAAGTGACAATTGGGGGTTTACAACCACTTTAAAGGGGATGTAAACCCTCTCCTATACCCAGAAGTGAACAGCCTCAGATGATACACAGAGATTAAACAAATCTCCCTACATAAGTTTTATTTGCATATCTGCTGTCTTCAGCTTTGTACACTCTTTAGAAAGTGCACATCCTGCTACAAAGGCACAATACCCCCCCCCCCCCCCCTTCACTTAGGCAGAGGAACGAAGAAACTTCCAGAGCTGTGCTGTGAATAGTCCAGATCTCTGCTTCTCTATCTCTAAGTTCCCTCCCCGACACAAATTTCCAGCTGCTTTTATCTCCTGTGTCAGAGAACTTGTCAGAAGTTAACAGAGGAAAGGAGCAGCAGAAAGACATGGGACTTAGGGCTTTGGAGAGAGATAAGTAAACACTACAGATATATGTGCCCAGGTCAGATTTCATGGTTTACATCCACTATGAGTTAGGTTGCTTGCATTTGCAGGATCCAGACAATAGCGTTTGCCACCTTTTCAGGATAAAAAACACCAGCTCATGATCCCTATATTATGAGTAACTCTGGCATCAATCCCAATCATTAATGTCCAGATGGCAACACTGTATAAAAAAAGAAGTTACTACATACAATTTATATTTTAAAATAATTTAAAATAAAGACCATTATGCAGAATATTATGCTGGCAGACAACAAGGGCACTGTATACACAACTACAAGTTCATAAAATTCAAATGTAATCTATAATAAGAAAAAGGAAGGTTTATAGCCTATTTGTTTAGGGACAGTTTTATTTCATTGATCTTTATAAATATGCTCCATCGTCTTGTTAAGTAACTGTCACCGGTGTCAAACATGTGAGCACAATATCCATCGCCCCAAGCAAACAGTAAGCGTCTGCTTTTCATTTTATGACTTACGCTAAGAAAATCAGAGTTGTAGCCTGACAGTTGTTAAGGGGCATATTTATAAATCTGAGAACTATAGATCCACCAATCATTCGTCTGGTTGCGCTCATCAAAGGATGCATCATATTTATTAAGCACTGCGTCATATTTATTAAGCACATTTACATGTCAAAAGTCTGGCACTCAGTAGTTGCCATATTTAAACCATGGCCGCTATTACATTTGTTGCCATTATTAGCAAAATCCCATTAATTTCAATGGCACCTGTTCACATCTGAGCGTTTTGTCACGTGAAACAAAACGCCTTAAAAACGCCCTAAGCTCAAAAAAGAACATGAGCTTCTTTAGGGCAGATTACAGGTGTTTTTCCGCCTGTTACATTGGTGACCTGAACAAAATCGCAGCAAAATTGTGGTAGAAAACATGGTAAAAACGTGTGACTTTGAAACTCTCAGGCGTGAATGCAGCCTACCATTAATATATATTAAAGAGGAATACCGGGTCTAGATAGTTTATACATAGATACATTTTGTGGAAACAAGCAGTGGCGGCTGGTGCTCCATTTTTTTGGGGGGGGGTTGTTAAACAAACCGCCCGCCCGCTCGACCTGCCCACCAGCCCCACACTTACCAGGTCACGGGCAGCTTCGAGGGCTTCTCCTCCCAGCCAATCCGGTCGCTTCTCCTCCCGGCTAATCCGGTTTTAGGACCTGCTTCCTGTCTTGATTGGCCGGGAGAAGAAGCAGAAAGACAATAGCGAATCAACATTCACTAATGTCACAAGTGGGTGGGCTCTAGGTGAAGTGCTCTGCGTCCTGAGCCCAACCTTTTTGAAATCATGTGCTTCAGAAAAAACAAAAAAAACCCATAGAAATCCATGCGTCTGGTGCCCAGCATGGAGATTAAGGGCCGGCGCTTGGAGATTAGGGGGGGGGGGCGGTGCCCCTGCGCCCCTTATGGCTGGCCAGCCTTGGAAGCAAGAAGAGATCACTGGAGTAGTGGTGTCTACTTCAGTGATTTCCAATTTCCAGGGGCATCGGCCACGTATGTGATATACATAGTAACATTGATCTACCCTGAACCAATGTAACTATGTACACAATACCCATACCTGGAATTTATATTTAAAGAATATGTTACCCCCCCCCCCCCCAACATTTTATATTCCTCATATGTGCCCGCTGCACCATGTACTTGTAATAAAAAGTATCCTGTTTTCTTTGTACCGCTTCCTTTGTGTGAAATAACTGGTGATCCTGCCAGTCCCCCCATGCTCTCCTAGTAAAAACTGACAATTCTAGGCATGAGAGCACAGCGGGGTCAGTTTTCTGGCTGTGCTGGGAAGTCAGCCTGCTCTCCTCCAATGATTATACCTGTGCTGACATGCCCCCCCCCCGCACAGCCATTCACTGGGAACGCTAGTGTGCTGCTGTTTCTCCTTCCCCAGCTCTCTGAGCTCCTTATGTAGCTGAGAACAAAGGGAATGTGATCACTTAAAAAAAAAGAAAGAAAAAAAGGGTATTTATAGTGTTTTTATTTATGTATACACAAATGTTTTACCATCCATCTCTATTTTAAACGGAATGGGTTGTTTTATAAGATGAGGGTTCACGTATACATTAAATTGCCAAAGATTTGCCGCACTGCAAATGAACATTATGTCCAGTTTCATAAATATGCCCTTATGTTTGTGTATTTTTTTTTTCATATGAATTATTTATAATGTGAACTTGAATATTTTTAACCTTTTAAGCTAATTAACAAAATAACTTATGTTTTAATAATGCACAAGGGATTGCTAGGTTTTGCTGATCCATGTTTTTTAAATGGTACCCTGTAACATTTTATGTGCATGACATCTCCTCTATACTCATACATGCGGTAACCTGTCCACTCTCCAAAAGATATTCTACGTACTGTATATTGAACGGAATATTTTTCCATGTCGCACTGCTGTTGAAGTAAAGTACCAGCATATTGGTCGGTGCGGTTCTCAGACTGTCAAAAACAAAAGCTGATCTGCATCCAATTTACCGTCTCTCCACTACACAACATATTGATGGGCTGAATTCATTTTCTCCTAATAGGATGTAAGTAATAACGGCTATTAGGACAAATGACCAAGCGGCATCCTGTCATCGCCTGCAATGGCGTGATAAGCTGCTGGTAATAAATATAAGATAATGGCCGGCCTATGTGTCAGATTCTGCCTCGACGGTTAGGACACGAGTCTAATATCAGACTGCCTGTATAGCTCCTGTCTACACGTTGGCACGATCTGGGCATTGACAAATGCGTCAGCCTTCTTGGGAATCCTAACTAAAGGATACCCATTTTGTAGCTTGGGAGTGAAATTCTTAGGTGAAAGGGAGCCAAGATGGAATAATGACTGGTAGGTTTCACTGCTGAAGGGATTAAAATGAATAATACTAACAATAAAAACATATAATAAACTGCAGTCTACCAGTCCTTAGATGTGGTGATGGCATTAATGTGTTTTTTTTTCAAGCTTTTTTGTCCCCCTTTAGTTTTTACCTGGCAGATCTGCCAGTAAAGGCTCATTCAGACGTGCAGCTGAAGGGCAGTAAAACCAAGTGGTTGAGCCGCAGTATTACTGCCCAGCTGAAAGGTGACATGCAGCCGCACACAGCTGTACACATGCGGCGACTGCAATGCTGTGCTCCTGCAGCAAAAATTAAATAGCATGTCGCATTTGGCGGGTGTTACTGCTGCTGGATGCAACTAATGCACGTTTATGGGACCACTCTGCAAACGCCTTGTGATTGTGTGCAATGCACACAATGTCGGTGCAGTAGTGTGGAATTTATGGGGTTAAATCAGGCAGTGAGGAGGCAACATGTCGCCTCCTCGCAGCTTGTCAAACGTCTCTGAAAATTGATCCGGGTGTGTAATGCTTTTCAGTGAAGCAGCAGTCCTTGCCATATGCCTGAACAAGCCCTAACACTATCCTAGGTTGATAATAGGGCAACAGAAGAAACATGGAACTATAAAACCCTGCCCCTCTCCTATTCTACATAACTTAGAGGGTTGTGGAAAGAGCACACGTTATCAGTGCAAAGAGTTCTGGCAGAAACAACAAGTAACTTTTTCACTTATCAAATACATATACAAAACACTTTTAATGGTATATTTAACAGACTAAAGGAGCCAAATACAAGTCCATTGTTGGGGCTTCCATACCCTTTAAGCCTAGGTTCACATCTACATAGGGTTGTCACCTGTTCAGGATTCACCCGGACAGTTTGGGTTTGGAATCATGTGTCTGGGTTTCAAACTGTCTGAAACCCGGACACATTATTCAGACTGGACTATGGCTTCCCAGGCCACAGTGTTTTTCCTTACATCAGAGTCTTCTTCATACATCAGAGTTCTCAGTTTTCCCCCTTAAATCTGGGTTTCCAGAGCATCCCTTATGTCGGAGTCCCCAGAGTTCTCCCTTACATCAGTCTGCAGAGTCCATCCTTACAGTGAAAGGGAACTCTGTGAGTTCAGAGGTAAAAGTGGTACTCTGTGGATTCAGATGTAAAAGGGGTACTTTGTGGCCTCTGATGTAAAGGGGGACTCTTGTTATTAACTTCATATGATTAGAAATGTTATTTAATAGCAAAATATATGTATAGTTTATACTATAAAAAAAAAATTGCCGTGCGCCGCTAAAGTGTTCGGGTTTGACTTGAAGAAAAGATGGCAACCCTTCATCTATACGGTTGATGCAATTTTCAGGCACATTTTGCGGTGCATTTTGTGTTTTTAAACCTGAGTTTTTTATGCTTTCATGCATTTTTCATTTTTTTCCCTTTAAAAACACTGTATATAGCTGGCTGCTATAGGAGCGGACCGGGAAGCTGGCCACCACATCCTTAACAGCCCGCTGACAACTGAATGTTAAAAAAAAAAAAGAATTGCTAGGAAAAAAATGTAAAAAAAATGCTTGCAGCCTCATTTATTGCTAATGGCGGCCCAAAGGAGGAAGCTAATTTTTTTGAACACTGGAACATGTATAAATAAATGTGCAAAGCTCAAAAAGGTGCTTCTTTGCTGCATTTAGGGTAGCCCTTTGAAATGAATAGGCTGCTATACATGAAAAGCGCAACAACATACAAAAAACGCATTAATGCTCAATGACTCATTTCACACTACAGTAATGTGAATGGGGGGGACGTCTGACAGTTGCTCTCCCAGCTCCTAAAAATGCAAAGCCATGACTAATAAAGAACTGTTGCTGTTTACACCCTGACACAAAATGGCGTGTGAATGCAGTTCTGTGCAGTAACACTGTGATTCAAGGCAGCATGATGAAGCACCCCCAGAAGGTCGGGTTCTTGGCAGCCTGGGCTCAGAGGAAATGGGTTTAATGAACCTGGCTGTCCTTCAACCTGGGGACATCTAGTCGTGGAAAGGAATTACTGTGGGGGAACAGCATCATAACGAAGTTGCGCGTTTTTTTTTTTTTTTTTCTATTTTTACTAATGTTAGGCTATTTATTTAATTTTTTTTAGCCAGAGTTGAGCTTTAGAAATATATCTCGTAGTTGAATATTGCCTTGAGCTCAGCTTTAAAACAAACTGAGATGTAAAGAATGCACCTAAACAGTATACTGGGAGCAATATTTGGAAAATGAGCCTCCCCTTCACCACGTGCCCATTACAGGTGGTAAACCAATATCCAGTTTAAGTTTTTTCCCCAAAACACTTTGATTGTGCCAATTTGTTAAAAAAAAAAAAAAAAAAAAAAAAACACAAGAAGGATGCTGCTGGGCCACGATCAGAGCCTGTTTTGTGGTCATTAAACAAGACAGATGCTGGTGAAGGCCCCACGTCAGATGATCAGTTCTTGTTATCAGGCCGTAGCTGCCGCGAGCTGCCCGCTGGCCTCCCCTGCAGGCTCTCCTGCTGTTTTTGTCCTCGTACAGGCTGCCGCTGATCTCTCGTCACTAATGAATCCTCAAGTCAGCCGTTTGTGACACAGATGTGCGCTGGAGATTGCCTTGCTGCTTCTGCGGATGAAGATGAAAATCCTTCCAATGGACGATGCTGATGGGAACTAGCTGGGTCATACTATGCTTGTTTTTTCATGTAAAGCGAAAAAAAAAAAACATTGTTAATAAGTATATACCAAGCAGTAAGGAGATATAAATTGCACACCGAGGAGTCATCTCTTTATTTTTTACACACAGCCTTGAGGTCGTCCACCTCAGCGTGAAAGCCTCAGAAACCATAAAGCAGCAATTAAATTAATAGTACAGAGGTGTCTGTACTACTAAATTGCCAGAGCACGGAGGACACATGTTTCTATTTCAATTGGTGGGATATATTAGGCAGCAAGTAAACACGTTGTCCCTGAAGTTGTTGTGTTCAAAGCAGAAAAAAATGGGTATTGCAGTTTGTTGCATATGGGGCTGTGTAGCCGCAGACTGGTTAAGGTGCCATGCTGACCCGTGTCCACAGTCAAAAGCACCTATAATGGGCACATGTGAACTGAACTGGAGCACAGAGCAATGTAAGAAGGTTGCCTGGTCTGGTGAATCACGTTTTCTTTTACATCATGTTGATGGTCGGGTGATTGTGCATCGCTTAGCTGAGGAAGTGATGGCACCAGGATGCAGGATGGAAAAGAAGGCAAAACGGCAGAAGCAGTGTGATGCTTTGGGTAATGTTCTGCTAGAAAACCTTGGGTCCTGCCATTCATGTGGATGTTACTTGACACGTACCACCTGCTTAAATATTGTTGCTGACCAAGTACACCCCTTCATGGAAACTGTATTCCGTGATAGCAGTGGCCACTTTCAGCAGGATAATTTGCCTTGACACACTGCAAAAATGGTTCAAGAATTGTCTGAGAAACAAAACAATGGGGGTTCCACTTTGCACTGCAAGTGCACTTGGAAGTGCAGTCGCTGTAAATCTGAGGGGGACATGCAAGGAAAATAAAAAACATAATTTTAGCTTGCACATGATTGGATGATAAAATCAGCAGAGCTTCCCCTCATTTCAGATCTTCCCCTCAGATCTACAGCGACTGCACTTACAAGTGCACTTTCAGTGCAAAGTGGATTTGCCTTTCGTAAATAAACCCCAATGAGTTTAAGGTATTGAGTGGCCTCCAAATTCTCCAGATTTCAATCTAATCAAGCATCTGTGGGATGTGCCGGAAAAACAAGTGCAATTCATGGAGGCCCTTCCTTACAGCTTACAGGAGCTAAAAGCTTCTCCTACGTATGGCTTGGTGCCAGATACCATAGTATATCTTCAGAGATCTAGTGGAGTCCAAGCCACAACAGGTCTGGGCTGTTTTGGAAGGCAATAGGGGGACCACTCAATTTAGGTGGATGGTCATTAAATTATGGCTGATTGGTTTATTTTTCCAATTTAACTGTATCACCAAGAGTGAAAGTGAAAGAAAATCCCAAATTTTGGGTCATTACCAGAACAAGGATAGAAAGCATATATTCCAATAGGCACATTAGTTCTGGTGACCCTGGTGATAACTTTCTTTTTGGAGGGATTTCTTCTCGCTTCCTGTTTTGGTTAGGGGACAGGAAGTGAATGGAAAAGTCCCCAATTGGATACAGATTGCAAAAAAAAATTGATAGGGGTTGAAACACTCAGTGTTTCAAACACTCTATCCAAAGTGAAAAAAACGTTTTGCCTGTAGATCCAACATACTTATAAAAGCATCCGCATTTACAGTTTTCTCTTAGGTGAATCTAGCATTCAACACATTACAGAGTTTACTACATAAATCACTCTGTGTCCTTGGTTTGAATGGTTTCCAGAATTACTTCCCTAGTTCTATTCATTTCTTTTTAGAAAAAAAAAATGAAAAAATGATTGAAGAAATGAAAACACCTGGTGTTGACTGAGATATAATGAATACGTCACATACAAAATCTGCATATTTTCCTGCAAAAGGGTAATCCTCCAATACTTAGATTTCAGTATTAAGTCGATGCCAGAAGCAGTAATCACCGGCTGGGCTTTTTATGTTTTTTCTAGCTTTGTGCGATTTAGCCATTGAAGCGCCGCCAACTGTAGCGGCCATTATGTAGGTTTCTCACGCTTATTTCTCGATTTTCTAGACTCCGTCACAGCAGCTTGGTCTCAGTCTTTTGTTCCTGGATATTTTTGTCCCTGAAAATGTCTACATTACTATCTGTTCATCTGGGGAATGTGTTGCCTCTCCCTTTTTTCATGTCAGTATTCGTTTGCCAACAGTTTTTAGCCATCGTTTATTGAAATGAAGTACACTTATAAAAAGGCATATGCAGACTTTGAAAGCAAAAAGTTGGCATGATCACCTGGTGCCATAACAGTGGCAGTAAAGTAATAAAGATACTTGTAATACAGCCCTCTTCCTTCTTCTAAGTTTGGTGAGTGTGGTCACCTTTTTTTATCAAAAATTGTCACTTGTTTGGAGGATTTAGCATTCCAATACAATGTTCTTAAAAACAATTTCAAATAGGAAGCCACTTGTTAGGACACATATGCGTGCTTCAGTCAGTAGTGCTTTTGTTAGGAAAGCACATATTTGTGTATATCCGTTCATGTGTGCCCTTCTCAGCGTTATGCCGTGTACACACGAGCGGACTTTCGACCGGACTGGTCCGATGGTCTATCTGTCGGACTTTCGGCGGACTTCCGACGGACTTTCCGAACGAACGGACTTGCCTACACACGATCACACCAAAGTCCGACGGATTCGTACGTGATGACATACGACCGGACTAAAATAAGGAAGTTGATAGCCAGTAGCCAATAGCTGCCCTAGCGTTGGTTTTCATCCGGATTTTTCAATAGGAACTGGGTCCGGCAGAGTTCCGACGTAAAGATTTGAAACATGTTCCAAATCTAAAGTCCGTCAGATTTTCGACCGAAAAAGTCCGCTGCAGGTCCGATGAAGCCCACACACGGTCGAATTGTCTTCCGGACTCGGTCTGTCGGACCAGTCTGGTCGAAAAGTCCGCTCGTGTGTACGCGGCATTAGTGTCAGAAAACCTATTTAGGGCCCAGGCCTACATCTAGGAGCTACTGGATGGCCTTCAGCTACTTACCTGAGACTTGTGAAGCTAACCTTGCATTCCTGCCTCCTTGTTACTGACCCAAGTTTGCCCCAGGACCTGTTATGGTGTGGGGTTGTTTGTCAGGGGTTGGCCTTGGCCCCTTAGTTCCAGTGAAGGGAACACTTAAGGTGTCAGCATACCAAGACATTTTGGACAATTTCATGCTCCCAACATTGTGGGAACACTTTGGGGATGGCCCCTTCCTGTTCCAACATGACTGCACACCAGTGCACACAGCAAGGTCCATTTTGCACATGTCGCGCTTTCATGGTTTTGGATTTGTACAGCTGACCTCTAATTTACTCTGCAACCAATGACTAGCTTTCAAAGACCTTCCAGCTGCTGACCCAGGCCTGTACCTACTATGTCTCTAATAGTACTATGTCTATATGTTTATTTATCATTGCTGTCATGGCTGCAGACTCTAAACTGCACCGAGAATCCGACACCATGTCCCCTCTGTGGTGTCTCTGTGCGTAGCACCATTTAGCTTGTCCCAACTTCCTCATCCACCTCCTCCTCAGTAAGGCTAGCGCAATCTCAATGATCAGGGCTGTTATGCTAGACATCCCATTGCCAAGCCTCTCCAAAACACAAATGTGTGCGTCCCTGTCTCTCTCTATTTTTCTTCCTCATTCCTTCTCTCAGCTTACAAACAGGAAAAAGATGTGATGTCATAGAAGATAACCTGCAAATATTTTTGTATCTGCAAAAATTACCATTGCCACGTCCTGTAACTCAGCCGTTATGCCTTTTAGACTGTTTAAATATAAATTCTCCTGGATTATGATAAACTAATGTTTATCAGCAATTTTAAACTATAAGGCTGGGTTCACACTATCTTCGCATGCGGCTCAAAGCAGGGGTCCGATGCGTCCCCATTCACTGTTTCAGGTCCGATTTCAACCCAAATTTTTGGCTGAATACGAACCTGAAACAAACCAAAAGACGCACAGGGCACCCGCATCCAATTTGAATCTCCAATGTTCAAGAAAATATGGGTTCCCTGGGTCAAATACCTAACCAATGACCCCTGGACCATACCGGATTAGATTGCATTCTGGATTGTGTGGACTGGAGTACGGAGTCCTTCCCCTTCCCCCTTTTTATCCTCTCTTTCTAATATCCCTATTTTCTTGGTCTCCTGGCTTCCCGTTTCTGTTTTGCCATACGTTTCTTCTTTTTGATAATTCTGGTAGCAGGTTTATTCTTGTGATTTAGATTTTGTGTCTGTCCTTCCATAAGAGAGGTTGACTGACATTAAGATCATGCGTAGTTAAATACAGGAACAAACATGAGCATTTGCAGGTTTAAGGTTAAAATGTATACTGCTACCCAGTGGCAGTTGGTGCTCAATATTTGGGGGAGGGCAGCGAACCAACGCCACCCCACCCACAGGAGACAGACGGGAAGGCAGCAATCCCGCCTGCCCCCCCTAAGCCCACCCGTTTTTGAAGCCAATTAGAGCCTCAGACTCTAATCATGTGCTTCAAAAGCAAAAAAAACTCCCATTGAATTCATATGTCAGGCGCCCTTCATGTAGATAAGGGGTCGGATGCATGGACATCACTGCTGCTACCATACTTTCATTTGACACTCTGTTCGAGTATTGCCTTCAGGCTGAAGGTAGGCCGATGTAGATTAAAAACAAGTACAAAACTGAGCTTGTGCTACAAGTATGGGGTAGTAGATATGGAAAAGGTAGCTTTCCATACTTGTTTGAGCATTCATTATATGCCTACAGCATTTTTACCTTGAGTTACCTAGATTTTATCTACTTTTGTTTCAGTTTTACAATGTCTGTATTTTTCATAGCAGAGGCTCTGCTACCTTTGTAAGATTGCTTGCCTTTGGATTACTATTTGTGAACTGTAATTCTTATGTATTCTTTTTTATGAAAACCTTTAATAAAAAACGTTTGAAAACGATAATAACCTGCAATATGCATAGCAATTTAACGCACATAAAACCGCATTTCAACACACGTCAAAATGTACATCAAAGCATATCAATAGAAGGCAATGCACATCCATTTTTCAAGCATTTTTATGCGTTTTAATCCACCTTAATACGTAAACAAATCTTCACTTGGCACCCATGTGACCCTCGAACCCCCTATCGCTCACCCCAGGGTTTTTTTTTTTTAAACTCTTTTTATTGAAAAATTTCACTGTGGAGGTACAAAACAGGGCCATTGGGGCATACCCCGGCCAATTGGTGCACATAGCCATGTGCATAACAGCGTACAACTCACCGTGTATCTCAAAACTAAACATATCTAACTATAGTTAAAATTACTAACTAACAACATATCTAGTACCCAGTTTCAACATGGTAGGATATTGACAGGATATATCTATTCTTGTAGGACCTCTCATCCCTCTTATCTGTCAGACCCTGATGTTGCAAGGACAGCTAGGGTCGAGTGAAATCACTCAACCTCTGGACTAACTCCACCACTTACTTGCTTGGGGCCAGGACCCCATCACTCAACAGGGCCAGGTAGATATTCAGGGTATCTAACCAGGGTGGTCCCCAACAGGCTGATCATCTGTCATGGAATCTGTCCACAAGTGCCAGACTTTTTCATATATTTTGGGGCATCCTCAGGATAAATATGTTGCTTTGTATAGGGGTATCATTTTGTTAATTATTGTTTTCCACAATGACAAGTTAGGGGGGTTGGCTGACTTCCATTTTAGTATTATGGCTTTCCTTGCATAAAATAATAGGATACCTATTAAGGTGCGGATTGCTTTAGCTAACGCCAACTGTTCTACAAGGGCGAGGAGACAGACACTAATTGAATAGGTATAGTTGTCACTCCGTGGATAAATTGAGTTATCTCCCTCCAATATTACCTGTGGGCAATCCCAGAATATATGTAGGAAACCAGCAGGGATGCCAGAGCACCTCCAGCAAGCAGACAACAAGGTTGGGTATATGCGATGAAGGCATTGGGGCGTATAGTATATTTTGTGTAGGATTTTGAATTGTATTAACTTGTCCCTAGTTGCAACTAGTGGTTGTAGTGGGTAATCCCATATGTCTTCCCAGTCTTCGCTGTCCAGCTCCTGCACCTCCCTCCGCCACAGGTCCCACAGCCCATCCAATCCAATCTGAATGGATGGCAACAGTGCCCGGTATATTTGAGTTAGTGGTTTAGAGAGATCATTTAGCAGATTTTCGAGATCGTCATGCTCCACCCGGAGCTGAACCGATCTGAATTGCGAGTCAAAAGCGTGACGGAGCTGCAGATACCCCAGGGTGTTTGAACGAGAGGTGCAAAGGACGTCAACTTGGTCTCCCATCAGGATGGGATACTACTTTGTTCACCAAAGATCAGAAGACAAGCAGCTGCCCACAAGGACAAATGAAAGTCTTTCTTTTCTGTACACTGCTTTAGGAGACCGGAGGAGCTACAATCACATTAGAACGTAATGTAACGTAATGCTACAGCAATGAATAAAAAAGCTCCAGCTCTTTTTTTTTTCTCTTGCATCATGAAGAACCCGCTCTGCCAGCTTGCTTCTTCAAAGCTGTACTTTGCAAAGGCCGATCAGCACCAAGGACAGCTCAGCTCTCATTCCTGTCACATTCCATCAGTGTGACGCCTGCAGCTGATGTACCCCCATCACACAGACACTCAGAAGTCCCAGAATCCTCTTCTTTCAGAGCGAGCTACACGCACGCCAGCATTACAAAGACGCTGCAGGAGGGAAGCCTGCTCTGTGTTTGCTAAAGGGCAGCACATGACTGTAATGCATTAGTGGGCTTATCTCACTTAAAGCACTGCAATCCAAATGAGAATCTGTTGACTGCAACAAAGGAGATGTTTCATCAAGTATTTACAGTATGTGGATTATTTTTCGTTCCCTGGCTATCATACTGATCTGCTGGCTTCAATTTTCAGTCACCTGACCCTGGACAAGTATGTAGCCATCAAAGTCAGAACTGTCTACTGTTTTACTTTTTCTGTCAGTAAATTTTGTAATTAAGTAATTTTCTCCTTCACTGATGTGCACTCATGAGGCGGCACTGATGGGCACTGATAGGCTGAACTGGTGGGCATTGATGAGGTGGCACTTATGGGCACTAATGAGGTGGCACTTATGAGCACTGATTAGGTGGCACTGATGAGGAGGCACTAATATGCCACACTGATGGGCACTGATGAGCACTGATAGGCAGCACTGATGGGCAATGTTAGGTGGCACTGATGGGCACTAATAGGCGGCACTGATTGGCACTGCTAGGCGGCACTGGTGGGCACTGATAGGCGGCACTGGTGGGCATTGATGAGGTGGCACTTATGGGCACTAATGAGGTGGCACTTATGAGCACTGATTAGGTGGCACTGATGAGGAGGCACTAATATGCCACACTGATGGGCACTGATGAGCACTGATAGGCAGCACTGATGGGCAATGTTAGGTGGCACTGATGGGCACTAATAGGCGGCACTGATTGGCACTGCTAGGCGGCACTGGTGGGCACTGATAGGCGGCACTGGTGGGCACTGATAGGCGGCACGGATAGGCAGTACTGATGGGCATTGATAGGGTGAACTGGTGGGCATTGATGAGGTGGCACTTATGGGCACTAATGAGGTGGCACTTATGAGCACTGATTAGGTGGCACTGATGAGGAGGCACTAATATGCCGCACTTATGGGCACTGATGAGCACTGATAGGCGGCACTGATGGGCAATGTTAGGTGGCACTGATTGGCACTGCTAGGCAGCACTGGTGGGCACTGCTAGGCGGCACTGGTGGGCACTGATAGGCGGCACTGGTGGGCACTGATAGGCAGCACGGATAGGCAGTACTGATGGGCATTGATGGTCATTGATGAGTGGCACTGATGGGCGACATGATGGGCACTGATGTACAGCAGTGATGGGCACTGATGGGCAACAGTGATAGGCGGGACTGATAGCCAGTACGGACTGGCATCACTAATGGGCACTGATTGCTGGCACTTGTGGGCAGTGGTGGGCACTGATTGCTGGCAGTGGTGGGCAATGGTTGCTGACACTGGTGGGCACTCATCGCTGGCACTTATGTCGCTATTGTAATCAGGGCACTGATGATCAGTGCCCTGATTACATGTGTAGATGTCTCCTGTGAGGAGATGCCGCTGATCAGCTCTCCTCGCCACACACTCTGTCAGTGTGAGGCGAGGAGCGCCGATTACCGGCATCTCCGTGTTTACATGTGACCGGCTGTGATTGGACACAGGCGATCAAATGGTTAAAGAGCCTCGGACGCAGCTCTTTACAGAGATCAGAGATCACAAGAGCGGCGGTTATGGGACGCCATCATATGTCGTCGTCCCAGAACGAGAACCGCACTGCCCCGACGTCATTTGACGGTGGGCGGGCGGCAACTAGTTAAATATATTCCTCAAGAAGATATAAATCAATTGCCTTTGCAAACCCAGTTATTACCATATAAAAGTAGCAGGGACATCATCACTGTGTTGTACCTAGCCTGTACAGAGAGCAGAGCTGTAGGAGGGATCCAGCAGGCACCACCAACTACAGGCAGCCAGCAGAAAACTACAGGAGGGGGAGGAGCCAAGATCAGTCACCCTGCACAAGGATAGAGAGCTGCAGTGACCGGTCTTTATTACAGGAAGTTCCTACACAGACACATTTTCACACTGGATTACTACACAGTTTTGTAAGAAATACAGAAAACATATAAAGATTCAAGTAAGTATATGCAGTACATGTCTTGTATTTAGACATTACTTGCTTATCCTGGAGTTTATCTAATGCAAAAAGCAAAAAATTATTATAGCTGCATTTGTTTTCTTTTTTTTTTCACCTGGTTGTCCTGGCAGTAAGTTTATTTTTTAGCTTCCTTTAACAAACCAAGCTGTCCTGCAAGAGTGGCAGTTAGGTGAGACAAATCACTCAACAATCGACTATGTGGATGTTCCAACAGGGACTGACTTAATTTTGCTCAGTATGTGGGCTCCCCAACTGAATTTAATTTGAATCAACTTCCGTTGAATTGACCTGTTGGAAAATTGTCCATCCATCCGTGGTTGCAGCCAATCAGCTGCAGCAGCTGATCAGTGTATTCTGACAGCAGCGGGTGCTCAGTGGGGAAGAATTGCTCCATCCACTTTGTTTGTGTGGATGGAGAAATTTGTTTTTTTTTTTTATTCAGCCAACCGGCTTAAAGGAAAAAAAATAACCATGTATGGCTAGTTACTCAGTAAAACAGACTTGCTGTTCTTTAATGATCCATGCTGGGAATTTTGGTTCCTCAGTATTATATTCTCAAACTCACAACTCTACATTCTGGATTGGGACACACTAACAAGCTCTAAAATATCCACACGTTACAATCTATATTGTTTCAGCTCTTGCTACATACAACGCAGATCCCAACGTACTGCCCAAGCAGCTCGCTCTCTAATTGGTTTTCTTTCAGCAATTGTTCTGCTATGTTGTTGACTGCAATATTTGACATGCACACAGCAATAAAGGATGTGCCTGAAAATTTCCAGATCAATCTAAAGGAGATTGTAAGGGCTAAATTACACTTGCTTCAAAACATGGCTTCGGACATGCTTTGTTAAAGCTCACTGAATGCCAGTCAAAGCTCCTGTCACTAAATAAAATGGTTAGCTTACAGTCCTGTTTACACCTTGCGTTTGCTTGGTGCTTGAGTGGGGCTTCAATGAAGCTTCGATGGGGCTTCAATGAGGCTTCGGTGGAGCTTTGATGGGCCTTTGGTGGGTCTTCAGTGAGGCTTTGTGGGACTTCGATGAGGCTTTGGTGGGGCTTCAAGCGAGCTTTGCCATAGACTTCTATGGAGGCTTTGAAGCACCACTAAAGCTACATGGGGTATAATTTTTGAAGCAAGGAAAAGCAAAAAAAAAGCAAGGTGTAAACAGGACTGTAAGCTAACCATTTTATTTAGCGACAGGAGCTTTGAATACCGTTCAGAGTGCTTTAACAATGCATGTCCAAAGCCTTGTTTTGAAGCAAGTGTAAACTAGCTGTTAACGTGCATTGAAGCTGAAGCAAGTGTAAATGAGCCCTTAAGATATTGTACAATCCGATTGTAATTTGTGTCGCCGGCTTTAGATTTATTACATAGTACAAGGATCTATCCTAGACAGTCCGTTCAATTTATATGCAATCAGGCAGGTTCATATATGACAGTTGCTGATAGATCAAAAGAGATTGTATGGACAGATTGCAACCCATGTAGGCTGCTGCAAAACAGACCAATAGTCTCAAGCCACTTTTAAAATCAGAAGCATCACTTTGCTTTTATCTTGTTGTTTATGGATGGCCTAACAGTTGTAAGGCATCAGGTTACTTGCCGCACAGAGTACGCTCTTCAGCAACACAATCCGGCAGTCACTCGGGCTGAGAGGCTGCAGTACATCTTACAAAAACAATATAACTGTTAATTTTAATAGTGAGCCTCATGAATAATAGACGGGGCACCTTGGATAAAATCCCTGGGACTTTATAATGCATGGTTTATGGATGACGATAAAAACCTGAAAATCCATCTTACAATGTAGTAAAATCTGCTGCCAGCCAGTTCAGCATTTGTACCTTCAAACCTTTGTTATAATATACTGTGTGCATATATATATATATATATATATATATATATATATATATATATATATATACATATATACATTCACCATTAAAGGTGTGCTTTAGGTTTGTACTAATACAGAAGGCTGCATTCTGGTAACAAAACTAGTTGAATTTAAAAGTACCGTATATACTTAAGTATAAGCCGAATTTTTCAGCACATTTTTTATACTGAAAAAGCCCCCCTCAGCTTATACTCAAGTGAGGGTCTCCAACTGTGTCATGCAGTCTTAACTGTTCGGTGGCCGTCCACTGTAGCACAGTCCTGCCTCCTCCTCGTCCATGATAGACGGAACACTGAACACCGATACGATGCTGGGAAACTGAATCAGTGTTCCGTTTATCACGGACGAGGAGGAGGCGGGCTTTGTTACAGTGAAAGGCCGCCGAACAGATAAGACTGCATGACACAGCGGAAGACACTCGCTGTTTTGGTTATCAAAGGTACAGGTGGGCACAGTGAGGCTGCAAATGGGCACAGTGAGGCTGCAAATGGGCACAATGAGGCTGCAGATGGGCACACTGAGGGTGCAGATGGACACAGTGAGGCTGCAGATGGGCACTGATGATACAGGTGGGCACAGGGAGACTGCAGATGGGCACAGTGAGGCTGCAAATGGGCACAGTGAGGCTGCAGATGGGCACTGTTTACCCAGTAGCTGCTGCATTTCCCACCCTAGGCTTATACTCGAGTCAATACGTTTTCCCAGTTTTTTGTGGTAAAATTAGGTGCCTCGGCTTATACTCGAGAATATACGGTACTTTTATTTTAGTACAAAATAAAAGTGTTTTATTTTATGCTGCATAGCTGCATTGTGGTCCGCAGCCCTGAAATGAGGTTCTGTTCCAGGATGGGATGTAAAGGGTGGAATTTAGAATGATAAAACATTTATTGTGTGCTATCGCATTTTATGTTATAAATATCCCAGTAAAGCCAGGATTTTATTTGAATTAACATGCAGTTGTATTTGAGCAATCTTTCTACCATGTAAATATCGGGGTACATTTTCTTTTTGCAGCTAAAGTGTCTCTTTAGCTGCCATTTGTACAAGCAGATGAATGAACCCTCGGCACTCACACATACAATCCCTATTACAGACAGATGGCTGTAGACAAGCTGCTATGTTAGAGTTGTGTTTGGAGAATATATAAGACTAATTACATTCATATTTTTTCATTTGCTCCTGCTTGGCGTGCAGACTGTGGGATGCCGAGAAAATCCCTCAAAATGAGAAACATTTCTCATATTAATGTGGTAAAGGAGGAAAGCGGAGGCAATCTCTGCAGAGGAAGCCCACGCTTGGATTCCCACTTCAAAAATAAAAGCTAAGCCTGCCTTCCGCCAAGTCTGCTTTCGGCATGGACACTGATCGCCGGCGTCTACAACACGTTAAGGCGAAGCTACAAAGGGATGAAAAACACCTTTCTGCCCAGTTATGTATTAAATAAAAATCATTAAATATATCTGATAACAGTGTTTGTATAACAACCTAGTAGAATATATTGTCTGAAGAAGAGGCCAGCGTGCTTTGAAAGCTTGCACTACAATAATTTTGGTCAGACCAGTGTTTCTCAAGCGGGGTGACGGATGTAGGAGCATCTGAGGTTAAGAAGGGGTTATGAAACGATGGAGGAACCTTTGATGTAAAGGGGGCTTTCATGTTGTGCTTTTAACCGATTGCCAACCACCAGCCGTTGTTTGACGGCGGCAGAATGGCTCCCCTGCACGAATGGCTCCCCTTGCCGTAACTGTACGTCGGCCGCTTTAAGGGGTATAGGGGGTGCGCACGCGCCGCTGCGGTACTGAGGAGCCGATGCGCATGCCCGGCGGCCGCAATGTCCGCCGGGCACATGCGATCGCTCCTGACAGAGCCAGAACGAGGACGTGTCAGGGGAGATCGTGTGTTCCTAGTATACAGGAACACCAATCAGTCTCCTCCCCAGGCAGTCCCATCCCCCCCCCCCACAGTTAGAACACACTGAGGGAACACAGTTAACCCCTTGATTGCCCCCTAGTGTTAACCCCTTCCTTGCCAGTGACATTTATACAGTAATCAGTGGCTATTTTTATCTCTGATCGCTGTATAAATGTCAATGGTCCCAAAAAAGTGTCAAAAGTGTCCGATTTGTCAGCCGCAATATTGCAGTCCCAATAAAAATCGCAGATCACCGCCATTACTAGTAAAAAATAAAAAAATAATAAAAATGCCATAAATCTATCCCCTATTTTGTAGACGCTATAACTTTTGCACAAACCAATCATTATATGCTTATTGCGATTTTATTTACCAAAAATATGTAGAAGAGTAATTGCTGGTCTAAACTTATGAAGAAATTTGTTTTTTTTTTTAAATTGGGGGATATTTATTATAGCAAAAAGTAAAAAATATTGTGTTTTTTTCAAAATTGTTGGTCTTTTTTTTTTTTATAGCGCAAAAAATAAAAACTGCAGAAGTGATCAAATACCACCCAAAGAAAGCTCTATTTGTGGGAAAAAAAGAACGTGAATTTTGTTTGGGTACAGCATCACACGACCGTGCAACTGTCAGTTAAAGCAACGCAGTGTCGTATCGCAAGAAATGGCCCGGTCGGGAAGGGGGTAAATTCTTCCGGGGCTGAGGTGGTTAATAGGTAACCGTTACATTTTTACATTTTAGAATGGGGTGCCTTTCATATTTTTAAAGGATGCCGCAATTGAAAAAAAGGTTGAAAACGCAGGGTTAGACAATAAAATGGTATTACCCTAAATCAAAACTTCTACTTTTGTCAATGGCTAGCAGGGTACAACACTCTGTTGCTCTTAAAGGTATTTTATTTCAGTCCTGGGAACAGTTTCCAGTTTTTACACAAGGTTTTCCCAGAATTTTCCTCCCCTGCTAATTGGTTTACTGTCTCCTCCAAAGGATCTGCAATGAGCTTGTGGGTAAACTACAGGCAGCCATTTGGGCAGATAATTGTGCAGATTATGGCATTCTGGCTGTGTCCTTGGGTGCACTGGGAATTTAATCTTTGGTGAGATACTCACATGGCTAGCACATACAGGTTTTTAGGTTTGACCTGTCAGCAACTATGTAGAATGAGGGCCTACTAAAACAATCCAATTCAATTTTTGCCAACCCGTTATTGTCTTAAAAAGAATCTGTTGACACAACACACTGAAAGTGTGGATCTCACAAATTATCTCAGATTGTGGTCACTGTGGTGACATGCAGATTTCAGTTTTGGATTTTCTGCACTGGACATTGATATTTGCACATTATATACTGTATGTTTGGCTACACTTGTATACACTTGTATATCATTTTAATGAAAAATGTGGGGCAAGTTGTGTATGGCCCACTGGGAGGAGGGTACTATTTTTGGTAGACATAGACCAGAGATATTGTTCTGGCGCAGATTTATTGATATTGTCCTCTTCATCTGGAGAGGAGATCTACAATCTTTGCAAATATTTATGACAAACTTGAACCACAATTAGTGGGGTATTAAGTGGTCATATGAGGTCAGCAATGTTGAGGCAAACTTTTTTGACCTTACCATTCACGAGAATGGAAATCACATTTACAAAAGGACATTTTTTTTAGAAAACTGATAGGAATGGGTACATTCCCGTGCAATACTTAAGTGCAATTTTTTAGGGATCAGGAGGAATTGCTCAGAAGAGGAAGATTTTAGGAGGCAAGCTAATATATTGAAACAAAGGTTTGTGACAAAAGGCTTTGGTACCTACAAGTTAGAAACTTAAATTACATTCCAAACATAGGACTAGTCAGGATAATAAATTTGAATGGTCTTTCACCACCACTTACGCTAATCAACATTGCCTGGTCAATGGCCTATTGAAGAAAACACTGGCATATTTCAAGGAATGATAAGTCCCTAGGACCTTTTCTACCTGATAAACTTATAGTCATTTTCAAGAAAGCCCAGAATCTACAAAGTAGAGATGCCCTTAAAATTTAACCTAAATGCATCCCCTTTTTTGGAGGGCTGTTTTTTTTTTTCTTTTGGAGAAAATGTTCTGAATGCAAATGTGGGGATCCCAGCATAGAGAGAACTAAAGTATTTTCATCTAACAAACAAACAAAACCTATAATATCAGAAGTTATTACCTGTTCATCTCAGGGCATGATATATAATTTGCAGTGCCCTTGTGGCTTACAATATATACTACAAGATCCCTACATGTCTGAATAAATGAACATATCACAAACGTTAAAAAGGGTTTTTGTGGGCATAGATTGTCCAGATATTATATTACACATCATGTAAAGGACCCAAACAGCCTAAAATTAATAGCATACACAAACCTTTACCTTAGTAGCGGGGCTCCAACTTAAAGAGGGTAATATCACATCTTGGAACTAAATAGATACATGAAATAAAGTGCTATAACCCATTCAGAATGAACCTGGATTGGGACATTAATTGTTTCCTCAACAAAATCTAAGCTCGGTATCACTATCCGTTAATAGTAAATATATCTTTTATATTTTAACTTAAAGTGTTTGTTTCATATGTAGTTTTAGAATTGTTGTTTGGTGCTATTTGTCATGTTTTGTTGATATTTATATCTATATCACACATATTGATTAATTGATTGACTGATTTATTGATTGATGTTCTGCTATACTGGATGTGTTCACAGACAGCTATTTTTATAGGTGCCATATTTTCATGTTTTAGAGGGTGATGGTGGTGGTTTTGGTGCATTTTCTGAAAGTGCACCAAGATTCTTGCATGCAGGACTTTGGTGTAGAGAAAATGTACGGAAACCACCAGATGCAATAAAAGTCTAAAGTGCAGGTAACCCGCACAAAACCTGTGGGTACACTACAATGCACCTGAATACTGCTGGAAGATATACACACATGCTTACCATGACTACTCATATTCAGAGGGTCATGGAACTCTCGTAAGCTTTCAATTAGCTCTTCTGTGCACAGTGAAAAGGTAGAAGCTTTTTTACTTTGGAGCACTACATAATTTCAACTGTGAATTACATCACTATCACATTAGACTTTATTGCTATATTGTAACTGTTTATTTACTGGGTGTTTTTATGTATTTTATTACTTATGATATATAAATAAGTGTGTTTGCAATTTTTTCACTTTAATGGTGTAATATAGGCTTTCATTTGTACATTCTTGTTTTTGTTTGTAATACCCAAACATTAGGAAAGCTGCTTTAATCCCCTAATTTATTTAGCGCAATCTCAATTTTGTGTTAGGAAAAAACGTTAAAGTGATAATAGAGGCCCAGTTCACCTTTACCAAAAAGTTGCCTAAGCAGGTAAGGGCCATCTGTAAATAAAAACAAGTTGTGTAGCTTTGACCACAGTTGAGGCCATTTATGTACCTCATGGAGTCTTACTGGAAAACTCCTAGGATGTTGATAAGAGACTCCAATCTGATACTGCTCACCTTCACATTCACAGAAGCAAGCTCTTTCTCTCATTCAAACCCCCTCACATGTACTTTCTCCCCCCTGGTGCAGTAGCTCTGATTTTAGTGTTTAGAGAGATCTCACTCCTGTGATGGTGAAGGTAAACAGTAAAGGCTGGGAGTCTATTAGTATCGTCCTAGGAGTTTTCCAGTCAGACTTCATGAAGTACGTAAACAGTCTACACATACAGCAAGAGCATTACACAATTTGTTTTTATCTAACGACACCCCTTATCTACATAGGAAGTTGTTTGGTAAAGGTGAACTAACCCTTTAAAACCTATTTTCTTTTTCTAATTAGGATGCTGATGGCAGTATTTACAGTGCCTTGAAAAGGTCTCCATACCCCTTGAAATTTTCCACATATTGTCATGTTACATCCAAAAACGTTAATGTATTTTAATGGGTTTTTTTTGTGATAGGCCGACACAAAGTGACACATTATTGTGAAGTGGAATCCTTGCCGTGTTTTTGGACATGCGTTTTTACCACGATTTGCGTTTTTTTTACACTGTATATAGCTTGTTGCTAAGGAGGGGGCCGGGAAGCCAGCCACCTCGTCATTAACAACTGATGAGTCATCAGCTGTCAGCGGGCTTCCCCACTGACAGCTGAATGTAAAAAAAAAAGGATTGCTGGCTAAAAAAAAATTGTGAAAAAAACAGCGTGGGGTCCACCCCCAGGTCTATACCAGGCCATTGGGTCTAGTATGGATTTGGATGGAACCCCCCATGCCAAAATAAAAAAAAAAAATGGCATGGGCCTCCCCCAAAATCCATAATAGACCCTTATCTGAGCATGAAGCCCGGCAGGTCAGGAAAGGGAAGGGACAAGCGAGCGCCCCCCCCCCCCCCTTCTGAACCATACCAGACCGCATGCCCTCAACATGGGGGGGTGGGTGCTTTGGGGCAGGAGGGGCTCTGTGCCCCCCACCCCAAAGCACCTTGCCCCCATGTTGATGGGGACAAGGGCCTCTTCCCATAGGGGAATACTCATTCACATAGGGGGGAGGCCAGGATCTGGGGACCCCCTTGTTAAAGATGGCTTCCAGATTCCGATAAGCTCCCCGCTCGCAGACCATGACAACCACTGGGCAAGGCCTGCCGGGAAGAGGCCCTTGTCCCCATCAACGTGGGGGCAAGGTGCTTTGGGGTGAGGGGCGCAGAGCTCTACCTGCCCCAAAGCACCCACCCCCCCCCATGTTGAGGGCATTTGGTCTGGTTTGGTTCAGGAGGGGAGCGCTCGCTCGTCCCCTCCCTTTCCTGACCTGCCGGGCTGCATGCTCAGATAAGGGTCTGGTATGGATTTTGGGGGGGCCCCACACCATTTTTTATTTTTACATTTTGGCGTGGGTGGGGTCACCTCCGAATCAATACTAGACCTGAAGGGCCTGTTATGGACCAGGGGGGACCCCACGCCATTTTTTTTCTTGACTGTTTTTGCCTGCAATTCTTTTTTCTTACATTTACATGACTCATCGGTTGTTAAAGACACACCGGCTTCCCGGCCCCCTCCTTAGCAACCAGTTACATACAGTGAATGTACAGCTAAAAAAAAAAGCACAAATTGTAAAACACAGAGGCACAAAAATGCATTGATGTGAACATGTTCCATAGGAACCCATGTTAAAAAAATTCCCTGCATTTCTGCAAAATGCAAAATGCATCAAAAACGCATTAGTGTGAATGGAGCCTAATTTGGCTAGAAGAACGGGGCAGACACAGCACTGCGTTTACAACCCAGGAACAGCATCTACATAAAGCACTTACAATAGATACAAAAGAGCAGAAAGGCCAAAAGAAAACTTCTGAGGCAGCTTTTTTATTTTAGTGGCCGAGGTGTTGATTCCTGTCACTGTTGGTGCTCCAGGCAAGCTGCCTGTATGAGGAGCTGTGCAGAGATTCACATTGGATTCAGCACCATGGAGAGAGATGGACCAGCAGCTCCCGTCAGCTCTCTACATCACTACACAAGGCTGTTTTTTTAGATAGCAACATTAATCACTGCATGAAATATTCATTTAAATAATCTGATTGTAACCGAGGACTTCAGAGATTATGGAAGAAAAGAAATTGGGATCTATTTTGCGACAAAGTCTGCAGAATATAACCAAGCCATTTTCTCTTCAGGCAGATTTGGAATTCCACATTGTACAGTAGAAGGGAAATAATTACAATACCAGCTCATCTCGCTGTGATAGCGACACCTTTGGCTGTAGCAAAGGTTTTCATTTATTCATCACGTGACTATTGCCAAGACACCAGTGTTAGGGCCAGGCTACAGAGAGATTAGTGTGAGGGTTTGTGTTAGTGGTAGAAAATAAGGACAGTTATTGCAAGGCAAAGTGTTAAGCCCCGTACACACGATCGGACTTTCTGACAACAAAACCGTGGATTTTTGTTCGAAGGTTGTTGGCTCCAACTTGTCTTGCATACACACGGTCACACAATGTTGGCCAACAATTACGAACGTAGTAATGTACAAGACGTACGGCAAGCCGATAAAAAGGAAGTTCAATAGTCATGTTATAGTTTTACAAGACCGAGCGCTTCCGGCTCGTACTTGATTCCAAGCATGCGTGAACTTTTGTGTGACGGACTTGTGTACACACGATCGGAAAGTCCAACAACAAAGTTTTGTTGGCGGAAAATTTGAGAACCTGCTAGCCAACATTTGTTGGCGGAAAGTCCAACAACAAATGTTTAATGGAGCATACACACGGTTGGATTTTCAGCCAACAAGCTCACATCCAACATTTCCTGTCGGAAAGTCAGATCGTGTGTATGCGGCATTAGGCTTAGTTCATACCTATGCAGTTTGCTTTTGATCTGTTTCTGAAGTGCTTTTTGATGTGCGTTTTGCATTTTTGCTCATGCGATTTTGCAGCGTTTTTCATTTTTTATGCTTTTTTTGGCTTTTCAATTTGCTGTTGGGCAGATTAAAGAGGAAGTAAACCCTGATGGGTTTTGCTTCCTCTTTTTTCCCCATGCGAAGTAAAAGCATAATAGGCTAGTATGCATCGCATACTAGTTCATTATGTGGCATTTACCTGCAAATGAAGGCCGCGATATCCCTGCTTGTGGCCGCATCCATCTTCGCCCCTCTTCCTTCCTGGGCCGCAGACTCCGGCTCTGTGACTGGCCGGAGTCGCGTGACATCAGTCACTGCACTTGCTAGTGAAGAAAGGGCACTGAGGGCCGTTTCTTCACAGCGCATGCGCCAATGACATCATCGGCGCACTATAAGGTGAATATCTCCTGAACGCAGCACGTTTAGGAGATATTTACAGTACCTATAGGTAAGCCTTATTATAGGCTTACCTATAGGTACAAGTTGCACAGAGGGGTTTACAACCACTTTAAAGAAAAGCGAATCACGGCAAAAACACACTACATGCTTTTCTGCAGCTTCTCCATTCAAGTCTATTGAAAACCAAAAAAGCACCGTATTTAATAAAGTTACTGACCCTTTCCAAAAACATGGCGGCTGAAAAAAAGCATAGATGTGAACATGTTCCATTGGAAACCATGTTATATTATCTGTAGTGCATTTCTGCAAAAAGCACCAAAACGCATTGGTGTTAACAGAGCCTTGGAGTAGTGTGATAGTTAGTGTTAAGGTGGCCATACACGATCATACATATAGAGATCTCTGAACATATTCGATCAGAGCAATCACAAATGATTATCATCGATTAAACTATGGAATGATGCGAAACATTCCATTTTGCAATCGACTGATAACGTTGATGAAAAATATGATCTATCATTTATAAATATGAAAAGATCTATCAAAAAGAATCATTTAATTGATCTGAATTGCAAGTAGTTCTCGGACACACGTCTGGATATTTGTTCAATCGATTGCAAGATTAACAAAATTCTTCCTTGCCTGATCGTTTTGAGTCAGGCCTCATGCACACTGGACGTTATAATAACATTATTAAAACGCCAATAGCTCTGCAGTAAGTTTTTCAAAGTTTTTCAACGTTTTTGCAATAACATTTTTAAGCGTTTTTTCTTTCCTTTTTTTTTAATGGGATTAAAAATGTTAAAAACCGCCGGTGAGCTGCGTTTTTGAGCGTTTATCTGCATTCTTTAGGCATTTTTTAGCGTTAGAGCATTTTGGGGTTTTTTTTTACAGCCAAAAAACGCCCCGGCCAAAAACAGTTGATAACTAGCTATGTGTGCATGGACACATAGCATAGCATGCTGGAGAGTTTATTGACTGTAGAAAAAATGTCTGAAGCCAAAAACAGCTGCTGTAAAAATGTCCAAAAACGTCCAGTGTGCATGAGGCCTTAAAATCAACCGAGAAATCACTAAATTGACTGAATGGAGGTTCTTTGGTTTTTGATTCGATTTGATCAATTTATAGGCACTGAATGATCAATTGCATAATCATATTGGTACTGGTGTGGCCACCTTATGGTCAGGTTACAGAGAAATAGTGTGAAGATTTAGGGTCAGATTACAGGGTGGGTTAGGGGCATTTCAGGGGGAGTTAGTGTAAGGGTCAATGGTAAGGTCAGTTTACACATAGGGTAGTGTGAAGATAAGTGTTGGGGTCAGCTTACAGGAAGTGAAAGTGGAAGAGATAGAGTCACGCTACAGGGAAAATTAATGTTAGGGTCAAGTAGCAGAGAGGATTGCTGTTATGCCCCGTACACACGATCGGACATTCCGACAACATAATCCATGGATTTTTTCCGACGGATGTTGACTCAAACTTGTCTTGCATACACGTGGTCACAAAAATCTTGACGGAAATTCCGAACGTCAAGAACGCTGTGACGTACAACACGTACGACGAGCCGAGAAAAATGAAGTTCAATAGCCAGTGCGGCTCTTCTGCTTGATTCCGAGCATGTGTGGAACTTTGTGCGTCACAATTGTGTACACACGATCGGAATTTACGACAACGCATTTTATTGTTGGAAAATTTGAGATCCAGATCTTGTGCAACGGAAATTCTGATGGAAAATGTTCGATGGAGCCTACACACGGTCGGAAATTTCCCACAACAAGCTCCCATTGAACATTTTCCAAAGGAAAACCCGATCGTGTGTACAGGGCATTAGGGTCAGGTTACAGGGAGGGTTACTGTTAAGATTAGATTACATGGCAGATTAGTGTTAGGGTAAAGTTACAAGGAGGTAAGTACAAGGTAAATGTTGGGGTCGAGTTAGATGTTTCCTTTAGAGTCAGTTTACAGGTTGGTTTAGTGTGAGAGATAGTTTGAGAGTCAGATTACAGGGAAGATTAGTGATAGGGTCAAGCTACAATTAGGGTGGTACAAGTCTTAGTGTTAGGGTCTACTTACAAGGAAGATTAGAGTGAGGGTCGGTTCACACATGGGCAACACGACTTTAGCGCGACTTTGTACCGCGACTTCAACGCGGCTTCAGCGCGACTTTAGCGCGACTTCAGCGCGACTTCGGCAAATTACGAGGCGACTTGAAGTCGCCTCCATGACAGGCGACTTCGCCTGTGGCCAACCACCTCTCTGGGAGGGAGGGGGGAGGGAGGGGTTTTCTCTGCAAAGTCGCTTGAGAGATCCGACTTGCAGGCGACTTACATTGAGTTGAATGGGTACAAGTCGCCTACAAGTCAGATAGAAGTAGTACAGGAACCTTTTCTGAAGTCGGAGCGACTTCAGTAGTGTCAATTAAGACGCTCCCATTGCCTACCATGATAATCTAAATGCAAAGCGACTTGGGGCGACTTGGGGCGACTTGAGGGCGTACAAGTCGGATCCCAAGTCGCCCCAGTGTGAACCGACCCTTAGGAACAGCAAATGAGGGGGTTGGTGTTAGGATTAGGTTATAGAAAAAGTTAGTTTGAGGTTCGGATTTGGTGTCAGCTTACAGGGAGGACAGTGCAAAGCTTAATGTGAGGGTCAGGTTACAGGCAAAGTTTGTTCCAAAGGAGATCTTTAGGGTTTGGCACCCTGCATTGTGCCAGTGGCTCTGCACTGAAGACTACTGACACTGAATGCTGATCTATCAGAACCAGCCAGTTAGCAGCCCTACCCAAAAAGTCTTTTAAGGGCTCTTCCACACGTGCTGTCTGATCAGGTCCGCCTGTCAATTTTCAGACAGGCCTTATTCAGACCTTCAAATCTCCCCTATGGAGCGGCGGATGTCAGCGGTGACACGTCCACTGACATTCGCCTCTATCCAATCCTGTCCACAAAATCCAGACAGATGATGGTCCTATTTTCCATCCGCCTGGCGAATCGGATATGATCTGATGAAAACGGACAGACAGTCTGTTTTTACCCGATTTCCCCAGAAAGGAGAGTGGGACTGTTTCCGCTCTGCACAGTGAGCGGAGACCGACCTGCCATCCGCCTGCTCAGCGGGGATCAGTGGAGCGTTCCCCTGCTGAGCAAGCAGATTCTGTTCCACGGAGGCGCCCATGTGAAAGGGGCCTAACTGTCCCTTTAGGCCTCATTCACACCGTATGCAGAGACATGAGTTTTTCTGCACCTGTTTCTGGAAGGGTACAAAGTAAACAATTGTTCTCTATGTGCCCAGTCCACACCACAACATTGGTATCATATGCATATTTTTTTTCTGCGCAGAAGTCTGCAACATGTATGCAGTTTTTTGCATGGAAAAAAACAGACGTGACAACATTGTGGTATGAACAGGGCACATAGAGAACAGTTGTTTTTTTGTTGTACCCTCAGAGAATTAATGTTACATATCTCTGGCAGATACATGTGCATGTGATACAAGCATAGCTCCCAAATGTCCCTGATTTCGAGGGACTGTCCCTCATTGGACCAAAGTCCCCTCTTTCCTCCTCATTTGTCCCTCATTTTGGTCTGATCTATATAGATATATATACACAATATATTATTTACCTATAAAAAAAGTGTTTCCCAGTGCTAAACCTTTCGTCCAATTTCTAAATTGCTGCATTTGTAAATTCCAAAGGCCAATATAACGGAATAGTAGTGGCAAAAATGAACTTGTGGATTTAACCAATCATTTTTTTTGTACAATTCTCCTTTTGTACAATTCTCATTCGCCCTCATTCCCATCCCAGAAAGTTGGGAGGTATGTACAAGTGTTTTGGTGTAAACAAGACATATAGAAAACAACTGTTTTCTGTGTATCCTCGCAGAGATGTACGTAATAAATGTGTGTGAAAGGTGTGAACAAGCCTATGCATGTCAAATCCATACCCCCCAACTGTCTCTGATTTTGAGGGACTGTCCCTGATTTGGAGCAATGTCCCTCTGTCCCTCATTCCTCCTCATTTGTCCCTCATTTTGGTCCGATCTATATAGTTGTATATAAAATGCGCCATTTTAAGTGTTTCCCAGTGCTAAACCTTTCATCCGATTTCTAAATGGCTGTATTTGTAAATTCCAAAAGCCAATATAAAGGAATAGTAGTGGTAAAAAAAAAAAAAAAAAGCACTTGTGAGTTTAACTAAACATTTTTTTGTACAATTCTCCTGTAGGGGGGTGTGGCAGGGGGTGTGTCTTTTGCCTACATACTTTTGCTAATAGGTGTCCCTCATTCCCATTTTAGTAAGCTGGGAGGTATGCAAATCTGTACATTTTTTTCATCAGTTTTTATGCATGGATGGTGTGAATGAGGCCATAGAGTCATGTGCGGCACCAGGGACCACTGGATGATGGTCTTTTGCGTAGGTGATATCACTGGTTGACCGATTGCTACGAAATTATTTGCCTTTCTCTTACAGGTCCTCTTTAAGAAAAAAAAAAAGCTTCTTTACCCATATGTTAGAACCCTGTCCAAAGATCCCGAGTAGTGGTGTGTCGATGACATGCTCAAATCGGTTGGCATCTGACATTGTGCAATTTTCCTGCCCAGTGCCCCCTGTGCTGGGTAACATGTATGTGATTTACATGTTATATGTAACATGCACATGATGTGTGTGGGTGGAGAGAGTATTTTCTGCTTGTGTGGAGCTGTGCAATCCAGCAATCCAGCACAGACTCATCCCCGGAGAGGAGAGGTGGGGGCGGACAGCTTATAGCACTTCTCCCTCTTGCCCACATTTTCCAGAAATAGACAGTAAGCAGCGAGCGGAATGACTTTAACTCTGGGAGATATCGATTCCCTGGCACGGCAGGAGACGCTGAAGTTCCCCTAAAATGATAATATTATCTAGATGTCTTTCCTAGGTGCCTGCTCTTTCTCTCGCTCCAATTAGTTCTTCCACCTCATCTCTCTTCTGCCCCATCCTCTTGTCCTTCCGTCCACACAGATTCATTTACTTTCATTAGCCGCTTCTCCGAACTTCCAGCTTAACTACCTTTATGGCTTTTGGTTTTTAGCTCTCCCTGCTTTGAATCATGTGAGCGGTCTCCCTCTTCTGCCCCCTTTCAAGGAAAACAGTTTTGCTTATTATATATATATATATATATATATATATATATATATATATATATATATACACACATATACAGTATCTCACAAAAGTGAGTACACCCCTCACATTTTTGTAAATATTTTATTATATCTTTTCATGTGACAACACTGGAGAAATGACACTTTGCTACAATGTAAAGTAGTGAGTGTACAGCTTGTATAACAGTGTAAATTTGCTGTTCCCTCAAAATAACTCAACACACAGCCATTAACCACTTCAGCCCCGGAAGGATTTACCCCCTTCCTGACCAGAGCATTTTTTGCGTTTCTGTACTGCGTGGCTTTAGCTGACAATTGCACGGTCATGCGACGTTGTACCCAAACAAAATTGACGTCTTTTTTTCCCCACAAATAGAGCTTTCTTTTGGTGGTATTTGATCACCTCTGCGGTTTTTATTTTTTGCGCTATAAACAAAAAAAGAGCGACAATTTTGAAAAAAAAAGCAATTTTTTTTTACATTTGCTATAATAAATATCCCCAAAAAATATATAAAAAAACAAATTTCTTCCACAGTTTAGGCCGGTATGTATTATTGCGATATTTTTTTTACCAAAAATATGTAGAAGAAGTGTATATTGATTGGTTTGCGCAAAAGTAGCGTCTACAAAATAGGGGATAGATTTATGGCATTTTTATTATAATTTTTTTTTATTACTAGTAATGGTGGAGATCTGCGATTTTTATCAGGACTGCGACATTATGGCGGACACATCGGACACTTTTGACACTATTTTGGGACCATTGTCATTTATACAGTGATCAGAGCTACAAATATCCACTGAGTAAATGACACTGGCAGGGAAGGGGTTAAACACTAGGGGGCGATCAAGGGGTTAAGTGTGTCCTAGGAAGTGATTCTAACTGTGGGGGGGATGGGCTCACTACAACATGACAGAGATCACTACTCCTGATGACAGGGAGCAGTAGATCCCTGTCATGTTGCTAGGCAGAACAGTGAAATGCCTTCTCCCCGTTCTGCCTCTCCTTGCCACAATCAGCCGCTGGTGAACATCGAGTTCGTGGGACTCGCAAGCACACTACCACAGCGCACGACGGGCGCGCGCGATAGGAGGCAAATTTAGAAGGACGTACAGGTACGCCTGCCTGTGCCATTCTGCCGACGTACTGTATATGTGTGTGTGGAGGTCGGCAAGTGGTTAATGTCTAAACCACTGGAAACAAAAGTGAGTACTCCCCTAAGTGAAAATGTCCAAATTGGGCCCAATTAGCCATTTTCCCTCCCTGGTGTCATGTGACTCGATAGTGTTACAAGGTCTCAGGTGTGAATGGGGAGTGGGTGTGTTAAATTTGGTGTTATCGCTCTCACTCTCTCATACTGGTCACTGGAAGTTCAACATGGCACCTCATGGCAAAGAACTCTCTGAGGATCTGAAAAAAAAATTGTTGGTCTACATAAAGATGGTCTAGGCTATAAGAGGATTTACAAATTTACACTGTTATACAAGCTGTACGCTCACTACTTTATATTCAAGCAAAGTGTATTTTCTTCAGTGTTGTCACATGGAAAGATATAATAAAATATTTACAAAAATGTGAGGGGTGTACTTACTTTTGTGAGATACTGTATTTACACACAACCCATATTTATTTATTACGGGTACTTACATAACACTGTCAATTTAGACAGTGCTTTAAATTGTACATTCATATCAGTCCCTGCCCTCAAGGAGCTTACAATCTAAGGTCCCTAAACTCACATTCATACATACACATACTAGGACCAATTTACCTGCCAATATGTCTTGGGACTGTGGAAGGAAACCAGAGTACCTGGAGGAAACCTACTGAGGCACAGGGAGAACATGCAAACTCCAGGCAAGTAGTGCCATTGTTGGGATTCGAACCACCGGCCTTAGTGCTGCTAGGCACAAGCGCTAACCACTTAGCTACTGTGCTGCTCATGTAATCACTACACATGCCATTTGCAATTCAGTGTTATTAAAAAAAAATATCTTTCCATTTAAATCTACAAATGATTATCTAAAACTAACAAATGCATGCAAATGAGGTTTACAGGTAAACCTGTGGCAGTTCTGTACAATTTGTATGCAAAACAACGAAACAAATGAAATACATTTGTGCAAAAAAAAGGTTGTGGTGCTAACTCATATGGACCTTCACCTTAAAACATAAGAGATATAATCATATATTCATATATAACATCCCATAGTAAAATGTAAAAATAGGTAAAAAATTATAAATAAAGTCCAAGCAAAATTCTTCAATATATATTCACAAAAAAGTCCAATCACTGTGAAAAAGAAATAGGAAAACAGAGAATTCTTCAGATGGTGCTCCACCACAAAATGTGCATAAAACAATGCAAACTCACCAGAGCTTTAAAACAAAAAAGCCCTGTAGAAATGATAGGTTTCTTCCAATCAACAACTTGAACGAGAACGATCCCTCTAACCTTAGCACTAATCAGGCAATAGGGCTCAGGAAAAACATATGGATAATCATAGCACAAATTATTTGTTGCAAATTAATCAAGGCAAGTAAGTAAAGTAATCCACACTTACATTTAGATGTGCTATAGGCTATCACCAGTGTACAGTTTAGAGTAGATATGCACGCCGTTGCGTGTAGCCGCGGCATGCGTTCCAAAACACATGAGTTGGGAACCAACTAGACTGGATGTGACGTCAGTAGAGCGCAGCCGCGCAGCTCCTATGCATTTCATGCAGTGGCGTCGCTGGGGGGTGGCTACTGGGGCTATAGCCCCAAATCTGGGGCCCATAGCCCCGAGTCTCTTACCTAGGGTTGGCTCCGAGCTCCATCTGGTCAGCTGGTGGCTGGGGGAGGAACATGACCAGTTAATGTTATCAGGCACAAGTTCTTATCTATATTCAGCAGTTCCGACAATGTAATCATTGTCCTGACGTCCACATCTGTACAAATCTGCTGGGTAATGTAATTGTCGGGAACCACAGCCCTCCCCCTGATGTAATGGGGGGCTCTCTGGGAACCCTGATGTATTGAGGGGGGCTGTGATTTAAGTGAGGATGCACACTCAGATATGTAACAATATTTTATATCATATATATACAGATACATACACAAACATGTATATTATATACATGTGTATGCCCACCCAAGCATATGACTTTCTTTACTTCGCTGCTATGGGCTCTAGCCCCAGATCTTTTGTAGACCTAGCAACGCCCCTGATTTCATGTAACACACGTCATCAAATGAAGCTTCCTAATGTGCATGTAAAGGCAGGTGTCCCAATACTTTTGACAATGTAGTGTATGTGCAGCCCCTTTCATAGCCATGATCTGCCTGCACTGCATAGAGAAACGAAGAGACTCAATAATGACATTAGGGAGTCTAAAATAAGGTATGTGATTAAAACAGAAATGATTAATTACAAAATTCCGTTAGCATGTTGATGAAGGAGGGACGGAAGAACCAAAATATAAGCAGATTAAACTTCAGCTCTAAGAGATGATGGCTTTGCTTTAGCAGCCCAGATGAAGGTGTGGGAGATCTCTATAAAAACTCCCGAAACGCGTTGGTTGATTAAATTACTTTTTAATAATAAACAGACTTTCTTACTTGGAGATTACCATCTATTTTTCATGTAACAAAGACACCTGCTAACTACTTATTAATATATTCCAGGAGAGGAAACAACTTTCCAGGTTAGTAGTCCTTCGTTGGATGTTAACAGTCAAAGAGAATATCTTGGAAAAGTTACATCTCAACTATCATCGCTCGATATATATCTGCATTGTTTCCATTACTGGTGCAAAGACAGAGCAAGAACTTTGTGTCCAAATCGCTATACTGTAGGGGGATAAAGCGGCGCTGAACCATGGATGCCACCTCAGCCTTCCTTCCCATAATCCTCTGCTACTGGAAACAGGGAACTAATATCATGGAGATACATCGATCGTTCTTCTGCAAGAGTATGAAACGGCATAGAACCATCACGGTTGGTACCCCTGCTTTCTTTCCCATAATCCTCTGCTACTGGAAGCATGAACCCAGCACCATAAAGACATATCTCCCTCTGGCTAGATTATTTAAAAAAGAACTGAACCATCCTGAATGGCACCTCTGCATTCTTTCCCATAATCCTTTTTGTCTACAAACATGGAAGCAGCACCATTCAAACACAATTCGATGCTATTAGCCGCCAAGCAGCCGCCCGCGAACAGAAAAGCGGTGATAGCTGCAGCTTCTGACATTTGGGAGAAGGGATTTTGGACTTAGCATAATAAGGAGAATAAATATATTTTCCCCCATATTGTGCCTCTGCGTCTTCCTCTGGCACACAGGCTCATTAGAAGCCCTATCAGGCTGTATTTTCACATCTCAGGGCTCTGTTAATAAGCTGTCACTTCTGGCAAGAGAGTGGAGGTGACGCGTGACATGCCCCCTCGATCTCACGGTCTGCTTCTTCGTGTCTCCATGTCACAGCACTGCTAAGCCTGCCAATGCTGGCTCCACAGTGGGTCCTATGAATAGTGGCCGCCCCCCCCGTTGCAGGGATTATAACCTTGGTGGCACAGTGAGGAACACCTCCCCGTGATGGTTGTAGGGGGTATAACCTTGGTTGCAAAGTGAGGAACACTCTCCCTGCAGTGATGGTTGTAGGGGGTATAACCTTGGTGGCACAGTGAGGAACCCCCTGTGATGGTTGTAGGGGGTATAACCTTAGTGGCATAGTGAGGAACCCCCCCCCCCCACAAGATGGTTGCAGGGGCTATAACTTTGGTGGCACAGTGAGATACCCCCCGTGATGGTTGTAGGGGATATACTCTAGGGGCATAGTGAGGAACCCCCCCCCCCCCCCCGTGATGGTTGCAGGGGGTATAACCTTGGTGGCACAGTGAGGAACCCCCCACCATGATGGTTGCAGGGGGTATAACCTTAGTGGCACAGTGAGGAACACCCCCCCCCCCCCCCCGTGATGGTTGTAGGGGGTATAACCTTGGTGGCACAGTGAGGAACACCTCCCCGTGATGGTTGTAGGGGGTATAACCTTGGTGGCACAGTGAGGAACACCTCCCTGTGATGGTTGCAGGGGGTATAACCTTGGTGGCACAATGAGGAACACCTCCCTGTGATGGTTGCAGGGGGTATAACCTTGGTGGCACAGTGAGGAACACCTCCCCGTGATGGTTGTAGGGGGTATAACCTTGGTGGCATAGTGAGGAACCCCCCTCCCCCTGATGGTTGCAGGGGTATAACCTTGGTGGCACAGTGAGGAACACCTCCCCGTGATGGTTGTAGTGGGTATAACCTTGGTGGCACAGTGAGGAACACCTCCTCGTGATGGTTGTAGTGGGTATAACCTTGGTGGCACAGTGAGGAACACCTCCCCGTGATGGTTGTAGTGGGTATAACCTTGGTGGCACAGTGAGGAACACCTCCCCGTGATGGTTGTAGTGGGTATAACCTTGGTGGCACAGTGAGGAACACCTCCTTGTGATGGTTGTAGTGGGTATAACCTTGGTGGCACAGTGAGGAACACCTCCCCGTGATGGTTGTAGGGGGTATAACCTTGGTTGCAAAGTGAGGAACACAAGACACTATGCACCAAAAACAAAACAAACGGCACAGCTATGAGCACAGCTGTCTGCGATTCTCTCAGTTTTAGGCCAATCTCAGTTTTTTGTTTTTTTTTGTTTGGAGTCATGAATTTTAGATTTGCATGATCTGCAGAGAATCGTGCAGTTTGTGAATCCAGGCAATTGGGAACGTACCAAACAATGTCATAAAAAAATCTAAAATTCAGATCAGCACACTGCGGTGCAAACTGATGGGTTAGTGTACCGCTGCAGGACACAAACACATTCACACAGCATTATATACATCAGATTGCTGGTGAGATCAGAACATTAATGCGATCATTTTAGTGGACCTGTCATATAAATGATAAAGATTTCAGATTTATTTTTCATGTTAAAGTGTTACTAAACCCACAACAGTAAAATCAGCCTGTATATGCAGTAAAGCATGCTTGTTATACTCACTGCGGAACCTAAGGGGTTAATCCTCTACATTGAGTAAAAAGGCTGTTTGGTCCGGTCTCCTCTGATCCTCCCCTTCTTCCACTGTCCCCAATTCATCTGCTGATAGTACAAAGCCCTAGGAGGCACTCTGCACATGCTCAGTTTGGTATGTATTGCTAGAGTTTTGGGGGAGTTTTTTTTTAAAGAGGGTGCATGTGATCAGCACAGGGCCAATCATAACTGTCCTGACAGAGGGTTAGGGGTCCTGCAGCCTAAAAGGAAAGTCAAAGGAGAATGAAATTCCTCCTACAATATTTAACCAGTGCTCAGCTGGACACTGATTTATACTGCTGATGAGAAAATGTAATTAGCAGTTTATATTTATTAAAATAATTGCATTTCTATGTTCTGTGTACTGTGGGAGACCAGATATAGTTTATGCAGGGTCCTGGGTTTAGTAACACTTTTAGTGCAGCAATTTAAGTAATGTGTCAGTGTAATACCACATTATATTATATTCATTACCTCTCACAGAGATCACAGTACTCCATCCCACAACGCCTTCAACCATCTTTCTCTCCAGAAGGACTGAGCCACCTTTGTTCAGGCATCTTCCAGGGTCACTATTTACTTCTTGGACTGGGATGACCTCTGACACAGATCAGCCTCTGCAAGAGCCTCTCACCTTGTCACTTACTGCAAACAAACAATGTTGCAGTCTGGTCACTGGGGGGAGAGGAGACTGAGGAAATGCTTCTTCCTGCCTGCAGCACTGCAGACTGATGACATCATCTCAGTTTACACACAAGTCACAAGATTGGAGCTTTAAAGTGGTATTAAATCGAAAGGCAAATGTTTATTATATTGCATCTTACCATTTCTTAGATGTGGTGGCTGCATTAGTTCGTTTTTGTTTGTTTTTTTCACCGGGTGATCCAATAAACCTGTTGTTTTTCACAGAACAAGCTGTCCGGCAGATGTAGCAGTTAAAGGGTTGAGACAAACCATTTACTACTGACAGGGGTGCTTACAATGATCAGCTTTTATTAACGTGTTATAAAGAGCAAAGCTTTTTTTTTTTAGTTTTCGACAGAGTGGAGATGTAATAGAATACCTATTAAGTTGTTTTTTTGTTTGTTTGTTTGTTTTTTGTCTGTGCCCCCGTTAGGGAGATTCACCCTCTGTATTTGTCCTATTTATCATTATCATTTAAAGTAAAGAAAACCCCAAATTTTGGGTTGTCCTCAGAAAAGTAATAGAGGGTAAATTTTCCAAAGAGGACACTGGTTCTGGTGACTTGTGAGTCCCCAAAGATTATCTTTCACTTCCTGTTTTGGCTATGGGACAGGAAGTGAAGGTAAATCTCCCCAATGGGAAACAGATGGCAAAAAATAAACCAACAGGGGTTATAACCCTCCCTTACTTTAACTGAAAAAAAAATCGGTTTTGCCTATAATTCTACTTTAATGTGGTTGTAAACCCTTTACACCCACTTTTTGCTGCAGGTAAGCCTATAATTAGGCTTACCTGTAGGTACACTGGATATCTCCTAAACCTACATGGTTTAGGAGATATCCCCTGTATTTGCATGTGCCAACGTCATCGGCACATGTGTACTGAAGCAATGGCACGTACGTGCCTACGCTTCAGTTAGACTGTGCCGTTACCGGTGGCTCCCATGCGCATGCGCGGGAGTGACATCATCGCGGTTTTGGCCAATCATAGCACCGGAGCCCACGATACCCGGAAGTAACTCGATGTCGGCCGCCGGAGCAGGGTACAAGGACGGATGCAGGGGCTTCCATCTCAGGTAAGTAATTCATAATGAGCTAGTATGCAAGCATACTAGCTCATTATGCCTTTGTCTTGCAGGTTTTTTTTTTTTTTTTCAAATTCAATTTACGTAAAACCTTTATCCCAAACAGTTAAACAAAAATTGTTTCCATAACTGACTATAAAGTGTGAGCTGGAGTTTGGCTTCAATTTGTTAGTGTGTTTAAACCTACTAGTACATCTAACCCTCCCCTACCCGCAGACTGACAATGCTGCTGTCCAAAGATGTCTCTGTTGCTCCTTCATACAAAGTGTAGGCACTGTAATACAGGAGGTGTGTTGGGCAGCCCATAGTTTCCTGCCTATACATGGAACGAAATTTGGCCAATCTGCTAAACCGGATGAGTTTTAATCCACATATGGCCGACTTTACTGGCCAGATTACCAGGTGAAAACAGAGGAGGGAAAAGCCTAAAAAAGAACACTAATGCGGGCACTGCATCTAATGATTGGTAAGCTGAAATATATTCAATTTTTTGTTTTGGGTTTAAAGGAGAAGTACAAGCAAAGCTCGTTTGGCTGTACCTCCACAGTGGATCACAGGAATGCAGTTAGTTTTGCACTTCTGTGACCCGCATTCAGCTGATGTACAGAGCCGGTCCTGGCTCAGGAAAGATCGCAACCATATGGTTGGGATCTGTCCACATGCCTGGACCGGAACCCAGCCTCTCAGCAAGTCACAGAGAGCCTGAGCCGGCCGCTCCCGTCCCCTCCACAGCCCAGCGCTGCAGTGAGGGGGGGGCAGAGCAGAGAGGCAATGACTGACAGTCACCAGCTCTCTGCTCAGGGAGCTTTTAGAACCAACACCGATTAACCGTGGTGTTCGATCGCTCTGTTTTCAGTGTTAGAGCCGGCGGGGGACAGATGCAGCATCCACCTAGTTAAGTGAGATTCTGGAAAAAAAAACAAATCCCATACTTTTCTTTTAATACTGCTTTTAAGTGTATCTATTATCAAAAGTAAAGTCATATAATCAATTCCACATTGTATTTCCATTTCTAGCTTACTCCTACTAATCTGAATAATCTTTAACGTTGTAAACCTACTTTGTGAAGTTCCCCACACATTTACTTCCATGAATTCTGTGGCACCTATTCACTATGCCCTGTGGGTAGGCACCGCTGTGTCACACATTTCAAAGAGCCTGCCTCCTGATCTACAGAGGTGCTGAGGGGAGGAGTTTCAAGAGGTGGAGTCAGTACAGGAATGACAGCTTGTAGGCAGCAAGGTATCATGGGATATGTAGTCCTTAGAAGTGGAAAGTAAACAGCAGAGGAGAAGCTGCAAAGCATGCAGGGAACCCAGGAAGTTGTGGAAAGCGATAGCCAGCAGATAGGCAGCATTCACAGCATGAAAGGAGATTTTTCAAGTAAGCTTATATTGGATCGTTATTAATATTCTATGTTTGTATTATTATTATCATTACCACAATACAGGTGTTATAAAATAAAAGTGCATGCTGTGACCATAGATCTCCCTTAACCCCTTCCTGCCTGCGCCAGTGTCCCTTTAAAAACTTCTGAATGCTCGCGGGTGGGAAGGATCGGCGATCTGACCACTGTCGCAGTGGTCACATGATCAGAAGCCAGTGCCGCCGGCAAGCGATTTTTAGTTCGGACCAAGAGCTGCTGCCATTAGTAGCTCGGTCTTTGTACTGGGAGCGCGCAGTGAGATGTCAGAAATTTTTCATGCAGATTTGTTTTGTTTTGATTAGATTTGTTAAGTTATGTTAGGAGTGAAATATGGAGCTATGAACTGTTTTTCTCTGTTGTTTCCAGGTGTATGGTGGTTACAGAACACAAGAGGCCTTTTTTTTTGTTTGCATTTTCTTTCTCCTGCAGATGCGATTTTGTCGCTTGCTGTTTAATCTACTGTACAAAGAAAATCTATAGAGGCTGAGAGTTTACAGCGCTGGGAAAGACTTAAACAGCAGATGCCGTCTGCTAGATCTTCCGTCCCCACAAACCAAAGGTGTAAAAAACTGGGACTCAATATAAAGTGTAAAAGGCTGATTCACTACTCATATGGCGCAGAGCCCTGTGACTGTGTACATGGAGTGAAGAGCACCGTGACTATGTAAATGGAGTGAAGAGCACCGTGACTATGTACATGGAGTGCAGAGCACCGTGACTGTGTAGATGGAGTGCAGAGCACCGTGACTGTGTAGATGGAGTGCAGAGCACCGTGACCATGCACATGGAGTGCAGAGCACCGTGACCGTGTACATGGAATGCAGAGCACCGTGACCGTGTACATGGAGTGCAGAGCACCGTGACCATGCACATGGAGTGCAGAGCACCGTGACCATGCACATGGAGTGCAGAGCACCGTGACCATGCACATGGAGTGCAGAGCACCGTGACCATGCACATGGAGTGCAGAGCACCGTGACCATGCACATGGAGTGCAGAGCACCGTGACCATGCACATGGAGTGCAGAGCACCGTGACCATGTACATGGAATGCAGATCACCGTGACCATGCACATGGAGTGCAGAGCACCGTGACCATGCACATGGAGTGCAGAGCACCGTGACTCTGTACATGGAGTGCAGAACACTGCAACTCAGTGATTATAATGCAGAGCTGTGACTCAGTGCATGGAGTGCAGAGCACCCCAGCTTAGTGCATGGAATGCAGAGCACCACGACTCAGTACATGGAGTGCAGAGAACTGTGATTCAGTGCAGGGAGTGCAGAGCACCACAACTCAGTACATGGAAAGCAACGCACTGCAATTTAGTACATGGAGTGCAACGCACCGCAACTTAGTACATGGAGTGCAGAGCACCACCACGTAGTACATGGAGTGCAGAATATCGTAACTGTGTGCATTGAAAGCAGAGCACCGTGACTCGGTACTTAGAGGGCAGAGTACTGTGGCTCAGTATATAGTACAGAACACTGCAATTCAATATGTGCACTATAATTCAGAATAAAGTGCCTAGCACCACAGTTCAGTACAGATAGCAAAGCACAGAGGTACTGGATGGAGACTGTTGGTCTACACAGAGTATTATACAGAGCTACAGATTGCAGAGCATTTTCCCTAGAGAGTGCAAAGCATTGCACAGGAGTACAGAATGAGAAGCACTGTTCTATATAAATTGCACAACACTGTTCTAAACAGAGTGCCTAGTATCGCACAGAGGGAGATCGCTATTGTATATAAGGTGCAGAGCATTTCATAGAGGTACTGGATGCAGAACACTGTTCTATACAGATTTCAGGGGATTTTAGAGGTACAGCATGCACAAGATTGTCCATATGGGACATAGAGCTTTGTACAGAGATACTGGGTGCAGAGGACTGTTCTATACAGAGTGCAAAACGTTGCACAGAAAAATAGAATGCAGAGCACTTTCCATAGAAAGTGCAGAGCATTGCACAGGGGTACAAGATGGAAACAGAGTGCAGAGCATTGCATGGAGGTACTGGATGCAGAGTGCTGTTCTATGCAGAGTGCAGAGCATTGCATGGAGGTACTGGATGAAGAGTGCTGTTCTATGCAGAGTGCAGAGCATTACATGGAGGTACTGGATGAAGAGTGCTGTTCTATGCAGAGTGCAGAGCATTGCATGGAGGTACTGGATGCAGAGTGCTGTTCTATGCAGAGTGCAGAGCATTGCATGGAGGTACTGGATGCAGAGTGCTGTTCTATGCAGAGTGCAGAGCATTGCATGGAGGTACTGGATGAAGAGTGCTGTTCTATGCAGAGTGCAGAGCATCGCATGGAGGTACTGAATTGGGAGTGCTGTTCTATACAGAGTGCAGAGCATTACATGGAGGTACTGGATGCAGAGTGCTGTTCTATACAGAGTGCAGAGCATTGCACGTACAGTTGGTACAGGATGCAGAGCATTGCACAAAGATACATTATGTAAAGTACTGTTATATATACAGAGTGCAGATCATTGTACACATATGTGTCATGAAGGGTTGCATGCAGTGTGAAGCTGACGCACACAGAACACAGGAAAGCACCATGGCAGATCATTAGCTTTCATACCAGTCCATCAGGCACAGAGGTGCTTGCAGTAGCATAGTCCCTACTCATTACTCGGTGACCCCACTATCTCCTCGGCATCATCCACATTCCCTGCATGTACAGCTGCATCATCCCTTCTCTAACATCAAATCTGCGCAGCCCACCAATACCCCGAGTGCACCGCTTACAGCTGCATAATAAACACATTATTACACCACACATAGTATTATGTACTAGGAGCCATCTCCAGAAATGTCATTTATAAATAGAAGGGGGATTGCACACAGCTTACAGATCACACAGCTCATATTGCTGGATCTGGAGTCCTGGACTGAATAAGGGGGGGGGGGGGGTGTTCCATAAATCACACAAGGGTTAATCTGGAGATACCTATGTGACCTCTGATCTCCCTCATATTGTATTATTATGTGCAGAGGTCAGGGAATGTACAATCTCTGCACCAATGGGAGACATTGAGGGGACAGTGCACCCACAATTATTGATCACATTTATCTATTACGAAGGTCATGTATCACCACTAACTGAACACATTGCCCAGGAGGGAAATAAAAGAACATGATTTTTTTTTTTTTTTTTTTGTGATTTTTTTTTTGTGGTTGAACTGGATGGACTTGTGTCTTTTTTCAACCTGACTAACTATGTAACTATGACTTCATATTGGGTTTGTATCATTATACCCGGATCTCATTTATTTGCTGAATATACTTCTATTATGCATAATCTGGTACCGCTAATTCTCTATTATTGTTTTGTTGCAATGGATATTGCCTTTCTGTTTACAATAAAATATTTGAATAATAAATAAATAAACAAATAAAAAATAAACACAAAAACATAACACATGGCCTTGCTATGTTAGGGATAAACACTATGGATTTGTTTTGTTTTCTCCAGAACTACAAGTCCCAGCATGCCTCCTATCACTGAAATTTGAACTGCATAGATTTAAAGGTTCTCCAAAGTTCAGCCGGACAGGCTGGGATCTGTAGGGCCCTGATGGTTCTAGGGCAGCCATGCACATGGCCATTTGAAACAACCATTTGCCAATCAAATCAGAGAAGTCGTTTGATCACCAACATACACAGGTGATCCATTATCAATTGGATATCCGTGGAAGTTGTTGCATTTCGTGAAAAAGGATTCATCACTTGTGTGGTCAAAAGCAACCATATGCAAAATTCTGGCCACTATGACCTACAAAAGCTCATCACACACAGTACAATCTGATTGTAAAATTTCCTTTAGATCTACCAACAAGTATGTAGTGCAATGGCCTACCTGATTGGATACAGATTGAATGAATGATTTAAGGAGGTCAGATCACCGCTGTGTTTACCATAAAAAAATGTTTTAACCAATTCAATTAAGCCATTGAAATTGTTAATTTATCAGACAACTAGATCTGTAGATGTATTGATACTATTAAAACAATTAACTTTCAGGGATCATGTGAGAACCCCGATGACACCACAGCTGTTCCTTATTTAATGGATCTGGGGCAGAAGAGGTACTGGTCACAATATCCAAACAACTATATATATATAGATATATATATATCTAGATATATATAGATTTATATATATCTAGATATATATATATCTATATATATATCTATATTTATATAGATATATATATATATATAGATATATAGATATATATATTTCAGCAGGTAAGTGCCCCTCCAACAGAAGTTAAACTCCCCTTTGTTTATAAGAATAAACCTTTTAAAATAAGGTAAGTCTCTTTCTAAAGGAAGGCAAGTGTGCCTCTGCCTTAGAGATGGTAAGGAAGCAAGTTCCCCTCTGTCTTACAGAAAATATGAAACCCTGACCTATGGGATGTGTGCCCCCTTTTTCAAATACACAAGGCAGCCCCCCCCCCTCATACTTCCATAAGGTAAGTTACCCCCTTCTCTCATAAAGAAGGTAGCTACCCTAAAGGCTCCCTCTCACTTTTGGAATGTAACTGTTTCTCTGCTACAGAAGGTAGGTACCCCCTCTTTCTCATAATCGGTAAGTCCTCCTTTATATTACTGATGGTAAGTCACTCGCTCACTTACATAAGGTGAGTCTCCCTCTTTCTTATACAGAGTAGGTGTCCCCCCAATCTCTTATAAAAGTTAAGTTTTGTTATAAGGCCACCCCTCACTCAGGATGGTAAGTCCCTCTTTCCTATTAGGAGGTAAGTACTCCCAGTCTTGTAGAAGATAAATGCCCCCTGTACCCTAGAGAAGGCAAATCTCACTCTCTTTTTTGAGTGTGTACCCACCTCTATCTACAGAAGGTAAGTAACCTGTTCTCTCTCATAATGAGTAAATCGCCTTTATGTTACAGAAGGTAAACCCTGATTTTCTGTTATATAGAAGGTAAGTTCCTTTTCCTTCTACAGATGAAAGGTGCCAATCTCGCTTTGAAAGGTAACTTACCCCTTCTGATTAATGGAAGGTACCATCTCCCCTCTAAAAAGTAATTCCTCTTTCCCTCTTATATAAGGTGAATCTCCCCTTTTATCTTATAGCAGGCAAGTTTATATAAGTTAGGTCTCTGCTCTCCCTCTTATAACAAGTAAGTCACCTTTCATAGCAGGTAAGTCTCCTTCTTATAGCATGTAAGTCTTTCATTTTTATAGCAGGTAAGTCTCACCTCTATTTCTTATAGCAGATACATTTCCCTTCTACCTCATATGGGAGGTAAGTCTCATTCCATTTTCATTGCAGGTAATTATTTTTTCAGCTGGTAAGTCTCCCCTCTACCTCTTATATTAAGTCCCCCTCTACCTTTTATAGTAAGTCCCCCTCTCCCTCCTATACCAGAGAAGCCCCCCTCTCCCTTCTATACCAGGTAAGTCCCCATATCATGTTCATAGCAGGTAAGTCTCCCTCTTATACCAGGTAAGTCTCCTTTCTACCTCTTATAGAAGAAGTGTCATTTAATTTTATAGACGGTAAGTCTCCCCTCTCTCTTATTGCTGGCAGCTCCTTTATGGTTTCCCTCTTATATTAGGTAAGTCTTCCTCTCCCTCTTATATCAGCTAAAAGTCTCCTCTCATTTTCATAGAAGGTAAGTCCCCCCTCCCCTCATGGAAGGTGCATTTCACCTCTCCCTCTTACAGAAGGTAAGTCTCCCCTCTACTACCCATAGCAGGTAAGTCCCTTTGTTGTTGCCCCTGGTAGGGGTAGGTACTCACTCGGTCTTGCGCCCCAGGATGGCCTTGCAGAGGGTGGGGGGTTTGTGCTGGACCTGGGGGGACCCCCGCGGTGCCGGGCTGGGTTCGGGTTCCTCGGGTGGAGGTTGCGGTTGGTGAGCTGGGCTCTCCGGTGCCGCCTGGATCTGCGCTGGGCTGGGGGATGGTACCGGGCTCGGGCTAGGCTGGTGCTGGTTCCGGAGGCTCCGGTTCTCGGTGCCCAGCTGGTCCAGCCTCCGCTCCAGCTCATCGATCCGCTGCCGCTGGGTGTGGATGAGGCTCTGCTGGTTCTGTACGATGCTGGTCAGTTCCCGCAGGTAGAGCACAGCCCGAACCGGGTTCTCCAGGAGGTTCTCCATCCCGGGACCCGGCCAGCCCAATTCTGACTGCTCTGCACCGCCGAGTGACAGCACCGCCCGACGGGGGAGGAGGAGGAGGAGCGGAGCAGCATCAGCACCACTGGCAGGTTATATAACGGGGAGGGAGGAGAGGATGGAGACATCATCACTACATGATATTATATACAGACATATAGAGTGTCAGCTCTAGGGGTACAGAGAGGAGAGGACGGAGACATCATCACTACATGATACTATATACAGACAAATAGAGTGTCAGCTCTGGGGGAACAGAGAGGAGAATGATGTAGACATCATCACTATATGATACTATATACAGACATATAGAGAGTAAGCTCTAGGGGTACAGAGAGGAGAGGATGGAGACATCATCACTACATGATACTATATACAGACATATAGAGTGTCAGCTCTGGGGGTACAGAGAGGAGAGGATGGAGACATCATCACTACATGATACTATATACAGACATATAGAGTGTCAGCTCTGGGGGTACAGAGAGAAGAGGATGGAGTCATCATCACTACATGATACTATATACAGACAAATGGAGTGTCAGCTCTGGGGGTACAGAGAGGAGAATGATGGAGACATCATCACTACATGATACTATATACAGACATATAGAGTGTCAGCTCTGGGGGTACAGAGAGGAGAGGGATGGAGACATCATCACTACATGATACTATATACAGACATATAGAGTGTTAGCTCTGGGGGAACAGAGAGGAGAATGATGTAGACATCATCACTATATGATACTATATACAGACATATAGAGTGTAAGCTCTAGGGGTACAGAGAGGAGAGGATGGAGACATCATCACTACATGATACTATATACAGACAAATGGAGTGTCAGCTCTGGGGGTGCAGAGAGGATGGAGACATCATCACTACATGATACTATATACAGACATATAGAGTGTAAGCTCTGGGGGTACAGAGAGGAGAGGATGGAGACATCATCACTACATGATACTATATACAGACATATAGAGTGTCAGCTCTGGGGGTACAGAGAGGAGAGGATGGAGACATCATCACTACATGATACTATATACAGACATATAGAGTGTCAGCTCTGGGGGTACAGAGAGAAGAGGATGGAGTCATCATCACTACATGATACTATATACAGACAAATGGAGTGTCAGCTCTGGGGGTACAGAGAGGAGAATGATGGAGACATCATCACTACATGATACTATATACAGACATATAGAGTGTCAGCTCTGGGGGTACAGAGAGGAGAGGATGGAGACATAATCACTACATTATACTATATACAGACAAATAGAGTGTCAGCTCTGGGGGTACAGAGAGGAGAGGATGGAGACGTCATCACTACAGGATACTATATACAGACAAATAGAGTGTCAGCTCTGGGGGTACAGAGAGGAGAGGATGGAGACATCATCACTACATGATACTATATACAGACAAATGGAGTGTCAGCTCTGGGGGCACAGAAAGGAGAAAGATGGAGACATCTTAACTACATGATACTATATACAGACATATAGAGTGTCAGCTCTAGGGGTACAGAGAGGAGAGGATGGAGACATCATCACTACATTATACTATATACAGACAAATAGAGTGTCAGCTCTGGGGGTACAGAGAGGAGAGGATGGAGACATCATCACTACATGATACTATATACAGACAAATGGAGTGTCAGCTCTGGGGGTACAGAAAGGAGAAAGATGGAGACATCATCACTACATGATACTATATACAGACAAATAGAGTGTCAGCTCTGGGGGTACAGAGAGGAGAGGGATGGCGACATCATCAATACATGATACTATATACAGACAATTAGAGTATCAGCTCTGGGGGTACAGAGAGGAAAGGATGGAGACATCATCACTACATGATACTATATGCAGACGTATGGAGTGTCAGCTCTGGGGGTACAGAGAGGAGAGGGATGGAGACATCAGCAATACATGATACTATATACAGACAAATGGAGTGTCAGCTCTGGGGGTACAGAAAGGAGAAATATGGAGACATCACTGCATGATGCTATATACAGACATATAGAGTGTCAGCTCTGGGGGTTCAGAGAGGAGAGGATGTAGACATCATCACTACATGATACTATATACAGACAAATAGAGTGTCAGCTCTGGGGGTACAGAGAGGAGAGGATGGAGACATCACCACTACATGATACAATATACAAACATATAGAGTGTCAGCTCTGGGGGTACAGAGAGGAGAAAGATGGAGGCATCATCACTACATGATACTATATACAGACAAATAGAGTGTCAGCTCTGGGGGTACAGAAAGGAGAAAGATGGAGGCATCATCACTACATGATACTATATACAGACATATAGAGTGTCAGCTCTGGGGGTACAGAGAGGAAAGGATGGAGACATCATCACCACATGATACTATATGCAGACGTATGGAGTGTCAGCTCTGGGGGTACAGAGAGGAGAGGGATGGAGACATCATCACTACATGGTACTATATACAGACAAATAGAGTGTCAGCTCTGGGGGTACAGAGAGGAGAGGGACGGAGACATCATCACTACATGATACTATATACAGACAAATAGAGTATCAGCTCTGGGGGTACAGAGAGGAGAGGATGGAGACATCATCACTACATGATACTATATTCAGACAAATGGAGTTTCAGCTCTGGGGGTACAGAAAGGAGAAATATGGAGACATCATAACTATATGATGCTATATACAGACATATAGAGTGTCAGCTCTAGGGGTACAGAGAGGAGAGGATGTAGACATCATCACTACAGGATACTATATACAGACAAATAGAGTGTCAGCTCTGGGGGTACAGAGAGGAGAGGATGGAGACATCACCACTACATGATACTATATACAGAAATATAGAGTGTCAGCTCTGGGGGCACAGAAAGGAGAATGATGGAGACATCATCACCACATGATACTATATACAGACATATAGAGTGTCAGCTCTGGGGGTACAGAGAGGAGAGGGATGGAGACATCATCACTACATTATACTATATACAGACAATTAGAGTATTAGCTCTGGGGGTACAGAGAGGAGAACGATTGAGACATCATAACTACATGATTATACTATATTCAGACATATAGAGTGTCAGCTCTGGGGGTACAGAGAGGAGAGGATGGAGACATCATCACTACATGATACTATATACAGACAAATGGAGTGTCAGCTCTGGGGGTACAGAGAGGAGAGGATGGAGCCATCATCACTACATTATACCATATACAGACAAATGGAGTGTCAGCTCTGGGGGTACAGAGAGGAGAGGATGGAGACATCATCACTACATGATACTATATACAGACATACAGAGAGGGGAATTTATCAAAACTGTATCAGCCCAAATCTGGGGCAGCTGTGCAATGCAACTATAAGCTTCTAGCTTTTCTTTTCACAACTTGACTACAAGCTGGAGATAGAAGCTGATTGGTTGCCATGCACAGCTGCTCCAGATTCTGTCTGCTCCATTCCTAGTAAATTCCCCCCCAGAGTGTCCAAGAGTGCAAGCTCTGGGGGTATAGAAAGGGGAAGGGAGGTTGGAGGAGCTAGATCCAGAATCACCTCTGGAGTGCCAGCTTTGGGAGTATAGAGAGGGGATGTCAGGATATCCACCCATCTGCCTTGCCTTCTGCTTTAGATCTCCTCTACCAAGCACCAGCTTAGAGCCAGACTCCAGGTCAAACTTCTTGTTCTACTGACAGGGTGTCACAAGGACAGGAAGTGATGGGACTTCTCTCCAAAGGGGGCAGAGAAAGTACCAAAAGAACCTTTATTTAGTAGAGGGTTATAACTGCCAGTTTTAATTGCCCTGTGTCTTCTTGTCCAGGTGACACTTGTGCCTTTTCATTTCTTGTTCTGGATGTAACAAATAGCTTGGTGAAATCTCATTAATGAGGACACAGACAGCAATAACAACTCAGCAGAAGGTCAGATCCTCTCTATTGAACTACACAAATAAAAAAAAAATTGTCTAGAGCTGAGTGTTAACTTAGTCAAGCTAGGGCTCATTCAGATGGGAGATCAGACCCATCCGCTGATCTGAGCCGCTGTCTGCTGCTTGTGAATCCACCTCAGAACTGCGTGCAGGCAGCCCATAGAAGTCATTGCACACGCATCGACTGCACAGACAAAATTGCATGTCAAAATTTGCATATACTTCTGTAGGCTGCCTGCTAGCCACCTTATGTGGTTGGCAAGAGGTTAAAGTGATCACATCCCATTAGGTGCAAGTGCAACGTTTCAGAGCCATGCGGGACCCATTTAGCAGGCATGCACAGCTCCAAAATGTTGCACTTTAAGTGATACTAAACACACACACACTATTTAATTTACATTGTCCTTTCTATTTTCTGTATGTGGATGATGGCACTGCAATAATTGAATTTAAAAAAGTATCTAAGTTCCTTTTTCCTAATTGATATACAGCTGTCACATGTCCCAGACCTTTCCCAGCCTGTCTGCAGGGAAATATAAGCAGGAGGCGCTTCTAGTCCTCAGCTGCTGGTCACATGTTCAAAAAATAAATAAATAAACAAATAATAAAAAATATAAAAACAGCCTTCGGAATACAATAAAAATAAATAATTAATATCAATAAACTGTTGTAAATTAACGTAAAAATATATATTTGAAATCAAGTCTTTATTATTTTGTGAAAATACCATGTTGTGGGTGGATTTTTGCCAGTCGCAAGCTGTGTTACGCCCCTCTAGTCTGTGTCTTAGAATAAGAGGGAGGTGAAGTCACCATTAATCTACATGTAATACCCAGCCTCCATTTTTTTTAGCTGGTTAGCGGGCATGGAGAAGGAGGAAGGGAGTGGGCTGTCATTTACCACTGTGTATATGCCCACATGGCTGCTCCACGGGCTGCACAGATGTGATAGGGAGGAATTAATCAGCATATTAACTTACTGGAAACTGAGCATATGCAGTGTTGCCACCACAGTTGCAAAATACCTAGCTGTATTGGGGACATGAACAGAAGGGGGAGATAGAGAGCAGCAGGATCAACCGGTTTAGTTGCAAAATACAGAAAATGAATCTCATAGTGACTGAGTATAAACAGCATGTAAAACACTATTTATTGATAGTTTTTTTTTATGATGTGAGTTTAGTGACACTTTAATGTGATCTGATCACTTTAATATATTTTTTTAACTATTATATGGATCCATGGTGTGCTGGCGACATATGCCTTCTTCAAGTCCACTTCTGCTTTGTAAAGGTGACAGGTGCACTTCAGAGTGGTGGGTAAGACAGTCGATAAGAACACGCTGGTCTTTACAGTTAATGAGAGCAATTCCAGTTTAATCACATTCAGAGACAGGAGGCCAGAGGCAGCAAATAAAGGGATTTACAGGAGGGCTGCTGGTGGGATGGAGTGGAGGTAGGAGAGAGGATGAGATTAGAGGTCAGGAATGGAGTGACAGCAATCACACAAGGGGGGAATTAAAGCAAAACTGTTTTTTTTTTTAGAAACAAAAAATGCTCTGTGTTAACCAGGAACAATTCTCGATATAATCTATTATATAGAATAGTCAAAATGATACAGCCGAAAGAGATTGCTGACCTCCTTCTGAAAATGCTAGTTGCCTGTCAATAGCTGGCTTTGGTACTCTGAGCCAATGTCCTGGAACCAGCATGGCAAAGCTGAAGTCAGCACTTGGGGTCTGCATACACGTTCCTGGTCTATGACTCCGAAAGTTGTAAAACAAGAGGATCAACATAACAGCCAGAAAAGATGCACGTTCGGAAGGAGATGTGACAGCCCCCCTATAACTTTTGTGATAAGGGTGCTTAGTGGACTAAATAAAAATAATTAAAGTTCAGGAGAGGAAGCCTTTATAGCAACATATAAAGTTACAAACATGACTGGCGTGAACTCTGCATGACCAACCAGATTACTACTAATGCCGTGTACACACGACCGGACTTTCCGGCAGAAAAGGTCAGACGGAATCATTCCGTCGGATATTCCGATTGTGCGTGGGCTTCATCGGACTTTTTCTTTCTAAAATTCTGATGGACCTAGAAATAGAACATGTTTCAAATCTTTCCGACGGACTCAATTCCTATCGGAAAAAACGTTCGTCTGTATGCTAGTGCAACAGACCAAAAATGACTCAAGGGCAGCTATTGGCTACTGGCTATTGAACTTCCTTTTTCTAGTCCCGTCGTACGTCATCACATTCCAAACGAACGGACTTTGGTGTGATCGTGTGTAGGCAAGTCCATTACAGCGGAACTCCATCGGAAAGACCGTCAAAGTCTACTCTGTCGGAAAGTCCGGTCGTGCGTATGTGGCGTTAGGGACATCCATGGCTAGATTCATGTCTCTCTGTAATATAAACAATAGGCACTGAGAAATTGAAGCACAACAAGTAAATGTGAAGCACTGCACATGATAATTATGTAGCCACTTTTTTCCAGCCAGCAGGTGGAGCTCTCAAGTCCTTTTCACATTTCCCTCCATGTCTTTTGCTTGTTTGTTGAAAAAAAAGCTTGTTGTTGATATCAATAGCACAAGGTAAAAAGAAAATGTATAAATAATAATAATAATAAATAAATGTATAAATGAGTCAAAGCAGTGTCTCATTTCTAATCAGCTGGCTTTTTTCCAAGGTTTTCAATTAGACCACAAAGCAACCCTCTAGAGAAATTGCTAAATGAACAATTGAGCGACTTACAGATACTTAACTGACAAATTATTTTTTAATTCTATCCATGCAGTCCGGAAATATATACAGTCCTGCCAGACAGCACAACAAAGTCAGTGACTTCACTTTTCTCTGCTCCATTCAAGCACTACAGTTTGGTCACTTCTCTGCCCACAGCCTGTGATTGGATAGTGAAGGACCAACAGCAGATGGATGGGGGCATCAATGTGTTCTCTCCTCTTGTCTGCTTGTCTCCTGTCAGCATATTTGAACATTCAACACAGTGCACCTGACTGATTCCTAGCGTACCCCCTTCTTGTTTTATACCAAGTACTACAATGATTTCCTTTAGGAAGGTAGATAAGCAGCATTTAAAAATGTGTGAAATATTTTTTTGTTGAATATACACATGCAGTGGTGTTTTTTTTTTTTTTTTTTTTTTTATAATCTCCCTGGAATTTATCTTTAAAGCATCAGATAGATTTTATCATGTTAAGTGTATGGATGCTAAGTAATGTGAAAGTGTAATGCTTGCAGGTATTTACTACCTTTCTCAGAAATCACAGTATTTCACTGACATTGTCTGCTTTTCTCTCCAGATAAACGGCACCATCTTTAGTCAGGCATCATTCACAATTAGCTTCTACTTCCTAGGTAGAGATACCAGCTCAGAGATGACAAAATCATGTAAATTCTGGTGCTTATGCAGTTCTGTGTTCAAAAATGTCTGACACAGTATCAGCCCCTGCTACAGCCTCTCTCACCTTAGGACTTGCTACAAAGATACAATGTTGCAGTCTGACCACTTAGCAGAGAGGAGACTAAAGTGAGGTACACACTATAAGAAAATCTGGGGCGAATGAATGTCCGATTTTTCTTGTTTCACAGAAAATCGGAACTGATGAAAGAAAATTCATAGCAAAAGTTTTTTTTTTGTTGTTGTTAATTGTTTCTGACCATGTACAGTCTTTCTTTTCAGATTTTTCTTGTACGAAAATCGTGCGAAAATGGTACACATTAAGCAAAATCATTTGTTCTGTTCCCGTAGAAGAAACATTTTGGAGTTTGTCCCTTCAGGAATTTTCGAACAAAAATTCTTTGGACGAATTTTTGTAGTGTGTACGAGCCTTATGCTGGCCATACACTATACGAAAAATCGGCTGAATCCATTTTCGAAAAACGAACATTCGGCCCGTGAGCGCAAATGATAGTGCCATCATGTATTGACGGATAAATCGTTCAGTGGACATAAATGAATGCATTTTTTGTTTGTTTTTTTTACATATACCTAGCGCAGACAGCTCGGACGGAAAACACATTAACCTTTCAATTTATCGTTCTGTCGGCAGAAAGTTTTCAAACCTGTCCATCGTTCTTTTGGCTCAACAACGTCCCAACGATTATCTATTTTGTGACCATTAACTGGCCAAAAAACGAACTAACTGTCAAATTGACCAAATTTCGGCTGATTTTTCGTATAGTGTATGGCCAGCATTAGGGCCTCTTTCACACTGAAGCAGTTTTCAGGTGTTTTAGCGCTAGATATAGCATCTGAAAAGCGCCTGAAAACTGCCTCTGATTCTGTGCAATGAGTGCTTTTACACTCGGGCGGTGCACTTGGGGGACGTTATGAAAAGTCCTGCAAGCAGCATCTTTGGGGCGGCTTGGGATCGCTAAAAATAGCGCTCCCAAAATGCCCCTGCCCATTGAAATGAATGTGCAGCGCTTCCAAAGCGCCTTAAAAGCATTTTGAAAGCGCCACAAAACTGAACTTTTTTTCTTTTTTTTTTAAGGTCACATTGTCATGTGACCTTAAAAAATCCGCCCTGCTAGCATCTGAAAAGCACCGCTAAAACGCAGCTAAAGCACCGCAAAAACAACCAGCACTGTAGCTAAATTGGGTGGTCCTGCTGGCCCCTCTCCATTGAAAGCACCTGTGGAAAAATGTTGTTTGAGCAGAGGCTGCATCCAATCAGATGCAGCCATTTATCAGGTAGCTTGGATACAATAGCCCAGCAGAGGGATTCGTGCATCCACTCTGGGATCGAGGAATCTGTTAGACTGGGTTCAGATATATATAGGATGGATGTGTTTTTACCCGCATCCAATTTGCATAACATGTGAATGTGACCGGCTTTCAATGGAGCCAGTTCACACATGGAGGCCGCTATGCGGTGTTGGAAAGGTGCGTTTTTGCTTCCGGATCACACCTGAACCGGTGAACAGAAACACACCGGACTTCGGACTGCACACCGCAGCTGCGTATATGTGAACCCGGCCTTAGATTGTATATGGCTTCCTCCTGTCTGCAGTCTGATGACATCAGACCAGCATGGATACAGACAGCAATAAAACTAAACAGAGGTTCTAATCCTTCACTTCTCTTTTCAAAACTAGAGTTCCTGTTTAAAGCGGAGCTCCACCCAAAAGAGGAAGCTCTGCTTGTTCGCACCCTCCCCCCTCCACTGCCACATTTGACACTTTTTTGGGGGGGGTGCGGATACCTGTCAAATCCAGGTACCTGCTCCTGCTTTCGGGTAAGATCGCTGCACAACGATGGCAACAATCTACAAAATTTCTGGCCCCTCCTCCAGAAGACAGTGGGACCATTTAGAAAGCGCAGCGTGACTCGCTCATGCGCAGTAGGAAACAGGCTGTGAAGCCTCAAGGCTTCACTTTCTGTTTCCCTTAGGGAAGATGCCGGCGCCTGCACCCACAGCCAATGGATGAATCAGCTAGGGGTGCTGACATCACGGGATACCTGGACAGGTAAGTGTCCTTATATTAAAGGTCAGCAGCTACAGTATTTGTAGCTGCTGACTTGTAATTTTTTTTGACAGGCTGGAACTCCGCTTTAACCCCCTAAACTCCAACTGGCACTTTAAAATATCGATAGCTGCACATCATTGTGACGGGGTGACAACACAGGAGCACAATTGGCAAACAGGAACAAAGCATTATCACCCTATACAAGCCTGAACAAGGATCTTTATGGCAGGATCACCAGAGATTATTTCAATCAATGTTGCAATTTAAAATTATTAAAAACAATCATTTGTTAATTCGTCTGAGAATTTAGGTTTTTAACTCCTTCACTACTGCTGTACTTTTTCAGATAGCAGAGTACTGATCGTGGTGTTCTAGGGCACCGTTTGAAAACAGCATTCTGTTTACATCTTATTTTGACACATTATTAGACAACGCAAATCACAGGCGAAATGTGCAAAACCAATCAGAGTGGCTCTGTGCCTTGTGACTGAAGTGATACACAGAGATGAAAGAAATCATCTTACATAAGTTTTACTTGTTTATCTGCAATCTTCTCTTCTCTGCTGCCATTCAAAAGTGCAGATTTGTGATAAAAATCCTTCTTCATCTGTTGCTGAAACCCACAAAGGGGAGAAAATGGAGAAAAGGTCACTTTGTCATACCCAAAAGATATAGAAAGTATATGCGACGTTCGAATAAAATACAATGTTTATTGGAGTAAGATCAAACTAACCCCTTGTAAACAGGGAGACACTTTACAAAATACCAAACACATATAAAAAGACTAAAGCCTATCACCCTGAGTACTGAAAATTGATTGAAAGCACAGTGAAAAGCGATGATTCCGGATGCATGGGTTCAGAGTTCTGACGCGTTTCGACTGTTTAAGTCTTCCACAGGGGGATGACATCCGATAACATATTGAGGGATCTATATTAAAATCAAGACAAGCATCTAAATATGCTGGAGGTCCCCAAGGGAGAAGACGGCAATGCCATGGAGATATTACATATGTCCAAAGCTCAAGGGATATAGAAGGCCATCCTGAGATGATTGTAAAATCCTGAGGTTATATGTTTATATCTCTCAGAAGTTTTGGAGTAGAGAAATACAAGCCCAAAACTGGCAAGCCATCTTGTTTTCACAAACCTGGGCTAGAGTGTCCCAAATAAAAAAAACAGAATGAAGGAGAAGTCTAGCAGTACCGGACAACAGGGACCTGATTTTTGACTAGCCCAGAATGGCCCCCCGCCTATCACCAGAGGAGGGGGTGGAGAGCTGCAGTTACAGTGTGGGAGAGCTGATTGGAGGAAAGGGACACACCCCCCTTCACACACTGCACATGAACAAAGGAAGGATACAGAGCTGTGTTCTGAATAGACAAGCTCTCCTCCCCATCACAAACTTATCTCATGACAGAAAACTTCTCAGAAGTGACTCATGTTGAAAACAGAGGAACAAAGCACCAGAGAGAAATGACACTTAGCGCTTTAGAGAGAGAGAAACAAGTAAACACTACAGATATATGTGCTTAGTTCTGATTTTTATGACTGAGGTTTACAACCACTTTAATTTGTTAGTCCAGTCCATCCGAATCTGCTACTGCATCTAACACTACCCTTTCTACAGACTGACAATGCTGTTGTGTCTCCATTGCTTCTCTATCCAGAGTGGAGACACCCTAATGCAGAAAATGTGTTGCCAGCCGGATCACCCAGATTACTAGGTGGACATAAAGGACATTTAGGTAAGCTGCATTATATTACATTTTTATTTTTGGGGGAAGGGGGGTATTTTAATACCATTTTAATGAATAAAGGAAAACAGCACATTCAAGGGGGTTGATTAATTTGTTCAGGACTGTTTTTTAACTCTATTCACCCCCCTCCTGTACAGCTCATCTCTATCCTGTCTCTCTATGTGACCTATTAATTAACCCCTTCACATCCCTTATCCTGCACATCAACCCACCCCCATCCTCCCACTGAATGTGACCTGTACAATAACCCTTCACCTCCTCCTCCCTCTGTGTGTGACCTGTACATTAATGTTTCGCTGTAGCTTATGCACCATTACCAAGCTGCATGTTTTAACCCCCGCAATACCAGCATGTTTCTTCATTTCCAAAAAAAATTGCCAAAAAAAAAACCCCTTGATGGCCTTGGGGTATCTACTTTCTATAGAGGTAATCTTGGTGTGTTCCTATTGTCTAAGCATTTTTTTTGGTGTGTTATATAACAGAAGGTAAGGAAAGCATTTTTTCAAAAATTTGTGGTATTTTTTGATGGGGAGACCTACCCTATAGGGGCACTCTGATGGGGACACCTGATGTAAGGGGTACTCTGATGGGGACACCAGTCTTATGGGGGCACTCTGATGGGGACATCTGATGTAAGGGGTACTCTGATGGGGAAACCTGACCTATGCGGGCTCTCTGATGGGGACACCTGCCCTATGGGGGCATTCTGATGGGGACACCTGATGTAAGGGATACTCTAATTGGAAAACCTGACCTATGCAGTCTCTCTGATGGGGACACCTGATGTAAGGGGTACTCTGATGAGGACACCTGCCCTATGGGGGAACTCTGATGGGGACAGCTGATGTAAGGGCTACTCTGATTGGGAAACCTGACCTATGCGGGCACTGATGGGGACACCTCATGTAAGGGGTACTCTGATGAGGACACCTGCCCTATGGGGGAACTCTGATGGGGACACCTGATGTAAGGGGTACTCTGATTGGGAAACCTGACCTATGCGGGCTCTCTGATGGGGACACCTGATGTAAGGGGTACTCAGATGGGGACACCTGCCCTATGGGGGCACTCTGATTGGGAGACCTGATGTAAATAGGCACTTTGATGGGGACACATGCCCTATGGGGGCACTCTGATTGGGACACCTGATGTAAGGGGTACTCTGATGGGGACACCTGTCCTACGGGAGCACTCTGATTGGGACACCTGATGTAAATTGGTACTCTGATGGGGACATCTAAGCTATGGGGACACTCTGGTGAAGACATCTGAGCTATGGAGGTACTCTTATGGAGACACCTGATGTAAAAGGGACTCTGATGGGAGTTAAATACTGTTAAAATGGTAGGAAATTTTTAAATATCTAATTTTTGTGATAGACATATACTGACTACAATCTTTCCGAGTCATAGCACAAACCTGAGATTCGGAGTTCAACTGGAAGAAAATGTTAGTTACTGGACCTTCTTGAATTTCAATTCAATACCAGTGTTTTATACAGTGAAAAATAAGCCAGTGGCTGTTAAAGAATAACATATCAAATACAACCCCAAAAACGTAAACTATCACATGACCGTGATACAAGAAAAGCAAACACTTATTATATTGCAGCTTACCAATCCTCAGATGTGATGGCTGCATTCATTTTCTTTCATTTCACCTGGTGATCGGGGCAGCAACACCTCTTCTATTAGAGAGCCCTCACTCTGGATAAAGGAGCCCCCCCTCCCCCCGACTGACAATATTGCTGTCCAAAGGCACCCCCTGTGCTCCCATATCCAGAGTGGGGGCACTCTCATACAGGAAAGGAAGTGTGTTACTGGACAGATTGCCAGGTGAAAACAGACAAAAAGCAGCATAAAAAACACTAATGCAACCACCGCATCTAATAATTGCTAAGCTGCAATATGTTAAATTTTTGCTTTTGGGTTTAATACCCCTTTAAATACTACCAACAGAAAGTTGTCTCAAAAAAATTATATAAAATTAATTTTGGTTCTGTGTTGTCAGGAAAACTATCACTGCACTGAAAACTGAAAAAACAAATGGTTTGGAAATAAAGGGGTATTACAGGCTGGTACACAAGTGGTTAACGTGTTTTGGTTTTTGTCTTTTGGTTGACCCGGTGGACATGTGCATTTTTTTTAGTGCCAAATTGTGAAACTCGTTTTAGTCATCAGACTTACATGTTCTACAAATGCCTTTTCTGACCGATGAACATCCAACATCCCCCCGCACATTATTTATAATAAACACTTCAACTCATTACAATGTATTTATTATATTTACACATCACTTATTTGTATTATTATTCTTCCCAATATATCATCACATGGTATTTACCAACATACCTAATCTAACATAATATATATTCCTAATACTCTCGGTTTCTCTATTTGCACAGTGCTGATCTCTCCTCTATGCTCAGTGTGACATGACAGCACAGGAGGGGGAGGGGGCAACCCTCCATTATGGAGGGTCACGTGAGGGATATCACGTGACCAGGAGGAGGCTAGCACAGCCAGGCAGGAGAAGGAGGATGTCATGTGACAGTCACATGACAGCCAGGAAGCAGAGCTGGAGGAGGTGAGTTTTATGTGAGGTGTATGTTCATGATTTGTGTTATATGTTAGTGTTGATATGTGTGTTGTCATAGTGAGAATTCTTGGCTGCTTTTTGGAAACACACATATGTAGACTTAAACATAATACATCAGACATGTCACATTTCAATAATACAGTGAGCAGAATGAATCTTGAAGAAGCCTTATTGTGTCTACTGAGGGTCACACTTACTAATTTCCCTTGGGGCTCATTCACAGCGGCAGGATTGTGCAACTCACGTCAAAGAAAAATAGCCTTTTTTTTTTTCCGATCGTTTTAGCTCACACCAATACACTGCATTAGGGCTCGTTCTACATCCACCTCGGAGCTGTACATAGTCGTGGATGCAGGCACAGCGGCTGCACACAGTCACATGTCAAGATTGGACACATGGGCAGGACTGGCTGCAAGGATCCTAATGCAGACCCTGTGTGTTTGGAGCTATGCACCTGTTCTTGTCTGCATGTCAAATGTTTACATGACTCCGTGGGATTGATTTATTAAAGACAACTAGACTGTGCACTTTGCAAAGTGCAGTTGCACTCTGCAAGCGCAGTAGCTCCAGAGTTTAGTAAATGAGGTAAAGTTTCACTTTGCAAAGAATACCCAATCACATGCAAGGAAAATAAAAAAAGACAGCATTTGGCATGCACACATTTGGAAGTCAGCAGAGCTTCTGCTCATTTACGAAGCTCTGGAGCAATTGCATTAATATCTAATGACTGCAATATTTTCAACTTTTGCTTTTGAGATTAAAGCGGTTGTATGCCCAGTAAGCTGCAATATGTTGAATTTTTGCTTTTGGGATTAAAGCGGTTGTATGCCCGACCAAGAAAACAAAAAAAAACCTGTAAGGCAAAGGCATAATGAGCTAGTATGCATCGCATACTAGCTCATTATGAAATACTTACCTTAGAACGAAGCGTCCATACCGCCTCCAGGTCACAGTAGGAGCTGACATGTTCCCTCGGCATTTCTTCTGGGTTTGCAGCTCCAGCGCTGTGAGTGGCCAGCGCCGCGATTACGTCACTTCCGCTCATGTGTGGGAGTCCTCTGTTCCAGCAAGGAGCTCTGATTTTCCGGCAGCATCTGCTGGACTTTTAGAGCGCATGGAGAGTGAATATGTCCTAAACCGTACAAGTTTAGGAGATATTAATTCTACCCACAGGTAAGTGTTGTTATAGGCTTAGCTGTAGGTAAAAATGTGCATGAGGAAGATACAACCACTTTAATACTGCTTTGCGCTGCCTGCATGCAGCTCTGAGGTGGATGCAGACACAGCAAAAAATAGCTCAGCACAGAGGACTCTCAGCACCTGTTTAAACGAGCATTTCATGTACGCTAAAAAACAAAAAACATTTTGCGTTTCTGTGCAGTTTTTTTTGCCATTGCTGGGCCTCATCTGAAAAGTGCAACTTGCCTGGCTTCACCAACAAGATAAGGAATTCTGGAACTCGGTTACAGCAGGCTTCTATCTGTACTTGCATTTAAGCCAGAGCATCAGCATAACAGCCTGGGAATCAGCATTCTCAAAGAAGAGTTTTAGCAGTGGCAGCCCCCAAACTTTTCCCTTGACTGAGTCACTTTCAAAAGACCCTGCCGGGTCTCTAAAGATATACAAGCATTACTCGCCTGCAGCAGAAGAATTATTATTCTCACCTCACCGGTGGCCCATATCCCCTACATTTCCTCCATTCAAGTGCTACAGCCCCCTTGAAGTATAACTAAAGGCAAAACTTTTTTTCTTTTTCTATTTTGGCTAGTGTAAGGGAAGGTTACAACCCTTGTACAGTTTGTTTTCGCCATCTATGTCCTATAGAAGAGATTTTACTTCCTGTCCCATAGCCAAAACAGGAAGTGAGAGGACCCATTGGGAGATTTCTCCTCTATTCTTGTTCTGATTTTGGGACAACCCAAAATTAAGAATTTTCTTTTACTTTCACCATAGCCGGCAGCACTGATCAGTGTATTCTGACTGGGGAAGGCTCCCTACTGTCAGAATACAATTAAAGGGCTTGTAAAGTCTCAAGGTTTTTCACCTTAATGCATTCTATGCATTAAGGTGAAAAACCTTCTGTACTGCAGCTGCCCCCCCAGAGCCCCTCCTTGTTCTTACCTGGACCAGATCGTTCCAGCGATGAGCACAAGCCCAGCGGCTCCAGCCACTGTCTCTGTCCTTGTTGCATAGGTTGATCGAAGCAGGAGCCATTGGCTCCCGCTGCTGTCAATCAAATCCAGTGACACAAGAGCAGGGAGCGGGTCCAAGTCCTGCTGTCTGTGTCAATGGACGCAGCAGCGGCACTCGTGAGCATGCCCGCTCAGGTGCCCCCATGGAAAGCAGTTCTCCGTGGGGGCACCCGATGAAGAGGAGGAGTGATGCCGGGCACCCCAGAAGAGGAGGATCAGGCCATTGCAGCACAGCACTCTCTGCAATAAAGGCACAGGCTGTGAATGCAGAGGTAACTGTGCATGTGCAAGTGATGTCATTGTCGGTAGCCGACATCATTTTCTACTAAAGGGCACCGCTTTAGATCATTTCCAAGGTGCCTACAGGTAAAAAGTATCAGCTTAAAGGAGTTGTAAAGGCAGAAGATTTTTTTATCTGAATGCATTCTATGCATTCAGATAAAAAAACTGTGTGCAGCAGCCGTCCCAGAACCCCCTAATACTTACCTGAGCCCCCTCTCTGTCCAGCAATGTCTACGAGTCCCTCGGCTGTCTGGGACTTTCCATCCTGATGGGCTGAGACACAGCAGTGGCACCATTGGTTCCTGCTGCTGTCAATCACAGCCAGCCAATCAGGAGAGAGAGGGGGTGGGGCCGAACGGCAGCTCCTTGTCTGAATGGACACACGGCGCTGCAGCTTGGCTCGGGTGCCCCCATAGCAAGCTGCTTGCTGTGGGGGCATTCAACAGGAGGAAGGGGCCAGGAGCAGCGAAGTGGGACCCGAGAAGAAAAGGATCTGGACTGCTCTGTGCAAAACCAACTGCACAGAGCAGGTGAGTATACAGTAACATGTTTGTTATTTAAAAAAAACAAAGAACGAGACTTTACAATCACTTTAAAGGTGGGCAAAGTGAAAAGTAGAGGTAAAAATGCATTATTCCTTTAAAAAAAAATGGCAGATTCTCCGAACTTGTCTGTGAAATGACAAATCTGTCTGATTTATACAGTGCTCTTCAGCAAAACTGACATTTACAAGAAAAAAAATAACATTTAAATTAGAGCTGCACGATTCTGGATAAAATGAGAATCACAATTTTTTTTGTTTAGAATAAAGATCACGATTCTCGGCATAATATCATCTTTCACATTATACAAAAAAATTGGGTTAACTTTACTGTTAAATTTTTTTTTTTAATTCATTGAAGTATATTTTTCTCTAAAATATTGCAACAATCTCCATTTTATTCTCTAGGGCCTCTGCTAAAAAAATACATATGTTTGGGGGTCCTAAGTAATTTTCTATAGAAAAAATACTGATTTTAACTAAGCAACAAGTGTCAAAAAAGGTTTAGTCTTTAAAGCGAAATTTAAAAGTCAGCAGCTACAATTACTGCAGATGATGACTTTTAATATATGGACACTTACCTGTCCAGGGAGCCCGCGATGTCAGCACCCCAGCCAATCTTCGGATCGGCTGTCGGGTGCAGCTGCCGTCATTCCTGGTAAGGGAACCTGGCAGTGAAGCCTTTTGGCTTCACAGCCGGTTCCCTACTGCGCATGCGTGAAGTGCACTGCGCTTTCTAATTGGTCTGGCAGTGAATGAAGGAAGAGGGGGGCCGAACTTCAGACGGCGCCATCTCTGGATGTGGGGAAGTGGACCTGTCAAAAACAGGTCCCCGTTACACCCTGCCCCCTGAAAGGTGCTAAATGTGGCACCGAAGTGGGGGAGGAGACAAATAAGCGCAAGTTTCACTTTTGGGGGAACATCGCTTTAAGTAGTTAAACTGACCTCATTTATGGACGGAAGTTCATTCCTTTGATCTAAAAGGATCAAGAGATACATTGGGGGTTATTTACGAAAGGCAAATCCACTTTGCACTAAAAGTGCACTTGAAATTGCACTGAAAGTGCACTTGGAAGTGCAGTCGCTGTAAATCTGAGGGGTAGATTTGAAATGAGGGGAAGCGCTTCTGATTTTATTATCCAATCATGTGCAAGCTAAAATGCTGTTTTTTATTTTCCTTGCATGTCCCCCTCAGATCAACAGCGACTGCACTTCCAAGTGCAAAGTGGATTTGCCTTTCGTAAATAACCCCCACTGTTTCATTTAGGAGTGTTCAGAGTTTTCAAGTGTACATTGATTATAGAGAGAAAAGAGCAGAGGGGAATGCTTTGGAAAAAACACTTATAAAAGCAAATGCTTTAAACTCTTGTGCAATAGTAGCTGCTATGAGCAGATTTTTATGTGTGTGTAAAATATATATATATTTTTTTTTATTTTCCCTGACCTACAGATTAAGGGCTTGTTCACGCCAGCAGCCACACTGAACACTGGTGTGTGCTGGTAGTATTTCATTTAGGCTATCTTCACACTGGGGCAGCGGTAAAGCGTTCGTTTTAGTGGTGCTTTTCGGCCGCTAGCGGGGAGCTTTTAACCCCCCAGCTGCTGAAGAAGGGGTTAACAGCGCCCGTGTTGCGGCATTTCCGAATAGCTTTTCAGGTACTTTGGAAGTGCTGCCCATTCATTTCAATGGGCAGAGCTTTTTGGGAGCGCTGTATATAGCGCTCCCAAACCGCCCCAAAGATGCTGCTAGGAGGAATTTTCCGAACTTCCCACAAGCGCACCACCCCAGTGTGAAAATTCACACTGAAATGAAGCCAGCATGAAACCAGCCTTAGTTCTACTGGCCGCAGTGGGGTATAATGCAGTGATGTGATGCGCTGAAAAAAGTTCTGCCTGCCATACTTTATTTCAGTTCACACCATTGCAGCATGGTGTTGTGAACTGGCCTGAATTGCCTTGTTTTGTGTTAGAACTGTGCTGGGCAAGGGTGTCCAGAACAGTCCTAACACAACAGGTATGAACTCTTCCTTTTAAATGGCCCCTCTGTATAGGAAGAGATTAGAGAGATTTTGATTATGGGACCCGCTGATTAACCTTTTCCCCCCTGGGATATATTGCCTCTTTTGCTTTATGTTTACACTACCCATCTCCCCCACTTTTCCTCCCAATAATCAGTTCTTCTCATTAAGAGTAGTTCTGCAGCACTGATTACCTCCTCATAATTGCACATAATTACCGCCATCTCATATGGTGATTGCACCTATTTATAGGGCAGGTGGAGGTTGCTGCAATTCCTCTACTCTTGTCTCGCTGAGCTTTAAAGACATGTTACTTAACCCGAACCTGTACAAAGAGAACTGTGCAAGATGCAATAAAAACGTTAAATGCCTGGCTGTCTGATCACAAATCATTCAGAATCACTTGCCTACAAAACAAACTGATAAAGTCAAATCTCACAGTTACTTGTTCCAGATCATTGTCCCATAAAAGGCTAAAGCTGAACTTCTGTGACAAATACTTTAATTTAAATATACACTATATTGTCAAAAGTGTTGGTACGCCTGCCTTTACAGGCCCATGAACTTTAATGACATCCCAGTCTTAGGCTCCATTCACACCTATGCATGTTGCTTTTGAGCGTTTTTGGAGGTTTTTTTTTCATGCTTGCCACGTTTTTGAGCAGCGTTTTTGCGGCGTTTTTGCCACGATTTGCGTTTTGCGTTTTTTTTTTTTTTTTTTTACAGTCTAAAAAAAAATAAAAAAAAAAAAAACGGCAAAAACGCATCAAAAACGGTGCACTTGCGTTTTTGATGCTTGTCCATTGAATTCTATTACATGCAAAACGCTGCATTTTGCATGAAAAAAAGTCCCTGACCCTTTCCAAAAATGCAGAGAAACAAAAAGGCATTGATGTGAACATGTTCCATAGGAACCCATGTTAAAAAATTCCCGTGCATTTCTGCAAAATGCAAAATGCATCAAAAAACGCGCTAGTGTGAATGGAGCCTTAGTCCGTAGGGTTCAATATTGAGTTGGCCCACCCTTTGCAGCTGTAACAGCTTCAACTCTTCTGGGAAGGCTGCCCACGAGGTTTAGGAGTGCGTCTATGGGAATGTTTGGCCATTCTTCCAGAAGCGCATTTGTGAGGTCAGGTGCTGATTTTAGATGAGAAGGCCTGGCTCGAAGTCTCCACTCTAATTCATCCCAAAGGTGTTCTATCGGTTGAGGTCAGGACTCTGTGCAGGCCAGTCAAGTTCCTCCACCCCAAACTCGCTCATCCATGTCTTTATGGACCTTGCTTTGTGCACTGGTGCGCAGTCATGTTGGAACAGGAAGGGGACATCCTCAAACTGTTCCTTCAAAGTTGGGAGCATGAAATTGTCCAAATTTCTTGTTATGCTGACACCTTAAGAGTTCCCTTCACTGGAACTAAGGGGCCAAGCCCAACCCCTGAAAAACCACCCCATACTATAATCCCCCTTCCACCAAATGATTTGGACCAGTGCACAAAGCAAGATCCATAAAGACATGGATGAGCAAGTTTTGGGTGAAGGAACTTGACTGGCCTGCACAGAGTCCTGACCTCAACCCAATAGAACACCTTTGGGATGAATTAGAGCGGAGACTGCGAGCCAGGCCTTCTCATCCAACATCAGTACCTGACCTCACAAATGCGCTTCTGGAAGAATGGTCAAACATTCCCATAGACACACTCCTAAACCTTGTGGACAGCCTTCCCAGAAGAGTTGAAGCTGTTATAGCTGCAAAGGGTGGGCCAACTCAGTGTTGAACCCTACGGACTAAGACTGGGATGCCATTAAAGTTCATGTGCTTGTAAATACAGGTGTCACAAAACTTTTGACAATATAGTGTATTCTTCAATAGTCAGAAAGGTTATGACCACTTTGTGTGCACCAACTACCTTTCTTGCAAAACTAGCGGTGTCATCATCTTTGTGTGGCACATAGCCTGTGCAGAGTGGTGGGAAGCACCCGTCAGGCCCATCCTCTACAGGCTGCCTGCAGAAAACTACATGAGGGGGTGGATACAAGACCAGCCCCCCTGCATACAGAGAGAGAGCAGTGGGGGCTGGTCTTCATTAGATGAAGCTCCCATAATAGAGGCAAAGTTTAGGCGTTGTTTTGTGCTGGATTAGTGCGCAGATATGGAAAAAATAATAGACAGGATACCAAGATTTATGTAAGAATACATATGGCTCTCATATTTAGACATTTTTTGTTTACCCTGGACCTCTGTTTCAAATTCACTGCATCAATATGACAGCCGAGCACCAGAATTTTCAGGAGGAGGTCGGGGATGGCAGAATACATGTATTTCTTTGTTTGGGTCTTGCTTTATATCTAACAAGATGTGTTCACTTGTGTTTCCAGCAGGAGGCGCTGTCACCATGCCTCAGAGGCTCTCTGTGGAGAAGCAGGCCTATTCTGTGCCTCTAATCCAGCCAGACCTGCGGAGGGAAGAAACCATACAACAGATCACCGACACCCTTCAACACCTACAGACCGTGTCCAATGACATCTTCAACAGGTACGGTATTGCAGAGCCCCCCGTCCACCCTGGTGTTATAGAGGATGTGTGGAGACCACTGTGGTTCTCCTGCACTGCTCCATACAATTACAAGGCATTATTCAAAGCAGAGCTGCAGTCAAGTCTCTACATACCATTGAAATGCATATACTGTAAATAAACTATTTAACTGGCAAAAAGACTTGTAATTCTGTTTAGCTAGTCCTGAGATCCAGGTACAAGTAACCCAGCCAGGTCCTTCTTCTCCAAGGCAGACTACACAGAAATTGAGCAACACAGCCAGTCCTGTGACTGGCCCATAGCCTGTGACCGGATAGTGAAGAAGCAGCAGTGCATTTGAGGCCTTTCTGTTAGATTGGCATAATGTGCAAAGTTAGAGAACCTAATGCATTCAGACTACTGACAAATCCCCTTTCCTGGTCTAAGTGCTGCTGTACAGAGTATTACAGGAAGGCAATCAAGACAGATTGAAGTACATAGTATCCTGTTGTTCACTACTACTCGATATATATTCCTCCCAAATTTTCACCATGCCTGTGTATGGTGTTTAATCCTTTATATGCTAACCTTGTGAGCTTATTGTCATGCAATCCACACTCCTTTCCTGCACATATTGTTCACTGTTATACCCTCTGCCCTCCTCTTCTCACATTCTGTTCCCTGTTATACACTCCGCATTCTGCTCCTGCACATACTGCCCTCTCAATCACATATTACTCCAAGTCAAACCATCCGTACCCTTATACTGCACACACTACCCCCTATTATAGTGTCCACCTTCCCTTTCCTTCACATGCTGCCTGCTGTCATACCCTTCACACTCCTCTCCTGCACGCCTGTTGTTATATCCACCACACTACTCTCCTGCAAATAATGCCCCCTGTTTTACCCTCTGCCCTTCTCTTCTTCACACCTGCTATTATACCCTCCACACACTTATCCTGCACATACTGCCTTGCTATCATACCCTTCACACTCCCCTCCTGCATTTACTGTTCCCTGTTTTTTCCTTTGCCCTTTTCCCCTGCACATTGCACCCCTGTTATACACTCTGCATTCCTCTCCTGCACATAATGCCCCTTTTTACCCTCCTCTCTTTTCTCCATCACTTACTGCCCCATGTCATACCCTCCTTACTCTTCTGCACCTACTGCCCCCTATTATACCCTCCACCCTCCTTTCCTTCACATACTGCCTGCTGTCATAACCTCTGCCCTCCTCTCTTGCACGCCTGCTATTATACCCGCCAAACTTTTCTCCTGCACATGCTGCCTGCTGTCATACACCTCACACTCCTCTCCTGCATATACAGCAGACAGCTGGTATACGCTCTGCACTCCTCTTCTACACATACTGCCCACCCTTATATATCCTTCACACTCCCTCTCTTATACATATGTCCTTTTATCCAGTAGTGTATTTAGGTTTTGTGCTGCCCTAGGCCTGACTAAACTCGTGCACCCCCTAATCTAAGTTCTGAGGGCCGGGGGGGGGGGGTGTAATCAATGGAATCCCTTAATTTGCATAGATTTCCTCACTTCCTATTTGGCTATGGGGCAGGAAGTGAAGGGAAATCTCTGCAATGGGACAGGGATGGTAAAAAAATAAACTGACACGGGTTATAACCCTCCCTTACTCTATTCAAAATGAAAGAAAAAAGTGTTGCCTATAGTTCTACTTTAAGCACAAATTTCTGATAATTTTATGGAGAGGACTAAGAAGATATAACCATGCCAATGGTGCAGCAGAAAACATATAGCACAGAGAGGAAGGTTTGTAGCCCAGGATGAGAGGACAGTCAAAATTACTGCCTGCTGGTATACACTCTGCACTCCTCTCCCGCGTATACTGCCTGCTGGTATACCCTCTGCGGTCTGCACTCCTCTCTTGCATATACTGCCTGCTGCTTTACCCTCTGCACTCCTCTCCTGTATATACTGCCTATCATCATGCCCTCTCTGCACTCCTCTCCTGCATATACTGCCTATCTTCATGCCCTCCACACCCCTCCCCTATGTATACTGCCTGTTGTCATACTACATATTCATTTTTGTGTCATTTTTCCTGTCTTGATGTGATAGTCTTCCCATGCTCTGGTTTTAATATAGAACCACATAGTTTATTTTAGTGTCAGGTCCTTGACTGCCTATTGTTGAGATTCAGATCAGCTCTAATGATCGTTAGCGCTTGTTGCCACACCTCAAGAGGTTCCAGTTGCTGCAAGTGGTGCTGAAAACTACCGCCTTGCTTGCGTTTATCTAGCTGCTTAAGGCACAGGGGAACTGCAGTCTGTTCTCCCTTCCTGTCCTGATAAGGTCACACGTCCTCAGTTCCTGCACTTATACCTTCTCCAGATATGCTAATAATTTCTTATCTCAGGCTGTAATTAGCATTAATTAGCAAAATATGTCCTCTGCAGAGCTGAGGATGGATTACCGTGGAGTCGGGGAGGGCGAAATGCAGACACAATGTTCCCTCTATCGGGGGCCATCACTGTCAGATGTGCGCAGCTTATTGTACAGAGTGCTTACAAATATTTTACAACTATTAAGACAAATTTATACACTATGAGAACATTTCCTGGCAGTGAACAATCATGTGGCTCTTTCTGTATTCTTTGGTGCCTGTATTATGCAACTCTTTTTATTTGCTGTTAAAAAGACAAAAAACACAACTCTAACAGAATGGGATTTAGGTTGCTCTATACATCATGTATCATAAACAATAGCTTTTTTTGTAAAATCCTTGTTTTCACTGTATTTTTATTTTGTTACATTTCAGGGCTGCTAATCCCCTTTGCAATCACTTCCTAGCTACACACACTTCAGCAATGGCTGCAAGGCATTTCTGGGGCAGGCTTCCTCATGGTGACCTCAGTGGACCATACCTGTGTAATGTGTTGAAATGGCCATTTGTAGTCTCTATTGGAACCCAGTGTGACACAGGGACAGAGCACTGTCATCCTGTAACAGGAAATGTCTGAACAAGGATCTTCATAGCAGGATCAAAAGGGACTATTGTACTAAAAGCTGCAGATGTAAGAATTAGAAATGCACTGTGTGCACAATTATTAGGCAAGTTATATTGTTGAGGATTCATTTCATTATTGAACAACTACAGTGCTCTCGGTCACCCCAAAATGTTAATAAACCTCAAACCTGAATATTTAAGAAAGTAAAAGTGAGGTTTTGGCTTTCTTAGAATATCTGTGTGCACAATTATTTGGCAACTATTCATGTGCGCAATTATTATGTAACTAAATGAAAAATCCCATCTCAGTTGTTTATTTTCATCTGTTAAAGTGAGAATAATAAACAAACAATTAAATTTACAAGTAAACATTTCTGACACTTCTTAAAAAATAATCAGTGACCAATATAGGCACCCTTCTTTTCGATTAGGCAGCTTTCACACTGAGACAGTTTTCAGGCGCCTGAAAACTGCCTCTTATTCTTTGCAATGAGTGCTTTCACACTGGGGCGGTGCGCTTGCGGGACGTTAGGAAAAGTCCTGCAAGCAACATCTTTAGGGCGGCTTGGGTGCTCTATAAATAGCGCTCCCTAAATGCTCCGCTTCCAAAGCGCCTTAAAAGCACAAAACTGGTCTTCCCCTTTTTTTTTTTTTTTTTTTTCCATTATTCATTTTTTTCAAATTTTCTTTTAAGGTCCCGTTGTCAGGGGACCTAAAAAACTGCCCCGCTAGCGCCCAAAAAGTGCAGCTAAAGCACCGCAAAATCGTCGGTCGCTTTTAGGGCTGTTTTAGCAGCGCTGCAGTGCAGCAGCAAACACAGCCTCCCAGACACTGTTCAGAGAAGTGTACAGTTTTCCTTCACTGTAAATCTCCCATTTAAGAAGGGTCCACAAGTTCTCAATAGGGTTTAGGTCAGGTGAGAGGTGAGTGAGGGGGCCATGTCATTATTCTTTCAGCTTTAAAGGGGTTGTAAAGGTTCGTTGTGTGTGTGTGTGTGTGTGTGTCCTCCTCTTCCTCCTCCTCCTCTTCTTCTTTCTGCTTTCTTCTTTCTTCTTCCCCCCTATGCGGGCGCGCTCCCGAGTCCTGCTGCTATTGACACAGACAGCAGGACTCTGCCCCGCTCCTGGCTCCCATGTCACTGGGAGCCAATGGCTACGCTGCTATCTATTTATCCAATGAGGACCCGAGACAACAGCTGGAGCTGCTGTGCTCGTCCCCGTCGATGGAACAATCGGGTTCAGGTAAGTAAAAGAAAAAAACTGCTGGGGTGTTACAAAGGCCAAAAGGCATTACTAGGTACTCATAATGGCCTTTTCTGGTATTAAACGCAGTTTTCCACATGTTGCCCTTCTTAATCCTCACAAGATTGTATGCCCCTCTCAAATCAAGCTTTGAGAAAACCGTTGCTCCCTTGAGGCGGTCAAATAACTCCGTAATCAACGGAATCGGATAGGCATTCTTAATCGTGAAACGATTGAGAGACCTATAATCAATACAAGGTCTCAGTTCACCACTCTTCTTCTTCACAAAGAAGAAACCAGCACCAGCAGGAGACGAGGATTTGTGGATGAAACCTAGAGAAAGTTCATTTGCAACATACTCCTTCAAGACCGACAAAGGTTACACCCGGCCACAAGGGGGTATGGCACCAGGTTGAAGGACAATTGCGCATTCATACGACTAGTGTGGAGGCAAACTACTGGCTTGACTTTTGTCAAAGACATCGCTAAAATTCCAGTACTCCTCCAGCAGCGAGGAGAGTGAAGAGGTGCACAGGACCTAGGCTACCTTCTGGAAGCATGTCTTACTGCATTGTGGCAACCAGGAGAGAATCTCAGCACAGAGCCAATCAAATGAGGGGTTGTGCCTCTGTAACCAAGGATAACCAATAACACGCGGAAACTTAGGTGAGGAAATAACTTGGAATTGGATTATCTCATGGTGAAGAGCCCCTACGGGCATGGACAATGGGACAGTCTCATGAGTCACATGGGCAGGCTGTAGAGGTCTCCTGTCAAGAGCCTCAATGGCAAGTAGAGTGTCTCGCAGTTGCAGCGGAATTGAGTGCTTCGATACAAAGGCAGCATCAATGAACAGACCTGCAGCCCCAGAGTCGATTAGAACCTGTATCTCGATGGACCATTCAGCCCAAGAAAGGGTAACCCAAACCAGGGGCTTATCCTTCTGGGTAACTGGGGACGAAACAACGCCACCTAAGGTCTGTCCATGGCAGGACCTCAAGGTTCGGGCGTTCCCTGGATGGGTAGGACAAGACTTCAAAAAGTGACCTGCCTGGCCACAATAAAGGCACAATCTCTCCCTCATTCTAAGGATTCTCTCATCCACAGAGTGTCGCGTGAAGCCCAAGTGCATGGGTTCACCTTCACTGACCGACTCAGTACCAGGAGGCATGGGAGGTGAGGGAGGCAAGGGTCTGACTGCAAAGCTCAGAGACAAATGTACAGGAGGCTTCCAAAGCGCTCCTTTAAAAGAGAGTCTTTCTCTGAGTCTGGAGTCAATGAGGATGGCAAACGTGATCATCCTCTCCAGCTCAGTGGGTATATCTCGGGCTGCTATCTCATCCTTGATAATATCCAAGAGATCATGAGAAAAAGCAGCCACAAGGGCCTCATTGTTCCAAGCAACCTCTGCTGCCAGAGTACGGAATTCAATGGCGTAATCGGCAACAGTTCTCGTACTCTGTTTGATGGACATGAGGCACTTGGCGGCAGAAGCGGAGCATGCGGGAACATCAAATACCCTTTTAAAAAAGCCACAAACTCAGGGTAACTCAAGACAACAGGTTTTTGCGTCTCCCATAGAGGGTTTGCCCAGGCCAAGGCTTTCTCCAAAAGCAAAGATATCATAAAACCTACTTTGCTTCTGTCCGTGGGAAACGCCTGGGGCAGCATCTCAAAGTATATCAAAACCTGGTTGAGAAACCTTCTGCATTGGACTGGATCACCCTCAAATCGCTGGGGAAGCTGAGCGGAACCAGACATACCTCTTATAGAGGTAATACTCGAGGCGGGTGCCTGCACAGAGACTGGAGCAGCAGCAGGGATGGCCTGCAACACAGGATGTACTGGAGCAGCCACAGTGGGAGGTTCCAGGTGTGCCGTTCGACTCGGGAGCGTTTGTAATGCCATGGCAAACTGATCCATGCGGTGATCCTGCTCATCCAATCTGGAAAAAATTTTACCAACAAGTGGATTGACTGCATCTTCTGAATTCATGGCCTTCGTCTGCTGTCAGAAACCATGAATCAGACCGAGACAGAAGTACAGTTAAATCACACTTGTTTAATAATAAAAGTAGATGGAACAAACATAGTTAAAATATAGCCAAAGTTTGGTAACTGGAACAAGCAAGTCTTTAACAGGAACGCAGGAGATAGTCTCTGCGATGTTGACCACAAGTTGTTTGCAAGCATGTATACTACGCTGCACCTGCCTACTGAGCAGTCAACAACACTTTAAATGGAACTGCTAACCATCCAGTGGTGTTTCGACTCACAGTTGTACAGTCCCCCCAGGTAAGCAGTAAATATGCAGGATATAATCATGACTTGTCACACAGTTTTCCCATAGTAAGTACTCACACTTAGTATCCATGGGCTGCTGCTATGTCTCCAGAGGCCTGCTTAACTTGTTGCCGCATGGCATGGCAGCCCTTTCACTTCCTCTCTATATAAAAATAGGCCATACTGAGCAAGCCTCCGCCCTCTAGTGGCTGGAGGAGAAACAACAGCCCCCATAACCAAGAAGTACATAGCATGATTAAACAGCACACTGCTCCAAGTGGCCCCGGGAGAACAGACAGTCAGATCTCTCACTCTCTCGTTCTCAAAAAAAAACAAACCAAAAACAAAAAAAATGCAGATTTACCATTCCTGCTGCAGGGCTCTGAACATAACAGGAGTCCAATCTTCATCCATCATGGCGAACTTTGTCATAAAAGACCTTCAGAAACTGGGTCCACTCCCCTGGACATGTATATCACCCTGCAGGAAAGCACCATGGTAAGAACAAATACTGCACAGGGTTCCATTACGCAAGGTCCAGCGCCAAAAGGCTGCATTGCAGGCAAACATCAAGGAATCTTCTCTCCTTCCAATGAAGCTCAGGTACCATTCATTTTGGCTGACAGCTTTTTCAAATGGATCCGATTGAAGTCCATGATTCTTAATAGAACCGTCCAGATCTCCAAGTATGCTCCAAGAGCACATGTCTCACATCAGTGCCCACCACCTTGCAGACACTGGCGAAAAAACTGAGGTACTTCCTGTATGGGAGGGGTTATATTGAGGGGGACTTCCTATCTTTTAGGTGTGCCAGTGCCCACTCATCCATATGTGGTGTATAACCCAGATAGTAATTACTATAGCCGCTCTGAGTCCCGTGATGTACGATATAGAAAATAATATGCAAAGTGGTTGGAGGATAGCTTCAGAATGGCAAAGATGTTTTTATTACAAATTATGTGAGCAGGCTGCAGTTCCTCTTTAAGGCCTTCCTTGTTTCCTTGTATCCCCTTGGATCTCAGTCTGGTTCTTTTTGGCGCTTCAGTAGCCACCTTTTGAACCCATTAGGAATATTCCCTTGTCTGACCCTACCTGTAATATGGATTTTTTGTGGCCGTCATCTCTTTGGTCAATGCTGAAAGCTAGCAGCCTTATCCTGTAAAGAACCTTTTTTAGTGTTGCACAAAGAAAAGGTTTTCTTGCGGTCTAAGGCCTCCTTTCTTTTAAAAGTGATATTCCATCAGAATATTGTCCTTCCCTTCATACATTTTGCTCTGAAGCATCCTAAGGAAATTTCCCTGCAATGCTTGAATTTGGTGCACGCTGTGAGAGTTTGCCCCTCTGCTACTGCTTCCTTCAGGAAATCAGATTTCCTGTTTGTGCTTCCTAAGGGCTTCTTATACGGATCTCCTTGCCTCTTGCTCCACCACCACTCAGTGAATTAGGATAGAGTTCCTCCTAGAATGTCCTCAAGGCACAATCTACCAAATGTTTCATGGCTTTTTGACATTTTAAATCTGTTTCTCAGATTTTCAAGGCTGCCACCTGGGCTTCTGTCCACACATTTTAAATTCTACCTGGTGGATGTTCAAGCTTCGTCCTGTTGCCAGTTTCGGGCATAAGATGCTAAAGATACTCTCTGAATTTGTTGAGCTCTTTGTGACCCTGCAGTCTTTCTTTTTGCCATTGTACAGTCATTAGAGGTAGCAGCATAGAATCCAGATATATTGACTTAATTAAAAGCCTGTGTCCTGTACTGTATTGTACTGTATATAAGGTTTCACAACCTGAAACCAACATATTTAACAGATTGATTTTACGATTTGCTAGGTACCAAACATGACATTGGTTGCATGCAACTGCCTCCTAGGAGGTTTACTGTGACGTATTAGCCGTCTGAACCTTGTAAATTAGGTAAATGTCTAACTGATATCTTCTTATACGTTACTGTAGCCACTTTTTAAAATGGTTATGCCGGTACAGATGTTATAGGAATTCTAGAGATCGTTTTGAAATTTATCGCAGTTCAGCTGTAGGTCGAAAAACCTAGCATTGCAGATGTGTATTCCTGTACTGCACCCTGACTATTTATGGCAGGGCCTTATTATTTATTTGCAGATCCTAAGTAGTGGAGGTTTGTGATATTTCTGACAAATGCGTCTAAAGTTGGGCTGTGTTTTTTACCAAATGTAACCTTCCATGAATGCCTAGCACAGACATGAGATTTAAATCTGTTTTTTTGGTACCAATTTTTGAATTTTTAGGAAAATTGGGATGGTAAGTGTCAGGGCTGGGCTCAGCCCTTCCTTCTCTGAGCTGGCTGCTCAGCTGTCAGCTATTTGCCAGCTCCTATCTCTACACAGTGACTCACCTGTTGATGATATCCTGCTCGTCAGTCCTGCCTACTTAAGCCGTCCAGCCCAGATGATCTCTGCCTTCGCCTTGTCACAACTCTAGAAACACTCTCCTGTGTTCCTGTTAAAGACTTGCTTGGCTGACATACCTTCTGGCTCCAGATCCTGCTTGCTGTTCTACTACGCTCACCTCTGGCTCCCTGACGTTTTGGCTTGTCTGACTATCCGTTCCGGTTCCTGAACTCTGGCTATGTTTTGACTACGTCTACTCTGTTTACTTTTTTTCATTATTATTAAACAAGTGAGATTTAACTGTACTTCTGTCTCAGTCTGATTCATGGTTTCTGACAGCAAGGGGTTCAGTAATTCTTCCCCATTCACTCCACATAGTTTGGAGCAGTGGTTCTCAACCCTGTCCTCAAGTACGTCCAACAGGCCATGTTTTGGGAATTTCTCTTAGCTAAAATAGCTGTCCAAAATACCAAACCATTGACTCTGATTTAATGCACCTGTGCAGGATAAAAGAAAACCTGCAAACATGGCCTGTTGTGAGGACAGGGATGAGAACCACTGGTTTGGGGTATGTCAGACCTCACTATTATTATGCCTTTTGATCACCGTCTGAGAGCTGAACATGGAAACTGAAGGGATTTTTTTTTTTAACATGGATTTTGCAGAAGCAGTTCCCATGGCAAAATTTGAGGTAAATTTTTACCAAATGTCGAAAATAATTAGTAATTTAGCTGTGAAATTAGCCCACTCATCCCTACTGATGACTGAACTGAAAATCTAAATTGTGTGCATAGTGCAGATATTGGCTAGGTACTGGTGTGTGATTAGGGATTGTGTCTGCCTTTTTCAGGATCCTCCAGAGGGTGGAGACAAACAGAACACAGCTCAGAAACATCAACAATCGAGTCAGCCTGGCACAAGCCAAGATAGAGAAGATCAAAGGCAGCAAAAAGGCTATTAAGGTGAGAGGCCATTTAACTGGGCACTGGATCTTCATCTTGCTGCAGTGACTGCACAAGCTGGGAGAGGCCAGTTGGCGCCTTTACTGTGGTGGGTGGATACATTTACAGGTGTATCTTATACAATTAGAATATCATCAAAAAGTTCCATTCAAAAAGTGAAACTCCTATATTTTATATAGATTTACACACAGAGTGATATAGTTCAAGCATTTCTTTCTTTTATTTAAATGACAACGCTGGTTCCGCACAATGTTTATATGGTTCCTCACACTATATGAAAGAAAGCTTCTGCCTCCACTAGAAAACCACCACCAGGGTGGCATTTTAGTGTTGAAGAAAGGAATTGTGGGTTTGGCGCTGCTCTGTGAGGTAATGTTGCCAAATAAAATGCATAAAAAAATTAATATAGCTTCAATGAGATCCTACATTAATAAATCCAACTCAGTATGTGCACAATGTTATCAATTGTTGATGTATATCCACTAGATTTTGCTAATTATTCATATGTGTAATATAAATTTAGAACCTTGTGCAAAATATTCGCCAAAATAACCATTGAAAAAAAATTTAATTAAAGTGACAGGTGCTCTTTAAAATGGCTTCAAACCATAAATTAAACAATTCATATATGTGATAAAATTCATTGGCGTTAGAAATACTTCAGACTAGAGCTGCACAATTCTGGCCAAAATGAGTATCACGATTTTTTTTGCTTAGAATAAAGATCACGATTCTTGTGGCGTAACATCGTCTTTCACATTATACAAAAAAATTGGGCTTACTTTATTGTTTAGTTTTTTATTAATTCATTTAAAGTGTTTGTTTTTTTTCCCAAAAAAAATTTGTTTGAAAGACCTCTGTGCAAATACTGTGTGACATAAAATATTGCAACAAATGCCATTTTATTCCCTAGGGCCTCTGCTAAAAAAATATATATAATGTTTGGGGGTTCTAAGTAATTTTCTAGCAAAAAATACTGATTTTTAACTTGTAAGCAACAAGTGTCAGAAAAAGGTTTAGTCTTTTTAAGTGGTTAAACTTCCTTTCTTTACAGACCAGGTTCATTCCTTTGATCTAAAAGGACTAAGGCCTCATGCACGCGAGGTGCTAGGAACCCCAAATTTGGATATGTTGTAGTGCTAGTTCCACTGTGTTTGCATACCAAATTGGGGGTCATAGCACCAAGTGGCCCAGAGATATGGGGCCCCAAAGTGGGGTTGTAAGAAACACTTATAAACGCAAACGCGGTACCGGCGTTTAGCCGCGTTTGGCGTCTGAAACGTGGAAAACTTTTGCGTCTGAACCCATTTTTTTGCTTCTGGAAAAACGAGGTTAAACGCAACTGCCTAAAAACGCCAAAAAACGAGACTGTGTACATGGACACATAGGATAACATTGAATGGGTTCAGGGGCAGTTGAAAAAAGTGTCCAACTGCCTCTGAACAGGAGTTTAACAGCGTCTCGAGTGCATGAGGCCTAAGTGTTACAATGTTTCTCTTTATTTCCATGTAAGCAATGTTGTCATAAACTTGGCAGGCTGTGGTTTTTTTTGTTGTTTGTTTTTGTTTTTTGACAGCTGTGGGCTTAAGCAGAGAACTCTCTGCACTGAAAGTGGTTGTATCCCCATTCTCAGCATTTTACTTTAAATGAACAATTGCAGGTTATACTACTGTTTTAAAATGTTTAATCTCTTCTTACCTGCTTTTGTGGGTAATTGTCCATTTTCGTTTTAATGATGTCACCAGCGCATGCGCCGTTAGCCCTAATTTGCCAGCAAGCTTATGCTTCCGGAAAAATGCTGGGTCTATGCTGGGTCTATGCTGGGGCTACGCCATTTCCTAGTGTTGGTGTCAGCCCCGAGATCCTGCAATACTCCTTCCCCATTGAGAAGCTGGGCAGCAGCAGGATCAGCTCCTATTGGCTGAACACGGTTTCCATAGCAACCAGACAGAAAACGTGGCTTGGTTTCGGTAAATAATACGCGTGCGGGATTATGGCCACAGATGCATAGTGATGGCGGAAATAAACAACTGTACAGGCGCAGAAGGCAGGAATTGTAATGGCTGCGGCGAGATACAAGCTGGAGAGTTCACAAAAAACTTTATTCTAACAAGAAAGAAGGTTTATTTGGCATACTATATGCGGCGCTTTGATTGAAAACAGCAAAATGAAGTTTATATATTGCTGATTTGTAGTTGAACTCTTAGAGTTTACTACTGCTTTAAGATCACGAGGGGGGTAGAATTGTGATCTCAATTCTTTAACAATTAATCGTGCAGCTCTACTTCAGACCATAAAATAGGCATAAAGGTAAGCAAATCATGTGAAAATGAATTCATAAACATGTATCAGGAAAAATCGATTTTATATACATAAACTCGTATATGGTAAATCCATCTGTAACTAATAAAGTGACAGGTGCTCTTTAAAGGTGCTCCAGAAACGTATCAAAAAAATGAATATATATCCTCAAAGTTGACACATTAATACGTCCATCAATTTTATAAAGTGACAGGTGCTCCAATATTCAAATGTGTTAAAATGGTGCTGGGTACTCAACTCGTGCTACCCCTCCTTCACCGCATTCACCAGAGAGCTCTCCCTTCTAGGGGGTAGCCAGCATTTATAGCACACAGCGGCTGAAACAGCAGACCTTAGATCCACAACCGATTGGTTTTCCTCTCTCCTTTTATTCTCATGCCCCATCATTTCACGTGTGGAGATAGGAAAGGCGAGACCCAATAGTGTAATACTATATAATCTTTTTATTGAAAGTAGATCCCAAATGTACTTACATCTTAGAGACGTTTAAACAGTATAAAACAAGGAAGTCCAGGCCGCAACGCGCTCTACGGACCTTAACTGGAAGTGAGCCGGTAGCTTCGCCCGGAGCTGGGGCGAAGCTACCAGCGTCATTTCGTCACTTCTGATTAAGGTCCGTAGAATGCATCGTGGCCCGGACTTCCTTGTTTTATACTGTTTAAACGTCTCTTTAATGTAAGTGCATTTGGGATCTACTCGCAATAAAAAGATTATACAGCATGGCGCTATGGGGTCTTGCCTTTACTATCTCCACATGTGAAACGATGGGGCAAGAGAATTAAAGGAGAGAGGAATACCAATCGGTTGTGTATCTAAGGTCTGCTGTTTCAGCCGCTGTGTGCTATAAATGCTGGCTACCCCCTAGAAGGGAGCGCTCTCTGGTGAATGCGGTGAAAGAGGGGGAGCACGAGTTGAGTACCCAGCACCATTTTAACACATTTTGAATATTGGAGCACCTGTCACATGAATTATTGATGGACTTATTAACGTGTAAACTTTTTGAGGATATATATTCATACTTTTTTTTTTTTTTTTTTACATGTTTCTGGAGCACCTTTTTAAAGAGCACCTGTCACTTTATTTGTTAGGGATGGATTTACCAAGGTGCTATATTTGAGTTTATGTATAAATATAATTTTTTTCCTGAATTAATTTTCACATGATTTGCTTATCTTTTTTATGCCTATTTTATGGTCTGAAGTATTTCTAACACCAATTAATTTTAACACATACGAACTGTTTAATTTATGGTTTGAAGCACTTTAAAGAGCAACTGTCACTTTTTAATTAAAAATTTTTTATTTATTTTTCTTTTTTTTCAATGGTCGTTTTGGTGAATATTTTGCACAAGGTTTATGAATTTATATTATTGATGTATAACATTGTGCACATACTGAGTTGGATTTATTGGCCTAGCCCTAGAGGATCTCATTGAAGCTATATTAATTTTTTTTGCCTATTTTATTTGGCAACATTACCCCTCAGAGCAGCACCACACCGACTACTCATTTATTTCTTTTAATTTTGATGATTATGGCTTACAGCTAGTGAAAACCCAAAATTCATTATCTCAGAAAATTACAATATTACATAAGACCAATAAAAAATAAAGATTTTTAATACAGAAATGTTGGCTTACTGAAAAGTATGTCCATGTACAGTATAGTATACACTCAATACTTGGTCGGGGCTCCTTTTGCATGAATTGCTGCATCAATGCAGTGTTGCATGGAGGCGATCAGCCTGTGGCACTGCTGAGGTGTTATGGAAGCCCAGGTTGCTTTGATAGCGGCCTTCAGCTTGTCTGCATTGTTGGGTCTGGTCTCTCTCATCTTCCTCTTGACAATACCCCACAGATTCTCTATGGGTTTTAGGTCAGGCGAGTTTGCTGGGCAATCAAGCACAGTGATACTATGATCATTAAACCAGGTATTGGCAGTGTGGGCAGGTGCCAAGTCCTGCTGGAAAATGAAATCAGCATCTCCATAAAGCTGGTCAGCAGAGGGAAGCATGAAGTGCTCTAGAATTTCCTGGTAGAGGCTACCCTTACTTTAGACTTGATAAAACACAGTGGACCAACACCAGCAGATGACATTGCTCCCAAACCCATCACAGACTGTGGACAATTTTGCATTTCATTTGGAAATCAAGGTCCCAGAGTCTGCAGGAAGAGTGGAGAGGCACAGAATCCAATTTGCTTGAGGTCCAGTGTGAAGCTTTCACAGTCAGTGATGATTTGGCGAGCCATGTCATCTGCTGGTGTTGGTCCACTGTGTTTTATTAAGTCCAAAGTCAGCACAGCCCTCTACCAGGAAATTCTAGAGCACTTCATGCTTCCCTCTGCTGACCAGCTTTATGGAGATGCTGATTTCCATTTCCAGCAGGACTTGGCACCTGCCCACACTACCCAAACCACCAGGGATCCCACTGGTCAATGTACTGGCGATCTCAGGCATTAATCTAGTCCTTTTGTTGATAGTTGGTTTTACAGTCTTCATCTGCCTTAAAACAGATCAGACAGAGGCATATTTTAGCTTATGTCACAGCTGCTTGGATTTAAATTTTGATCAATTCTAACAAGGAGCAAGTGGATTTTTTAATTACAAATAAGTGTTTGAGGACATATTTGGTAAAAAAAATATATATTAATGCACAGAGTGAAGTGGTCACTATCAATACTGTTATGTAAAAAAAAAAAAGGGTTTTTAATAATTTAATTTTCAGCTCTCGGCACATTTTGATGAAAAGAACAATCATTACGGCAAATGATACTTGTTGAATTGAACTGAGCCTATTGTCTAATCTACTTGATATTGGCTTCTTTGATCTAAATGGCCCATTTCTCTACCTGTTCAGGTTTTTTCCAGTGCCAAGTACCCAGCCCCTGACCGCCTTCAGGAATACACATCTATTTTTTCTGGTGCAGAGGATCTGTTTTCTGAGAAAAGGCCGCGACACAAAATCCAGAGCAAGCATCGTCCTTTGGATGAGCAAGCCTTGCAGGTGAGCAATGTCTTTAAATAAATACTGCGATGTGTAGTAAGGGTAAGCCAGTGAGGGGCTAGGGTGGGCAGCAAGGCACAAAGTGAGCAGCTGGTAAAATTCTAGATCTTGAGCATAGCGGGTACACCCTAAAAAAAACTTGGCTGGATCTAAGTGGGTGCTAGAGTGGGCCCGCTGTACACTGTCCTGCTTGACCCCCTGTACACTGCTCTGCTGACCTCCCATCCTCTGCCCCTGACATTTTGCATTATTGAAATCCCACTTCAGACAGGCTGGATACCGCCCTGTGTTAAAGACCTGGGGCACCCAGAGAAGAAGTATGAGGCAGCTTACATAGTGCATCTTGCCAAATGGTGCTTACAGTGGGAGGGGCATTGTTAAAGAAGGGGAAAAAAAGCAGCTTGAATATTCTCAGTGTATACACAATGAAAAATGAAACGAAAATGAAATCATGTATTCTTTTCTGCACATAGCCTACCTTAAAGGAGTATATAATGTACTTAAGAATACAGTGGTTGGGAATATCTCATATGAAGTCCAACGTAGAAAGTACAGTGATCAGGAGTATAAAATATACAGCATAGTGTAAATAGTACAGGGCTCAGGAGTGAGTAATGCACAGAATGCAGGGAACATGGGTGGGTAATGTACAGCAATCACCCTCTCCTTGCCAGTACTAATCTTACGCCTTCAAGCCCAAATCTCATTTAGCACAGACCACCCCACCCTCAGAAACCTCCCCCTTCCTCCCTGAATACCACTCAACAAACGTCAGATGCACCATTTCAGAGTGAGCAGAAGTCCTCATGTCATGTAACCAGGGCTGAGGAGGAGCTGCTAAGGGAAGCCTCCCTCAGCTCTGAACTGCTGCTGCACCACATAAAAAATAAAATCTGGCAGTTGGGGCCGTGGGACTGGGCACACCCCCTGGGAGCCCATGAAGGTCGACTTTTTCTGAAAATTATACCTGTATATTGTGACATGCCAGGAATTAGTTCATGTAACATTATGGAAACTTCCACTGCAAGTTTCTTCTTTTTTTTTTTTTTTCTTACAGGAGAAGTTGAAGTATTTCCCAGTATATGTCAGCTCCAGGGCTCAGGAGGAAGAGGGAGCAGAGGAAGGACTGGGCAGTCTGCCTCGAAACATCAATTCTGCTAGCTCTCTTTTACTCTTCAACACAACTGAGAATCTGTGAGTGGGGGTGTATTATAAAGGGTGATGGTTGGAAATATTTTTAGAAGAAGAAATAAATAGGGGAAACATAGATGTACATTGTGATAGATACACAAAATGTTTAGCTGTACACTCTGTTAGATGCATCTAACCCTATTGTTATGAGGCCTAGTAGAAATCTTGGTTGAGGAGGACCAAACATTAAGCATCTTGTGTTAGTGTAATAAAGTGAACCAGGCTATAGGCATTTAAGTATTAGAAGGCTGTGTGAGTGGCTGCTGGGGAGTAGGGAGAGCTGATCTAAGCTGTTGAGTAAGGGCTGGAAAAGGGAAGCTGAGCCGAGTCCCTGTTGATCAGGGGAGCTTGTGGGGCTGAGCTTCCTTGTCACTGCTGGGAGGTAGAGCAGAGGGGATTGAGCTGCTGAATCACTGTTGGGAGGATTAGCTAAGCTTCTGAGTCACCTCTGGGAAGGGAAGCAGGGGCTGAGCTGTTGAGAGAAGGATTTAAATGGCTTCCATGCTTCTGCTGTAAATTGCCCCACAGTTCCCGCAGCATAAGAGGCAAGTAAGGCTTTGTTTTTAAAGAACTATAATTATTTAATGATATCATAATAAGTTCACCTTATTCATCGTATTCAGGGTGTAACATGCTACTAATGCAGCAGCCCTGATTTCCGCCCCTCCCTTTGTGACAGTGGATCTTAGCCCCCCCCCGTCACAATCTAAAAACAACACGGCTGTGCGGGGCTCTGCCCACACAGCCATCGATCTGTGAATTAATGAAAGTCCCATCTTGCAACATGACAGATGGCTTGTAGTTCTCAGTGAACTACCAGGGTGCTCATCAGAAGTGTCTGCAGGAGCTTAGCATTGCACCTGCAATCTGCTGATCATGGATCCATGGTAAAAAAGGTCAAAAGGTGAATTTAGACTTTAACTTGCAGGGATCCAAGTGTTAGCACTTGATCCACTTCTGGTTTGATGGCCCTGTTGTCCCCTAAACACATCTCTGTATGTAGGCTGTAGCTCCAACCCCTTTTGAAACGTTATAAGCGTTGCTGTGGGGGGAGGGGGGGGGGTACAGCCAGCACATAGCCCTGTCCCCTTTCTGTGATCTGTCTGTATTATGAATGAACAATCCGTGCTGCTTGATCATTCAGAGCTTCGGCTCTGTGTAAAGTATCTGCCCTCTGTGTGCACAAGCAGCTGCAGATATTTTACACAGAGCCCCAACTCTGATTTTTTACTATTATAAATAAACAAACAGCGCTGCATGTTCATTCATAACCATGACAGATCACTCAGAGCTGTGGCTCTCCGTGTGTCTATTAGGGCTGCTTGAACACATACACAGCCCGACCAATGGTTCACAGAGCACTGCAATACTATGTGGGCTTTCAGTATTCATGAATGAGAGATTAGCATTTTGTTAGGCTTTAGTGGTCTGATCTGGCACCCAAAGGAGTCTCAATTTGAATGTTGGAATTTGAAGCATTTAAACGCAGCGGTGGAAGAGTCATTAGTATATATTTGTTTTCCACAATTTCATCACAACCAATTTTATTCACATGTGTTATAGAGACTTTATCTGTCTTTTTTTGGCAGCTGCTGTTTTATGTAACAAAATTAATATGTATTTTTGGCACAAATGTTAACGTGGATATTTAAGGTGTAAAAGTAGACCTGAGCACTGCCAGTTGTGTGGCATTTTTGGTGACTGGTAGCGCAGGTCTTTGGAGCAGCCTCTGCTGCCAGAGACCAGAGCTGTCAATAACAAATCTGTCTTTCTCCTAGCAGTGTTGTACGATGGGGAAAACCATGCAGATTAGAAAGGAAGTGAGATTTAAAAAAAAAAAAAAAAAATTAAAACCATAATGATAAATCTTCTTTAAAGCTCATTTACAGCTTGACACTGATTCACTTTAAGGCTGCAGCAATGGTGCCAACATCCTACCTTAGTAGATCTATTATTGGCTCCTCCCATAATAACCAAAACTCTATCTTGCTTTCAGCTATAAGAAATATGTCTTTCTGGACCCCCTGGCTGGGGTGGTCACCCGAACTAACCAAGCAACTGAGGGTGAGGATGGGGATCGGCTATTTGATGCACCTTTCTCTATCACCAAGAGAGAACAATTAGAGCGACAGGTAAGTCTGGTGTATAAGGTTCTTATGCAGCGCTAGGGTATGAGTGAATGAAACCCAGATGAAGCAGTGGTGAAACAATGGAAAATGGAAGGGCAGAAACCTCACACCAACTTCAGTGTGTGAAGCCACACACCACACCACTGTGCTATATCAAATCTCCTTACCAGAGAGTCGATCATAAAGGGCTTCACTTGGATCACAAACGTCTCCAGTATTCAGCAATCGATCCAACCGCTGGGTCAGGCAACCTGGTTAAGTCTCCTTAGCTGAAGGGTCCCAATGACAGGTCTCCGACAGGATATGACAGGAAATCCACATACCATATGCAGAATAAACTCGATAAGTCAAAACGTCAACCACAGGATAAGAATAAAATGGCTCATGGTGAAGTAAGTTTGGATGATTTGAAGATTTATTAAAATCTATTTGCAGGTACAAGTAAAAAAAAGCAGGATGTAGAAATCAAAATTGCCACGGCTCGTAGCGTGCTTGTATCACCAATAGACCACCTGATGCATTTTGACCAATAGGTCGTCATATTTCAACATGCGCCATTTTATTCTTATCCCGTGGGTGACTCTGAGACTGTTATCAAGCTTATGCTGCATATGGTATGTGAATTTCCTGTCGTATCCTTTCGGAGACCTGTCATTGGGACCCTTGAGCTAAGGAGACTTAACCAGGTTGCCTGACCCAGCGGTTGGATCGATTGCTGAATACTGGAGACGTTTGTGATCTAAGCGAAGCCCTTTATGATCGAATCTCTGATAAGGAGATTTGATATAGCACAGTGGTGTAGTGTGTGGCTTCACACACTGAAGTTGGTGTGAGGTTTCTGCCCTTCCATTTTCCATTGTTTTACCACTACTTCATCTGGGTTTCATTCACTCATACCCTAGCGCTGCATATGAACTTTATACTTTCCATATTGCAATCAACAATATTTATGCTGGCTGCTGTTGTTTTTCTAAAGTGAAACGTCTTGGTTTTTTTACGGTTTATCATCCTTATTTGTGAGAGTGGATATTTCCTACAATTTAAGTCTAGTGTATACCTTATTACCTTTTTGTATCACTTGCCCTCCCTTTTTGGTTGTAAGCTCTTATGAACAGGACCCACTGAACCCTCTTAGATTGAAATGTATGTATTGTCTCCCTTTATTTTGTAGAAAGTTGCACAAACTGCATTGGCACTTTTTAAATCCTATATAATAATACGCATACAATATGCAGGGGAGTAGGGTATGAATATTGTGTTTAAACATACTTCTTGTTGCTTTGTTCATAGACAGCAGAGAATTACTTCTATGTCCCAGACCTGGGCCAAGTCCCGGAGATTGATGTCCCGTATTACTTGCCAGACCTACCAGGAGTGGCTGATGACCTTATGTACAGTGCTGACCTTGGCCCTGGAATTGCTCCATCAGCTCCAGGGGGTCCTATCCCTGAACTTCCGACCTTCAGCACCGAGGTTGTAGAACCTTCCAAGACAGGTATGGAAAAATGTACTACATTTCTACACTGCTGTGCACTGTGATAAAGTGCTATTCCACCCTAAACTAAGAGCTAAGTTTTAGATTGAGCCTAGAGGGCTGAGTGCCTCAGTGGTTACCTATATCTCTTCAATTTAGAATTTCTTGGTGTCTTGTTACTGCTGCTACAACAATGTTCCTACCACCTTTTTGTGTATTTCAACTCTCTTACTTTTATATTCTCTATAATATAATATACAGTCTTAGCAGAGATGCTGGGAGCCCCTCATAATGGGTACAGCAGGTGTGCAGACCTGGAAACTCGGTGGAGAGATGTCACCAATAGAGTCCTTCAGAGATTGCCAAGGAGTTTACCATTTCCACAGCCCTCTTGATGGCAACCCTGTGGACAACCTTCTTGATGACCACTCCACATGCCCCCCTGTACACTGTGTTGTATGTTACATACTCAAGAAATCTGCACTCTTACGTGTATTACATAATGAACTCTGCTTCACTCTCTACATCTGCTGTATGTTACATATTCCAGGAAGCTGCAGTGGGTACACTGTGGTCTGTACATTACACACTGACTTTTTAGGTTCTACACTTTATATCATTTACATTGTTTTTAGCCCTCTCATTGGACTACAGAACACCTCCTCTCTGTGTTATAGATAAGTGAAGAAGGAGCATTTTATGTAGTCTTGTTCTAGGGTGACAGTGTTGCTCCTCCTCCATAAATGCAGTACGGTAGGTGTTGTACCCTTAGGACAGAAAGTGTTACTGGCAGGATCATCAGGTGAAAAGTAAAAAAGGAAAAAACTGAACAAAGAAAACGAATGCAGCCAGAACATCTAAGTACAAGTAAGCTGCAATATGTATTTTTGTTCATGGGTTTTGATAAGCTTCAAACAGTATCTTGCTTTCTGTTAGACTGGAAGAAAGGAGAAGCGCAGCAAAATTTAATGTTGTCATTCTAAATTATTTACAGATGCTGCAGATGGACATCTCCTCCCACCGCCGCCTCCTCCACCTCCTCCGCCACCTCCCCCTCCACCACCTGCTCCACCTTCTTTGTCACCACCTGCGCCACCGCCAATGCAGCCGATCATCAGAACTCCTGTGCACACAGGAGCGGAAAGCGAGAATGGCAATCAAGGTAAGGGGAAGCAGACTTCAAATAGAGCCTGTCATGTGCACACTGCAAAAGCACTTTTATGTATGTTTTCTGATCAGTCAGTCTATCCTCTCACTAGGATTTTTGCAAAAATCCTCATTCCTAGTGATCTGATTGGTTGCGTTCATACTGAGGATACTTTAGCTGCCTGTTAAACCCTTTCTGTTCTCTTGCACTAGCTGCGGTTCAGGGAACACCAAGTGAAGTGGTCAAACCATCTGATGGAAGGGCATCGCTGCTGGAGTCTATCCGCCAGGCGGGAGGAATAGGAAAAGCCAATCTGCGTAATGTGAAGGAGAAGAAGCTAGAAAAGAAAAAAATGAAGGAGCAGGAACAAGGTTAGCTCTGGATCCAAAGTGACAGCCACTTTCCTAGGGCAGGGCTCACAGCTTATTTCTAGTCGGAAGATTAAAGGTGTTGGGTGTAACTGGCAGGCTGGTGCCAGGAGAGTGCCAGACACAGCCTTGGCTCCCACTCTTGGCTGCTTGGATTTGGCAGCAGATTCCTCTCTGTACACGCCTGCCAGTCACTGATAACGGTTGTGGGGCGGTGAGGTGTGCACAGTGCTGTTGTTTGTCTCAGCTGTGAAATGAAATCACCGCCATTACTTGAGTATCCAGCAAAGGGTGCTAATAGGTGCAGATATATGAGACTTGCTGAAGTATACTTACTAATACTGCTACTGTTTTTTAAAACATGGCAGATTTATCAATAAACAGCTGCTGCAGTGCTAACGTGTGTTGCTGCCATTGCTGTTTTTTAAAGTGTATACAGCTAGACATATATGTATGGTAGTATGTCTAGCTGTATAGAGTTTTTATAGGCAAATTGTTGAAAAAGTTTCTTACCTAGAAATCCTGCCAGCAACAGCACTTCCTGTAGCACTCTGACAACACTAACCCACTGCCTTGCAATTAGCAGCAGTGTTGTCAGCCTGCAATGTGTACTTCTCAGTTTGTCATTCTGATAGACCTAGGCAGCCCAGCAGCCACCTGATCACACAGCAGGCTGAAAATGCAGCTGCAAATTGTGAGACAGTGGCTTAGCACTGTCACCCTGTTACAGAAAGTGCTGTTATTGACAGGACCTCCAGGTAAGAAACTGTGCAACAGACTGACAGAAAACAAATTGCTTAAGAAAACTGTATATAGTGAGATATGATGTCAAGCATACTAAAAAGTAGATGTCCGCTTCCATATTTAATGGGGAAACTCCAGCCAAAACCGCAACTGTAGGAAAATCTCCCTAATAGTTACAGAAAGAACAAAAGAACCCGACAAATGTTTGAACACTCGTCTGGTTTTTATTGCAGCCTCTGTACATATAAAGGACATTTTCTTTCATTGTGATCAGTGAGTGGAAGTTCTTCAATGGGTACACCGACCGTAATATATACAGTATCTCACAAAAATGAGTACACCCCTCACATTTTTGTAAATATTTTATTATATCTTTTCATGTGACAACACTGAAGAAATGACACTTTGCTACAATGTAAAGTAGTGAATGCACAGCTTGTATAACAGTGTACATTTGCTGTCCCCTCAAATTAACTCAACACACAGCCATTAATGTCTAAACCGCTGGTAGCAAAAGTGAGTACACCCCTAAGTGAAAATGTCCAAATTGGGCCCAATTGGCCATTTTCCCTCCCCAGTGTCATGTGACTCATTAGTGTTATAAGGTCTCGGGTGTGAATGGGGAGCAGGTGTGTTAAATTTGGTGTTATCGCTCTCATTCTCTCATACTGGTCAATGGAAGTTCAACATGGACCTCATGGCAAAGAACTCTCTGAGGATCTGAAAAAAAAGAATTGTTGCTCTACATAAAGATAGCCTAGGCCAGTGATGGCAAACCTTGGCACCCCAGATGTTTTGGAACTACATTTCCCATCATGCTGAACTACGCTGCAGAGTGTATGAGCATCATGGGAAATGTAGTACCAAAACATCTGGGGTGCCAAGGTTCACCATCACTGGCCTAGGCTAGCCATATCCAGAGGTTGTCTTTGGGAAATAGACGTATGAGTGCTGCCAGCATTGCTACAGAGGTTGAAGGGGTGGGGGGGTCAGCCTGTCAGTGCTCAGACCATACATCGCACACTGCATCAAATTGGTCTGCATGGCTGTTGTCCCAGAAGGAAGCCTCTTCTAAAGATGATGCACAAGATAGCCTGTAAACTGTTTGCTGAAAACAAGCAGACTAAGGACTCCAAGATGACCACTGCCTTGCTAAAGAAGCTGAGGGTAAAGGTGATGGACTGGCCAAGCATGTCTCCAGACCTAAACCCTATTGAGCATCTGTGGGGCATCCTCAAATGGAAGGTGGAGGAGCGCAAGGTCTCTAACATCCACCAGCTTCGTGATTTTGTCATGGAGGAGTGGAAGAGGATTCCAGTGGCAACCTGTGAAGCTCTGGTGAACTCCATGCCCAAGAGGGTTAAGGCAGTGCTAGAAAATAATGGTGGCCACACAAAATATTGACACTTTGGGCCCAATTTGGGCATTTTCACTTGGGGGTTTAGACATTAATGGCTGTGTGTTGAGTTATTTTGAGGGGACAGCAAATTTACACTGTTATACAAGCTGTACACTCACTACTTTACATTGTAGCAAAGTGTCATTTCTTCAGTGTTGTCACATGAAAAGATATAATAAAATATTTACAAAAATGTGAGGGGTGTACTTACTTTTGTGAGATACTGTGTGTATACACTCACACACTCACTCACGTGAGTACACCCCTCACATTTTTGTAAATATTTTATTATATCTTTTCACGTGACAACACTGAAGAAATTACACTTTGTTATACAAGCTGTACACGCACTACTTTACATTGTAGCAGTGTAAATTTGCTGTCCCCTCAAAATAACTCGGCACACAGCCATTAATGTCTAAACCGCTGGCAACAAAAGTGAGTACACCCCTAAGTAAAAATGTCCAAATTGGGCCCCAATTGTCAATATTTTGTGTGGCCACCATTATTTTCCAGCACTGGCTTAACCCTCTTGGGTATGGAGCTCACCAGAGCTTCACAGGATTCCATTCCTCCATGACAACATCACGGAGCTGGTGGAGGTTAGAGACTTTTCTCTCCTCCACCTTCCGTTTTGAGGATGCCCCACAGATGCTCAATAGGGTTTGGGTCTGGGGACATGCTTGGCTAGTCCATCACCTTTACCCTCAGCTTCTTTAGCAAGGCAGTGGTAGTCTTGGAGGTGTGTTTGGGGTCGTTATCATGTTGGAATACTGCCCTGCGACCCAGTCTCCAAAGGGAGGGGATCATGCTCAGCTTCAGTATGTCACAGTACATGTTGGCATTCATGGTTCCCTCAATGAACTGTAGCTCCCTAGTGCCGGCAGCACTCATGCAGCCCCATGACACTCCCACCACCATGCTTGACTGTAGGCAAGACACACTTGTCTTTGTACTCTTCACCTGCTTGCCACCACACATGCTTGACACCATCTGAACCAAATAAGTTTATCTTGGTCTCATCAGACCACCGTTCTGGGATGACAGCCATGCAGACCAATTTGATGCAGTGTGCAGCGTATGGTCTGAGCACTGACAGGCTGACCCCCACCCCTTCAACCTCTGCAGCAATGCGGGCAGCACTCATACGTGTATTTGCCAAAGATATCCTTGGGATATGACGCTGAGCATGTGCACTCAACTTCTTTGATCGACCATCCCTGTCTTAGACCATATGGTTCAATATTGAGTTGGTCTTAGACCATATGGTTCAATATTGAGTTGGTCCACCCTTTGCAGCTATAACAGCTTCAACTCTTCTAGGAAGGCTGTTGACAAGGTTTAGGAGTGTCTATGGGAATGTTTGACCATTCTTTCAGAAGTAAATTTGTGAGGTCAGGCACTGATGTTGGACAAGAAGGCCTAGCTCACAGTCTCCGTTCTAATTCATCCCAAAAGTGTTCTATCAGTTTGAGGTCAGGATTCTGTGCAGGCCAGTCAAGTTCCTCCACCCCAAACTCGCTCATCCATGTATTTATGGATATTGCTTTGTGCACTGGTCCAAATTATTTAGTGGAGGAGTAATTATGGTGTGGGGTTCATTTATCAGGGGTTGGGCTTGGTCCCTTGGTTCCAGTGAGGGGGAACTCTTAATGCATCAGCATATGAAGACATTTTGGACAATTTAATGCTCCCAACTTTGTGGGAACAGTTTGGCGATGGCTCCTTCCTGTTTCAACATGACTGAGCACCAGTGCACAAACCAGGTCCATAAAGGCATGGACGGGCAAGTTTGGGGTGGAGGAACTTGATTAGCGTGCACGAAGTCCTGATCTCAACCCAAAGGAACACCTTTTGGATGAATTAGAGGGGAAGACATATTAGCAAGTTTGGCTTTAAAAGGGACTCTGGAATACAGTAAAGCTTGGCTTACACTTCTGCTTGTTCCCTCCATGTGTGGCACCATATGCGACCATATGCGTGTTGGTGCTGTGCCATACATTCTAACGTGAGGGAGGAAGAGGGGGCAGACCTCCTATCACACCTTGGAATACTGGCAATGCTGGGAAATGTTATTATAATGGAGGATTTTAGTGTTCCAGATATAGGCTGGGCAGAAAGAACCGCTCATTCATCTAAGGCTCGCCATTTCCTAAATGTCTTGCAGGATACATTCATTCAATAATTCTCCCACTCTACAAGACTCTGGTTTGGCCACATCTGGAGTATGCCGTCCAGTTCTGGGCACCAGTTCTCGGGAAAGATGTGCTGCAACTGGGGAGAGGATCTCGGCTATGGGGAAAGACTACAAGCATTGAACTTATTCTCTCTGGAGAAGAGACGCTTGAGAGGGGATATGATGGCGATGTACAAATACCGTACTGGTGACCCCAGCATAGGGAAAATACTTTTCAGTGAAGAGGAATTCACTGAAATTGTAAGAGAAGCGGTTTAACCCTAAACTGCATAGTGGGTTCTTTACTGTCAGAGCGGTAAGGATGTGGACTTCTCTTCCGCAAGCAGTGGTATCAACAGGGAACGTTGATAGTTTAAAAAACTATTATATGGGCACCTTAACGATCACAACATACAAGGATGTACAATGTACTCTTGACATAAACACAAGCACACTCACACACACCACAGGTTGAACTGGATGGACTGGTGTCTTTTTTTCATCTTTACTGACTATGTAATTCTGAATGGCATCCCAAAACACCTAGTTGACAGAGATGTGCTGCAGAGCAATCCAGGTATGTTTTCTGGGCCATTGAGGTGTATTGTCAGCCCATTCATTTTGAATGGGCTGCCTATCGCAGTGAATGTTAACGCATTGAAAAAACACATTAAATGGGTAGCAATTTCACCCAGAAGTAACATTATTTTTAGATCTTATACTATTGAAGCTAGAGATCTGTCATTGAGGGTTGAAACACACTGTTCTGTTGCGGTGACATTTGTGCGTTTAGCGTGTTTCCAACGATACCTCAATGCATGCATTGCAGCGTACCACAGTGCACAATATTGCGTTACCATGTGCCTTGGTTTGCTGCTTTGACAAAAAATGATGCATGTCCTTGTTTTTGGACATTTTTGTGCGCTGTCTGTGCATTAATTTTAAATGGACTGCCTTAACACTCGAAAAAGAATGTTAAAATGCACGTAAGCTAACGCAGTGCTCCACCAAGTTCTGAGTAAGGAGGTTACATTTGCAGGCTCCATAAATGTTTTTAAAAAGGCATTTTAGTGTGTTTTTTGCACTGCCAGTGTTATTGCTGGCAAGGCTTTCACATATGAATGCTACACTATGGCTGCATTGTCTAAGGTCCTTTTATATCTTAAGAATGGGATCTACCCAGAATTCCCATCTGAAGAACTTTGTTGGGTTAATTGTAGCTGGAGACCTGCAAGTTCCATATAAATTATGATGTTCTAGAATGATACCATGACTGTGGTGGCTACAACATCTCTTCTCTTTTCCAGTGATTGCCACAGGAGGTGGAGGAGATCTCATGTCCGATCTATTTAATAAGCTGGCGCTGAGGAGAAAAGGTGAGATTTCCTCATTTACTGGGTGCAGCGACATGTACACTAAAGTATATGTAAACTCAATTACCAAAATCTCATATCAACTTTACCATGTTAATATAATTTTAAAATAATGGTAAATCTGCAGTTTGCCTTAATCCCTGGTAGGGCTGCAACTAACGATTATTTTCATAATCGATTAGTTGGCCGATTTATTGTTTCGATTAATCGATTAATCAGTTAATAACCTTAAAAAAAAGTGTGATGTATAATTTAGTTAATATGTAAAGTTTAAAAAAAAAAGGCAATTTATTCCTAAATATCTTTATATGCAGGGGTAAATATAAATAACCAACTATATGGTTGGGGAGTAAAATCTTTAATCCTCTCTGAGAATAACAGACCAAAGAGATATACTCTATATACTATTAGAGGTGGAATCTGGTAAATATCATCAGACTCAGATCAAATTTTTTTATTTAAAGAAAAAAAAAATTCTAGACTGTTTTGCAGATTTTCAAACAGAACTGTAATATTGAAACAAATGTGAACAAATATCTGCGCTAACTAGAAAAAAGGGTTAGCTGCCAGCATAGTTTGTTGATTCATCAAACGCATATATAAAAAAAAATCAAAATGCAGTGCTAAATAAAAACAAAGTTATCAAGTGAATATAATAGTCCATAAGAACTTTCTTTCTCGAACATCCCGGGACACAGAGCCTCAGTAATTACTGGTGATTGGACAGTGGCACAGAACGTTCAACCCCCTATATATCCCTCCCCTTGCAGGGATACCACCCTTTTACACCAGTGTCTTAGGTGATGGACGTGTAAAGATGTCCTGTGTTGAGCTCCAAAGGGAATATCCCATATCCTATACTGGGGCAAGCCACGCGAACCGGATCCATTCAAAGTGTCCTTTCTAGGCCGAATTGGATGGTACCTGGGCCTCGTGTCCGAAGAAACGAGGTTTTACCTGTAACGCTTCTCTTTTTAGAGAGCTGGACCCTGCATATTAGAAAATTTTTCTAGCCTAATTTCTAGCCGGGTGCTTTACAGGTCCAGAACTGCAGGATCCCCCTATTCGTAGGGGGCCCTAGTCTCTGACGGTTTTCTAAATGGAGCCCACCGTGAGAGGTGAAGATTGGGTCTGTGTAAACAGCACCCTGCGGCTGGATAAGGTAAGAGGAGATTCCACAGAATTTTTTAATTCTAGTAGGTTTTCTCCTTTAAGGTAAATGCCTATTGTGACCACCGGGGGCTGCCAAGAGCACAAACCTTGTCATGCTGATGTCGGTCTCAGTGTTCAGGCTTCACAGCGTTTCCGGCCGGCTCAAGGTAGGATGGATGGGGGGATTTCTCATGTTTGATGTTCCCCCCCAGGCTAGGGGGAGGCCACAGGGGTCTAGACAGCGGTTATACCACTCGGGTACTGCCGCCATTGCCGTTTTCAGGCAGGCCCTTCACTACCAGCCTCTCTCCCCCTTTCTCAGCCTTCCTCCATAGTGTTTCCAGAGGGTCGGCGCTCGTTTTTTCGAAATTTGAGCGGGGGGGGGGGGGGCGGGACGTCAGCACGTCAGCACAGGTGCTTAGACTCCCACTCAGGCCAGCTGCAGGCTATTAAAGCACTCTGTACAGGTGCACACAGCCTTTGGAGGGAGCTGAGCTGACGGTCGCATGTAAGGTGGGACACAGGCATTCTCGTAGGCAGCATTTACTAAGTAACACCAGACTGAGCATTGGGTAGCAGGGCTTTTAGCCGGACTACACCGCTCAGCAGTCAGTGTTCATTTTGTGATACCTCCACCTTATTGCTTTGCACTATGGGTAGAAGAGGTTCAAACACCCCCAGAACCAGAGACACTAGAGGATCTCGTTCAGGTTCTGAGGACCCCCTGTCAGCAGCATTCTCCCCCCCCTGAGGGGCCAGGGACAGCTAGCTAGGGTGAGCCATTGGGGTCAGGGGCTATACTTGCCTCCGGCACGTCAGCCACTGTATATATTACACAAGAGGTTTTTTCCTCAACTGTTAATGGTTTAGAGGAAAGATTAATGGCCGTGATTACGTCTTCACTTGGTGGAAGAAAACGCACTAGGCCTTCCTCTGTTTCCCAAGACCCTCAGGAAGAGGAGCTCAGGGATAAAGGAGACGAATCCCTTACAGAGGATCGGGATGTGACGGATGATTCCTCTTCGGAGGAATCAGGTGGAGAGGGACCCTCTGCGACTTCCCAAGAGGAGAAAGTCTTAGTGCAGATCCTTACTGGATTGGCCCGCTCCACATTTAAGTTGCCCGTACCTGAAACTGTTAAAGAACCTTCTTCTGCTTTGGGGTCACTGAAACCTTCTCAAGCAGCACAGGCTTTTCCTGTTCATAATTTACTTGAAAAACTCATTTATTCTGAGTGGGATTACCCAGACAAACGTTCTTTTACGCCGAGAAAGTCTTCAACACTTTATCCGATGGAAGAAAAGTTTATTAAAATGTGGGGAATACCGGCCATTGATGCCGCCATTTCATCCGTAAATAATAGTCTGACTTGTCCTGTAGACAATGCTCAGATGCTCAGGGATCCTGTAGACAAGAAGATGGTATCCCTATTGAAGGATGTTTTTTCCTTGGTAGGTTCAGTGGCTCAACCTGCAGTTGCAGCGATTGGAATCTGTCAATACCTAAGAGACCATGTTAAGCAGGTTATCAATGTATTACCTGAACAGCAGGCCCAGGGGTTTGCTAACCTTGTTGCGGCCTTATGTTACGTTGTTGACACCATCAGAGATTCTATCGTGCAAACCTCTCGTCTTTCTCTGGGGTTGGTGCATATACGTAGAATCCTATGGTTGAAAGGTTGGTCAGCCAAAGCACCATGTAAGAAGCTCCTGGCTGGGTTTCCATTTCGTGGTGAAAGGTTGTTTGGAGAGGACTTGGATAGCTATATCAAGAGAATCTCTTGTGGGAAAAGCACTCTCTTACCTGTTAAGAAGAAGAGTAAGCGTCCCTCTGTCAAATGGACTCTCTCCCCAACACCTGGGGCTTCAGCCTCCAGGCAGTCTCGACGGCCTCCTCCGTCTGGGCCCAGGGACAAGAGTCAACCCCAGGGACAGAAGAAGTCCTGGGGGAAGAAGCCTACTAGGCAAAACACTAAGACCTCTGCATGAGGGGGCGCCCCCGCTCGCTCGAGTGGGGGGGAAGACTGCGGCAGTTCTCAGGGCTCTGGCAGGAGGATTTCCAGGACAGATGGGTAATCTCCACGGTAACCTTTGGGTACAAGCTGGAGTTTCAGGAATTTCCCTCTCCTCGGTTCTTCAGATCAGGTGTTCCCAGAGACCCAGAAAAGAAGCAGTCGCTTCTTCTAGCGTTAGAGCGACTTTTGTCGTAGGAGGTCATTATGATGGTTCCTTCAAAGGACCAGGGATTGGGCTTCTATTCCAACCTTTTTACGGTCCAAAAACGAAATGGGTATGTCAGACCCATTCTGGATTTAAGGGATCTGAATCGATTCTTAAGGATTCAATCCTTCCGCATGGAATCAATTCGGACAATAGTCTCCACCCTGCAGGGAGGAGAATTTCTGGCATCAATAGACATCAGAGATGCATATCTGCAAGTGCCCATTTTTCCTGCTCATCAGAAGTTTCTGCGCTTCGAGATAGGAGGGCGCGATTTCCAGTTTGTGGCTCTGCCCTTTGGGAGAGCCACTGCACCTCGAGTGTTCACAAAGATCTTGGCTCCTCCTCTGGCCAGATTAAGGGCTCAGGGTATAGCTGTCATAGCATACCTAGACGACCTGCTCTTGATAGACCAGTCGGTAGCCTCTTTGAATGGAAACTTGAGGACCACAGTCAGGTATCTGGAACACCTGGGTTGGATCCTCAACTTAGAAAAATCTTTCCTAAAACCAGTAAGAAGACTGGAGTATTTAGGTCTGATCATAGATACAAGCCAGGAGAAAATATTTCTACCCCAGGCAAAGATCGCTGCTTTAAGAGAGCTGATTCTGGCAGTCAGGTCCAAGAAGGGTCCTTCTGTCCGCCTTTGTATGAGACTACTAGGGAAGATGGTGTCTTCATTCGAAGCAGTTCCCTATGCTCAGTTTCATTCAAGAATGCTGCAACACAGTATTCTGTCGACCTGGAACAAGAAGGTTCAGGCAATAGACTTTCCGATGCACCTGTCGCATGCAGTGCGTCAGAGCCTCAATTGGTGGCTCATACCCGAAAACCTGCAGAAGGGGAGATCCTTTCTACCGGTTACCTGGACGGTGGTAACAACAGATGCCAGTCTGTCAGGTTGGGGAGCAGTTCTGGAACAGTCTGTGGTTCAGGGGATATGGTCCAAGACAGAGAGGACCTTACCCATCAACATCCTGGAGATCCAGGCGGTATATCTAGCCCTAAAAGCCTGGACTCTCAGGATACAGGGTTGCCCGGTCAGGATCCAGTCTGACAATGCCACAGCAGTGGCTTATGTCAATCATCAGGGAGGCACCCGGAGCCGAGCTGCTCAAAAGGAGAAGAACCAGATCTTAGTCTGGGCAGAGATGCATGTGCCATGCATATCGGCAGTTTTTATTCCAAGGGTAGAGAACTGGCAGGCGGACTATCTAAGTCGCCAGCATTTACTCCCAGGGGAATGGTCTCTACACCCCGACGTCTTTGGGGCATATGCCAAAGATGGGGGGTCCCAGATGTAGATATCTTTGCATCCCGATTCAACAAAAAGACAGATTTGTGGCAAGGACGAGGGATCCTCTTGCATGCGGGACGGATGCGTTTGTGATTCCGTGGCATCGGTTCTCACTGATTTACGTATTCCCGCCTATTCTGCTACTGCCACGACTCCTTCGCAGGATCAGGCAGGAAAGGAAGTCAGTACTTCTGGTGGCCCCCGCTTGGCCCAGAAGGACTTGGTATGCAGAAGTAGTAAGGATGATGGTGGGTTCCCCGTGGACCCTACCGGTACGCCCAGACCTGTTATCTCAAGGTCCAATGTTCCATCCTGCCTTACAAACGCTAAATTTGACGGTTTGGCTATTGAGACCCACGTTCTGAAGAGTCGTGGACTTTCAGGTCCTGTCATATCTACCTTGATTAATGCAAGGAAGCCAGCTTCCAGGATGATTTATAATAGAGTCTGGAAAGCTTATGTATCCTGATGTGAATCCAGAGGTTGGCATCCCCAGAAATATGTCATAGGTAGAATTCTTGATTTTCTACAATTAGGATTAGAGATGAAGCTGGCCTTGAGTACCATCAAGGGCCAGGTCTCAGCTTTATCAGTATTATTTCAACGGCCACTTGCTTCGCATTCTTTGGTCTGAAACTTTATGCAGGGGGTGATGCGTCTTAATCCTCCGGTTAAAGCGCCCCTAAACCCCTGGGACTTGAACTTGGTCCTGGCGGTGTTACAGAAACAGCCTTTTGAACCAATAAGTCAGATTCCTTTGGTCTTGTTGACAAGGAAGTTAATTTTTCTGGTGGCCATCTCTTCTGCTAGAAGAGTTTCAGAATTAGCAGCCCTTTCATGTAAGGAGCCTTATTTGATTATACACAAGGATAGAGTGGTACTACGCCCTCATCCTAGTTTTTTGCCGAAGGTGGTTTCTGATTTTCATTTAAACCAAGACATTGTTCTGCCTTCCTTTTTTCCAGATCCCTGTTCTCCGGAAGAGAGATCACTACATTCATTGGATGTAGTAAGAACAGTCAAGGCCTATCTCGAGGCAACTGCTCAGATTCGCAAAATGGATGCTTTGTTCGTGCTGCCAGAGGGTCTCAATAGAGGACAGGCAGCGTCAAAAGCTACCATTTCTAAATGGATTCAACAATTGATCATTCAAGCTTACGGTTTGAAACAGAAGATTCCTCCGTTTCAGATCAGGGCACATACCACAAGGGCTATTGGTGCTTCTTGGGCAGTGCATCACTGGGCCTCGATGGCTCAGATCTGCAAGGCCGCAACCTGGTCTTCAGTTCATACATTCACCAGATTCTATCAGGTGGATGTGAGAAGGCATGAGGATATCGTCTTTGGGCGTAGTGTGCTGCAGGCAGCGGTACAATGCTACCCCCCCCCCCCCCCCCTCAGGTAGCATTGCTCTGGGACATCCCATCAGTAATTACTGAGGCTCTGTGTCCCGTGATGCTCGAGAAAGAAAATAGGATTTTTAAAAACAGCTTACCTGTAAAATCCTTTTATTTCGAAGGACATCACGGGACACAGAGGTCCCGTCCCTCTTCTAATACACTATATTGCTTGGCTACAAAACTGAGGTATCCCTGCAAGGGGAGGGATTATATAGGGGGTTGAACTTTCCGATAGGGTGTGCCAGTGTCCAATCACCAGTGATACCCTATATAACCCATCAGTAATTACTGAGGCTCTGTGTCTCGTGATGTCCTTTGAAAGAAAAGGATTTTACAGGTAAGCTGTTTTAAAAAATTCTATTTTTGGAGAGTAGAAATGACGTGAAGCCTCCACCAAACTTCAGTGTGCACAAAGAAAGCACACCACACCCATGTGCTGCCAATCTGCTTACCAGAAAAATATGAAAAGTATACAATGTAATCATATGATGCCACGGCTCAACAATAACTCAGAATGACACTCCATCACAGACAGCCAGAAGATGGGAAAAGCCAGGTGGTCACACATCATCAGGATATCAAGGTACACATGGGAAGATGAATGGATTATGCAGTCACCAGCAGGATAACCCAGTAGGAAAAGAGCAATAATAGTGAAGCCCATATAGGTAAAAGCATAGGCATTTATTGTAGTCTACTTACAAGTATAAAAAGTACATCATCGCAGAAAGAAAATGGTCCGTGGCTCACAGCGTGCTTGCATCGGCCAGCCGGTATAAAAAGTCATCTGTGCAGTATCAAGCACAGTGCTGTCCCCTTCCCCAGGAGTCAAGCAATGTCCACCTCTGAAACAGGATGGCAGCCTTGGCTGTGCTCTGACAAGTACACTTTAGAAAATATAGTTCTCTTTTATATACATTTCCCATATGGTTGGCGAAGATGACTTACTGTCTCTAACAAACCAGACGCAGAGCCCTTCCTTCTTGCTTGGGCCTTTCTGTGCAATCAGATGAGGGCTGAAAGGCTAGGACTTGTGACAAGCTGCCACGATTCATTGCGTTTCATTCGGCGCTCCAGGACTTTCCAGTCACGTCATGTCTGCTCATACAGCAAGTGAGAGGGGAAAAGGACACCGGGGGGGGCACACAATGTAAGACTGGAGGACGGCAGTCATCAACCGTGCAAGATCATCTATGATAGAAGTGCTTCCAGGCTTTAGCACTGTTGAAGGTGGTACTATAATCAAAGGCTGCTAATAGAACTGTGGCTACAGACCCAAATTTATAGACCCTTTCAGTTTAACAACTCCATAAAAGCAAATGTAAACCCCAAATGGATGATATTGAGTTAGCCCTGTGCACTTTTTTTTTTTTTTTGCACAAAGTTTGAAGTGTGACACCCTTTAAGGGTTTACTTACACATTTGGGACCCATTAAATCCTCCTCAGGCTTTATACAACTCTGACAATTCTTCTGAAACTCACACATTTTATACACAATTAGGGCCGGTTCACACTATGTGCAGTGACAGACGTTTTACTACATGTTAAAACGTCTGTCACCGCTGGGACATAAGGAAACAGTTGTTTCCTATGTGTCCCACTCGCACTGCAACGCAACCTAGCACTGCGCTAAAATGCAGACATGTTGCATTTTAGCATAGTGCAGCGGCCCGATTCGCACTGCAGTGTCAGACCGCGGAGCACGCTGTTCATTGCAGTGAAATGAAGTGCACATTTTGTACAGAACACAAAAAAAAGGTGTGCAGTATGATGTGATTAAATCATGCACCGCACTGTCCCCTAGCGCAGAGCGGCTGGAGCGGTAAATTGCTCCTGCCGCTCTGCGTTGCATTGTGTATTGCCCCTTTAAAAGGAGGAACACTATAACCCTATAGCTTTTCATAGGTGTGCCACACCCTAATCACTCCAAGCACATTAGCATTATCGCTCTGTGTGCA